>NC_069503.1:446375562-447018062 GCF_027579735.1 Bombina bombina
CATTGGGTATTTCTAAACTCAGGACAAAATTTAGAAACTATTTAGCATGGTTGTTTTTTGGTGGTTGTACATGTGTAACAGATTTTGGGGGTCAAAGTTAGAAAAAGTGTGTTTTTTTCCATTTTTCCTCATATTTTATAATTTTTTTATAGTAAATTATAAGATATGATGAAAATAATGGTATCTTTAGAAAGTCCATTTAATGGCGAGAAAAACGGTATATAATATATGTGGGTACAGTAAATGAGTAAGAGGAAAATTACAGCTAAACACAAACACAGCAGAAATGTAAAAATAGCCTTGGTCCCAAACGGACAGAAAATGGAAAAGTGCTGTGGTCATTAAGGGGTTAAAGAAAATACTACAGTCTGTCCCTCTCCTCCTGTTATTAAACCTCTAATTACTCACATATTCAGCATACTTAACATGACAGATCCCAATGTCAGGAGCTAAATAATTTCTCTTCCTGTAAATGAATTTTCACCCTAGCTAAAACAGGAAGTTACACAAACAAGCTTCAGGATAGTGAGCACTGCAGGATGTGGGAGGGCTACAGTTACAGCTGCCCTACCGCGTATAATAAAATGTTGCTTTAGCACAGCCATTTTTTTTTTTACAATAATATGTACTGGTGGGGCGAAATGTCTTCTAGCCCTGGATGCACTGAACTGTTAAAGCCACTAGATGGAGATGCACTTAATAGTAATTATAGGAGAAAAGGGGAGATAAAAGGAAGTCAGAATTATATACAAATACATATGGACAAGCCTTTACTGTTGTCTAAATATTTTTTTTGAATTATTTCCTAAAAATATTAACAGTCTAGATGTGAACTCAAAACACAATAGTTATGTTAAAAAGTGTGGAAAATGATTTTTATTTTTGGGGAGCATTTTAAATGGTGGTGCAGTGCCCAAGTTGCCCATGTGGACAAGACTCTGCTGTCTAAATATATATATATATATATATATATATATATATATATATATATATATATATATATATATATATATATATATATATATATATACATATAAATATATATATATAAAAACATGATTTGGTAAATTGGCATTGTATTCAGTTTTTTCCATTATCTATATGAAAGTACAGCATTTAAAAATGGTAGCTTTTTGCTTGAATATGTCAGGTAAAGTTGTTTAAATTTAAAGGGGTATTAAACAGTGCTCCTTTGGTTAAAACCAAATATTTTAAATCAATGTAAGCATAAAAAGAAATAGATTGGGCTCCATGTACAAAACACCGTAAGCTGCACTAGAGACTAGAGACTTTGCGGGGGGAGGTTTACTAATGCCTGCTTTCCGCAATGTAAGAAGAAGTTGTCATTAGAAGTGGCGAAGAAAAATCACTCCAAACTTGCTTGCTCTGGTTGATTTACAGACCAATCACACGAGAGAAGGGGCAAGCATTACACACTCATCAGAGTGTGTAATGATGCATGCGGGCCAGCAGACAAATAGATCCACTGCCATTGAGAAGCTTGTCCGCACACTGGTTAATACATGGGGCATATTGCGTCAAAAAACAGCACACAACTTACTTGTTTTTGTATAATAATTAGAAATTCTCAGTTTAGCCCTTCCCCCAATATGATAAGCTAGCTGACATGTTTTAAACTTAGATTATTCTCTGAATCATCTGTGCATATGAACCAGCTCTTGTAATTTCATAAGTTTTATGACGTCAGGCAAGATAAAGCCTTCCTGCAGAGGCCTCCTCCTCCTTGTAGGGCTATAACAGGAAGTAATGGGCACTGCACAAATATAGTGCAAAATAAAATAAATAAAAGGTCAATTCCATTTAAAATTATGAATAATACACATAGTACATATTGCAGGGATTTCTATTAAGTACAAGACACTGCTTAGTGCTTTTTTATTGCAAAAAGCAACAGACTGTTTAACATTTTTTTAACTTGAAACTATTATGTTGCTATGTAGTTGCTGTTAATGCTTATTGACTGAGTGGTACTGCTAATGACTATTGGCTGTTAGGTACAAAGTCTCATGAACCGCCATAATGCATTAGCAAGAAGTAATAGTTATTAGCAGAAAGTACACAGTTTATAAGACTATATTAGTTAAAATTAGCTTTCTTTTTTTTTTCCTGGGAAAAAATGTTCACAGTTTTAATGCTGTTCTTTTGAAATCAGGATTGAAATATTTTGAGAACAATGACCTCCATGTAATAAATGGCGTGCAGAAAAGCTTCTCAACTTGAGAAGTTGTCTGCACGCCTTCACGGCATACGGGCAGCATATCCCGTTTATCCGCTGCCCGGCATGTATCATTATACACTCAATTGAGCGTGTAATGCCGCCCCCTTCTCTTGTGCATCCAGTCGCGTGAGATAATGGCCTGTTAACCTCTCGACCTTACTATGCTTAGTGCATGGAGCCCATAGTTCCTTTTTAACCCTTTCTTTATTTGCACACCTCATTATAATTACACTTTTTTAGATATCTTTCCAATCATGTTATCAAACGATTTAGTTCCTTTGATGCATTTGTTAATTTTTTTCCCTATGTCTTACATTCTTTTATTGGAAAATATGGTCATTAAAGGGACACGAAACCCAAAATTTGCCTTTCGTGATTTAGAAGGAGCATACAATTTTAAACAACTTTCCAATTTACTTCTATTATTTAATTTGCTTCCTTCTCTTGTTATCCTTTGCTGAAAGGTTTATCTAGGTAAGCTCAGGAGCAGCAAAGAACCTAGATTGTTGCATATATACACCGATTGTCAATGGCTCGCCCATGTGTTCAGTTAGAAACCATTAGTGCATTGCTGCTCCTTCAACAAATGATACTAAGAGAATGAAACCAATTAAATAATAGAGGTAAATTTGGAAGCTGCTTAAAATTATATTCTCTATCTGAATCATAAAAGAAAAATGTTGAGTTTCATTTCCCTTTAATAATCATTCAAACATTAATGAAAATAAAAATATGTAATGTTCCATTATTCTGAAAAAAAAAATACTTTATAAATATACTTTATTTTATCATTTTAAAAACTTTTATCTATCCACTTTATAGAATTACATGAAGTCAACTAGTTAGATATAATTACATAATTGGGTAATGTAAGCTTGTTTTTCATGAGATTTATTTTATTATTATTTTTTTCCTTACAGGTTCACCGGGCCATTAACTATGTCTTTACTTCAAAGGATGTTATTGCAGTATTGATCCCAGATAACATATTGTTTTTAGTATTTTAGTTTGAGATATCTTTTAATGGAACAACCTATTCATTACTCTTGAATTCCATTTGCTTTCATACCTTTTTAGATGTCAAATTTGCCAAAATAATTGTATTATTTTTTTTTGCATTAGTATCTTGAGAAATATGAAAGGACTAAATAAAGTTTCTACAAGAATATATTTAAATTCATAAAGATAGATTTACACCTTAGCATCTGAACCTTATAATAATTCAGTCCTAAATAATATCATAGATATGCCCATACTATTACTTTTTTGACAATATTATAAGTAGTATTAATCTCCTTTATGTCTATTTTGCTGATATGTTAGTTATGATCTGTAAATCTGAAAAGTTAATACAACCCACACAGGATGCAACTTCTTGTCCCCATGCCAAGAGATACTGATCTCATGGATCATTTTGTAAACACTTTTGAAATATCTAGTTTAGATGCATCCTTTAACTAGCCAAATGGGTTTGTTTTGATCTCCTGTAGTGTCTCCCTCGTAAAGCAGCAAGAAGTTGCTTCAGTGTGTGTTTGTCACTGGCATATAAATACACTGAACTGTAAAATGTGTCATCCAGTACCGCAGGTAATCTATTTGCACTACACTTATTGCTTGATTACTGAGTGATTAGGGTTTGTCCTGCCTTACTGCCACATACTCTAATAATAGTATGTATCTAGGAAACAGTACTTTGATTCAGTGACCTCTAATTAGGGAAGGGTAGATATTTTGGCTCAATTGTTAAACATAATGAATGCTTTTCACCTGTTTTTTTTTTTCTTTTTTTCTTTTTCTTACACAAATGTTGAATGTATGCAGTGTATTGCAGTTTTGTTTTCCTTCATATTTTATTTTTTTCTCTTTCACATTTAAATATTAATATATAAAAACAAATCATAGACTTCAAGGTTCAATGTTTAAATGTAACATTTGAACATTAAAGGGACAGTAAAGAGTTTGTAATACAAGACATTTCTGTAGTGTTGTTATTTATTAACATATCAGCTTAATTATTTTAAAACAAACTAACATATGTTTTACTACAATTATTTTTCAATAACCAAACCCGCCACCATTTGCCTGATTTGGAGAAGCAAGTCTGGACTTTAGTCTGCTGAAAAAAAAGGCTACTCATTGTCATAAAGTTAGTATAAAGTTCTGTGTTTTGCAGATGTCCTAAGTTAAAGCCAGTTAGGCACAGATATATAACAGTGTTAGCCTTGAGAAGTCAGCAGGGTGCTTTGCCATGTTCTGAGAATTAGAAATTGCTCAATTTTCATAGCTAAATTACATGAAAAGGGGGCAAAAGAAATAAATGAAAATATATTGCAAAGTTGTTTCATAATCCATAAATCCATTTTGGGCTAGATTACAAGTGGACCATGCTACCATTAGCATGCAACTTTGATATTACAAGTTTTCACGCTGCTCCTCCGCTCTGCTGTGGCCATTGCCACGGATGTAGGCAGTCCTCCTGTTGCTAGGGAAGCGGCAGTGTAACTGCAGCACAGTGATGACATCATCACTGCCCACCATGCCTTCCCTATGTAAGTGCCTCAGTCTCTCTCACCTGTGCCCAAGTATAGGTGTTACTTTGTGTTCTCCTGGGTGCTGTATTTCTGTTTACTGGATGGCTATACTGATAATTAACTCTACTTGTTTGACTACTTTGCTTGCCTTAACCTCTGAACTACTGGATTGCTATACTGATACTGAACTCTGCTTGTTTGACTACTCTGCTTGCCTTAACCCCTGAACTACTGGATTGCTATACTGATACTGAACTCTGCTTGTTTGACTACTCTGCTTGCCTTAACTCCTGAACTACTGGATTGCTATACTGATACTGAATTCTGATTGTCTGACTACTCTGCTTGCCTTATCCCCTGAACTACTGGATTGCTATACTGATACAGAACTCTTCTTGTTTGACTACTCTGTTTGCCTTAACCCCTGAACTACTGGTTTGCTATACTGATACTGAACTCTACTTGTTTGACTACTCTGCTTGCTTAACCCCTGAACTACTGGATTACTACTTTTTTGTTGAACTCTGCCAGTCTGACCATTCTATTGGTTTACCCCTGAACTGCTATACTGCTAGATATCCTTTTGTTTCTGACTCCTGCCTGTTCCCAGTCCTTCTATTAGTTTACCCCTGAACTGCCATACTTCTGGATTACTGCTTACCCCATTTTACAAACTCTCTCTCTGTTCTGGGATATTTCCTATAATTCCACTTGATGCCGGGATTAGAAGACTACTGGCCAAGTTTGGTCTGATAGTGGAATATCCCACGAGCATTATACTTGGGCCATGGACCCAAATGAGGTAGCAAATGCAGCTACTCATAATTGCTGATATGTTAGTTATGATCTGTAAATCTGAAAAGTTAATACAACCCACACAGGATGCCACTTCTTGTCCCCATGCCAAGAGATACTGATCTCATAGATCATTTTGTAAACACTTTTGAAATATCTAATTTAGATGCATCCTTTAACTAGCCAAATGGGTTTGTTTTGATCTCCTGTAGTGTCTCCCTCGTAAAGCAGCAAGAAGTTGCTTCAGTGTGTGTTTGTCACTGGCATATAAATACACTGAACTGTAAAATGTGTCATCCAGTACCGCAGGTAATCTATTTGCACTACACTTATTGCTTGATTGCTGAGTGATTAGGGTTTGTCCTGCCTTACTGCCACATACTCTAATAATAGTATGTATCTAGGAAACAGTACTTTGATTCAGTGACCTCTAATTAGGGAAGGGTAGATATTTTGGCTCAATTGTTAAAAATAATGAATGCTTTTCACCTGTTTTATTTTTTTTATTTTTCTTACACAAATGTTGAATGTATGCAGTGTATTGCAGTTTTGTTTTCCTTCATATTATATTTTTTTCTCTTTCACATTTAAATATTAATATATAAAAACAAATCATAGACTTCAAGGTTCAATGTTCAAATGTAACATTTGAATGTTAAAGGGACAGTAAAGAGTTTGTAATTACAAGACATTTCTGTAGTGTTGCTATTTAATAACATATCAGCTTAATTATTTTAAAACAAACTAACATATGTTTTACTACAATTATTTTTCAATAACCAAACCCGCCACCATTTGCCTGATTTGGAGAAGCAAGTCTGGACTTTAGTCTGCTGAAAAAAAAGGCTACTCATTGTCATAAAGTTAGTATAAAGTTCTGTGTTTTGCAGATGTCCTAAGTTAAAGCCAGTTAGGCACAGATATATAACAGTGTTAGCCTTGAGAAGTCAGCAGGGTGCTTTGCCATGTTCTGAGAATTAGAAATTGCTCAATTTTCATAGCTAAATTACATGAAAAGGGGGCAAAAGAAATGAATGGAAATATATTGCAAAGTTGTTTCATAATCCATAAATCCATTTTGGGCTAGATTACAAGTGGACCATGCTACCATTAGCATGCAACTTTGATATTACAAGTTGTCACGCTGCTCCTCCGCTCTGCTGTGGCCATTGCCACGGATGTAGGCAGTCCTCCTGTTGCTAGGGAAGCGGCAGTGTAACTGCAGCACAGTGATGACATCATCACTGCCCACCATGCCTTCCCTATGTAAGTGCCTCAGTCTCTCTCACCTGTGCCCAAGTATAGGTGTTACTTTGTGTTCTCCTGGGTGCTGTATTTCTGTTTACTGGATGGCTATACTGATAATTAACTCTACTTGTTTGACTACTTTGCTTGCCTTAACCTCTGAACTACTGGATTGCTATACTGATACTGAACTCTGCTTGTTTGACTACTCTGCTTGCCTTAACCCCTGAACTACTGGATTGCTATACTGATACTGAACTCTGCTTGTTTGACTACTCTGCTTGCCTTAACTCCTGAACTACTGGATTGCTATACTGATACTGAATTCTGATTGTCTGACTACTCTGCTTGCCTTATCCCCTGAACTACTGGATTGCTATACTGATACAGAACTCTTCTTGTTTGACTACTCTGTTTGCCTTAACCCCTGAACTACTGGTTTGCTATACTGATACTGAACTCTACTTGTTTGACTACTCTGCTTGCTTAACCCCTGAACTACTGGATTACTACTTTTTTGTTGAACTCTGCCAGTCTGACCATTCTATTGGTTTACCCCTGAACTGCTATACTGCTAGATATCCTTTTGTTTCTGACTCCTGCCTGTTCCCAGTCCTTCTATTAGTTTACCCCTGAACTGCCATACTTCTGGATTACTGTTTACCCTATTTTACAAACTCTCTCTCTGTTCTGGGATATTTCCTATAATTCCACTTGATGCCGGGATACGAAGACTACTGGCCAAGTTTGGTCTGATAGTGGAATATCCCACAAGCATTATACTTGGGCCATGGACCCAAATGAGGTAGCAAATGCAGCTACTCATCAGTGTCTGACGCTGGGAACACACCACACATTTGCAGAGTGTGGATTCAAAACTACAGGCTATAACCACTTTGCTCTCCTCACTGGTTGCAGACATGCATGCTGCTCCTGTTGATACACAGCCAGTACCCGCTGCTAGTGCCGCAGCTTCTTGCCCTGTTTCTGGAAGCATACCCCAGATACCATTACCTGACAAGTTTGATGGGACCACCGACTGTAGGGGTTTACTCAACCAGTGCAGGCTGCACTTTAGCAATGACCCCCACACCTTCCAGTCTCATCAGTCAAAGGTCACTTTTAT
The DNA here is from genome assembly GCF_027579735.1 of Bombina bombina. NCBI lineage: Eukaryota > Metazoa > Chordata > Amphibia > Anura > Bombinatoridae > Bombina > Bombina bombina. The sequence continues at coordinate 446,383,499 of NC_069503.1, forward strand.
AATTTCCTTACTAAAAGACAAGACCATAGCCTGGGTCTATCCTCTTTTGGAACAGAGCGCTCAACTCCTGAATGATGCTGATGCCTTTACTTCTGCATTATCTTCTGTATTTTGGACCTCCGGCCACGATGCTGCTGCAGAGTACTCTCTCTTGGATCTCCACCAGGGTAATAGAACTGTGGCACAATACGCCATTGATTTTCACACTTTGGCACTCGAGACCAGTTGGGATGGCAGTGCTCTCAAGGCAGCCTTTAGAAGAGGTTTGCATGAATGCATCAAGGATGAGCTTACGTATCGTGATGTCCCTACTTCCCTGGACGGATTCATTGCACTTTTTATTAGTCTGGATTCTCGCTTTCAGGAGAGACAAGCTGAGAGATACAGAACTCGTAGAATCCTTCCCTCTCGTTCTCTTACTCGTTCGGCTCTAGACCATCCTCTACCCCTTTAGCACCTCCAGTTACTGTAGCAGAGGAACCGATGGATCTATCCTCCCTCAAACCAACAGAATCTGAAAGACAGAAAAGAAGGAGACTGAGACTGTGTTTCTACTGTGGTTCTAACTCACACCGGCTAAAGAACTGTGATATCCTGCTGGGAAAAGTCAATGCTTAGATGATAAAACTGGGGTACCTCTAAGCGTGGTCACTACTAAATACCCTCAATCTTCTCAAATTCTGGTACCTGTTACCCTCTCCTTTCTTCTGAATTCTGTCCACACTCAGGCCTTTATTGATTTAGGGGCAGCTGGAAATTTTCTGGATCACCGTTTTATGATTCAGGCAGGGTTACCTCTTCTGCAGAAAAAGCACTGTCTTAAAATAACTCTTGATAGCACTCCCCTTGAATCAGGTTTAATCCATTTCAAACCAGCCCCCTTAACCCTGACTGTGGGAGTCCTTCATACCGAACAATTGCAGTTCAATGTCATTCATTCTCCAGCACAACCAGTAATCTTTGGTCTTCCTTGGCTCCGTATACACAATCCACAGTTCGACTGGACTGAGGGACAGTTGGCCTCCTGGGGTACATCCTGCTTCCACTCCTGTCTGGATAAAGTTACTCCATTACGCCACATCCCCATTGCCAGCCTACAGACCCCTTCAAGCCTTCCCTCAATTTACGCAGATTTTACTGATGTGTTAGAAAAGAAAGCAGCTGATGTGCTGCCACCCCACCATACTTACGACTTCAAGATTGACCTCTTTCCTGTAGCCCCACTTCCTAAAGGGAGGACTTATCCATTCTCCAAAGCTGAAAACAAGGCCATGGAGGAGTATATTCAAGAGAATCTAGCTAAAGGTTTTATTCAACCTTCCTCTTCTCCTGCTGTGGCTGGCTTCTTTTTTGTCAGTAAGAAGAATGGTGGGCTCAGACCCTGTATCTATAGAGCCCTTAACAACATCACAACAACATCACTATCAAAAATCACTATCCTATTCCGTTAATCACTGAACTTTATGATTCGCTCCAGAATGCTTGCTACTTCACTAAGTTGGATCTACGTGGGGCATGCAATCTTTTTCGTATATTCCCAGGGCATGAATGGAAGACTGCCTTGAACACAAGATCAGGGCATTACAAATACCTTGTAATGCCTTTTGGGCTGTGTAATGCCCCTGCTGTGTTCCAGGCATTTGTCAAAAATGTCTTCCGTGACCTCCTCAATCGCACTGTCATCATCTATCTGGATGACATCCTTATTTTCTTCTCCACACATGAAGAGCATCATGAACATGTGAGACAGGTACTTCTTCGTCTCAAAGACAATTCCCTGGTAGCCAAACTGGAGAAATGTGAATTTGACCAAGTTCAGATTCAGTTCCTTGGCTATGTTATCTCGAAGGAGGGTTTTGCCATGGATCCTTTTAAGCTCACTGCAGTCCTGGAATGGCCTCAACCCACCTCATTAAAGGAACTTCTCCCAAATAGTTGCTCCCCTCACTGAGTTAACTAAACGGAACAGAGACTGCAAAAACTGGCCTTTCAAAGCCATGGATGACTTCTCTCACCTGAAAAAGGGCCTTTTGTTCTGCTCCTGTGCTCCGCCATCCTGATCCTGACCTGCAGTTCACTTTAGAGGTTTACACCTCTGAGACTGGAGCTGGAGCAGTCCTAACCCAAAGGGATCCTTTATCCTCCAAGTTGCACCCTGTAGCAATTTTCTCCAAGCACTTTACTAATGCAGAGAAGAACTATGACATGGGTAATCTTGAACTCTTAGCCATTAAGATGGCTCTGACTGAATGGCGTCATTGGCTAGAGGGTACCGCCAATCCCATTCAGATTCTCACTAACCACAAGAATCTGATGTACCTTGAGACTGCTTATAGACTCAATCCTTGACAGGCTAGGTGGGCCTCCTTCTTTTCCCGTTTTAACTTTGTGGTCTCTTATCTTCCTGGGACCAAGAATAAAATGACTGATGCACTTTCCCGTCAGTTTCCTCACTCTAGTGATTCCTCTTAAGCTCCTATTGAACACATTATACCCCCTGTGTGGTTGCTCAACTTATCACTTCTCTTCTTCAAAGACTGTAAGGTGCCCAGTCTAGAAAGCCTCCTGAAGCCGCAGCGGCTCACGATACCTTCTTAATACCTCTGAACCTATGCAACCCTGTGCTATACTGGGCTTATTATAGTAAACTTTCAGGACATCCTGGTTTAACTAGAATGTTTAAGCTTCTTTCCAAGCATTTATGGTGGCCTACTATGAAGACCAACACTCAGGATTATGTGAAAGCTTGCACAACTTGTGCTGCCAATAAGACTCCCCGTTCCTTGCCTCCTGGCTTACTCCAACCATTATCCATTCTAAAACAACCTTGGACACACATAACAATGGATTTCATTGTGGACCTCCCTCCTTCTGACCATCATACATTTATCTGGGTTGTGGTGGACCGATTTTCCAGACTGGCTCATTTTGTACCCTTAAAGAAACTGCCATCTGCCCAAGAGTTATCATCTGTTTTTCTGTTACATTTGTTACGACTTCATGGCATTCCAGAGAATATTGATTCTGACAGAGGTCCACAATTCATCTATACCTTTTGGAGAGCCTTTTGCAAGTTGATTGGAACCAATGTTTCCTTGTTGTCCAGCTACCATCCTCTGGGCTGACTGAAAGAGTGAATCAAGATCTTGAAGCCTATCTCAGAACTTTTGTTAATTCTCTGCATACCAACTGGTCTGAATTGTTTCCCCTATCTGAGCTGGCAAAGAACACTCATTGGCACTCTTCTCTATGAATGGAATGGCCTCAACCCACCTCATTAAAGGAACTTCTCCCAAATAGTTGCTCCCCTCACTGAGTTAACTAAACAGAACAGAGACTGCAAAAACTGGCCTTTCAAAGCCATGGATGACTTCTCTCACTTGAAAAAAGGCCTTTTGTTCTGCTCCTGTGCTCCGCCATCCTGATCCTGACCTGCAGTTCACTTTAGAGGTTTACACCTCTGAGATTGGAGCTGGAGCAGTCCTAACCTAAAGGGATCCTTTATCCTCCAAGTTGCACCCTGTAGCAATTTTCTCCAAGCACTTTACTAATACAGAGAAGAACTATGACATGGGTAATCTTGAACTCTTAGCCATTAAGATGGCTCTGACTGAATGGCGTCATTGGCTAGAGGGTACCGCCAATCCCATTCAGATTCTCACTAACCACAAGAATCTGATGTACCTTGAGACTGCTCATAGACTCAATCCTTGACAGGCTAGGTGGGCCTCCTTCTTTTCCCGTTTTAACTTTGTGGTCTCTTATCTTCCTGGGACCAAGAATAAAATGACTGATGCACTTTCCCGTCAGTTTCCTCACTCTAGTGATTCCTCTTAAGCTCCTATTGAACACATTATACCCCCTACTGTGTGGTTGCTCAACTTATCACTTCTCTTCTTCAAAGACTGTAAGGTGCCCAGTCTAGAAAGCCTCCTGAAGCCCCAGCGGCTCCCGATATCTTCTTTATACCTCTGAACCTATGCAACCCTGTGCTATACTGGGCTTATTATAGTAAACTTTCAGGACATCCTGGTTTAACTAGAATTTTTAAGCTTCTTTCCAAGCCTACTATGAAGACCAACACTAAGGATTATGTGAAAGCCTGCACAACTTGTGCTGCCAATAAGACTCCCCGATCCTTGCCTCCTGGCTTACTCCAACCATTGTCCATTCCAAAACAACCTTGGACACACATAACAATGGATTTCATTGTGGACCTCCCTCCTTCTGACCATCATACATATATCTGGGTTGTGGTGGACCGATTTTCCAGACTGGCTCATTTTGTACCCTTAAAGAAACTGCCATCTGCCCAAGAGTTATCATCTGTTTTTCTGTTACATTTGTTACGACTTCATGGCATTCCAGAGAATATTGTTTCTGACAGAGGTCCACAATTCATCTATACCTTTTGGAGAGCCTTTTGCAAGTTGATTGGAACCAATGTTTCCTTGTTGTCCGGCTACCATCCTCTGGGCTGACTGAAAGAGTGAATCAAGATCTTGAAGCCTATCTCAGAACTTTTGTTAATTCTCTGAGCGGGCAAAGAACACTCATTGGCACTCTTCTCTATGATGTTCTCCATTTCAAGCCACAGCAGGTTACCAACCTCGTGTCTTTCCTCTTTCTGCTCAGTCCACAGGGGTTCCTGCTGCAGACCGATACGTTACTAACCTCACTACTCATTTGCTCTCAGTTACGTTCAGCTGTCTCCAGATACAAGAGGTTTGCTGATCATCATAGAGCTTCTGTTTGTGCCTTTTCGGTAGGTGAACGTGTTTGGGTCTCTACTCGACATATATACGTCTATGTCAACCCAGTCACAAATTAGGGCCTAGGTTTATCGGCCCCAACAAGCTCTTTAAAAGTATGTCTCCTGCTGCCTACAAATTGGCCTTACTCACATACACCCATTGGCCTTACTTACATACACCCAGTCTTCCACATCTCATTACTCAAGCCTTAAATCAAGAACAGATATACTCAGCTCCGACCACCTCCTCCTCCACTCCTGATTCATGGTGACCCTGAGTATGAGGTTGTTAAGATCCTGAACTCTGTATAGAGGTGCAGGCAACTACAATATCTCATACACTGGAAGGATTACTCTGTGGCAGATCGTTCCTGGGTTCCTGCCCGTGATGTGTATGCTCCATCTTTGGTGTCCAGATTTCATGTAGCACATACCACCAAGCCTATGTAGGGTCCCGGAGGTACCCATTGAGAAGGGGGCTCTGTCACACTGCTCCTCCGCTCTGCTGTGGCCGTTGCCATGGACACAGGCAAACTTCCTGTTGCTAGGGATGCGGCAGTGTAACTGCAGCACGGTGATGACATAATCACCACCCGCCCTGTCTTCCCTATGTAAGTGCCTCAGTCTCTCTCACCTGTGCCCAAGTATAGGTGTTACTTTGTGTTCTCCTGGGTGCTGTATTTCTGTTACTGGATGGCTATACTGATACTGAACTATGCTTGTTTTAATACTCTGCTTGCCTTAACCCCCGAACTACTGGATTGCTATACTGATACTGAACTCTGCTTGTTTTAATACTCTGCTTGCCTTAACCCCTGAACTACTGGATTGCTATACTGATACTGAACTCTGCTTGTTTGACTTCTCTGCTTGCCTTAACCCCTGAACTACTGGATTGCTATACTGATACTGAACTCTGCTTGTTTGACTACTCTGCTTGCCTTAACCCCTGAACTACTGGATTGCTATACTGATATTGAACTCTGCTTGTTTAACTACTCTGCTCCTTACCGCACTCCAATACCAGTGCTGCTTACGTTAGCGGTGAGCTGGTGTAACGTGCTTGTGCACGATATCCAAATAGGAATCAACAGGGAGAGCCTGCTGAAAAAAAGTCTTAAACCTACCAAAAAGCAGCGTAAAGCTCCTTAACGCAGCCCCATTGATACCTATAGGGAAATACATTTTATGTCTACAACTAACATCCTAACATGAACCTGGAGTCTAAACACCCCTAATCTTACACTTATTAACCCCTAATCTGCCGCCCCTATGTCGCCGCCACCTACCTACATTTATTAACCCTAATCTGCCGCCCCTAAAGTTGCCACCACTATATTAAAGTTATTAACACCTAAACCTAAGTCTAACCCTAAACCTAACACACCTTAACTTAAATATAATTAAAAGAAATCTAAATAAAATTGCTATCATTAACTAAATTATTTCTATTTAAAACTTAATACTTACCTGTAAAATAAACCCTAAGCTAGCTACAATATAGATAATAGTTACATTGTATCTAGCTTAGGGTTTATTTTTATTTTACAGGCAAGTTTGTATTTATTTTAACTAGGTAGAATAGTTACTAAATAGTTAATAACTATTTACTAACTACCTAGCTAAAATAAATACAAATTTACCTGTAAAATAAAACCTAACCTAAGTTACAATTACACCTAACACTACACTATAATTAAATTAATTCCCTAAATTAAATACAATTAAATAAAATTATCTAAAGTACAAAAAAAGACTAAATTACAGAAAATAATAAACAAATTACAAGATTTTTTAAACTAATTACACCTAATCTAAGCCCCCTAATAAAATAAAAAGCCCCCCCAAAATAAAAAAGCCCTACCCTACACTAAATTACAAATAGCCCTTAAAAGGGCCTTTTAGCAGGGCATCGCCCCAAGTAATCAGCTCTCTTACCTGTAACAGAAATTACAAATCCCCCCAACATTAAAACCTACCACACACACAACCAACCCTACTCTAAAACCCACCCAATACCCCCTTAAAAAACCTAACACTAACCAATCAGAATTGAAGGAACGCCATCTTGGATGACGTCACTTAAAGGTACCTTCATTCTGTGTTAGACATCGATTGAAGAGGATGCTCCGTGTCGGATGTCTTGAAGATGGACCCTCTCCGCGCCGGGTGGATGAAGATAGAAGATGCCGTCTGGATGAAGACTTCTGCCCGTCTGGAGGACTACTTCGACCGGCTTGGATGAAGACTTCTCCCGGATTTGTTAAGGACTTCGGCCCGGTTGGGTGAAGAATTCTCCCGGTAAGCTGATCTTCAAGGGGTTAGTGTTTTTTTAAGGGGGTATTGGGTGGGTTTTAGAGTAGGGTTGGTTGTGTGGGTGGTGGGTTTTAATGTTGGGGGGGGATTTGTAATTTTTTTTACAGGTAAGAGAGCTGATTACTTTGGGGCAATGCCCCGCAAAAGGCACTTTTAAGGGCTATTTGTAATTTAGTGTAGGGTAGGGCTTTTTTTTATTTTGGGGGGCTTTTTTATTTTGTTAGGGGGATTAGATTAGGTGTAATTAGTTTAAAAATCTTGTAATTTGTTTACTATTTTCTGTAATTTAGTATTTTGTTTTTTTGTACTTTAGATAATTTTATATAATTGTATTTAATTTAGGGAATTAATTTAATTATAGTGTAGTGTTAGGTGTAATTGTAACTTAGGTTAGGTTTTATTTTACAGGTAACTTTGTATTTATTTTAAATGTACAAAATCACAGCAGCACCACTGTAGTGTTTCCAATCTTTTTTCTTTATTCCATGACACAAGTATAGCAAACAGCAATGGAACAGAACGACGTTTCGGGTTATGTACCCTTATTCATGTTCATACAAAATGAATCACTACATACAAACTTAAATACCTACAAACAGGTGTGACCACACCTCTTAGGTATACTTCACAATTCTTTATTTCTAAATACTGATACCCAGTGGTCAACACCTGTAAATGTTACAAACATTTTTTTTAAAAAATCCAAAATTTAAAAAAATAGTATAAATACTGATGGGGAGGGGATATTTCTAATATAAAGATTACATCAAAGATAATGCTTTAACACTTCAATATTCCCTGAAGCCAACCTATATTAGAATACACTCAAATCTATCTCCCTATTCATACCTTTGGGAATTAATGATTCTAATTTGTTAATCCAAAGTGCTTCTCTCCTTTTAAGGAGAAGTTCCCTATTCCCCCCTCTCCTTGGGATAGGTATATAGTCAATTATTTGGAACCTTAATTGTGAGACTGTATGACCCTTCTCTACAAAATGGTGTGCTACTGGAGCATTAAGATCACCATTTCTAATATTAGATTTGTGTTGGAGAATTCTATCCCTGACCCTTTGGGTCGTCTCGCCAATGTAAATTATACCACATGGACATTTAATTAAATAAATCACATAAGTGGCATTACAATGGTAGTATCCTTTGATTCCACATTTCTGACCCGTTAGGGGGTGGGTAAAAAATATCCTTTTATCAAATTGTTGCAGTTCAAGCAATTGAGGCAGGGATAACAACCATTATTCATAGAGGTAATGAAGCCCTGTTTGGTCTTCTTAGCACTACCTATATCAGCCCTAATTAACTTATCTCTTAGGCTAGGAAGCCTAGTATAGGCAGGCATAGGCAGTTGTCTAAATGCTTTCACCTCAGGGTTACACTCAGTCAGAATATGCCAATTTTTACGTATAATCCGTTGTATTTTAGGACTACAGGCATTATATTCTGTAATAAACACCATCCTATCAGGATCTTTGGTTTGTCTTTTATTATTAGGGTTAACCCTTCCTTTAGGTGTTAGCAATACTCTTTTACTAACCTCATCAATCATTTTCTGTGGATATCCACACTCCACAAATCTATACCCCATTTCCTTAAGTCTCATCTGAGCCAAAGTGTCACCACCCACAATTCTTTCTACTCTAAGCATCTGACTGAATGGTAGTGATCTAATTAATGCAGGAGCATGTGCACTAGTATAATGTAAAAGGCTATTTTATCTGTTTGTTTCCTATAAAGATCAGTTTTCAAAACCATACCATCTTTATATACCTTAGTATCAAGAAAATTTATATATTGCTCACTCCAGGATAATGTGAACTTTATATTCCTTGTTGCATAGTTTAACTCTGAAACAAACCTCTGTAGGGATCCAACGTCCAACCACCAAATGCCGAAAATATCATCTATGTACCGCCACCAGGTGGGGCCACATAGCTAAAACAATACATTCTCATAAACAAACTTTTCTTCAAAGATACTCATGAAGATATTTGCATAGGTAGGGGCGACGTTGGACCCCATAGCTGTACCCTGCTTTTGTATATAGTACACATCTTCAAACAGAAAATAAGTGCAATACAAAATAATCTCTAGTAACTCAATAATAAATTGCTGCTGTTCCAATGAAAATCTTTGCCAGTATGAATTTTACTGCATCCAAACTTGCCTGTAAAATAAAAATAAACCCTAAGCTAGATACAATGTAACTATTAGTTATATTGTAGCTAGCTTAGGGTTTATTCTATAGGTAAGTATTTAGTTTTAAATAGGAATTATTTAGTTAATGATAGTAATTTTATTTAGATTTATTTAAATTATATTTACGTTAGGGGGGGTTAGGGTTAGACTTATTAGGGGTTAATAACTTTAGTATAGTGGCGGCGACATTGGGGGCGGCAGATTAGGAGTTATTAAATGGAGGTAGGTGTCGGCGATGCTAGGGACGTCAGATTAGGGGTTAATAATATTTAACTAATGTTTGCGAGGCGGGAGTGCGGCGGTTTAGGGGTTCATATATTTATTATAGTGGCGGCGATGTCCGGTTCGGCAGATTAGGGGTTAAAAAAATCTATTTTAGTGTTTGCAATGTGGGGGCGGGGGGCTCGGTTTAGGGGTTAATAGGTAGTTTATGTGTGTTAGTGTACTTTTTAGCTTTTTAGTTAAGAGTTTTATGCTACGGCATTGTAGTGAAAAACTCTTAACTACTGACTGAAATGCGGTACCAGTCTTGACAGGATAGGGTCTACCGCTCACTTTTTGTCAGTAATATAGGCGCTATGCAAGTCCCATTGAAAAAATAGGATACGCAATTGACGTAAGTGGATTTGCGGTATTTCCAAGTCTGGCCAAAAACGTGAGCGGTGCACCTGTACCTTCAAGACTCGTAATACCAGCGGGCGTTAAAAAGAAGGGTTGGGACCGGCCAACACTGCTTTTTAAGCCTAACGCACAACTCGTAATCTAGCCGTCTTTCTATACTCTGGGATATTTCCTATCATCCCACTTGACGCCGGGATAAGAAGACTACTTGCCAAGTTTGGTCTGATAGTGGAAAATCCCACAAGCATTACACAAGTCCATGGTAAACAATGGTAACCAGAAAAGGGTTAGTGCAGCTAACTTTGCTCGAAGGCAACCATTACTTTTAATGTATATATAGGGACCGTGCTAATTTGCATTGGTATTACAAATTGAAAGTTATAGTTTGCACTTTTGTGTATGTGTGTATTAATATATGTGTATATATGTGTATACATGTAGATGTGTGTGTTTATATGTGTAAATATGTATGTGCACACATGCATACATATATACATAAACATAAATAAATAAATAAATAAATAAATAAATAAATAAATAAATAAATAAATATATATATATATATATATATATATATATATATATAAACACTTTTGAGCTCTTTCCAGTCAAATACTTTTAAGCATGCAATATCATTTGTATTCATATTTAATGTGTTTTAATGTGTTCTGAATAAAAATACTTTTACATGGGGGCATGTCTAGGCGGCGGCCATGGATGGTCACAATTTCAGGAGCTCCTGACATGATATAGATAATCTGCTGGTTATCTTAACAACACGAAACCATCCAGACACAAAACTACCATTTATATATACTATGTGATTTGGGGATACTTCACATGGTGTTTACATGACTGCAGGCTCTTGAACTGGACCACTGAGGCCCTTGGCAAGTTGGCAGCAGACATAAGTTGGATCTCAGCACACACACCCAGCCTAACAGCGGGGAATCATAATCGTGAGTAGGTTGTGTACTTTAAAGAAGGGAACCATCTACCTCATTAAATCAGTTATATACCTAAAGCTCTTTAGTGCTGATACATCTGGTATTGACCGGCAAAATGGAGACCATCGATAAATGTGAAAATAATATAGTTCAGCTAAAGAAGGACTATTTCCAAAGCTTAGAAGCAGAACTATGCAAACTCCAAATTACCCCGTAATTTGCAGAAGCAGCACAACCTGCAAGTATAACCAGGACACCTAGCGATTACTGTCACAGACCTGAGTATACCATGGCAGACATAATAAGAGAGCCAGAATCTCTAAATGTGTGGGATCCTAGTGAGAAGATAGTCATCTTGGATGGAGCCAGAATGGCAGCTGTGACTAGATTAGACATACGATTAAAAAGTAAAGAGAGGAGCCGTGCTGCTCTCATGGGTGCTTGTGTAGATGTAGCTGGGCCGAGACAACCAACTTTTACAGTGCTCCAGGAGATTATGGGATGTGTATCTACGGGGTCCATGTGTGGGGACAGCTTTCAACTTATTGGAGACTCACAGGTGCAAGTATTATACTCTTTCTTAAATTTGTTGCCTCTTACCACCCTTCTATGTGCGGACCTACTACAATCAAAATGAGACCCTGGTGGGCTACCTCTAAACTTTAAGAATGCGGAGGCAATACGGAAAACAGGTATCGGATAAGAAGGCTTACAATGTCCCATACCACTCTTTCTGGCTATGACATGATGTGTTTAGAAAAAAACACTATACTCTTATATATACGCTGGACTTATTTCCACGGTTAATAAGAACATCCCATCTATGCCCACACTGTGTCTGGGGCTACCTACTGTTACACAAATAGACAAAATGTTGGTTTCAACTAAGCGGCTTTCTAAGGGCTTGTTTATGTCTCACTTATATTTATAATTTAGTTTTAAATAGACTTTTCCGTTTTCTATGGTGACTTTAATGCTTGAACAGCTCCACGTGGAACATGCATTTTGCTTTATTGCAATAATCACCTCAGAGGGGATGTATGCTAGACCTTGTGAACAAATCGCAAAGTTGCTTAGTGACCAATTTTAATGAGTATAGGTACAGAAAACAGATGGACTGTAGCCAAATTATTTAGATTTTACGACATCATGATTTAAGGGAGTCCTAACATAATGTATTTTCAGCTCATGATCTGATAACTTTGTGTGGACTATAAATTCGTATCTATTACCCATTAAATATGGAAACACTTCCCATTAGCAAAGTTAAATCTAGTGCCTCCCGTATATCAAAACTTTTTAGTAGCACAGGCACTGTATTATCGTCCCAAAATGAAGTATTGTGTGTTATTTGCTCCCTGCATTAGGTTTCTATTAACTTGCACTTAATACTTGTTGCTTACTTACCTAATGATTTTATGTACCATGACGTATATCTCCTCATCCTATGTTATTCACTGGCTAGCACATATCCCAACCGTAATACTGCTCACACTCCAAGTCAGCTGAGCTCATTTGGACTATCTCTTTTTATGAAAGCCCTTATAGTAGTGTTTGTATAGATCACTAACTCTAAAAAAAAATATTTTTCTGGTCTTCTCAGTAAGTTTGGAATGGAAGTTCCACTTGGCCAGTTACAGTACATTTCGTGTTGAGAACACTTGTTGCATGAGGACTGTGTATGTATGCACTCATAATCCGCCATATAAACCTCTAACATAATAATTTAAACTCCACATATCAGCTACGTGTCAAAGCAACACTTCTATGTACTTATATATATTTTATTTGTTGGTTATCACGCTAACTCCACTTAGAGAGAATAGTATTTCATTATTAATTTTCTCCCCTTAATTTGCCCAGCAGGCTATATAATACATATTATAGCTTAGAATATAGTTTATACTTACCACTGATATGTTAAACTACATGCTTAATCACCCAGGGCTCTTGTTACCCCACTATTTAATATTTTCTCTCTGAGTCACCTATTTCCAGCAGGCTCCATAATATCTAAGATAATTTAAAATATAGCTTTTACTGTTTACTGATACCTTAGCATAATGTATTTCAGCTATTAACCGCATGCTTAATGTTTCTAACTTTACTGATATTTTCTTGTAGATAGTGTCTATATTAAGTTACTAGAAGTAGTTGGTCTTATTAAGTTATAAGCATACATTATGTCAGTAAAGATTACAGCAGCTCCCAGAAGCGGTAGATAGAGTTGTCGGCCACAGTGGTATTCCACAAGAGCCAAAATATATTTAAAGACCTAGCTACACATAGATAGAAGTGAAGTTCAGAGTACCATCTATAGACTCATGTACATAATATTTACAAATTAAGAGCGTTGAAATAGACCACAATGATTAATATTTATAACCATTACTTCTTGCTGGTGTGCTACCTGTGGCCGAGGTGGCAAGTCCTTAGTATTTCATCCAGAGACGCCCTGTGCTATGGACAGTAATCGCTTATAGATTAACATATCTGCAGAGTTTTGTAATATTATACTCTCCTTGAGCTTGAATGTACAGATTCTGAGCTATAGCTGACACATATCTCTTTATACACATCTAAATACCTGCTTATTAGGTGGACATTCTTACCTACCCTTTACGGTATATTAACCTCTAGGAAGCCACTTCTACATTATATAGTATCCATTGCGACTAGGTTGTCCTACGATGAGCATGAAGCACCGCTCTAAGGGTATATCCCTATCATTCTCACACACAAAACAAGCTAAAGCTGCAGTCCTGCTGCCCAATAGGACATGAGGATCAAGCCAAAGCAGGAGCACCGATGCTGAATAGGACACAAGGAAGCTACACACACCCCCAGTGACGTGTAAAAAGGGAGGTACTGAGGAACGTGCTCGATACTTTGGAGTGTGGCGTAAGTCTGAGTGATACGAAACGGCCCTGCGGCGCAATTTGGTTCCACTCCCAAAGAACGGACGAGTCACAAAGTGGTGGAGTAAGCAAGAAATGTGATCCTTTTGGTTGGCCTTCGTTTAGCAGCAGATAAAATACATCAATATGTTTTGTATGTACTGTACAATTAACAATACAATCATATAACAGCAATTTCCTATTAGGGCAGCTTTGTACTGTGTTTACGGTCTTTGCAAAATCTGGGTCTCTGTGTACTAAGGAGAGCTGTTTTATTGTTTATGTCCATTAAGGTTAACAAGATGGTTCCCCATACCAATGTATACACTAGCACTAATCAGATGCTATCCTAGTGGAAGGTCCCTTTATTGTTGTATTCACTATGTTTATATTACAGTAAAAACAGAAAATTAGGTTATTCAGTTGAGATCCAAAAGTGGTCTCTTTAGTTGGTTCTTACCTCCAATAACTTGTTTATTTAGATTGGAGGTCCAAACGTGGCCTCATTAATCAATTTGGAGGTATAACGAACATTTGGTATATTATCTACACATTGTGCTCTTCTTCTTTTTTCTTATTCTTTTTTTTTGGAATGCATTGTACCAACCTACATATTATGTACTATGCTGTCTGTATTCCAATATTGTTTATTGTGTTACCTTATTGTATATTTCATGTATGCCTTATTTTATACCTCAAATAAAAAAGAAAAAAAATACTTTTACATTACAAAGTTCACATAGAAAAAGTGTCCTTTTTATATTTAAATCTATCTATCTATCTATCTATCTATCTATCTATCTATCTATCTATCTATCTATCTATCTATATATATATATATATATATATATATATATATATATATATTTATATATATATATATATATTTACAATATAAATCTATATCTGTATCTTTATATCTTCATGTAGATAAGTAGGTAACAATCTTAAAAAGCCTCTAACTTACATCTGACTCCCAGATTTCTAACTTTTATTATGTTGCCAAATTTGCAAACATCAGACTCCCAGATTTGCAAACTAATATTATTTCTTATATCTGTGGGGCTATCCTGAAATTGTTTCTTACTCTCTATATAATATACCAATTTACTCTCTCCCACTCTGCTCTGTTTCAAGCTACTCAGTCACCACTGTACTTTATTACCAGGGATGTTTACCTTACTTTTCTTTCCTTTTACAGCCTAACATACATCAGACTCCCAGATTTGCAAACAAGCTTACACGCCTCTATTTTATATCAGACTTGCAGATTTGCAAACAAGCTTACAAGCCTCTATTTTATATCAGACTTGCAGATTTGCAAACAAGCTTATAAGCCTCTAACTTACATCCGATTCACAAACGTAAAAAATCACTAGCCCTCAATCCTCCCCATTACCTCCCACCTAGGTGTTTTCTTTAATATATAACACCTCTCAAAAGTAATCAGGTGCAGCTGCCACTAAAAATCCAGAATATAGAAACAACTTCAAATTCATAGCCTCTATATTGACTATATTTATATTTTTAACAGCCCACCTCCTAGTTATCTATGGGGGGAAGAAGTTAGCACGGTTGAAGTATCTGTAGTTCTGAAGTTTTGCACACATGGTAAATTTTTCCTTTCACCTTTTAATATGTGCATAAACTGGCGCATTAAAATCTTACTTTGAACCCAGTTATTGTGCAAGCAAAAAAATTAATTAACGCTCCAATTGTAATCTGGCCCTTTATATACAAATCTCAAAGTGTTACTGTCCCTTTAACATTCAATAGTTAAACATTTCATTTTATTATTATTATTATTATTATTATTATTATTATTATTATTATTATTATTATTATTATCCGGTGAGGTAGCTCAGTTAGAAAATTCCCTGACTACAAAAAAGCCTGTTTAAAAGATCCAAGGTCACAGGTTTAAATCCCGGCAGGGCCGATTTAGCCCTTCACCCTACTGATGTCAATAAAATGAGTACCATTTAACTGTATAATAATAGGCCAGTGAGGTAGCTCAGTTAGTAAATGCCCTGACTTTAAAAAAGCCTTGTTTAAAAGATCCAAGGTCACAGGTTTAAATCCCAGTAGAGCTGCTCCCAGTAGAGCACCGTTAAATTGGGTTATAATAACAACTATTATTATTTTTATCTTGTTTTAAATGTGCTAGCAGATTCTTTAGCACTATACAGGATGAATAATAAACAAAGACAAGTAAGGCATATAGGAGCAGATTATCTAACCAAAGTGCTAGATTACAAGTGCCGCACAATCAATAGTGAAATGTGTGTTATCTATTGTGTGATGTCGCACAAAGAATAAAGAATGCGCTAGTATTACAAATTGATCGTTAAATATTTAACCAAAGCATTGTATTACAAGTGGTGAAGTTAATTGTTCCTCTCAAGAGCAGCCAAAATATCAGTTTAAACGTTAGTGCTATGAAGTAAACCAATATTATTTTTAATAATATAGCACAGAACTACCTAAAGAACTGTACACCATCAGCTTACATATTTCTGCTCCACATGAAATCTGGTCTAAAAATGTAAATGTTAGCCTTGAATATCATTCTATAGAAACAACTGAATGCCTAAACATATATCAAATTAAACATTTGTTTTACAATACAAATTTCAAAATTGAAACATTCTCACATCCCTATATTATACATACTGTATATGTATATTTGGATGGTACCTTTCTGTTTTTTCATTGGTAGCATTACACCAAGCATGTGACATTTTATACATGATAAAATAACTTCACATTATATAATAGTACAGTCTAGTATACATTGTAGTCACTAGATAAATATTTTCGGGGGGGGGGAATAAATAACAAACATGTTAAGGCAAATGAGGAAGGGGATACAGTCCCCTAAAACATTGGCCCTATTCCATTACATCTGAATGTCCATATTAAGGGCGTTGCCTATGTATTTTTATTTTTATAGTTTTTAATATTTAAAGCATCTTAAATCCATTTTAAAACTTACCAGAAGCTTTTTCTAACACATCCATGGGACAATACATTTATACCTTGAATGGGGACAGTTTAACAGCATTATTACAGTTAATTAAGAAACACTTTTATATCTGCATTTTGCAGGTTTTTTGTCTTTTTAAATTCAGAATTTGTAATGTTTGGGAAAACACTTTAACAACTCACTTGAAAAACATGTGCGATACACATTTCTCATAGTTTTTAACTTGTGTTATTTTAATTTAAAAACTAGATTTTCCTGTTATAGCATCTATTGATTTGACTGGTTAACTAAGTTAAATTGCATATAATAATCTATATCATGGATTTAAGAAACACATGAAAAAAATAATATGAGTGTACAATGTTTTCACATATCAATTCTGATGAGAAGACTTGAACCATTGGCCTATGTTCAATAAAACCCATTTGTGAAACTTTACAATTAAAAAATTGCACAATTCATGAAGGTTTTACCCACCTCTTGTCACATCCACAAGTTGTGTGTTAAGTTCCATTATAATTTAGAGAGTCCAATCTCTCTTATAACTGTTCCACAGTAAAGAAAACCAGAATTACAGACAAAAACATGCCAAAATAATACAGAACAAACCAATTACAGCAACAAAGAAGTAAAATTCCCTCTATAAAACAGTCCACTCTAATATATGTAAAACTTCAACTTCAGAACCTTAAAAGACAAATTAAAGTAATAATAATAATAATAATAATAATTAAAATAATAATGAGACAACCTCCTCAGCTTCAAACAACAAAACATGACAGTGAGATAAGAACAATAACGTTTTATTCATGCTGGGCTGAGGTGTAGGTGAAAAATTCCAGCCACACCTCTAGAAATCTCCAGGATGCACACAACCTACCCCTGGAGACACCTTTCATTCTATCCAGTGAGTGTACTTTATCATAACAAAACAGACATGTGAGTACGTGTTTACAATTATAATACTTAAAATCCAAATGGGACCCCTAGAGGGCGCTAGATATCAAATATAATCTTTAAACAGTATTATACACGTATATACTCCCCTATGAAATAGATAGAATGTCCATATGTGGAGGTCGCTAATCCCGCAAAAATACAAAAATAAAAAAGATACACAAAATATAAAATAAAATTTAAACAAAAATCAACTGATTAGTGTTACAGTCACTTAATCTTCTATCTCTCACTTGTGCAAATTTATGGCAGCTCCTTTTTATGCTTCTCAATCTGGGTCTCCTGCAATTTTCTAAGTATAAAAACACAGAAAAGGGCGCTTCATGCGCACATCAATAGATCTTTAAATGGTCACGTAGGCTGAGGGTAGGGAAGGGAGCGCCAAATAGGCAAAAAATATGCTGGTTATCAGGTAGCAAAGGTATAAGGTGGTGAATAGGTGTTTAAAATATGAAATTTATTCTAACATTAATTAAAATATTAAAACAATATACAGTGGTGGTTACTCATGGATCCATGTTACAATAACAATAACATTTAAAAAGCAATACAATATAAGTGTTTAAAAACAAATGATGAGCTGGATGAATCAATAAAGCTGATGATAAAGGGATGGTCTGATAGGCCGAGTCTCTATTGTGTAATTGGCACCTTGGTTCAGTCCAGTATGTGTTAGATGCTCCTGGTAAGTAGTTGGTTGTAATCCAAAATGCACAGAAAAAAGTGACACAAATATAAATATAAATGTGGTCAGTGTCCAATACAAAAGGTGATCAAAAATTGAAAAAGATGAAAAAATGGAAAATACACAAAGTTGAAAAATGATAAAAAATGATAAAAAAAATGTTGAAAAAATGTGTTCACTCAATGTGATATTACGATGATAAAAAATAATACAATTCCTCCAATAGGTGTGTAACAATAAAAATAGTGTCAAATGTAAATCCAAAATCTAAATTCAATGTTGATACGATGTTTGACAATAAAAATGGGTTTATACTAAAAAACCTGAAAAAAAAGAAAACAAACAACATTGAACAGATTGCATATATTTTAGTATTGTTTGTTTTCTTTTTTTCAGGTTTTTTAGTATAAACCCATTTTTATTGTCAAACATCGTATCAACAATGAACCACTGAATAACTTGCACTGAAATCACTAACATCACTTTGATTTACATTTGACACTATTTTTATTGTTACACACCTATTGGAGGAATTTTATTATTTTTTATCATCGTAATATCACATCGAGTGAACACATTTTTTCAACATTTTTTTATCATTTTTCTATCATTTTTCAACTTTGTGTATTTTCCATTTTTTCATCTTTTTCAATTTTTGATCACCTTTTGTATTGGACACTGACCACATTTATATTTATATTTGTGTCACTTTTTTCTGTGCATTTTGGATTACAACCAACTACTTACCAGGAGCATCTAACACATACTGGACTGAACCAAGGTGCCAATTACACAATAGAGACTCGGCCTATCAGGCCATCCCTTTATCATCAGCTTTATTGATTCATCCAGCTCATCATTTGTTTTTAAACACTTATATTGTATTGCTTTTTAAATTGTATTGTTATTGTAACATGGATCCATGAGTAACCACCACTGTATATTGTTTTAATATTTTAATTAATGTTAGAATAAATTTCATATTTTAAACACCTATTCACCACCTTATACCTTTGCTACCTGATAACCAGCATATTTTTAGCCTATTTGGCGCTCCCTTCCCTACCCTCAGCCTATTTGGCACTCACCTCCACTTCGTATACATTTTATTCACACAATTGGGTACGCTAGGGTACCCATTGAGGAGAGCTAGAGGTATCCCCCATCCCCCTTACCTTATCTGTTTTTTGCGCAGGATATACATTTCTTCTTTCTAGATCTTTAAATGGTCAGCAAAAAATAAAGCACAGGGTATTCACATGTAGTAGCAGCACCCCAGTGTTCTAGTAGATGTGTTCTGTAGAACATCATTTACAAGTATAGACATTTACATAAGTCATTTTTTACACATTTTCAAAGTGGTGTGGCTGTAATGATTGTTTTTCTTCTTGTTTGATAAGAGAGATATCATGTACTGATACCTCATGCAACTGTATTTGTTAGTGGGATCACCAATGAAAGTGTGAAAAGTAAAGGTAACAAAATGTTAGAATGATCTTTTACCTGGTTCAAAATACTTAAAATTTTCACTTCTCTAATTTCCAGCTTTTCTAAAACTAGGGTCACCACCATTATAAAGAAAAAATACCAGCCATGCTAATTAGCTTCAGTTTGCATAAATAAGTATACAATACTCAGGAACCATAGCTGCTAGGGCTCATAATTAGAATCCAGCAGGCATTTCATAATGATTGACAAGTTCTTTATTTCTTTTTGTATTCTTTATTATCTACATTGACTTGACCTGTGTGGCTACAATATCTAAAACCTTCTGCAAACTAAGCCAAAAGCTACAAATGCATAATTTCAGTCTCATAGCTTATGATTTGACATAATCATAATTCTAATCAGAATTAGGGTACAGCCTGCAGTGTCAAGGCTCCAAGCTGGGGGTTTCACACAAAACTATGGATGATTACCTACAAGGGAATCAATGTTTAGCATTATACACGGAGAAAGAAACACTGTGCTGCATATGCATTATGTATTCAAGGAAAATGTCTCTTTTCTCAATATTGTTGTAAGTATAATTTTACTACTTCTTAAAAGGACAGTCTACTTCAGAATTGTTATTGTTTAAAAATATAGATAATCCCTTTATTACACATTTCCCAGTTTTGCATAACCAACACTGTTATATTAATACACTTTTTACCTCTGTGATTACCTTTTTCTAAGCCTCTGCAGACTGCCCCCTTATCTCAGCGCTTTTGACAGACATGCATTTTAGCCAATCAGGGATGACTTAATTAACTTCATGGGAGTGAGCACAATGTTATCTATATGACACACATGAACTAACAGTGTCTAAATGTGAAAAAATGTCAAAGTGCACTGGGGTAAGAGGCGGTTCTTAACAGTTTAGAAATCAGTTTGAGCCTACCTAGGTTTAACTTTCCACAAAGAATACCAAGAGAGCAAAGCAAATTTGATGATAAAAGTAAATAGGAAAATTGTTTCAAATTGTATGCCCTACCTGAATCATGAAAGTTTAATCTTGACTAGACTGTCCCTTTAATAGTGACAAATTTTCAATCATTCAGATTGCTAAATATTTCTCATATATTGGCCTATGTCCACCATATTTTCATTTAAACTATAATTTAAAAAAAAAAAAACATAGCACCAAGCTGGTATGTTGTTTTGAGTCAAATCTATGCATGATAAGCGGAGATAAATTTATGTTTTTGGTGTCTGTAGGCCAGAGTTGTCCCGTATGTATTAATGAAGGCTGGAGACAGATTTTGATAGATAATCCTGTTTGTGAAATTCTAAGTACCTTTAAAGATAAACACTTCATGGAAACCCTCTCTAACAATATTTTACCACTAGTGTCCAGTGATATCTCCTTTAGCATGTGCCAGTTCGATGTCATTATACAAACATATCTTTGCTTCAGAGAAGTCTCCAATCATCAAGAGTATTATATCAGCATTCTCAACCATCCCAAATGAGAGGGGGGGGTAACCTATTGGAAGCTCTGTCCTAGCCAAACACCCTACTGCCTCAACCTCATTTAGGCCTGTGCCAGGTTTGCCTTGGCTCCACCCATGAAGCCACTTACAAACCTTCTTGACTTCACACTCAGCATCATGGTTATATATAATTCCCAGGATATTTTATATAAATTACAATGGGACACGACACAAAAAATGTTAGAAAATGGGAAGTGAAACTTATGTTAAGATGGGTACAGATGCCTCATACTCTTTGTTACATTCCAATGTAATAAAATAAAATGCTTTATACAATTGGAACATTTTATTTTTTAAGGGACAGTCAACACCAGAATTGTTGTTGTTGAAAAAGAAAGATAATCCCTTTATTACCCATTCTCCAGTTTTGCACAACCAACACTGTTACAGAAATACACTTTTTACCTCTATGATTACCTTGTATCTAAGCCTCTGCCAACTGCCCCCTTATATCAGTTCTTTTGACAGACTTGCATTTTAGCCAATCAGTGCTCACTTCACGGTAACTTCACGTGCATGAGCTCAATGTTATCTATATGAAACACATGAACTAATGCCATCTAGTGGTCAAAATGCATTCAGATTAGAGGCAGTCTTCAAGGTCTAAGAAATAAGCATATGAACCTCCTAGAATTAGCTTTCAACTAAGAATATGAAGAGAACAAAGCAAAATTGGTGATAAAAGTAAATTGGAAAGTTGTTTAAAATGAAATTCCCTATTTAAATAATGAAAGTTTTTTTTGGACTTGACTGTCCCTTTAAGGCAAATGCTGGTTAACACCTTTGTGTTTAACCCCTCCAAAGGGTTTAATAACAAACTGCTAGATTACTAGTTTTGCGTTATGAGTGAAAAAGCAATGTTATGCTTCATAGCGCTGCTTTTTCCCTAACGCTGCTATTACAAGTCTTGTAGTTATAGGTGTACCGCACACCTTTTTGGCCGTCACGCCATGTCAGTACCGCACTTTTAAAAAAGCCCTTTCTCAATGGGACTTTCATAGCGCCGGTAGTGCAAGTTTGCCTGGGAGGCCAAAAAGTGAGCGATACACTCTATAACCATAAGATTCATACCGCCATCTAAAGTCAGTAGTTATGAGTTTTACGTTACAAAGCTGTAGCATAAAACTTATAACTAAAGTGTTAAAAAGTACACTAACACCCATAAACTACCTATTAACCCCTAAACAGAGGCCCTCCCGCATCTCAAACACTAAAATAAAATTACTAACCCCTAATCTAATGCTCCTGACATTGCCGCCACTTAAAAAATGTATTAACCCCTATTGCCGCTCCCAGACATCGTTGCCACTGTAATAAAGTTATTAACCCTTAAACTGCCGCCCTCCCGCATTGTAAATACTATTTAAATATCATTAACCCCTAATCTGCCATCCCCCCACACCGCCGCCATAATAAACCTATTAATCCCTAAACCGCCGCCCTCCCGCATCACTACATAAATATATTAACCCCTAAACCTAACCCTAATGTAACCCTAAGCCTAAATCTAACCCTAACCCTAACACCCCCTAACTTCAATATAATTAAAATAAATCTAAATAAAACTTACAATTATTACCTAAATAACCTATTTAAAACTAAATACATACTTACCTGTAAAATAAAACCTAAGCTAGCTACAATATAACTAATAGTTACATTGTAGCTAGCTTAGGTTTTATTTTTATTTCACAGGTAAGTTTGTATTTATTTTAACTAGGTAGACTAGTTAGTAAATAGTTATTAACTATTTACTAACTACCTAGTTAAAATAAATACAAACTTACCTGTAAAATAAAACCTAACCTGCCTTACAATAAAACCTAACATTACAATAAAATAAAAAATGTAATTAATAAAATACAATTATCTAAATTACAAAAAATAAACACTGAATTACAAAAAATAAAAAATGAAATAATCAAAAATAAAAATGAATTATTCCTAATCTAATAGTCCGATCAAAATAAAAAAGCTCCCCCAAAATAAAAAAAACCCTAGCCTACACTAAACTGCCAATAGCTCTTAAAAGGGCCTTTTGTGGGACATTGCCCCAAAGAAATCAGCTCTTTTACCTGTAATAAAAAATATAAACAACCCCCCAACAGAACAACCCACCACCCACACAACCAAACCCCCCAAATAAAAAACTATCTAAATAAACCTAAGCTAACCATTGCCCTGGGAAGGGCATTTGGATGGGCATTGCCCTTAATAGGGCATTTAGCTATTTTACATTGCCCAAAACCCTACTCTAAAAATAAAACCCACCCAATAAACCCTTAAAAAAACCTAACACTAATCCCCGACGATCCACTTACAGTTTTCGAAGACCGGACATCCATTTTCAATGACCGGACATCCATCCTCATCCAGGTGGCAGAAGTCTTCATCCAAGCGGGCAGAAGTCTTCATCCATCCGGCGTGGAGCGGGTCCATCCATCTTCAATACATCCTGCGCCGAGTATCCTCTTCTTCTGATGGTCGCTGAAGAATGAAGTTTCCCTTTAAGTGACGTCATGCAAGATGGCGTCCCTTACATTCCGATTGGCTGATAGAATTCTATCAGCAAATAGAAATTAAAGGTGAAAAAATCCTATTGGCTGTTGCAATCAATCAATAGGATTGAGCTTGCATGCTAGTGGCTATTCCAATCAGCCAATAGAATGCAAGCTCAATCCTATTGGCTGATTGGATCAGCCAATAGGATGAAAGCTCAATCCTATTGGCTGATTGCAACAGCCAATAGGATTGTTTCACCTTTAATTCCTATTGGCTGATAGAATTCTATCAGCCAATCGGAATGTAAGGGACGCTATCTTGGATGACATCACTTAAAGGGAAACTTCATTCTTCAGCGACCATCGGAAGAAGAGGATGCTCTGCGCCGGATGTCTTGAAGATGGACCCGCTCCGCGCCGGATGGATGAAGGTAGATGATGCCGTCTGGATGAAGACTCCTGCCCGCTTGGATGAAGACTTCTGCTCACTTGGATGAAGACTTCTGCTGGCTTCCATGAGGACTTCTGCCCGCTTGGATGAAGACTTCTACCGCCTGGATGAGGATGGATTTCCGGTCTTCAAAAACTGTAAGTGGATCATCTGGGATTAGTGTTAGGTTTTTTCAAGGGTTTATTGGGTGAGTTTTATTTTTAGCTTAGGGTTTGGGCAATGTAAAAGAGCTAAATGCCTTTTTAAGGACAATGAACATTCAAATGCCCTTTTCAGGGCAATGGTTAGCTTAGGTTTATTTAGATAGGTTTTTATTTGGGGGGTTTGGTTGTGTGGGTGGTGGGTTTTACTGTTGGGGGGGGTGTTTGTTTTTTTTTTTTACAGGTAAAAGAGTTGATTTCTTTGGGGCAATGTCCTGCAAAAGGCCCTTTTAAGGGCCATTGGCAGTTTAATGTAGGCTAGGGTTTTTTTATTTTGGGTGGGCTTTTTTATTTTGATAGGGCTATTAGATTAGAAGTTAGATTAATTTTGATAATTTCGTTATTTATTTTGTGTAATTTATTTTATTGTAATGTTAGGTTTTAGTGTAAGGCAGGTTAGGTTTTATTTTACAGGTAACTTTGTATTTATTTTAACTAGGTAGTTATTAAATAGTTAACTATTTACTAGCTAGTCTACCTAGTTAAAATAAATACACACTTAAGCTAGCTTAGGTTTTATTTTATAGGTAAATATTTAGTTTTAAATAGGAATTATTTAGGTAATAATTGTAAGTTTTATTTAGATTTATTTTAATTATATTTAAGTTAGGGGGGGTTAGGGTTAGATTTAGGTTTAGGACTACGTTAGGTTTACGGTTATGCTTAGGGTTAGGGTTACATTAGGGTTAATATATTTATTTAGTGTTAGTTATGTGGGAGGCCAAAGGTTTAGGGGTTATTAACTTTAGTATAGTGGTGGTGACATTGAGGGCGGCATATTAGGGGTTAATAACTGTAATGTAGGTGGCGGCAATATCGGGAGCGGCAGATTAGGGGTTAATAGTTTTATTTAGGTGGTGGTGATGTTGGGGGCAGCAGATTAGGGGTGTTTAGATTTTATTTTTATGTTAGGGTGTTAGGTTTAAACGTAACTTTTTCTTTCCCAATAGACATCAATGGGGCTGCGTTACAGAGCTTTTGTTTCCTTGATTGCAGGTGTTAGGCTTTTTTTTTAGCCAACTCTCCCAATTGATGTCTATGGGGAAATTGTGCACGAGCACGGCAAAACACCGCTTGTATTTGTGTGAGGTTTGGAGCTCAACGCAACCATATCGCCTGTGCAAGCCGGGTTTTACAAAACCTGTAATAGCAGCGCTATAGGGAGGTTAAATACCGCCGCTTTTGTGGTGGTCATAAATTTCCCTATAGCGCTTAAAACTCGTAATCTAGCTGTTAGTTAAAGACATCCACCAGTGACCTCCCTTGTTGTTTTTTTTTACCAGGACATAGCCAGGGATTATCAGCTAAGAGTGTATGTCTCTCCTGATTGACTAAGCAGCCATGTCAATTTAATAGTTGCTATATGCTATGTCTCCTCCAGTCAAGTCCAACATTTTTTTTCATGATTTAAATAAGGAATGTCATTTTAAACAAGTTTCCAATTTACTTTTATAACCAATTTTGCTTTGTTCTCTTCCTATTCTTAGTTGAAAGCTAATTCTAGGAGGTTCATGTGCTAATTTCTTAGACCTTGAAGACTGCCTCTAATCTGAATGCATTTTGACCACTAAAGGGCATTAGTTCATGTGTTTCATATAGATAACATTGAGCTCATGCACATGAAGTTACCCTGGAGTGAGCACTGATTGACTAAAATGCAAGTCTGTGAAAATAACTGAAATAAGGGGGCAGTTTGCAGAGGCTTAGATACAAGGTAATCACAGAATAAAAAGTTTATTCCTATAACAGTGTTGGTTGTGCAAAACTGGGGAATGGATAATAAAGGGATTATCTTTCTTTTTAAACAGCAAAAATGCTGGTGTTGACTGTCCCTTTAAAGGGCCGTTATACACTCATTTTTTCTTTTCATAAATGTTTTGTAGATGATCTATTTATAAAGCCCATAAAGTTTTTTTTTTTAAAAAAATGTATAATTTTGCTTATTTTTATTTGAATACTGTCAGCTACCTTCTCCAGCTTGCTCCTGTTTGTGTAAAGGGTCTTTTCATATGCAAAAGAAGGGGGATGGGGGAGTGTCTTATTTCCCACTTGCAGTGCTTTTTCCAGCTACCTTTTAAACAGAGCTAAACTGAAAGCTTCTAAGTACGTTTTTAAACCATTTTATACTGGATTTTTATATCAGTATCTGTGCATCTTATTCTTTATAGTAGTGTCTATTACATGCAGTTATATGAAAATGAGTGTATACTGTCCCTTTAACACAGTTTTAAGTACCAATGAAGAATCAGATTATTATAATGCCGGTTAACTGCGATGCATAAATGCAATCCAGCACTAGAACCTGTGTTAATTCAAGGTGACTATTTTTCCCGTTGTATCTCTCCATGTCTATTTAATTTTTATATCTGGATTATTTTCCAAAACACAATTTTACTTGGGTTCTGTGATTTATGCTGTGTTGAAAATATATTTGATTTATGACAACAAGTTGAAACTCTGGTAATTTTTAGTTTGTAAAAAATTAATATAAGTTGCTTTTTATAAAAAGAAATTTCTCCAAGGATTAAGTTAAACAAGCTGTATAAATGATAATTTTAGCAGTATAAAATTCCCTTGAGAGGAAGCAGTTTGGGAGTATGTTAAAGCCTAAGGCAACAACAGCGTCTCAGCGCTAGTGTATCAGCTGCCCATAGCCGTTTCTACATGCAGCTGGGAATTCCTGCAGACATATTCCTGCATGAGGACTACATGAATTGCTACATCTCTATGTTGCTGATGGAAATTGATGCACATACTGTTATTGCTCTTATTATTTTAAACAAATATAAGTATTTTATAAGCATTTCATTAAAATTATTTTTAGTATGCACAAACAAATTTAACAAAGCCCTCAGGTAAAACTGGCAATATAATTTAATGAGAAAAATGTTGGAATACATATGATACCATTATTGTAGACAGTCACTTAGGTACTGTATGTATTTATGTTTGTACCTATTCGGAACCTTAAAAAAAGTGTGAGTTATCCATTTTAATATTTTTTTTTTGTGGGACCTTTTAATATACTTAAAGGAATACTAAACTCAAAGGGCTAGATTATTATTGAAATATTGCAATAACAAGTAAGATTATTGTGGGTGCAATAATGTGCACACATATTACAAGTTAAAGTAAACGTGTCGACTTGAGCACAATCGCATTTAACATGCATCGGATAAGTGCGATTGGAGACTTGACCCCCACCCCTTCAACTCACTCCAACCTCTGCAGCAATGCTGGCAGCACTCATACATCTATTTCCCAAAGACAACCTCTGGATATGACGCTGAGTACGTGCACTTAACTTCTTTGGTTGACCATGGCGAGACCTGTTCTGAGTGGAACCTGTAGCCTAGGTCATCATTATGTAGAGTAACAATTCTTTTTTTCAGATCCTCAGAGAGTTCTTTGTCATGAGGTGCCATGTTGAACCAGTATGAGACCAGTATGAGAGTGTGTGAGAATGATAACACCAAATTTAACACACCTGCTCCCTGTTCACACCTGAGACCTTGTAAAGAAAATTTGATAATAGGAGTAAATAGGAGTAAATTAGAAAGTTGCTTAAAATTTCATGCTCTATCTGAATCACGAAAGAAAAAAAATAGGTTCAGTGTCCCTTTAAGTATGACCTTCCTTGGCACTAAGCACATCTTGAACTCTTTTAGAGAGACTGTCCTGAAGTTTTCTGAACTAATCTCTTGGTATATTATACCAGACTTTGCTCAGCACTTTCCAGAGCTAGCATTAGAAGTGGGCTTGGGATCATTATCATGCTAAAAAATAAAAACATTCCCAATTAGACACTTTCCAGATGGAATGGCATGATGAATTAAAACCTATGTGTAATTTTCAGCATTCATGATCCCATCAATTTGGAAAATATTGTCAACACCACTCACAGAAATGCAAACCCAAACAATGACAGACCCTCCACCATCTTTCACTGAAGGCCACAAGCACTCATTCTTCCATCTCTCTCCAACTCTTCTTCTCACATATTGTCGACAATTGGACCCAAAAATGTCAAACTTGTATTCATTACTCGATAATACTCTTTTCCACTGATCTTCATTCCATTCTTTGTGAGCTTTAGCATATCTTTGCCTTTTCACCCTGCTTCCCTTCCAAAAAAGTGGTTTCTTGGCTTCTACCCTTCCAGAAAGACCATTCCTGATCAAGCTTCTTCGGACTGTAGAAGGGTCAACTTTGCATTCCGATGAAGCTACCAGATGCTGAGCCAAGGACTTGCTGGACTTCTTCCGGGCTCTCAAAAAAGACACTCTGAGAAACTTCTTATCATTATTTTGTAAGTTTTCTTGGCCTTCCAGCCCATTTTTTTCTTGCCCTCTCATGATTCTTCAAATTTCTTTATATCAGTCCAAATACCACATCTTAAGAATCCAGTTTGTTTGCTGATTTCCCTTTGGGAGTGGCCTTGCTGATGCAAAAGTATGATTTTATGTTGTCAAATTCTGTGTTCTTTTGCATTTTGAATGGAATGATGTGATTGAAATTTGGTTTTATTAATAAGCTTCCAATTAATAAAATTCATACCACATGTGTATGTAATGCCCAAGCATGGCTTGCATAAACTTAGTGTAATATACCTTCTTCACAGCAGTCATTTTGACATGAAATAGGAGGACAAATACGGGTGTTAGCAATTACACTAATTAGGGTTTCATTCCATGTAGGTTTATGAGAGCCAGGTTCCTGCTATTGTTCAAGTTTAATGGGAGGTCACACTAAATACTTGACACTTTAGCCTATAGAAGCATTTTTTTTCAGATTTTTTTCTGTTTTTTAATACTGCATACAAATATTCTATATTTTCTGGTTGTATTCTAATAAGGAGACTGAAAAATTATTATATATGGTCATTATACTTTTGCTATAACAACAAATCTAATGATGGCCTAAGACTTTTGCACAGTACTGTATGTATATATCTGTCTAAACCTAGACCTGTTTATCTATTCCTATATATATATATATATATATATATATATATATATATATATATATATATATATATATATATATATATATATATATATATACAGAGAGAGAGAGAGAAAGAGAAAGAGAGAGAGAGAGAGATAAATAGATAGATAGAGATACAGATAGATAGATATCTTACATTAAGATTATTATGTACTGTATGTATATGTATATATATATTTATATATATATAAAAAAATTCTATTTGAAGAATATAGAAATGTAAAATATGCGTAACGTGATTTGTGTGTCTCAATGTAGGTCTAACTTGGTGTCGGGTTAGAATTATATATATATATATATATATATATATATATATATATATATATATATATATATATAGGTGGTCATGAAATCTGAAGTCCTTAAGTTAGAGCGCATCTGTTTTGCTTGCACCCAAAACTTTTACTAACTAATTTGCTATATAAAGGCTTCTTTTCTTTGTTAATCCTTCTTGATATGTCTGCAGACTTTGAAACTGTTGACCACACTCTCTTGTTCCAAACCCTCTAATCTTTCGGTATCTGTGACACAGCTCTATTGTGGCTCTCCTCTTACCTGTCTAACTGGACATTTAGTGTTACCTTCTCTGGCAAATCTTCTGACCCTTTACCACTTTCTGTTGGGGTACCACAAGACTTTATCCTTGGTCCCCTTCTCTTCTTAATTTATACATCAACCTTAGGTTCCTTAAAACAGTCCCATGGGTTTCAATACCATTTGTATGCTGATGATATGAAAATGTACATGTCTGCACCAGACCTATCCCCTTCCTTACTAACTTGTGTCACTAACTGTCTTTCTAATATTTCATCCTGGATGTCCTCTCACTACCTTAAGCTAAATCTCTCTAAAACTGAGCTCATTATTTTCCCCCTTTTTCTAAAATCCCTACCCCCCAAATTTATCTTACTGTTGATAATAACATAATGACCCCAACCCCACATGCCCAATGTCTTGCGATTATACTTGGCAAAGACCTCTCTTTCACTCCGCACCTCCAGTCTTTGGCCAATTCCTGCCGTCTCCACCTCAAAAACATCTCC
This sequence comes from Bombina bombina, assembly GCF_027579735.1. Lineage (NCBI taxonomy): Eukaryota > Metazoa > Chordata > Amphibia > Anura > Bombinatoridae > Bombina > Bombina bombina. The sequence goes on from NC_069503.1 coordinate 446,414,051, forward strand.
AAAATGAATCACTTCCTCACACAAGACACAACTAAGACTTTAAACCACTCTCTCATCATTTCCCACCTTGACTATTGCAAATCTATCTTTTCCGGGCTCCCCAGCAGCCGTCTATCTTCCTTACAATCCATAAAAAAGGCCTCTGTCAGGCTAATCTTCCTTACACGTTGCTCCTCATCTGCTGCACCTCTCTGCCAATACTTTCACTGACTTCCTCCAACTTGCAGAATAAAACATTACATCTTAACTCTAACTTTTAAAGCTCTCAATAACACTACTCCACCCTATATCTCCAACCTAGTCTCCAGATAGTCTCCCTCTTGTCCCCTTTGTTCTGCTCATAACCTCCTTCTCTCTTCTTCTCTTGTTACCTCCTCACATTCCCATCTACAAGACTTCTCCAGACTGACCCCTATTTTGTGGAACTCTCTGCCTCGCCCTACACGACTCTTCCATAGTTTACAAACTTTCAAGCACTCCTTAAAGACTCTACTGTTCAGGGATGCTTATAATATACACTAACATTCTCCTATCTTAGTTCCTCTCCTCCTTTTAGCTATCCCTTGAACCCCCTTAGCATGTAAGCCTACAAGCCTAGCTGCTCTGTAGATCACCTTAATGAGAGATGATTTACAATAGTGAAACTCTTGGCAGGGCCCTCTATCCCTTTGTCTCCTATAATTGTCACCTTGCATATTTTGACCCATGTTTTTAGTGCTGCAGAATCTGCTGGCCCTCTACAAGTAACTGATAATAATTATAATAATAATTTTATTCTAATTTTATTTTAGGTGCTATCTTTAAAGTGTTAAAGTAATGTGTCCCCGCCCTTCATATAAAAATTGTAGGCATCACTGGACCTTACTTTACGAACAAATGAAAGATATTCAGGTTTCAAAGAAATAAATATTACCATGAACTACAACATTAACACACATTCACTCAATAAATGTAATATTTATGTTGCAGTTTTGTGAACTAAAGTTCAGATTGGAATGAATGTTATCTAGACAAATTAAAGCAAAATAGTGTGCATAATGTTTGCAATCTTTTGTTATTAAATTAAATAGTGGAGTCTTGTCTGAATATCAAAATAATAATTTTCATATCATCTTATATTATATGAAATATGCATGAGAGCCTTGAAATGTTAATGTTTGTTCCAGTGTAAACTAGACCAGAGCAAACTATTTATATGTATAATCAAGAAATTTGCAGTTTGGTTGCTGTGATCTGGAATCTGTACAAAAGATGAATATTGCCCTGTTTTGTGACTTTTTTTCTGCAAAAAGACTAATTATTAATATTGACCTAATATATTTTATGGAATATTACGCAATTATCCAGATTTCAATGACAATTATCGATTGTGTCTCTTAAAGAAAACAAAGAAAAAAATATTTACTCTATAATACTGTACAGACAGGTACTTCACAGTAATCGGCAAATGGATCTTATTTTAAAATACATTGAAGAGCCCCAATATATGTAATTTATCTTCTTGAGAATGTATATTTTTCTAGATTGAAGTTCAAAGTTTTGATTGGGTTAGGTAACATTAGAATTTAATAGAATATTTTAATATATACATTTACAATACTGTGCAAAAGTCTTAGACAGGAGTGAAAAAAATGCTGTAAAGTAAGAATGCTTTCAAAAATATAAATGTTAATATTTATTTTTTTATCAATTAATAAAATGCAAAGTGATTGACCGAAATAAAATTCTAAATAAAATCAATATTTGGTGTGACCACCCTTTGCCTTCAAGATAGCATAAATTCTTCAAGGTATACTTGCAGTTTAATGTCAAAAGTCATTAACCATGGTAAGACTGAACACAATAGAGCTCAAACTTCTCCAGACAGAAATTTGTACTCTGTTGGCTTCTGTGGGGACATCATATGTGATAAAATCAGCTATGCCACTGATCACATGACTTAAAAAAAATCCTATAATATTTTTATACGGGAAATCAAGCAGAACCACTGAACAAAAAAAACACCAGACAGCTGTTGCATGAAAAATAATAAAACTGCAGTAAAACATATCCTTATGCTATTGTAGCATGTCAATTTGTTCTAATTATTACTGTCATTGAATCTTGTCGCAAAACACTTGTAATTCACTTAACATGTAAATGCTGTCATATTTCTCCTTGTTTTCCTATGCAAATCTTGCTTTGAAGCTCATCTGAACAGAATTTGACAATGCATAGTAACACTGACATATCAACTATGCACTTCTGCATCTTGTGCTAACAATGCAATGAAACACAAACCTACAAACAGTATCCCTCCTCACTCAGCACCTCATCCAGCAACAGCAATGCATATCAATTATAAACTACCCAGCCACTGTTCCTCATCTGTAGCCGACTTACTCAATAGTGGGCCCTGGTGCAAACGTGATTTATCATTTGGGTACATATATCTTCAATGAGACCATGTGACTTTAACGCCAGGGACAGCGCATGGGAGTCTGCCTACGATGCTAGGCACGTCCCCCAGTTGGATTTTACATTTTCTAAAAGCAGGAGGGAGCAGGACCGAAAACATTAAGATGTCCTATGCAGTCCTAATAATATTAAAGCCCAGTGCTTTAGGACAGCATGGATTGTCCTAAAGATATCTAGGGGTTAAAAAAAACCCACATTAATGTAAACCTTTCAGTTAGATATTAACATCCCATACACTAGATCTTGTTCCTAAAAAGAAAAGAAAAAATATGCCAAACATTAAAAAAACTGTTTATTTAAATAAACTTAGTTCAAATACATAATATACTATTTTACTTTATAATACATATTTATAACACACTTTAAACATCAGGCCCCAAAGGAGCATACTATTAGTAAGTAGCATATACTAGTTGATTTGCATAATTGTATTTTTTTTACTCTTCCTTTTTATTTATTTTTAACCCCCCCCCCCTTTTTTTTAAATATATATTATTACTGGAGTTTCTTAAAGGGACAGTAAAATCAAAAATACAATTTCCATAATTCAGAGCATATACTTTTTAAACAACTTTCCAGTGAATTTATATTCTTAAATGTGCTTCATTTTCTTAGTAATCTATGTTATAGAGAAAGCACAGGAGCAGCAATGCACTACTGGGAATTATCCATTGATAAGCCAATAACAAGAGGAATACAAGTGCAGCCACCAATCCCCATCTAGCTCAAAGCAGCACATTCCTGAGGCTACATAGGTTTACTCTTAATCAAAGGATACCAAGAGAATGAAGCAAATTTGATAATAGAAGTTAATTTGAAAGGCATTTAAAATTATAAGCTCTGTCAGAAACATGAAAGTTTAATTTTAACTTTACTGTCCATTTTAGCTCTATTATTCTACTAATGAAAAACATTGTAAAGAACTATGGAAAATAATATACTTAGGTGAATTATTTGTAGCAGTCTTGTGATTGGGTCTTTGATATTTGTATATGGTCACTAGTTAAAGTTATATGTTTTGGCCAACACCATAAAACTGAATCTGTATATATATATTTTCAAAGACTCTTTCTTCTTATTACATTTACTAATGTTTTATAAACATAAAAATAGTTTGTAAATTAGATATAAATATAAACAATGTTGCCAAAATATTTTCATATTTAAAAAAAAAAAAGTTAATTTTTTTGCAACATTTAAATTATATTTGGTTGTTGTAAGATTTCCATTCTCCAAACATAAAAATAAAAACATTGTTTAATAGTGTTATAAATATTTAGTATTGCCATTGGATGGTGTTTATGTATTTACTGTGTGTTCTGTTAAATAATTGCAATCTGCTTGTTAACAATTGATTGTGCTAATGCCTAATTAGTCTGTTTAAAATTAAATTCAATTAGTTCTTGAATTGGGATATATAGTTTCAATGCCAAGTAGTTAAATTAATATAAGTCCTTATGTTTATGTAATTTCTAATGCAAAATGTAGATTACACATTTGTTTAGAAAAATAGCATTTTGAAACATTACAGGTATATCAATAAAAACAAGATTAAATTAAAACTTTAAAAAACAAATCCATACCGATATTATTATTTTTGATGGTGAATTCTGTAGAAAAATCATTTGAAAAACGTTTCTTATCATTCCCATAATTAAGAGTACAATAATAACACGATTAAGCCCTTAGAGCCTATGTTTTTTTACACATTTATTACATTATAAATATTTTAAAATTAGAATGAAAATAAATATTTAAAAGGACAGTAAACACCAGAATGTTTGTTGTTTAAAAAGGTAGATAATCCCTTTATTACCCATTCCCCAATTTTGCATAACCAACACAGTTATAATAATATACTTTTTACCTATGTGATTACCTTGTATCTATGCCTCTGCAAACTGCCCCCTTATTTCAGTTCTTTTGACAGACTTGCATTTTTAGCCAATCAGTGTTTGCTCTTAGGAGCTTCACCTGCCGGAGCTCAATGTTATCTATATGAAACACATGAACTAACGCCCTCTAGTGGTGACTGTCAAAATGCTTTCCGATTAGAGGCAGTCTTCAAGGTCTAGCACATGAACCTCCTAAATTTAGCTTTCAACTAAGAATACCAAGAGAACAAAGCAAAATAGGTAATAAAAGTAAATTGGAAAGTTGTTTAAAATTACATGCCCTATTTAAATCATGAAAGGTTTTTTGTGACTTTACTTTAAAATACGATATTTAATTGTATATTATTGGAATGTAATTTTTCATTTAATAATATGCCAATTGCAATTAAATATTGGTGCATTTATTTTACTCTACTACTGTATTTTAAATTAATACATATGGTTTGGTTTAAATTTTGAGCTGGCTTCCAAGTCAAAGGGCTCGTTTCGAATAACTTTGCAAATGTAACATTTTGAAACCAAACACAGGCTTTACAGCAATATAGAAGACAGTTTAAAGGGATATAAAACAGTCTACTTCCTTGTTGTAATAAAAATAAGCACTAAGCTGTGGGTTATATTTAATTAAAGCAATATGTATTATTATGGCTTCTACCATTTACTCCTTTTTTTTTTTACTTCATTTGTGCAGAAATTACTTACTGTCACAGCACCACAAATAGTCTTCGGTCTCCAAAGGAAGGCAAGGTAGCAGAATTTCCTTTGAAGTTTTGCTAGGAGACATCTAATTTAGCTTCTGCTGCAAAAATCATGTGACAATAGAACCTAAGGTCTGCAATGTGGAGATTACAGGTGGAGCGCTAATTTATTGCACGACTGTAATCGTGCAAATTTTTCCATTTGCAGTCGCACAATAAATAACCAGACATTACAAGTGGCTGGTTAATGGTACCGAGAGCTTGAGCTTAAAAAATTAACCAGATATCAGAGCTCTGGTTAATTTTAAAAAAAGTGCCCTAAAATCCACCAAAATAACTGCACCAGGCAGTTTTTTGGGGGTTAAAGTTGGTGGGTGTGGGGTGTTAGAAAAAAAACGGCACTTTACATTGAGGTCTATGGCAACTGTGTGTTCCCAGTAAATATATATGTATATGCTTTTATACATACTGTATATATGTATGTCTTAATATATGTATATATACGCATATTAACACATAAATATATATGTATAAAGACATATACATATATATTTACAATTTGCTGCCATCACTGCATGACTAACCCCCTTCACTGCACTAATTCTCATGCCGCGTCTTATGGCATGAGAGCAAGGGTCCCTTTGGAGCCTATGGAAGTGCACTCTTGTAAGCGCAATGCTTCCGTGCAATGCGAACACGAGGTCGTGTTTGCATTGCTCGTCACTAGTAATACCAGGGCACATTAACATGCACTGGTATTACTCAGTGGATCACAAATATTGCTTTCACAAAAGATATATTTAGCGCTCCACTTGTAATCTGCCCCTAAATGAGCAATTAGAAATTCTCAGTTAGATAAGCAAGTAAACAAGTAAGTTGTTTGCTGTTTTTTAACACAATCATTTTATTTTTATGTTTACTTTGAATTAATATTTTCTTTTCTACCAATGGAGAACTTTTTCATATCCTTTTAAGCAAATGAAATAATAATGACTAGATTACGAGTTGAGTGCATATTTGCTCTTTCGCAAACCCATAATCTCCACTCAGTTTTGTTATTTCCATTCACGCTACTGAGCATGAGATTTTGGGCTGGGAGCAAAAATATCTCTCCTTTGTGATCGCACCCTCGTTCTCAACAGGGCGCACAATGGCCGTTTATTTTTTCCCCCATAGACTTGAATGGATCCTCATTTTCATGCCGAAAGCCTCACAGCCACAGCTTGTGTAATCCCAACAACAACACCACAGCAATATATATGTATATGAATGTATACATAAATATTATTGTTTATATATGTATATATGTAAGAATATACATATCTACACATATAAATACATAAATATATATGTATACATTTGTATACATATATATATAGATAGATAGATAGATAGATAGATAGATAGATAGATAGATAGATAGATAGATATGTCAATAATTTTTTTCCAATGGATCACTATATAAAAGCACTTTCAGCATGCTTTTTAGATTTTCAAGTTGATTGGAAGGTCGCAGGTTTTTGGAAAGGTGATAGTTTGTTTTTAATATAGGTGATCTTGAGTCATTGTGAATGTTTGCAGTAGCAGTAATCTATTCTTATCACAGTAACCATCTGGCATGTTCGAGTCACTGGAAATTATTTACCCATGTTATTGAATGTCAGATGATTTATGAGCAATCAAAAAGCTTAGAATCTAACTTTGTTAATTTTAAACTAATGCAAAATACCTGATATTACATACAAAAAAAAAATCAAATTAAAGCAACTTCAATATTTATTTTTTTTCATTTCCATTTTGTCAAAATGTATAAATACAAGTTAATAAAATTTTTAAACTATCTGATATGAAAAATAACATTAATTATTAGATCAATGCCTAGCCTCCTATCTGATTGCTATGATTAATCAGATGTGGAAAGCCAAGATGCAAGTGGACTGGGGATCACTATAAAAGTATTAAATACAGTAGTAAGTGGATTGGCAATGAGAAAACTTTAATCTTGAAGTAGTAGCTAGAGGAGCACTTAAAGACCAAGGGGCCTATTTATTCAGCCGTCAACCCCAAATACGCTGGAATTCCGCAGCGTAATTGTGGCGAGCTTGATTCTCCTTATTTATCAAAGCCTACAGACCGGCAAAAGTAGAATTTTGTGACGTAACATACGATCCGCCGGTTTCAGTCCGACACAGATCGATGCTTACATCACTACAGATGTTCCAAATGCAAATTCGCCACTATCTGACTACTTTTGCAAGTTATCAAATAACTACCCGGTACGCTCGCCACTATTCTGGCCCAGCGTAGCTGCTTTTCAATCCGCCGCTCTGGAGGTGGCGGATGACATAGGAATCAATGGGAGTCTGAAAGCAGCGAAAGCTTATGTTCGCTGCTGCCCGATATCCCATTGATTCCTATGGTAGAATAAAATTTAAGTTTACACCTAACACCCTAACATAACCCCCGAGTCTAAACACCCCTAATCTGCTGCCCCCTACACCGCCGCCACCTACATTATACTTATTAACCCCTAATCTGATGCCCCGTCACCGCCGTCACCTACATTATACGTATTAACCCCTAATCTGCCGCCCCGACACCGCCACCACCTACATAAAGTTATTAACCCCTATCCCGCCGCTCCCGGACCCCACCACAACTAAATAAATGTATTAACCCCTAAACCCCTGGCCTCCCACATCACTAGCACTTACTAAACCTATTAACCCCTAAACCGCCAGCCCCCCACATTGCCATAAACTAAATTAAACGTTTAACCACTAAACATAACAACCCGCTAACTTTATATTAAATATTAACTCATCCCTATCTTATAATAAATTTAAACTTACCTTTAGATTTCAATTAAACTATATTAAACTAATAATTAAACTACCCTAACTATTATACTAAAATTACATTAAACTATATTAAAATAATTAATTTAATCTACCCTAACTATTATACTAAAATTACAATAAACTACAAATTAAATTAACTATAAACCTAACCCTACTCAAATAATTAAAATCTACAATAAAAAACAACTAAGTTACAAAAAATAACAAACACTAAGTTACACAAAAAAATAAACACTAAGTTACAAAAAATAAAAACATTTTTTTCAAAGATTTAAACTAATTACACCTAATCTATGGGCCCTATGAAAATAAAAAAGCCCCCCCAAATAAAAAAAACAACTCATAACCTACAATAAACTACACATAGCCCTTAAAAGGGCATTTTGCGGGGCATTGCTCCAAAGAAATCAGCTCTTTTACCTGTAAATAAAAAATACAAATACCCCCCAACAGTAAAACCCACCACCCACACAACCAACCCCCCAAATAAAAACCTAATCTAAAAAAAACCTAAGCTCCCCATTTGGCATTTGGATGGGCATTGCCCTTAAAAGGGCATTTAGCTCTATTTCAACCCCAATCATAACTTAAAAATAAAACCCACCCAATACACCTTTAAAAAATCCTAACACTAACCCCAGAAGATTCACTTACAGTTTTGAAAATCCGACATCCATCCTCCAAGAAGCTGGCAGAAGTTTTCATCCAATCGGCCGAAGTCTTCATCCAAGCTTGCAGAAGTCTTCACCCAGACGGCATCTTCTATCTTCATCCATCCGGCGCAGAGCGGCTCCATCTTCAAGACATCCGGCGTGGAGCATCCTCTTCAATCGATGGCTTCTTCAGAATGAAGGTTCCTTTAAATTACGTCATCCAAGATGGCGTCCCTTAGATTCCGATTGGATGATAGAATTGAGCTGGCATTCTATTGGCTGATTGGAACAGCCAATAGAATGTGAGCTCAATCCTATTGGTTGATTGGATCAGCCAATAGTATTGAAGTTCAATCCTATTGGCTGATTGCAACAGCCAATAGGATTTTTTCAACCTTAATTCCGATTGGCTGATAGAATTCTATCAGCCAATCGGAATCTAAGGGACGCCATCTTGGATGACATCATTTAAAGGAACCTTCATTCCGAAGAAGTCGTCGATTGAAGAGGATGCTCCGCGTTGGATGTCTTGAAGATGGAGCCGCTCCACGCCAGATCGATGAAGATAGAAGATGCCGTCTGGGTGAAGACTTCTGCGGGCTTGGAGGAAGACTTCGGCCGTTAGGATGAAGACTTCTGCCGGCTTCTTGGAGAATGGATGTCGGATCTTCAAAACTGTAAGTGAATCTTCTGGGGTTAGTGTTAGTTTTTTTAAGGGTGTATTGGGTGGATTTTATTTTTAGGTTTGGGCTGCAATAGAGCTAAATGCCATTTTAAGGGCAATGCCTATCCAAATGACCTTTTCAGGGCAATGTGGAGCTTAGGTATTTTTAGTTAGGCTTTTATTTGGGGGGTTAGTTGTGTGGGTGGTGGGTTTTACTGTTGGGGGTTATTTGTATTTTTTATTTACAGGTAAAAGAGCTGATTACTTTGGGGCAATGCCCCGCAAAAGGCCCTTTTAAGGGCTATTTGTAGTTTATTGTAGGTTAGGGTTTTTTTTATTTTGGGGGGGCTTTTTTATTTTCATAGGGCCTTTAGATTAGGTGCAATTAGTTTAAATCTTTGATAATATTTTTTTTTTTTTTGTAACTTAGTGTTTATTTTTTTGTGTAACTTAGTGTTTGTTATTTTTTGTAACTTAGTTGTTAGTTTTTCGCAACTTGTACACGGACCAATCGCAGATAAATTGAGCTTACCGGTTTTTCCTCACATTTTTTTTTTATTGCTCAGATTAAAGTGGAATACCCCCTCTATCCACCCTCTGTCCAATTATACAGAGTGGAATCAGAGGGGTATTCCTACAATTCACTATTTTTGAATCCAGCTACCAGTCCAATCTGGGCATCTTAACACTAGATTAATTTATGGGCACATTAGCCACTTGCATATAACCACACCGAGGAAGATAATCAATGCTGATTACCGGACCCTGTGAGTTAACAGGTGAGCTAACTATGCTTTATATTGTTTGCTGACCTACTCCATTTACTAATCGGGGATAGATATATTTATTCCCATTTCACCTATATATGCATATGCGGAACGTCTCGGGAAACACTGATAGACACCCCATCACAACCATCCACTAATACTTCATCTTGCTCCGAAGGAAGTGAGATACCACTATCAGTGGCAATCATCAGACTGACTCCTAGTGCTTCCTCATACCTCTCTCTACCATTTTAGGCACTACTACCTACAAACACAGCCAGACATATATATATATATATATATATATATATATATATATATATATATACACAGGGAGTGCAGAATTATTAGGCAAATTAGTATTTTGACCACATCATCCTCTTTATGCATGTTGTCTTACTCCAAGCTGTATAGGCTCGAAAGCCTACTACCCATTAAGCATATTAGGTGATGTGCATCTCTGTAATGAGAAGGGGTGTGGTCTAATGACATCAACACCCTATATCAGGTGTGCATAATTATTAGGCAACTTCCTTTCCTTTGGCAAAATGGGTCAAAAGAAGGACTTGACAGGCTCAGAAAAGTCAAAAATAGTGAGATATCTTGCAGAGGGATGCAGCACTCTTAAAATTGCAAAGCTTCTGAAGCGTGATCATCGAACAATCAAGCGTTTCATTCAAAATAGTCAACAGGGTCACTAGAAGCGTGTGGAAAAACCAAGGCGCAAAATAACTGCCCATGAACTGAGAAAAGTCAAGCATGCAGCTGCCAAGATGTCACTTGCCACCAGTTTGGCCATATTTCAGAGCTGCAACATCACTGGAGTGCCCAAAAGCACAAGGTGTGCAATACTCAGAGACATGGCCAAGGTAAGAAAGGCTGAAAGACGACCACCACTGAACAAGACACACAAGCTGAAACATCAAGACTGGGCCAAGAAATATCTCAAGACTGATTTTTCTAAGGTTTTATGGACTGATGAAATGAGAGTGCGTCTTGATGGGCCAGATGGATGGGCCCGTGGCTGGATTGGTAAAGGGCAGAGAGCTCCAGTCCGACTCAGACGCCAGTAAGGTGGAGGTGGAGTACTGGTTTGGGCTGGTATCATCAAAGATGAGCTTGTGGGGCCTTTTCGGGTTGAGGATGGAGTCAAGCTCAACTCCCAGTCCTACTGCCAGTTTCTGGAAGACACCTTCTTCAAGCAGTGGTACAGGAAGAAGTCTGCATCCTTCAAGAAAAACATGATTTTCATGCAGGACAATGCTCCATCACACGCGTCCAAGTACTCCACAGCGTGGCTGGCAAGAAAGGGTATAAAAGAAGAAAATCTAATGACATGGCCTCCTTGTTCACCTGATCTGAACCCCATTGAGAACCTGTGGTCCATCATCAAATGTGAGAGTTACAAGGAGGGAAAACAGTACACCTCTCTGAACAGTGTCTGGGAGGCTGTGGTTGCTGCTGCACGCAATGTTGATGGTGAACAGATCAAAACACTGACAGAATCCATGGATGGCAGGCTTTTGAGTGTCCTTGCAAAGAAAGGTGGCTATATTGGTCACTGATTTGTTTTTGTTTTGTTTTTGAATGTCAGAAATGTATATTTGTGAATGTTGAGATGTTATATTGGTTTCACTGGTAAAAATAAATAATTGAAATGGGTATATATTTGTTTTTTGTTAAGTTGCCTAATAATTATGCACAGTAATAGTCACCTGCACACACAGATATCCCCCTAAAATAGCTATAACTAAAAACAAACTAAAAACTACTTCCAAAACTATTCAGCTTTGATATTAATGAGTTTTTTGGGTTCATTGAGAACATGGTTGTTGTTCAATAATAAAATTAATCCTCAAAAATACAACTTGCCTAATAATTCTGCACTCCCTGTATACATGATTATATATAGGTATAGATATATACAGATAAATATATATAGGAATATATATTTATAAATAATAATGCCTAGATTTAGAGTTCTGCGTTAGCCGTCAAAACCAGCGTTAGGGGGTCCTAACGTTGGTTTTTAGCGCCCGCTGGTATTTAGAATCAGTCATGAAAGGGTCTAACACTCACTTTCCTGCCACGACTTTTCCATACCGCAGATCTCCCTACACCAACTGCGTATCCTATCTTTTCAATGGGATCTTTCTAACACCGGTATTTAGAGTCTTGGCTGAAGTGAGCATTAGAAATCTAATGACAAGACTCCAGCCGCAGAAAAAAGCCAGGAATTAAGAGCTTTCTGGGCTAACGTCGGTTCATAAAGCTCTTAACTACTGTGCTCTAAAGTACACTAACACCCATAAACTACCTATGTACCCCTAAACAGAGGTCACCCCACATCGGCGCCACTCTATTAAATTTTTTTAACCCCTAATCTGCCGACCGCACACCACCGCCACCTACATTATCCCTATGTACCCCTAATCTGCTGCCCCTAACACCACCGACACTTACATAATATTTATTAACCCCTAATCTGCCCCCCCCAACGTCGCCGCTACCTACCTACAATTATTAACCCCTAATCTGCCGACCGGACCTCGCCGCTACTCTAATAAATGTATTAACCCCTAAAGCTACGTCTAACCCTAACCCTAACACCCCCCTAAGTTAAATATAATTTTTATCTAACGAAATACAATAAATCTTATTAAATAAATTAATCCTATTTAAAGCTAAATACTTACCTGTAAAATAAACCCTAATATAGCTACAATATAAATAATAATTATATTGTAGCTATTTTAGGATTAATATTTATTTTACAGGCAACTTTGTATTTATTTTAACTAGGTAAAATAGCTATTAAATAGTTATTAACTATTTAATAACTACCTAGCTAAAAGAAATACAAAATTACCAGTAAAATAAATCCTAACCTAAGTTACAATTAAACCTAACACTACACTATCATTAAATAAATTAAATAAATTAAATACAAATACCTAAAAATAAATACAAATAAATACACTAACTAAAGTGCAAAAAATAAAAAAAGAACTAAGTTACAAAAAATAAAAAAATAATTTACAAACATTATAAAAATATTACAACAATTTTAAGCTAATTACACATACTCTAACCCCCCTAATAAAATATCAAAGCCCCCCAAAATAAAAAAATTCCCTACCCTATTCTACATTTAAAAGATACCAGCTCTATTACCTTACCAGCCCTTAAAAGGGCCTTTTGCGCGGCATGTCCCAAAGAAAACAGCTCTTTTGCCTGTAAAATAAAAATACAACCCCCCCAACATTAAAACCCACCACCCACACACCCCTACTCTAACCCAAACACCCCTTAAATAAACCTAACACTACCCCCTGAAGATCTTCCTACCTTGAGTCGTCTTAACTCAGCCGAGCCAAATTCTTCATCCAATCCGGGCGATGTCTTCATCCAAGCGGGGGCTGAAGAGGTGCATCATCCGGCTGAAGTCTTCATCCAAGGGGGGCTGAAGAGGTCTTCCATCCGGCTGAAGTCTTCTATCAAGCGGCATCTTCAATCTTCTTTCTTCCAGCTCCATCTTCATCCCGCCGACGCGGAACATCCTTCCTCCACGACGAACTCCCGACGAATGAAGGTTCCTTTAAATGATGTCATCCAAGATGGCGTCCCTCAAATTCCGATTGGCTGATAGGATTCTATCAGCCAATCGGAATTAAGGTAGGAATAATCCTATTGGCTGAACCAATCAGCCAATCAGATTGAGCTCGCATTATATTGGCTGTTCCAATCAGCCAATAGAATGCGAGCTCAATCTGATTGGCTGATCAATCAGCCAATCAGAATTTTCCTACCTTAATTCCGATTGGCTGATCCTATCAGCCAATCGGAATTCGAGGGACGCCATCTTGGATGACGTCCCTTAAAGGAACCTTCATTTGTCATTAGTCTGTCGGTGAAGAAGGATGGCTCCGCGTCAGCTGCTTGAAGATAGTCCTGCTCCGTGCCGGATGGAAGAAGATAGAAGATGCCGCCTGGATGAAGATGTTTGCCGGTCCAGATCTCCTCTTCTGCCCGGATAGGATGAAAACTTTTGACCCTCTGGAGGAGCTCTTCTTGCCGGATAGGATGAAGACTTCGGACCCTCTTCTGGACGGATCGGTGATACCCAGTGTGGTGAAGATAAGGTAGGAACATCTTCAGGGGCTTAGTGTTAGGTTTATTTAATGGGGGTTTGGGTTAGATTAGGGGTATGTGGGTGGTGGGTTGTAATGTTGGGGGGTATTGTATGTTTTCTTTTACAGGCAAAAGAGCAGAATTCTTTGGGGCATGCCCCGCAAAAGCCCTTTTAAGGGCTGGTAAGGTAAAAGAGCTTTACAATTTTTATTTTAGAATAGGGTAGGGCATTTTTTTTATTTTGGGGGCTTTGTTATTTTTTTAGGGGGCTTAGAATAGGTGTAATTAGTTTAAAATTATTGTAATCTTTTTTTATTTTTTGTAATTTAGTTTTTTTTTTTTTTTTAATTTAGTGTTTGTTTTTTTTGTAATTTAGTTTAGTTGATATAATTGTAGGTAATTGTAGGTAGTTTATTTGATTTATTTATTGATAGTGTAGTGTTAAGTTTAATTGTAACTTAGGTTAGGATTTATTTTACTGGTAATTTTGTAATTATTTTAACTAGGTAGCTATTATTAGGTATTGTACCTAGTTAAAATAAATACAAATTTGCCTGTAAAATAAATATAAATCCTAAAATAGCTACAATATAATTATTATTTATATTGTAGCTATATTAGGGTTTATTTTACAGGTAAGTATTTAGCTTTAAATAGGATTAATTTATTTAATAAGATTTATTTTATTTCGTTAGATAAAAATTATATTTAACTTAGGGGGGTGTTAGGGTTAGGGTTAGACTGAGCTTTAGGGGTTAATACATTTATTATAGTAGCGGTGAGGTCCGGTCGGCAGATTAGGGGTTAATAATTGTAGGTAGGTAGCGGCGACGTTGAGGGGGGGCAGATTAGGGGTTAATAAATATAATATAGGGGTCGGCGGTGTTAGGGGCAGCAGATTAGGGGTACATAGGTATAATGTAGGTTGCTGCGGTGTACGGAGCAGAAGATTAGGGGTTAAAAATAATATGCAGGGGTCGGCGATAGCGGGGGCAGCAGATTAGGGGTTAATAAGTGTAAGATTAGGGGTGTTTAGACTCGGGGTTCATGTTAGGGTGTTAGGTGCAGACATAGGAAGTGTTTCCCCATAGGAAACAATGGGGCTGCGTTTAGAGCTGAACGCTGCTTTTTTGCAGGTGTTAGGTTCTTTTTCAGCTCAAACTGCCCTATTGTTTCCTATGGGGGAATCGTGCGCGAGCAAGTTTTTGAAGCTGGCCGCGTCCATAAGCACCGCTGGTATTGAGATTTGCAGTGGCGGTAAATTATGCTCTACGCTCCCTTTTTGGAGCCTAATGCAGCCCTTCTGTGAGCTCTAAATACCAGCAGTATTTAAAAGGTGCGGGGGAAAAAATACACGCGTAGCTAACGCACCCCTTTGGCCGCAGAACTCTAAATCTAGCCGCTAGAATATATTCTTCTATGTGCAGAACATTAGAATGTTAAATATTTACAGTAAATACACGGTATAACACTTATAAATATATATACATATAAATATTGCATAAATATGTTTTTACATATTTTCATCTACTTTCATCTACTTAACTGCAAAGGGCTCCAAAAAAACACCAAAGGGCTCTAAAAAACACCTGAGATGGTCCTAGAGGCCCATTTATCAAGCTCCAGACGGAGCTTGAGGGCCCGTGTTTCTGGCGAGTCTTCAGACTGGCAAGAAACAGCAGTTATGAAGCAGCAGTCTAAAGACCGCTGCTCCATAACACCGTCCACCTGCTCTGGTGAGGCGGACAGGAATCGCCACAATTTAACCCGATTGAGTATGATCGGGTTGATTGACACCTCCCTGCTGGCGGCCCATTGGCTGCGAGTCTGCAGGGGGCGGCGTTGCACCAGCAGCTCTTGTGAGCTGCTGGTGCAATGCTGAATACGGAGAGTGTATTGCTCTCCGCATTCAGCGATGTCTGTCGGACCTGATCCGCACTGTCGGATCAGGTCCAATAGACATTTGGTAAATCGGCCTCAATATATCTTTGAGCCTTTCTAACTTTTGTGTGCAATATTTTTTTAAATCATTTGTATTAGAGGGTGTTATTGTGAGTGTATCTGTACTTTGCAATGAAATGTATTTTTGATGTGTTTTGTGCAACTCTTTTGTTTTTTGCGAAACAGTTAACAAGAGCTCTCAGAATGTGGTAATCATTCTAGCATAAATCGTGATTGCTCTCAAGTGATCGTGTTTACTTTCAGCTTGTAATATGAGCGGAAAACCCTATGTGGTAACACCCGAGATAAACCCCTTATCGCTCGCGTATAACTGTTAACGCGCCAC
Source organism: Bombina bombina (assembly GCF_027579735.1). NCBI lineage: Eukaryota > Metazoa > Chordata > Amphibia > Anura > Bombinatoridae > Bombina > Bombina bombina. Next base: position 446,430,464 of record NC_069503.1, read on the forward strand.
TCTTTTTTCTTTCATGATTCAGGTAGATCATGTAATTTCATACAGCTTTCTAATGAGCTTTTATTATCTAATTTGCTTTGTTCTTTTTCTCTCCTTTATAGAAAAGAATAGGAAAGTTCAGGCTGCACATATATGCCTCTTCTCATTGACTCAGTTGATGTGTTCAGCAAGCTCCCAAAAACAAAGGATGCCAAGAGAACAAAGCAAATGTGATATTAGAAGTAAATTGGAAAGTTGTTTAAAATGGTATGCTCTATCTGAATCATGAAAGAAAACAATTGGGTTTCATGTCCCTTTAAAGAAATAGTCTAGTCAAAATTAAACTTTCATGATTCAGGTAGACCATGCAATTTTAAACAACTTTATAATTTACTCCTATTATCAATTTTTCTTTGTTTTCTTGGTATATTTATTTGAATGTAAGCTTAGAAACTGGCCCATTTTTTTGTTTGCTGATTGGTGGTTACATTTAGACACCAATTAGAAAGCAGTGCCCAGGTGCTGAACCAAAAATGAGCCGGTTTCTTTGCTTACATTCTTGCTTTTTAAAATAAAGATAACAAGAGAATGAAGAAAATTTGTTAATAGGAGTAAATTAGAAAGCTGCTTAAAATTGCCTGTGCTATCTGAATCGTGAAAGTTTAATTTTGACTAGACTTTTCCTTTATGAAACAGGCATTTCTCTTTTTGATAAGCAATGTGAATGATGGCTAATTGATTCAGTATTGATGATTACTGCCTAATGTATACAAAGCCATTTTTTTTACATAATATCAATATTAATATACTGTATATGGTAAGCCATCTGTATATTACGTTTTGCATCATTTTATAATTAAAATGTAAAGGAACATGGTTTTCAAACAACTGTATGTTATATCTAAGATGTATTACAGAGTTTTTAAAAAAAAAAATGAAAAAAAAAAAATGATGTTCTTGTGCTGAGTAAAATCGTTGTTGATGTTGTCCAGTGAGCAGTAGAGTCCCAGGGTTCAGTTGCAGATAATTCTGATGTTCATATTTCAGTTGCATTTCAGTTTCATTGCCTAAACATGATATTTGAATTTTAACATAGAATTACACTATTTAAATAGCTAAAATATGATGGTTAAAAATAGTCCAAAAATATTAATGATTTAAAAAACAAATAAAAAAAAATACAAAACAGTGTTGTTTTTTTAAATTTAAATGTGGAAAACGTGTCTTTTTATTAATATTAATAACAATAGTCATTTAAAGACTTTTGGCAAACAGAAAATAAAGCATTCACATGACTTAAATCAGCATTTTAAAGTTAATTTTATGATAACTTTTATTTTCAGAACGTAATGATACTATTACTCAATAAATATACTGTAATATCTTTAAAGTGAACAATATTTCTTCATACATTCAGCTTTGGAAATATAATTGCAACTCAGGGATCACCAATTATGTCTGCAATATGAGATGATTTTGTCCACTTCAATCAGCAAGAAATGGAAGAAGTGCTTCTTATGAACAAAAGATGAATGCAGTGAAACCGAGATGTGGATTTTTTATTTTTTTTTGTAATTTCACACTATATAATGCCTTTTCTTTTTCTACCTTTATGCAACTGAAGAAATAAAACAAAATTGCTTAGAGACAGAAAAAAAAAGAAAATTAAAGCAAAAAACGTAATTGTATTTTTGATTTATCACAGTAATATTTTCTCGGGCATTTAAATATGGTTTTCTTTGTATTTCATTATCATATATGACATGTTATAAAACAGAATTGTTGGAGGAGTTGTGATAGACTTGACATTACACAATTTCAATGGCATTTGACTGCAATCTCACTAAATGAAATATTTTTGAAGAATAACTAATTCTAATCAATGTTGCTACAAAGTCTTTATGGATAGGTTTATACAGTGTGGCTATTCATTTTCTAATCTGAAGCCATTAATATTCACAAGAAAGCTGTTTTCTTTTTACAGACAGCCAATTAAATAAATAAATAAAATATTTAGTACATTAGAAAATACTTTCCGTATCATTTTTTTCATAACTTTTTTAAATATCTGTTGACCAGTTTTGTACAGATATCTTGGCTCTCATACACTTTTTTTTGAGTCTGCCATTTTAGTTCACATTGGCCTCTAGTTATCAAGCCGTCAACCGCAAATACGCTGGAATTCTGCAGCGTATTTGTGGCGAGGCTGATTCGCCTTAGTTATCAACCCCTACTGCCCGGCAAAAGTAGAATTTAGTGACGTAAGCTTCGATCCGCCGGACTCAGTCCGACACAGATCAATGGTTACGTCACTACAGATGTTCCGAACGCAAGTTTGGCACAATCTGACTACTTTTGGTAGTTAACAAACTACTACCAGGTACGCTCGCCACTATTCCGGGCCAGCGTACCTGGATTTCAATCTGCCGCCCTCGAGGCGACGGATCCCATAGGAATCAATGGGAGTCTGACCATAGCGAAAGCTCATGTTCGCTGCTGCCCGATATCCCATTGGTTCCTATGGGAGATGTCTGCACCTAACACCCTAACATGTACCCCGAGTCTAAACACCCCTAATCTGCCCCCCCCCCCACACCACGGCAACTAAATAAAGTTATTACCCCCTAAACCTCCGCTCCTGGACCCTGCCGCAACTATATTAAACATGTTAACCCCTAAACCGCCGCTCCCTGACCCCGCCGCCACCTACATTATATATATTAACCCCAAATCTGCCGTCCCCTATACAGCCGCCACCTACATAAACTTATTAACCCCTATCCTGCGGATCTCGGACCCCGCCGCAACTAAATAAATTGTTTAACCCCTAAACCCCCACACCCTGACCCCGCCACCACCTACATAATAACTATTAACCCCTATCCTGCCCCCCTATACCGCCGCCTATGTAGGTATTTTAGGATTTTTTTTAGGTATTTTAGGATTTATTTTTATTTTACAGGTAACTTTGTATTTATTTTAACTAGGTACAATAGTTATTAAATAGTTATATTTCGGGTTGTATTTTTTTTACAGGTAAAAGAGCTAAATACTTTGGGGCAATGCCCCGCAAAAAGCCCTTTTAAGGGCTGGTAAAAGAGCTGATTACTTTGTAATGTAGAATAGGGTAGGGACTTTTATTATTTATTTATTTTTTATTTTATTAGGGGGCTTAGATTAGGTGTAATTAGTTTAAAATTCTTGTAATATTTTTTTTCTGCAATTTAGTGTTTGTAATTTAGTTTAGTTTAGTTAATTGTATTTAATTGTAGGTAATTGTAGTTAATTTATTTAATTAATTTAATGATAGTGTAGTGTTAGGTTTAATTGTAACTTAGGTTAGGTTTTATTTTACAGGTAATTTTGTATTTCTTTTAGCTAGGTAGTTATTAAATAGTTAATAACTATTTAATAACTATTGTAGCTAGTTAAAATAAATACAAAGTTAACTGTAAGATAAAAATGGGAGCTGAATTATCAAGCTCCGAATGGAGCTTGATGTCCCTTGTTTCTGCCGAGCCTTCAGGCTAGCCGAAAACAGAAGTTAGGAAGCAGCGGTCTAAAGACTGCTGCTCCATAACTTGTCCGTCTGCTCTAAGGCGGTAGACAGAAATAAACCTGATTGAATACGATTGGATTGATTGACACCCCCTGCTAGCTGCTGATAGGCCGTGAATCTGCAGGGCGCGGTATTGCACAAGCAGTTCTGGTGTCAGCATTTATCAATGTGCAACGGACATGATACGCGACATTGTATCATGTCTGCTTGCACTTTGATAAATATACCCCTTAGTGTTAACATTTTTTTCAGTGCAACAGCATTTTCAATACTGCAGCTGCTCAGAGTGCCAGTGGGGCTTGTAGTATCATGTCAGCAATTAACAAATTGAGTCATTACCAGATGATACAAGCACCTAAGGCACTGTAAGCAAGTGCTGTGTTTAAAATGCTGGTGCATGGAACATACTTAAATACACTCTTGAAACAGCTATAATTTTTATTAGAATCATATTTGGTAATTCATGTTTATTGCAAAAATGATTGCATTCAAAAGTAAAATGCACCTGTGCGAATTCCAGTTTTGGCTGGAATATCCCTTTTTACTAAGATTTGCTGAGTTTGCAAAACAACAATAGTAATAAAGGAGTCCAAACTAAAATTTCCCTTTAAATTTTGTCTCATCACAGTGATACATTTACTGAGGCTATCATCTAAAAATAGGACAGGACACAATACCTCAAAATCTAATATACTTAAGAAAACACTGCCAAGAGATAGCAGCAATAATGGAAGATATATATAAAGATGTAGTACTATTCATATCATCCTGCAATACACATTTCAGACACTCCATTTCTGGAGTCATTTGTTTGAGATATGATGTTATCTAAACATAGCAAGTTCAGATGATTCTTAAAGTTCTTCTGGTAACATTATTAATGTTCCGATAGCAAACAAAGATTAGCAGCACCATTCCCCCCCCTTGTAAAGTTCTGTATGTACATATTGTGACCATTCTGAAGGGTACATTTAATTCTTAATTAAAGAGTTCCCTAACTTTTGAAGGACATATTTTGAAGGTAAGCTTTGTAGAACCAGTGTTTACTTTAAAAGAAAAAAGTTTTAGCACTTCCATTAAAGAGGCACTCGAGTCAAAATAAACTTGTATGATTCAATTTACTTTCATTATCACAGTTTGCACAGTCTTTTATATTAACACTTTCTGGGAGCCAAAATGCTACTGAGCATGTGCACAAGCTCACGGGGTATACGTATACTAGTCTGTGATTAGCTTATATCTGTCACATGATACAGGGGGCCGGATAATGGGAGAAAATAAAAAAAATGTCAGAAAAAAATCTACTGCTTATTTGAAATTCAGAGTAAGTGTTATTGTATTGTATTTTTATTATGTACTTGTTAATTAGGAAATTCTACTGCATTAAGTGGTCCTTTAAGGAGTTATTTAGTAATTGTGAGATGTCTATAAGAATTAGTTTAAGGAACATTAACCCTTTTGCTGCTGAGTCCTTTTCACACCCCTATACTACAGCTGCTTTCAGTTGTTTGACCCTCACTACATTTACACATATATTTTAACTTTTCTCTATTAAGTACCACACACATTTCACCTAATTTTTTAAGCAGTTGTTTTTTTTTTCAACAGAAATGTGTTACTTTTGGGAAAAACACCATATAAAATCTCAATTCAAACCCCATTTTATTGTCAAACATTTAGGCCTCATTTATCATAGCAAACCTTCAGCTCAGAGCTGGCGTATAGGTTAGGAAGCAGCGGTCTGATGACCGCTACTCCTTAAAGAGACACTAAAGTCAAAATAAACTTTAAAGTGAAAGTCAATCCTAGCGTTTTACAAACACTAGGATTGACTATTGAAACAAATAAAGGGAACTTTCATTCATGAAGTATAAGATACTTCATGTAGAAAGCTCCTTTATTTGTTTCAATCGATTGCCGTTCTTAGCTGCTACAGCAGCCCACTGCTTAAATTTTTTTTTGCTAAGAGGTGACGTTTTCACCTCTTAGCCAATAGCCGTGTGATAAATCTGACTTGGCGCCCATGGGAGCCGGATTTACCGCATGGCTATTGGCTAAGAGGTGAAAACGTCACCTCTTAGCAAAAAATTTTTTTAGCCATGGGGCTAAGAACGGTGATCGATTGAAACAAATAAAGGAGCTTTCTACATGAAGTATAAAGGAGGTTATATGTATACTAGTTTAGGATTGGCTGATGTCTGTCAAATGATACAGGGACCGGAAAATAGGAGAAAAAAAATATATAAAAAAAAATCTACTGCTTATTTGAAATTCAGAGTGTTATTGCATTGTCTTTTTATTATGTACTTGTTAATTATGTAGTTCTACTGCATTGAGTGGCCTTTATCTATTGGCTGCAGGCACCAAAGCTGTTCCCAAACAGCAACACTTACAATTGTATACCTTTATAGTTCAATTAAAATGAACAATTACAAATCAGAAAAGAACATTTATTATTTTGTCTCTTGGAATTATGCAAAAAAAAAAAAAAAAAGAGTAGGTATAAAATATACAAATATTACATACATTTAAAATTGTGCATCTGACTTTTCTAAAAGTTGGCTTAACCCATTCTGACAATATATGTATATCCTCCCCCCTGGTCAAACTCACTCAGTTTAGCAAAAAAAAAAAAAAACCATAAAAAGGTTCTAACAAAAAGCCATCATATATAGAATTTCACAAAATATCACACATTTGTACATTCATCCAGTTCTCCCATTTATTTATTTTTTATTTATTTTTATTAGATTTGGAAAACATGGATCTATGAGCTGTACCTTCAACAACATGAAAAAAAGGCTTGTGGTTACTACCAGATTATCATTATTACTATGACAATCACTTTATAACTATAATGATATAAAACCCCTTATTTGAATAGTAAGACCTCACTCTTTCAAATAATATATTATTAAAGTGAAGGGCTAATAACGTCTAAGACGTATTTGTTATTGTTATGAAGGAACAGAATTGCTGCTGTCAAATAAGGGGTCTCAAGTTTGTCAATGTATTGTGGGGGGGGACACATAGGAAATACCCAATCCCCCAAATATTGTTCTATACATGTTTCTGTCAAGTGATCATTGTTAACACAGTGACCAGCAGATAGACACATGCGTGGCCTCTTCACTATTAAAAGAGGGGGCACTTACCTTTATATAGGGCTTTATTTGGGGTGATATGGTTAATTTTAAAGCCCATAGCAACATAAAGCTACCAAGTTGACATATCATTTACATTTCTATGGCAATCATGTGCTAACAAAAAGGGGTATAAGAGCCTTCATTTAGAAACGAGTAATCTTCTTTTTTCTATGAGTGGCATGTGTATGTGTTTTGTATGTTTTTTTTACAGATAGGTGTTCCTTTGGGGACGCTACCCCCATTCAGAAAATACATTTGGTAAGTGATTATAATTTTAATACTAATCACCTACTAATGACATGACTTTGAGAGCCCACACTTGAATACAGAGGGGGGGGGCTCTGTATTTTATGGGGGACAAATAGGGGATCTCAAAGTGCAACCTCCTAAAACATTTTAGAGATGTATACTAGGGCTAATAATCTCCTACAAATTAGAGAAGGTTTGACCCCTCATTAAAAAGAGGGGGAATTCCTCTTTCACATATGGGTTGGTTGGGTGGTGGGTTTTACTGTTGGGGGGGCTTTGTATTTTTTTTACATGAAAAAGAGCTGTTTAATTTAGGGCAATAACCTACAAAAGGCCCTTTTAAGTGCTAGTGATAGTTTATTGTAGGTTAGGGGGTGTTTTTATTTTTATTTTTATAGGGCTATTAGATTAGGTGTTATTGTTTTTATTTTTGATCATTTCTTTTATTATTTTTTGTAAGCTTAGTGTTTTTTTATTTTTCGTAATTTAATGTTTATTATTTTTTGTAATTTTAGATTTTTTATTTTTTTTCGTTGTGTTAGGTTTTTTTAAATTTGTAATTTAGGTTTTTAATTGGTAGTATTTTCTAATTTTATTAGAATAGTTATGTTAGGTTAATTTATAGTTTAATGTTAGGTTTATTTTTATTTCACAGGTAAGTTTTTATTTATTTAAATATAGTTATAGTTATATTATAATTTTAATTTAAAGTTAGGGGGTGTTAGGTTTAGGGGTTAATAGTTTAATTTAGTGTTTTGCGATGTGGAGGGGCTTACGGTTTAGGGTTTAATAGGTTTATTTAGTGTCAGCGATGTGGGGGGTCGGAGGTTTAGGGGTTAATAGGTTTATTTAGTAGCGGCGATGTGGGGGGCCAGAGATTTAAGGGTTAATAAGTTTATTTAGTAGCGGCGATATGGGAGGCCAGAAGTTTAGGAGTGAATCATTTAATTTAGTGGCGGCGATGTCGGGGAGTGGCGATTTAGGGGTTAATAATTTTAATTAGTGTCAACAATGTCGGGGAGCAGCAGATTAGGGGTTAATAGCTTTTATTACTGTCGGCGATGTCGGGAGCGGTAGATTAGGGGTTAACAACTTTATTTAGGTGACGGCGATGTCGGGGACGGCGAATTAGGGGTGTTAAGACTTGGGGTTTATGTTAGGGTGTTAGGTTTAAACGTAACTTTTGTCACCATAGACATCAATGGGGTTGCGTTACGGAGATTTTTCATTCCGCACTTCAGGTGTTTTTTTCTAACACTCTATTCCCATTGATGTTTATGGGGAAAAGCGTGCATGAGCACGTCAAATCAGCCCTTGGATTTTGTGAGGTATGGCACTTAACGCCACCATATCGCATGCACAAGGAGGCTTTTCAGTAACTCGTAATGGCAAGTTCTGCACCCTGTTTAACACAAAAATTCGTAATCTAGGTGTTTGTTTCTTATGGGCAGGTGATAGCTATTTTCAACAGTGATCAGCTGCATCTCAGAGAGTCAAGTTACCCCTCACGTTCTCAACCCAAACAAGAGGGTTAGGGGCTGTATTAGATCCCCCCTCATGTTAAACAGCACATTCAGTGCTGTTTTTAATAATTACATTATTTTATGGCCATTACATGAATCTCTTCTGTTTCAAATGGCCTATTGTACCTATAAGTGACCTTGGGGCTTATATATTGGTTTTCAAAGCCCTCCCTACCCTAGCCCAAGGTTCCAAATCTATAAATCCTTGCATCAGCAGTTCCTGACCCCTGTGATGTTACTATTTATGCCCATAGTTATATCACAATGGCTTTCAGGAAGAGGTGACAACTGCAATCTCTTTCCCGGGCTGCAGTGTGGGGGGGTCACAGGATCTAAATCATAAGGGGAACCCCAAGGATGAAAAGTGGGCATCATCCTCAATGCAGAATAGATGTGCATGGCGACAATGGGTCATCAATCTCTTAGGAAGTGTGCCTGGTGGCACAGGAAATGTGTCAGATCATTTGTTGGTATGACATGGATTTGGAAAATGTATGTATACTTTTGATACAATAAATAATGGACTTTTTAACTGCATCTAGGTGAAGTCTGAGTATTTCTTCTTATTGGCATTCATTCTCATATAAAGGTTAAAGATTAATATTTTCTTCATTTATGTAAAACAACTGCAATAGATAGATGATTAGATAGATAGATTATTTTAGTGACTTTTATTGAGGCTCTCCATTCTATTTTAAGGACATGAAGAGCTTCAAAGTGCAAAAGATGAAAACAATTCTACAGAAGGGAAAATATAAAGTCAAGTGTAGCTTGCAAAAGGGAAGTCAAGTTTAGCGTACTAAAGGAAAGAGATTCACAAGGGTGAGTGGATTATAAAAGGGCACACTACAGGAAAGACCTGAAGGCAACTGCAGTTGGAGGTGAAGTGAGGAGGAGTTTGTGTGCAAGAATCGATCTTAAGAAGGTAGGATTAAAGGGACACTGAACCCAAATTTTTTCTTTTGTGATTCAGATAAAGCATGCAATTTTAAGCAACTTTCTAATTTACTCCTATTATTAACTTTTCTTCATTCTCTTGGTATCTTTATTTGAAATGCAAGAATGTAAGTTTAGATGACGGACCATTTTTGGTGAACAACCTGGGTTGTTCTTGCTGACTGGTGGAAAAATTCATCCACCAATAAAAATGTGCTGTCCAGAGTTCTGAACCAAAAAAAAAGCTTAGATGCATTTAAAAAAAATAAAAAATAAAGATAGCAAGAGAACAAAGAAAAATTGATAATAGGAGTAAATTAGAAAGTTGCTTAAAATGCTCTATCTGAATCACAAAAGAAAAATTTTGGGTTCGGTGTACCTTTAATTTAAATAGGGAGACCTAGGTAATTTCTTAGTATTGTAGAAGTGTGCACAAATACTGTCTTGCTCTGGAAGGCCTGACACCTGTATATAATTCGATTTCAATACCAAAATGTGTCAGATGCTTATAATTCAATCAGTTTTTGATTTATACTAATTGTAATCCATTGTGGAGATTGGTTTTACACTTTTCCAATAAACTATTTTTATAGGACTGCAGTTGAGAGCCCTATTTTAGTGACTGTTGTATTGCTGTACAGAAGGGTTTGATACCCCATACTTATTAATTAATATGATTCAAAACTTTAAAACCTTCAAAGAAACCCTGAATATAAAGTTGAAAAGTGTTATTGTAAAAGCATATTGTAAGTAAGGTGTCATTAGATGTTAAAAAAACATAGGCCTAGAATATCACTCTACGGAATGGTGTTTTCTTACAGGATCCTGTTCTAAACAGTAAGAAATCCCATTATGGAGGACACTGAAACAGCTCTATAGGCTAACATCTTGCCATTTTGAAAAACACAATTTTACATTGTGAGAACTGTTTGAAGCCCACTATTGTAAATGGGAAACGTTGCACCAACTTTCTTCTGGGAGATATTAATATTACATCCTTTTTAAAAAAAATACTAATGAAGTTTATAAATTTGTATAAAAAACCAACACATACTATACCTATTGTGCCCAAGTTCAAATAGATTCATAATTAATGTACAAGTTTTCATTGCCATTAACCCTTGCTCTCCACTTCCTGTCGGGTTTCATATAATATAGTAATACTTTGCACTTAAAACAATATTTGAGTTCAAATGAAAAAAAAATATTCAGTTTCGCTTGAATTAAAGTTATATTTCTTGCACACAATAAAGCTACACTACCTATGGTATTATTTTATTGGTAATTTTATAAAATATAGTAGATTTATGAAAATAAGATTTTTCTGATCTATAACGTCACCTAAAGTACAAACCTCACCAATATCTCATAAAGTGACTTGACAGATTGTAAGTGGCAAGAGTCCATGAGCTAGTGACAAAGTTTCCCAAACCTCAAAATGCCTATAAATACAAGTCCCACCTCACTCATACTTCAGTTTTACAAACTTTGCCTTCGTTGGAGGATGGTGAAGCAAGTCATGCTTGGCTTCTTTGGTGAAAGGCGCTTCTAAGCATTTTGAAGCCAAGTTCCTCTCAAAGTACAGTGTTTGTCTGAGGGATGTGAAGGGAGTATTTGCCTAATGATGCCATGTTTTCGCCTATGGGAAATCTATTCTAAGGCTCTCTGTAAATTTGGTCGTGGGGATTCATCTGCCACCTCCCTTTACAGATCGACGTTATACTCATCTACCATTACCTCTGCTGATATGTTTCAGTGCTGGTTTGGCTGTCTGCTTTATGTGCATGGGTGTCTTCAGGTAAGTATATATCTTTTGTTAGGACACTCTCAGTTATGTTTGGCACTTTATATTTTATAAATATGTATTGCATATATTTGCCATGAGTCAAGTCTATGTTTATTTCCCATTGCAGTCTAGCAGTTTCAGCATGGAAAATTATGTTTGGGAGAAATTTAGTATATTTTTTTACTTACCTGAGGTTTCAGCTAGTTGTAACTTTGGTCTTTTTTTCACATTTTCACGGGCACATTTGGCTTGTGGTATTGCAAAATACTTCTATTTATTGCATCATTTTTGGCTCGAAGGTTGCGTTTGTTGTGACTCAAGTCACGTCATTTCTTGCGTCTTTGTTGACGCAAACATTTTTGGCACAAAGTCGCGCCTGTTATGACGAGAATTGTGTAATTTCCTGTTAACCTTGGCGTCAAAAGTTTTTTTTTCAGCATTTGCGTCATCTTTGTTGGCGTCATTTTTGGCACCAAAATATTAAGTCTCTTTTTCTTTTGCTCTCTGCTTTCATTTGTTACAGAGGGTTATGATATTTGCTTTTGTTTTTTATATAAGCATTTTTCCCATTCCTGAAACTGCTATTTTGAGGAAATTAGATATTTTGTTTAAATGTTATTTTTTCTTTTTTTGTTACATTTTTCAAGATGTCTCAAACTGATCCTGCCTCTGATGTTACTATAGGAACCAAGTTGCCTGAGAACAAATCTACTAAAGCTAAGTGTGTATGTTATAAATTGGCTGATCTTCCTTCTTTAGCACAAGTATGTGGAACTTGTTATGACAAATTGTTTCATGCTGATAAAGTTTCTATAAGTACAAATACATCTACTGTTAAACCTTCAACATCTGATGTACTTGATATTCCTTTAGATATAAAAGATTATAAATCTGCAGCCATAGAGAAGGTTATGACTGCTATTCTGCCTTCAAATAAACGTAAACGGTCTCTTCCTACTTCCCATAATTCTGATGAAGTTTGTATTGACCAACAGCATACTGAAGTATTGTCTGCTGATGTGGACTTCTCTGGTTTAGAGGATCCTACTTCAGACTCTGAAATTGATAAGTATTCCTTTCTTTTAAGGTGGAATATATCCTTTTCTTTGTTAAAGGAAGTATTGTTTACTTTGGGGAGGAATCTAGTCCTCTTGATAACAAGAATAGCAAACGTTTGAATTCTGTTTTTAAAACCTCTGAAGTTACTCCTGATGTTTTTCCAATTCCAGATGCTATCTCTAATATGAGTACTAAGGAATGGTCTAAGCCTAGTACTTATTTTAATCCTTCTTCTAGGTTTAAAAAATTGTATTCTTTACCTGTGTCTAATTTAGAACTTTGGGAGAAAGTCCCTAAAGTGGATGGCGCTATTTCTACTCTTGCCAAGCGTACTACAATTCCAATAGAAGATAGCTTCTTTTAAAGATCCCTTAGATAGGAAGATTGAATCTTATCTTAGGAAGGCATATTTACATACTGGCTTAGTGATGTGCAGTCAGTGGAGGCAGGTGAGGCAGTGCTTCACCTGTCATATGGGCCACAGGTCACATTTTAATAACAGTAAATTGAAACTTAAAAAAAAAAAATTGGCCATGTTAAAGTTATGGAGAGACGCAGTGAGCAGGTCTGCCTCTCTCCATTGCTGAACATGGTTATTGATTTGATACAAGCCGTGAGCTCCCAGCGCCACGCACTGGTGGTTGGAATCTCATCGCGGCTAAAACTCTACTCTAATTTTATATTACAGGTAAGTGACTGTAGTGTAGTTTTTTTTTTAGTAGTACTAGCACTGACTGCACATTCATGTTTGCTAGGGCCCCACGCCCACGTGACCCGTCACTAAAAACTTCTGGCTCGGCTCCTATCTGCTACGTATTACCGGGGTAAGGGATGTCATGACAGTTTATTTTATTTTTTAGTAAGCACAAGGAGCAGTCAAGCACTAAAGCACTGTCTGTTATACACTCATGTTTGCCACAACCTCACCAAAGCAGGGTTTCCTAACAAATAACTTACCAAACTGCGGGCTCATTAAATTGGAAACTTACATAGGCTAAAATGTAATGCACACTATGGCTATCTATCTATCTATCTATCTATCTATCTATCTATCTATCTATCTATCTATCTAACTATCTATCTATCTATCTATCTATCTATCTATCTATCTATCTATCTATCTATCTATTGGGTTCTTGTAAAGCACGGCTATTCACCCGCAAGGGTCTCAAGGTGCTGAGGGTTGCAGTTCAGTTGAAGAGACAGGTCTTGAGGTCCTTTCTGAACTTAGGGCGGTAGCTTGTCTGAGGTGCAGCGGGAGGGTGTTCCAAGTCTTGGCTGCCAGGTGAGAGAAGGACCTGCCTCCCGCTGTGGTATTCCTGACGCGGGGGATGACAGCGAGGGCTTGGTCGGCCGATCAAAGTTTTCTGGCAGCGGTGTAAAAGGTAACGCGTGGTTCAAGTATTCGGGACCGATGTTGTGGAGGGCCTTGAATGCGTGGGTGAGAAGTTTGAAGGTTATTCTATAGTTGATGGGGAGCCAGTGCTGGTCCCGCAGGTGTTTGGTGATGTGGCATTGACCAGGGATGTCAAGGATTAGTCTGGCCGAGGAGTTCTGGATGCGCTGTAGTCTCTTTTGGAGCTTGATGGTGGTGCCGGCGTAGAGCGCGTTACCATAGTCCAGTCGGCTGCTGACGAGGGCGTGAGTGACAGTATTCCTGGTCTCGGATGGGATCCATTTGAAGATCTTTTGTACAGCAGAGCACTCTCATACTTGCAATACATAAAAGAGGTGTGAGAGCGTGCTGCTGTATAAAGATAGTGTATATCAGACCGGTAGGAGCAGGGCAGCAGATTTTTTAATTAGCTGCATGTTTTGGAACGTGTGTACTGGCTGTCACTCCAAGTTGAACTAGTGGAAAAGGGCAACAGGCAGATAAAGAGAGCTAACAAATCACAGATCTATTACTCACACATCCAATACTGCTGAGAGGTCAGCATTGTGAGAGCTGCAGTAATAAATGTGTCCGTGATTTGTGATAACTTTAACTTTGATGCTGCCGGGTTTTCTAAATATTTGTTTGCTTTACAGATAACAGCACACAAAGTGCAGGCTACTTACTTATTGGCTGCAGCTTTGTCATTCAACTTAAGCTTTTTAAAAAAAAAACTGCTATTGTAGAGAGCTAAAACATAACATCCAGATCACAGTTTAACCCCTTGGCTGCAAGAGAGGGTTGCAGTGTATTCAATGCAGTGTACTGTAGCCCTTTTTGGCAGCCACGGGGTTAAATTGTGCTCCAAAAATTACGTTGTCCTAAGAACTCTGTAGAGGTGAGGGAGGTCATGTGGATGGTCTGGTTGATTTACAGCAATGATGTCTGCAGTAGTGATGTCGCGAACATCAAAAACCCGGCGAAACGCCATTGACTTCAATGGGCAGGCGAATTTTAAAACCCACAGGGACTCTTTCTGGCCACAATAGTGATGGGAAAGTTGTTTCAAGGGGACTAACACCTGGATTGTGGCATGCCGGAGGGGGATCCATGGCAAAACTCCCATGGAAAATTACATAGTTGATGCAGAGTCTGGTTTTAATCCATAAAGGGCATAAATCACCTAACATTCCTAAATTGTTTGGAATAACGTGCTTTAAAACATTAGGTATGATGTTGTATCGATCAGGTAGTGTAAGGGTTACGCCCACTTCACAGTGACAGACCAAACTCCTGCAGCGGGTACAACATCATCATCACACCGTACGTCCATGTGTGTAATGCTGCCTGACTGAGACATATCCCTGTTATCTACATCCTCTGGCAATAATGGTTGCGCATCACTCATTTCTTCCAACTGATGTGTAAATAACTCCTCTGACAGATCAAGTGAAGCGGCTGTGGTGCTAGTGTTGGTGATGGCGGCAGACGGGCGAGTGGTAACTTGAGAGGTGCCCGAAGCTAAGCTGGAGGAGGATGGTGCGTCAAGGTTCCGAGCGGAAGCTGTAGAAGATTGGGTGTCCTGTGTTAGCCAGTCAACTATGTCCTCAGAACTTTTCGAGGTTCAGGGTACATGGCCTCTGAACACTGGGCATTATTCTAGGGCCAAAGGGAATCACAGCACCACAACCACGACGGCCCCTGCGGAGTGGCCTGCCTCTGCCTATCATTTTTTTATCGATTAGTGGTACTATGCGTGCAAGCTACTGTGACAACAGATATGTGCACTGGCAGAAGTTGGCAGAGTAGACGCTGTAGGCCTGACACACACACTTGCAGACAACTAACTGCTATTCAATCTATTACAGTCAAAAAAAAATTTTTAATGTACACTACTGTTACACCAGATATGAGTTGCACTGGTGTGACACTGTGCCCTGGAGGCCCTGAAAAATCTGTTACACATCTACAACCACCAAAAAACATTCATGCTAAATAGTTTCTACATTTTGTCCTGAGTTTAGAAATACCCAATGTTAACATGTTCTTTGCTTTTTTTTTGCAAGTTATAGGGAATAAAATACAAGAAGAACTGCTATTTCAAAACCACTTTTTTTCAAAATGAGCGCTAGTTACATTGGAACCCTGATATCTGTCAGGAATACCTGAATATCCCTTGACATGTATATATATATTTTTAGAAGACATCCCAAAGTATTGATCTAGGCCCATTTTGGTATATTTCATGCCACCATTTCACCGCCAAATGCGATCAAATATAAAAAAAATTGTTCACTTTTTCACAAACTTTAGGTTTCTCACAGAAATTATTTACAAACAACGTATGCAATTATGGCATAAATGGTTGTAAATGCTTCTCTGGGATCCCCTTTGTTCAGAAATAGCAGACATATATGACTTTGGCGTTGCTTTCTGGTAATTAGAAGGCCGCTAAATGCTGCTGTGCATCACACGTGTATTATGGCTAGCAGTGAAGGTGTTAATTAGGTAGTTTGTAGGGAGCTTGCAGGGTTAATTTTAGCTTTAGTGTAGAGATCAGCCTTCCATCTGACACATCAGACCCCCTGATCCCTCCCAAACAGCTCCCTTCCCTCCCCCACCCCATAATTGTCCCCGCCATCTTAAGTACTGGCAGAAAGTCTGCCAGTACTAAAATAAAAGGTTTTTAATTTTTTTAAATTTTTTTTAGCATATTTACATATGCTGTGGAGTAGCATCCCCCCTTAGCCCCCAACCCCCCTGATCCCCCCCCAAAACAGCTCTCTAACCATCCCCATCTGCCTTATTGGCGGCCATCTTGGGTACTGGCAGCTGTCTGCCAGTACCCAGTTTGCAAAAAAAGTAGTTTTTTCTGGTTTTTTTTTTTTTTTTTTCTGTAGTGTAGCTTCCCCCCCCCCACAGAGACCAACCCCCACCACTTGCCTGATCTTTTTTTAAAAAAATGTATTCCTTTTTTTTTTAAATTTTACACCAACTTTTTCTGTAGTGTAGCGGTTCCCACCCGCTCCCTCCCCGTGCACGCGCCTGCCCCCGCCCTCCCGTGCACGTGCGCTCCCCCAGACATCCCCGCCCACGATCCCGGACTCCTCCACTGACTGCTATTATTTCAAAGTCAAATTTCTAGTTTTTTTTTTTTAACCCCTTAAGGACCAAGGCCATTTTTCAATGTCTTTCCCTTAAGGACCAGGGCTATTTTTACATTTCTGCAGTGTTTGTGTTTAGCTGTAATTTTCCTCTTACTCATTTACTGTACCCACACATATTATATACCATTTTTCTCGGCATTAAATTGACTTTCTAAAGATACCATTATTTTAATCGTATCTTATAATTTACTATAAAAAATATCATAAAATATGAGGAAAAAATGGAAAAAAACACACTTTTTCTAACTTTGACCCCCAAAATCTGTTACACATCTACAACCACCAAAAAACAACCAAGCTAAATAGTTTCAAATTTTATCCTGAGTTTAGAAATACCCAATGTTAACATGTTCTTTGCTTTTTTTGCAAGTTATAGGGAAAGAAATACAAGAAGCACTTTGCTATTTCAAAACCACGTTTTTTCAAAATGAGCGCTAGTTACATTGGAACCCTGATATCTGTCAGGAATACCTTAATATCCCTTGACATGTATATATTTTGTTTTAGAAGACATCCCAAAGTATTGATCTAGGCCCATTTTGGTATATTTCATGCCACCATTTCACTGCCAAATACTATCAAATAAAAGAAAATTGTTGAATTTTTCACAAACTTTAGGTTTCTCACAGAAATTATTTGCAAACAACTTATGCAATTATGGCCTAAATGGTTGTAAATGCTTCTCTGGGATCCCCTTTGTTCAGAAATAGCAGACTTATATGGCTTTGGTGTTGCTTTTTGGTAATTAGAAGGCTGCTAAATGCCACTGCGCACCACACGTGTTTTATGCCCAGCAGTGAAGGGGTTAATTAGGGAGCATGTAGGGAGCTTTTTGCGGCAATTTTAGCTTTAGTGTAGTGTAGTAAACAACCCAAAGTATTGATCTAGGCCCATTTTGGTATATTTCATGCCACCATTTCACCGCCAAATGCGATCAAATTAAAAAGAAACATTACATTTTTCACAATTTTAGGTTTCTCACTGAAATCATTTACAAACAGCTTGTGCAATTATGGCACAAATGGTTGTAAATGCTTCTCTGGGATCCCCTTTGTTCAGAAATAGCAGACATATATGACTTTGGCGTTGCTTTCTGGTAATTAGAAGGCCGCTAAATGCTGCTGCGCATCACACATGTATTATGGCTAGCAGTGAAGGTGTTAATTAGGTAGTTTGTAGGGAGCTTGCAGGGTTAATTTTAGCTTTGTGTAGAGATCAGCCTCCCACCTGACACATCAGACCCCCTGATCCCTCCCAAACAGCTCCCTTCCCTCCCCCACCCCACAATTGTCCCCGCCATCTTAAGTACTGGCAGAAAGTCTGCCAGTACTAAAATAAAAGGTTTTTAATTTTTTTAAATTTTTTTATAGCATATTTACATATGCTGTGGTGTAGCATCCCCCCCTTAGCCCCCAACCTCCCTGATCCCCCCCAAAAAAGCTCTCTAACCCTCCCCATCTGCCTTATTGGCGGCCATCTTGGGTACTGGCAGCTGTCTGCTATTATTTCACAGTCAAAAAAGTGTTGTTGTTTTTTAAATGTACATTACTGTTACACCAGATATGAGTGGTGGCACTGGGCAAGTGGGCACAGTATACGCTGTGAGCCTGACACACACGCTGGCAGGCAGGCAACTGAAATTAGATTACACAGGAAAAAAAAAAAAAAAGCAGACTGATGTTCTAGCCCTAAAAAGGGCTTTTTGGAGAGCTGTCCTTATAGCAGAGATCAGATGAGTCCTTCAGGACTGTAGTGGACACTGAATACACTAGCCTAGCTATCAATTTCCCTATTAAATCAGCAGCAGCTACACTGTCCCTCCTCACACTAAGAATGCAGCTTCCAAATGAATCTAAAATGGATGCTGTCCAGGAGGTGGGAGGGTCTGGGAGGGAGTGTCTGCCGCTGATTGGCTGTAATGTGTCTGCTGACTGTGAGGTAAAGGGTCAAAGTTTACTCAATGCTATGCTATGAACATGCTATGTTTGCCGAGAACTATTCGCTGGCGAACTATTCGCGACATCACTAGTCTGTAGTAGTTAGTTTAAGCTCTGATGTATTTTCACATTCCTAACTATTGAAGGTTGCTTCCTCATCAAGTTTGAAAATAACAGATTAAATAAACTATTATGTGTAAAATAAATAAACTATATGTATAACAAAAAACAACACACACACACACATAAATATATATGTGTGTGTGTGTGTACCTGTTTGTGTATGTCAGTATTATCATCACACAGACCTGGGCAGGCATAGAGAGACTGAGGATCTTTGAATATCTTAATAAAAAAAAATTGCTGCTTGAAGATAAAACTTTCTGTTAAAAATTAAAAAAGCTTTGAATTAGCAATGCATTTTTTAGTTCTATTTTTTTTGTACTGGAGGGCCATATTGTGAGTCTTTGAGTTAGACAATTCCAGTGTATACTGAGCATTACCTGGCATAGTTAAATACTTATTTTATAATATATGCAGATTAATATACATAAATATAAAAATAGTCATTTATTGTATACAGCTTCTAGGAAGTGTCAACAACATCATGCTCATGACTAAAATAGGATATTGCAGTGCAACCAAGCCACTGCGTGAGAATTTGTAGTATGTGTGTGTGATTTTATATAAAACTGAGAAAATATTACTATACCATAACTTTCAAGGAAAATAGTTATCTTAAAGATAGGCACTACATTCATTTCTGTAATTTTTGCTGTAAAAAAAAAAAAAAAAAGTATATATAGCAGAAAAAGGTACTCGCTGAATTTCAATCACTTAAAACTTTATTCCAATTGTGTTTTGGGGTTGTCGCCCCTTCCTCAGAAGAAATTAGACTTTCAACCTTAGGTGAACTAGTAACTTTTTTTTCTTAGGGCTAGAAACTTATTTCCCTGCAACTGATATTTTTACACACACAAAACTACACATACAAAGCTACCCAGTTCCAAAGCCTGGGCTGGGTATCTCTTCCCAAATGCTGCAGGCAGGGGGAAAAGAACTACAGGTCTGGAAAAACTCAGAGTAACCACCTGAGATTGGTAAAGGGGAAGCTTTATAAAAAGAGTGAGAGTGGGAGGTGCTGAAGAGGCAGAGGGGAGTGATTAGCTCTGATGACCAGTTCTTACAACCCCTTTGCAATCCCCTAGGACCACTTGGCCCCTCCCTGAGGAATATACACAAACAGAAGATTTGTGTTAACCCCTTCTCAGACTTCTCTGGCAGATAAGGTTACTTAGGGACACTTCTAAGAAAATGTTCCTCTCTAAAACTTAAGACTTTTGACAAGTTTTATATTTCCTAGTTTATCTATCAATTTATTGAACTATTTAGTGGAAAATGTATTCTGTCTGCCTGAGTGTTTCTGCAGTCTTTTCAGTACTTAACAATTGAACCTCTATCAAGTTCATATGAGTGTTTTTCTGGCTGTGATACTTGACAATGCCTCACCAGCCACTGACCTCACTGCACATCACTGTCAACTGGCTATATAATTAGACCTGCTATTTCTATAGCTGATGTTGCTGCTGCTGCTTCAACTTTTTGGTTGGACAATTTAGCAGAGCAGCTATTGGATCCTGATTTGTCTAATGTTGTTTTACTTCAACATGCTAATCATTTCATTTGTGATGCTATATTTGATATTATTAAGATTAATATTAAATCTATGTCTTTAGCTATTCTTTCTAGAAGAGCTTTTTGGCTTAAATCATGGAATGCAGATATAGTGTCTAAATCTAGATAACTATCATTATTTTTTTAAGGTAATCATTTATTTGGATTCTATTATCTCCACTATCAGAGAGTTTTCTGCCCCAAAATAAGAAATCTAAGGGTAAATTTAAAGCTCCCAATCGTTTTCATTCCTTAAGGCCTCTGGTTCCAATTGGAATAAGTCCAAGCCTTATAAAAAAACAAATACAGCCCCTAAGACTGCATGAAGGTGTGGCCCTCAATCCAGTTCAACTGGTGGGGGCAGACTAAAATTATTTCAAGACATTTGGTCAGATTCTGTCCAAAATCTGTGGATTCAGGATATTGTTTCTCAGGGGTATTGAATAGGTTTCAGAATAAGACCTCCCATGGGAAGATTCTTTCTTTCCCATGTTCCAACAAACCTTGTAAAGGCTCAGACTTTTCTGAAGTGTGTTTCAGACCTATAGCTTTCAGGGGTGATTGTTCCAGTTCCTCTACAGGAACAGGGTTTGGGTTTTTATTCAAATCTGTTTATTGTCCCAAAGAAGGAGGATTCATTCAGACCAATTATGGATCTGAAAACTTTAAATCATTTTGTAAGAGTCCCAACTTTCAAGATGGTGACTATAAGGACTACAATAGACTTACAGGATGCTTATCTTCATATTCCGATTCACCCAGACCACTATCGGTTTCTGAGAATCTCTTTTCTAGACAAGCGTTACCAATTTGTCGCTCTTCCATTTGGTCTAGTGACAGCTCAGAGAATCTTTTCAAAGGTTCTCGGTGCCCTTCTGTCTGTAATCAAAAAGCAGGGTATTGCGGTGTCCTTATTTGGACGATATCTTGGTACTAGCTCAATCTTTTCATTTAGCAGAATCTCACACAAAACAACATGTGTTGTTTGTTCAAAGACATGGTTGGAGGATCAATTTACAAAAGAGTTTCTTGATTCCTCAGACAAAGGTCACCTTTTTAGATTTCCAGATAGATTCAGTGTCCATGACTCTTTCTTTGATAGAAAAGAGACACCTTAAGTTAGTGTTGGCTTGTCTAAACCTTCAGTCTCTATCATTTCCTTCAGTGGCTATGTGCATGGAAGTTTTAGGTCTCATGATTGCAGCATCAGATGCGATCCCCTTTTCCTCGTTTTCATATGAGACCTCTTCAGCTTTGCATGTTGCACCAATTGTGCAGGGATTATACTCAGATATCACAGTTGATATACTTAAGTCCCAACATTCGACAATCTCTGTGTTGGTGGTTAAACCATCACCTTATTGTTCAAGGGGAGTCCTTTGTTCATCCTTTCGGGACTGTGATCACAACAGATGCAAGTCTTACAGGTTGGGGAGCTCTACAGGATGGTGGTTTCTAACAGCACAAGGAGTTTGGGATGTGTTTTTTCAATTGGTACAGATGTGGGGTCCCCCAGAAATAGATCTTATGGCCTTGCATCTGAACAAGACACTTTCAAGATATCTTTCCAGGTCCAAGGATCCTCAGGCGGAGATGGTAGATGCTCTAGCAGTTCTTTGGTTTTACCAACCTGCTTACATGTTTCCACCTCTAGTTCTTCTTTCAAAGGTGATCTCCAAGATCATAATGGAACAATCTTATATGTTTCTAATAGCTCCAGCTATATAAGATGTCCAGTTGCCAAACTTGGCCACTTCCTTTAAGGCCAGACCTTCTGTCTCAAGGGCAGTTTTTCCATCAGGATCTCAAATCTTTAAATTTGATGGCATGGAAATTGAACGTTTAGTGCTTAGTCATAGAGGTTTTAGTGACTCAGTAATTAGCACTATGATACAGGTTTGTAAGTCTGTTTCCAGGAAAATGTATCATCGGGTTTGGAAAACCTATCTTTCTTGGTGTTCCTCTCATAATTATTCTTGGCATTCTTTCAGAATCCCAAAGATTTTACAGTTTCTTCAGGATGGTTTGGATAAGGGGTTGTCTGCAAATATTTTGGATAAGGGTTTGTCTGCAAATACTTTGAAAGGACAAATTTCTGCTCTTTCTGTCTTATTTCATAGAAAGATTGCTAAGCTTCCTGATATTCACTGTTTTGTTCAGGCTTTGATTCGTATTAAACCTGTTATTAAATCTATTTCTCCTCCTCGGAGTCTCAACTTGGTTTTGAAAATTTTGCAGGCTCCTCCTTTTGAGCCTATGCATTCTTTAGATATTAAATTACATTCTTGGAAAGTGTTATTTCTTTTGGCTATCTTTTCTGCTAGAAGAGTTTCTGAGTTGTCTGCTCTCTCTTGTGAGTCTCCTTATCTGATTTTCCATCAAGATAAAGCTGTTTTGTGGACTTCATTTAAATTTTTGCCTAAAGTTGTGAATTCTAACAACATTAATAGGGAAATTATTATTCCTTCTTTATGTCCTAATCCTAAGAATACTCTTGAATAGTCTTTAGATTCTTTGTATGTGGTAAGAGCTTTGAAATATTATGTTGAGGCTGCTAAAGAATTCAGAAAGACTACTAGTCTATTTGTTATTTTCTCTGGCTCTAGGAAAGGTCAGAAAGCCTCTGACATTTCTTTGGCATCTTGGTTGAAACTTTTGATTCACAAAGTGTATTTGGAGGCGAGGCAGTCTCCGACTCAGTGAATTACAGCTCATTCTACTAGATCAGATGCCACATCTTGGGCTTTTAAGAATGAAGCTTCAGTTGATCAAATTTGCAAAGCAGCAACTTGGTCTTCTTTGCATACTTTTACTAAATTTTACCAGTTTGCTTGTTCAGATGCAGCCTTTGGTAGAAAGGTTCTTCATGCAGTTGTCTCAGTTTGATTCTAATGAATTTGTTTTAAAGGGAGAGTCTAGTCCAAAATAAACTTTCATGATTCAGATAGGGCATGTCATTTTAAACAATTTTCCAATGTACTTTATCACCAGTTTTGCTTTGTTTTCTTAGTATTCTTAGTTGAAAGCTAAACCTAGGAAAGTCATATGCTAATGTCTAAGCCCTGGAAGGCCACCTCTTCTCTCAGGGCATTTTGACCGTTTTTCACCACTAGAGGGTGTTAGTTCATGTGTGTCATACAGATAACACTGTACTCATGCACGTGAAGTTCCAGGGAGCCAGAACTGATTGACTAAAATGCATTTCTGTCAAAAGAACTGAAATAAGGGGGCAGTTTGCAGAGGCTTAGATACAAGATAATCACAGAGGTAAAAAGTGTATTTATATAACTGTGTTGGTTATGTAAAACTGGGAAATGGGTAATAAAGGGATTATCTATCTTTTAAAACAATAACAATTCTGGTGTAGACTGTCCCTGTAAGGAAGATTTTACTCATTAATATGAGAAGGCCTATTTACTGCTTATATTAAGCCTTGTTATTATAAGCATGACTGGTTTATTGACTGCCACTGGCAGTAAATGCTTTTCAAATGACTTTTCTTGATTTAATTGCAACTGTTAATTGCAATTATGTATGCAAAGTACATGTATATTAACCCAATAGTTTTGGAATGCATTCCATAACAGTTTAAAAAGTGATTATGTTTAAAAGACTTACATTTGTTTTATTTACTACTTTTTAACAATGTAAGTTCTTAATTTTAATAAACTTAATGTGTTTGTTTAAATTATTATACTACTTTTTACCAACATAATTAAAAACCTTTATATATATCAGTTATAGCTGCATTTGTTGTCTACACATTTTGTAGCATTACACTTTTGCACTGATTTCCTTTTATCATATGCATTTATTTACAGTGATTTGAATCTGCACTTTTTATTTTTTATATTTTTCATCATTTCATCACTTACAAAGTATCCATTGAATTTTATTATGCAAAAGATCAGTCTGGATTTACTCCAAAGTTTCTACTAGTAGCAGATTAATTTGATTCATAAGGTTTCAGCTCAGCTGAGCTTAAAGGGACACTAAACCCAAACATTTTATTTCATGATTCAGATAGAGAATGCAATTTTAAGCAACTTTATAATGTACTCCTATTATCATTTTTTCTTTGTTCTCTTGCTATCTTTTTTTTTAAAAAGACGGCATCTAAGCTAAGGAGCCAACAGATTTTTAGTTCAGGACCTGGACAGCATTTATCCACCAATCTGCAAGGACAACCCAGGTTGTGAACTAAAAATGGGCCGGCTTCTAAACTTACATTCTTGCTTTTCAAATAACGATACCAAGATAAGAAAGACAAATTGATAATAGGAGTAAATTAGAAAGTTGCTTAAAATTGCATGCTCTATCTGAATCATGAAAGGTAAAATTTGAGTTCAGTGTCCCTTTAACTGATAAATGGGATAGAAACATTTACCTGCCCACAAAAATGCATGTGCTTTTGAAGAGCCTGTATGTTCCAAATTAAGTGTCTGGTTGATTATACAATGAAACCAAATACATAGGAATGGGCTGTTATATGATAGGGAGTATATTGCTAAGATTTATTACTTGAACAGCAATGGAAATTCCCCTGTTCAATTAGCAACATTGACTTATGAGACTTCTAGCTACCCAAGACGTAATAATGTAGGGAAGAAATATAAGGATTTAAATCTAGCAAATAATTTACATGAAGAAAAAACAAAAAACATCTGTACACACTTGTTCGGCATCCCCTTCAGATGCCTACAGACATAGAATCCCCACAGTACTAAGTGGGCTTGATGATAGTAGACTATACAAATTTCAGTTTCAAGAAGTAAACAACCATCTACAGATATACATAAAGAAATAGTATTTTGTTTTAAAACAAAGAAGAGATAAAGAACACAATTTATAAAGTTGGGAATGCAGCTTTGGAGGTATTGAGATAAAAATCCTTGCTGGAAACCGTGTTCGCTATCAGTAGGATATGTGTGGGTCAACTGGTTTACTCAGGTACCATTCTGTAGGTCTAGGATACACAGCTTTGGTTGTCACAATCACTGGGGTAGAGAAAAATCACACATAATATATTTGCTGAAAACAGGACTGATCAAGTAGAAGGACCTGCTAAATGTGCCAGACTTGCCAACAAACATTTGCTTTGAAACATTTTCTGGACAAGCTGCATTGTTCTATGTAGGTGATTGCAGGCAATACATATTTGGTGAGCTTCTAGACAAACCACTCATGCATATGTTTGTTTGTCTCCATATAATAAGTGCAGTACACACAATAATTATACCAATGGGAAAATGTTTTAAAAAGGACTAAATTTACTTTATGATGAACTAGTCTAAGACTTACTTAGCTATACTGCATTATTGTTTTATGATGAAGCTCAAATTCAGTGCTGCGGAATCTGTTGGCGCTCTACAAATACCTGATAATAATAATAATACTAAAGTGACATTAAAGAAATTAACTGCACTTAGAAAAGTGCTACACTTTATTTTTCTTTAAATTTCATATTCAAAACTTTATATGAAATATTTTTTTTTCTTATTATTTACAAGCAATACATGCATTTATCAAATACTTGAACCCTGAATGCGATGGGTATCAATAATAGTATTCTCCCCAAATAATAAAAAAAATAGCTCCTCCTACCATACAATGACCACCCTACTTAATGAGAGAATATCCTGCAAATCTGACTGTTTTCCGTTGCTATTCCCCTCTGTGTAACTCTTTTTTGGTCAGTTGAGTATATGAATGTAGGCTGTTAAATAATTTCTGTATTTTTTTTGTGATGACTTAAATCTAATGTATTATTTTTAGGTTTATAGTTGACAAATGGCATAACTTCACCTCCTCCCAATGTTATTGTCTGTTTATTTTAATTTATCTCACACTGATCTGGCCAGAATCAAACTTCTCAATTGGCTTTTTGACTGTCTGTGCTCTTGTCATTAGCTAATTTAGGTGATCCAGCTCACTTCTCTGGCCTATAAATGTAACACTAGTTTGGGGAATGCATTGCAAGGGGTGTGCATTTCAAGGGCAGATAGCCCTATTTTAATAGTTTATGTTCAAATTTCTTACGTAAGCATTTTCTAAATGAGGCAATTAGAATTAGGCAAAATAATTATACCAGCATTGAACAAGGAGTGAACAAAGGACAAGACACAAGACAAGTTCTGTTGTAATATTGTGTTTGGTGTCTTTCACTGAATCCTTTTTTTGCAAAAATGCTCCATGTGTTCACGTTCCTTTTCCCACCTCTGGTCTATACAAAAAAAATATATATTTTTAATCTACTCCCTCCCCCTTTAAACCTAAATTATTAGTTGTCCCATCTCTTTTATCATTACTTCACTTTTGCTCTAATAAACTTCATACCTAAACTCTCTCTTTCCTCCCTGTACCACATAATAAAGACACCCACAATATCACAAATCTGTTTCTCATCTTATGTTACTCTCTCTCTCTTGCTCATACAAGCTGCTGCTTACATCTCTCCCAATCCTAGTCCCCACACAACTTCCTAATCTGACCCCCTATGTATGACTTTCCAAAGATCTAGAAACCAGAACTCTGGAAACTTTACTCTACCTTACCTTACTTACACACACTTTACTTGTGATCTCTGGAAGGAACTCTTGCTCTTTTTCCAACAATCTTACTTCTGTCTATGACCTTTTCACCACCCATTCCCTTTTCCTTTTGGATCTCACAGAAACCTGACTCTCCCCTTCTGACACAACCTTCCCTACTTCATTGTCACATGGGGGTCTCCACTTCTGCCACACCCCTAGGTCTGGAAACAGACAGGGAGGTGGTGTAGTTATTTTACTTCTCATTGCCACTTTTAACAAGTATAACCCATCTCTTTCCTCACGTTTTCTTCTATTGAAACGCAATTTGCTTATAGTCCCCCCTCTACATTTTGTGGTTACACCACCCCCTGGCCCTTCAACTCAATTTCTTGATATACTGCTTGACTACCTTATTTCTTCTGCTCAGACACCTCTGCTCTCCTTCTTTGGGACTTTAACCTCCCTGTTTTGCAATCCCACTGCCCCATGAGTATCAAAATGTCTCCAGCTTACTTCCCCTTATTTTGCATCACAATGGGCTAACTCTCCAACTCACAAAGATAGACAATCCCTTGGTCTGATTTTAAGCTATCTACGCACTCTCTCAAACTTCACAAATACCCCTTTTCCTCTTTCTGACCATCATCTCTTGAAACATCACAGAACTTCCTACTACTCTCTCTCCTTCTAACCCTCACACCAAACTCCACAGGAGCATAAACCACATGATGAGCCCTTTTAATCATGCAGGGGGATTACTGATCAAATGCTGTTTTTGGCGATTCCCCACACTACAAGCCAGGGTTTGTCACCATGTATGTCCATAGTGACATCACAAGGGGGGAAAACCTGGAAACTTAGTGGAGCTGGAAAAGGGGAGGTTCATCAAACCCCTCAAACTCAGCTCTGTTGGCAGCTACAAACTTCCAAGACCAGTTATTTGAAAGAGAATCACCTGGTCTTCTAAAAGTACCACAAGGAAGATGTTTTAAAAATGAAGTAAAAAAAACACATGGGGATTTGCTTGGGAATGGGTCATTATATGTGCAATAGAAATCTGGTATGTCTAGAGATACCCAATAAAGTTTATTTTCTAGTAGACAAGTCCCTCTATCAAAAAAATATATAAATTATGTCTGTATAGTCAGGTGATCACATCTCGCAAGGAAAAAAATTGCTTTTATTTTTGTACTATGCAATGGGGCATCTCAAATCTATATTATAAGCCCCATATCTGTATGGGCCCCTATTTCACATGTGGCTACCCTAGAAGGTAACTTAATAAGGTGACCACAGTAACAACAATGATCATCTGGCCATTTTCAATATTATTTACTAAAATCTAATAAAAAATTATAATTTTTTTTACAGTTTGTGCCACAACATGCCATGAATTATAAATGTAATATTTGTCCTGCTTAAAAAATAAAAAATAAAATATATATATATATATATATATATATATATATATATATAATATGTGTGGGTCACTCACTGAAATTTGACTTACAATTAGGTTTAAATGTAAGTAGCAAATAAATCTCAAAATTGGCTCGGCACTGGGGTGAAAAAAGGCTAGATCAGCAACTTCTTTCAAACTCTCAAGCCTCTGATCTCTTCTATCACCTCCTTTTCCTGCCCTGACCAATCTATCTGTCACTACTATAGCTCCACTCTTACATCTTTTCTTGATATCTTGGCACCTGCTACCATAGCTGGAAAATCCAAAACTCATCTCCAGCCCTGTCATACTCCCCTGACATGATACCTACGCAGATGTTCCTGCACTGTAATGCTAACATTTGAGAAAAAATCTTTGTTCAGCTGAATTTCTTCAATAGAAGTTCATCTTGAATGCCTATTATTCTGTCCTTAACCTCTTTAAGCAGTATTACGTCTCTACTCTTATATCTACTCTTTAAACCCAAAATGTCTGCTTTCCCTTTTTGATACTCTTCTCCACCCACCCTCACCTCCTATTACCAATAGCTCTCAGCTCAAGATTTTCCCAGCCACTTCAACAACAAAATCGATTCCATCAAAAATGAAATCATCTCTCAACATACTACCAGTCTCCAACCACCTCAACCTTTCGCAAACTTCCAAAACCCACAAAGCCACACATTTAGCTCTATTGCCCCATTACTGAGGAAGGCGTTTCTGCCCTTATTTGTTTCTCTCGCCTCACTACCTGTTCCCCCAATCTAATCCCCTCACAACTACTGCCCTCCCTCTCTCCTACTCTTACTCCAATCCTCACACAAATTTTCAATCTCTCCCTCAGCACTGATATATTTCCTCTTTCCTTAAACATGCACTAGTCACACCTATCCTCCAAAAACCTTCTATCAATCCAACATCCCCATCCAACTACCACCCTATTTCCCCACTCCCCCTTCCCTCAAAACCTCTGAAAGGCTTGTATATACTTGTTTATTACATTTCCTCAAATTAAACTCCCTCTTTTATCCATTGCAATCTGGATTTTTCCCCCAACACTTCACAGACACAGAAATCATTAGGGTTTCTAATGACCTAATTGAAGCAAAATCAAAAGGCCACTTCTCTGTGTTAATCCTTCTTGGTCTATCTGCAGCCTTTGATACTGTTGACCACCCTCTCTTGCTCCAAATTATTCAATCCTTTGGCATCTGCGGCACTCTTCTCTGCATACTTGTCTAACCATACCTTTAGTAAAGTCTTCTCTGGTGTCCCTTTACCACTTTCTGTTTGGGTAACACAAGGCTCTGTCCTTGGTCCCATTCTCTTCTCAATGTATATGTCATCCTTAGGTTTGTTGATAAAGCCTCAGGGGTTTAAATATCATTTGTATGCTGATGATACCCACATCTACCTTTCTGTATCAGACCTATCCCATTCCTTGCTAACTTGTGTGACTGCCTTTTTAATATTTCATCCTGAATGTCCTCCCACTACCTTAAGCTAAATCTATACAAATCTAAAAATCTTATTACCCCTCTTCTTTCAAAATTAATATCCCCTAACGTTCGATAACTGTTGATAATAACATCAATACCCCAAACTCAAGTACCTCTTCACATTCTTGTCTACAGGACTTATCCAGATTGGCCCCCGTCTTGTGGAACTCTCTGTCTCACTTCACATGACTTTCCCCTAGTTTTCAAAGTTGCAAGCCCTCCTTAAATAATCTACCTTGAACCCACTTAGTATGTAAGCCTAGGAGCACAGCTGTTTTTTTCCTCACCTTCATGAGAGCTGAATAATAACAGTGTATCTGTTGGCAGGTCCCTCTACCTATTTGTGTTACATTGCATATTATGTCTATACGGCTGTGGAACTGATAATAATAACAATAATAATAATAATAATAATAATAATATAACTTAATGGGAAGGAGCTTGTGGTGATTTCGGCTACCTGCTGCTCCTAACAAGTTAACTTGAATGCAAATCTTTACAGGAGGGAGTGCTTAAACATTGGGAAAAGCATACAAATACAATATATAGTAAATGTTAAGCTAAACTGAATATAGTTACACAATGCAACAAACTTTATATATTTTACAAGTGCAGTATTAATTAATAAATTATGGAATTTATTAAGCTGGTCTACTTATTTTAATTTTATTTCTGTCTAAATAAGTTCATAATGAAATTCCGTATAATGTAGTTTAAAGCATTCAGAACATATTTTTGCTGACACAAAGGTCATTATAAGTGATTCAGAAACTCCAGTGATTTTCAGCAGTTCAGGCACACTTCAATTAAGTATTTGACCTATTCACAGCTCTTTTAGTATTTGCTTATTATAGCCCTTATAGTTTAGAAAGTGCTAGGAATTTTAAACAGAATTGTCTATCTTTTTAAAATAAACTCCTTTACTGACAGAAATTTCTGAGAAAAACTTTTCAGTATACCGGATAATTTTTAGCATTTTTGTTATCACTACATTTAAACAGAAATAGTCTTGTTTTTTATGATTTACCTATTAATTATATATATATATATATATATATATATATATATATATATATATATATATATATATATATATATATATATATACACATTATATATATATATATATATATATATATATATATATATATTAGAAAACCAAAGGTATTAATCTATGCTCATTTTGGTATATTTAATGTCACCATTTCATTGCTAAATGCAATCATATAAAAAAACTTTGGGATTCTAACTAAAATTATTTACATAACGTTTGTGCAGTCATAACACAAATGGTTGTAAAAGCTTCTCCAGAATCTACCAGTACCCACTTTACATTACATTAATTTTGCTTATATATTAATAAAAGAAATTCTGTAGTGTAGGGTTCTCCTATCCCCACCACACGCTCCGAGTGATCTTGTGTAGGGTTCCCCTCTCAGTAACCGCTTTGCCATTGCATAGGGACCCATCCCTCCCTCTCTCCTAATATTTTTGTTAGTGTAGGGAACCCTCCCTTTCCTCCCCCTCCCATATCCCACAACTATTTTTAAACAACTTTACAATTTACTTATTTTATCTATTTTGCTTCATTCTTTTGGTATTGTTTGTTGAAGGAGCAGCAATGCACTACTTAGAACTAGCTGAACACATCAGCGGAGACATATATGTGCAACCACAAATCAGCAGCTAACTTCTGGCTCCTGAACCCACATAGGTATGCTTTTCAAGAAAGGATAACATGAGAAGTAAGCAAATTAGATAACAGAAGTAAATTGGAAAGCCATTTAAAAATATATGCTTTATCTGAATTATGAAAGAAAAATTTGGGGTTTTATGTCCCTTTAAGCACGTTTATGTAACATACATGATTTAAAACATTCAATGCTGTCAATTTGTTAGCAACATTTACAAAGCTTTGCAGATGAAGAGTAGTTCATGGATACAGCTTTTGGAAATCCTGATAAAATCCATGTTCCTTTTTTTCTTTTCTATGGTCCACTTATAGACCTCTTAACTATCCATGATCTTCTGGGATTGTCAAAATTTGGAAGCTTTGTATGCTGTACCTCATGCACCTACCCACGTCAGAACATCTCACAATTTTTACGGTCTGCCCTAGTTCCATCCAATCTTAAAATGTGCCACCTATGTCACACCAGTGGCCCTACCCCTCTTTTACTGCCCAGGCCACCAAATACCAGACCTAACTCTTTTGGAAAACATCTGAAAATGTAGGAGTATCAATTAAGGACAAAGAATAACAAGCTTGTCCTTTAAGCTAACAATATTTGTGTAGGATGTTGCAGGCTCATGTAAATTTTGACCACACTTGAGTGTAAAGGAGGCGCTCTGGCCTCTCTGGGGGCACTAGAACTAAAACAATATTTAGAGGTATTTTAAAGCACTTATAATAAAAACAAACATCACAATAAAGTTGTTGACATACAAAATGATATAAATTAAAAATAAAATGGGTAACAAAAAACACACACAAATGGTGATAATAATACAGACCAATATGCAGGAATATATCCAAAGTGAAAAGAATCTTTAATGGAGACAGTCCCACAAATACAAATAATGGAAACTACATTCCTCAAAAGTAAGACAACATCATATCATAATACTGTGTAAATCTTCCCTTCCCAGATGGAAGACAGACCCAGAAAACTTACATTAGTTAGAGCTTTTAGGCAGACCTGATACAGACAATAACAAATGCTTAAAACAAATGTACAATTTATTAAAAACAAAGCCAAATTTCTTGTAGATCATTAAGGGTAACAGGTACAAACATACAAACATACTATGGGGTAGATTTATGTAGCTAGGAATGCAGTTGATTCCTTCAGGATCGCCGGAAACATAAGTTAAGAAGCAGCAGTCTTAAGACCTCTGCTCCTTAACTCATCCACCACCTCTGAGGTTGAGGACAGCAATCATCCCGATCAGATACGACTGGGATGGTTGACACCCCCTGCTAGTGGCAGGGTTGTGCATTGCACAAGAATTTCACAAGGAATGCTTGTGCAATGATAAATGCTGACAGCATCTTAATAAATCGGCCCCTATGCATGTGATAGTCTGTTGTTACAGACCGCATGAAGCTCCACAATGTATCTGTAGTCTTTCTGTATCAGATAGGTACCCCTCCTTGTGACCAATTTGAACAATGCTTAAAAGGAGTAGACCCACAAATGTTGTAATTTCTTGGCTCAACTGGCTATAAAATTAAGAAAGGTATGGACAGGTCATGGAAGGTGTGTCAAGATAAATTTTGGACACAGTAGGACCATTAACCAAACATTTTGAAATTTCTGAGCAGACAGTGGCAAATAACGCTTTACTAGACTCCTATAGTAACAGGGATTGGGTCTAAATATTACTGTGTTTCAATGGTAATACTAATACTACCATTTACTTAAAAAGATGTAGAAACATACTGGGAAAATAGATCCAAAGATTCTGCTACTAATGAACTAGCCACATATAAAAATGATCTCTTTGTTGGCTATACATTCCTAAAGGACCTAAACCAATATGTTAATAGCTTTACCAATCTCAGTAATGTCAAAACCTCTGTGACAATTTTTTTTTATCCTAACCAAAGTTTCTCTGACAGGGCCAGGAAAGGTTGAGGCCAATTTTCTAGCCATACCCATTTTTTTGTCCAGCTCTCAATTCTATCAGTCCGAATAATAACAATTTTAAAGAACATACCAAGACCCATCAACTTTTTTTCCCTCCAGGGCTCAACCTTGGAATCAGATAGGATCATGTAACAGAGCCATGTGCTGCACCTTATTTCCACTTTCTGCTACTTTTTCCCTAAACAAAATTGTAGGCACACTCACACTCTGCATTCAAGATTCTTAGATTCTCCGTCCAGTTATTGGAATTCACATATAATTTATTTCCCTCTAAATTCAAATATTAAAACTAAATCCCATAAAATTTTCTCAAGCGGACAAACTTCTGGTCCAAAACAAAGTCTCAAGACTGTGGCCTCTATTTATCAAGCTGTCAACTGCAAATACGCTGGAATTCCGCAGCGTATTTGTGGCGAGCCTGATTCGCCGTAGTTATCAAACCCTACAGACCGGCAAAATTAGACTATAGTGACGTAACATACGATCCGCTGGACTCAGTCCAACACAGAACGATGGTTACGTCACTCCAAATGTTCCTAATTAAGTTCGGCACAATCTGACTACTTTTGGAAGTTATCAAAGAACTACCAGGTATGCTCGCCACTTTTACGGCCCAGCGTACCTGGTTTTCAATCCGCCTCCCTGGAGGCGGCTGATGCCATAGGAATCAATGGGAGTCTGACAGCAGCGAAAGCTTATGTTCGCTGCTGCCCGATATTCTATTGATTCCTATGGCTGATGCCATAGGAATCAATGGGAGTCTGACAGCAGCGAAATCCCATTGATTCCTATGGTGAAAGTCTACACCTAACACCCTAACATGTACCCCGAGTCTAAATACCCCTAATCTGCCCCCCCTACACCGCTGCCACCTACATTATAATTATTAACTCCTAAACCGCCACTCCTGGACCCCGCTGCAACTCTAATAAACGTATTAACCCCTAAACCACCGCTCCGGACCCGATGCCACCTACATTATACCTAATAACCCCTAATCTGCCACCCCCTATACCGCCGCCACCTACATAAAGTTATTAACCCCTATCCTGCCGATCCCGGACCCCGCTGCAACTAAATAAATTGATTAACCCCTAAACTGACGCTCCCGGAGCCCACCGCCACCTACATTATATTTATTTACCCCTAATCTGCCCCCCCTACACCGCCGCAACTATAATAAACATATTAACCCCTAAACCTAAGTCTAACCCTAAACCTAACACACACTAACTTAAATATAAATAATTTAAATCACTCTAAATAAATATTACTACAATTAAAAAAATTATTCCTATTTAAAAATAAATACTTACCTATAAAATAAACCCTAAGATAGCTACAATATAACTAATAATTACATTGTAGCTATCTCAGGGTTTAATTTTATTTTACAGGTAACTCTGTATTTATTTTAACTAGGTACAATAGTTATTAAATAGTTATTAACTATTAAATAGCTACCTAGTAAGAATAAATACAAATATACCTGTAAAATAAAACCTAACCTAAGTTACAATTACACCTAACACTACACTATAATTAAAATAATTAAATAAAGTAACTACAATTAAATAAAACTAATTACAATAAAATAAAATAAAGTACAAAAAAAAACAAAACACTAAATTACAGAAAATAAAAAAATAATTACTAGAATTTTAAACTAATTATACCTAATCTAATCCCCCTAATAAAATACCCCCCCCAAAAAAAATAATAAAAAACCCTACCCTATACTAAATTACAAATAGCCCTTAAAAGGGCATTGCCCCAAAGTAATCAGCTATTTTACCTGTAAAAAAAATACAACACTCCCCCAACATTAAAACCCACCACCCACACAACCAACCCTACTCTAAAACCCACCCAATCCCCCTTTAATAAAACCTAACACTACCCCCTTTAAGATCACCCTACCTTGAGCCGTCTTCACCCAGCTGGGCACAAGTGGTCCTCCAGAGAGGCAGAAGTCTTCATCCGATCAGGGCAGAAGAGGACCTCCAGACGGGCAGAAGACTTCATCCAGGTGGCATCTTCTATCTTCATCCATCCGGAGCGGGTCCATCTTCAAGTCAGCCAACGCCGAGCATCATTTTCTTCCGACGACTCCTGACGAATGAAGGTTCCTTTAAATGACCTCATCCAAGATGGCGTCCCTTGAATTCCGATTGGCTGATAGGATTCTATCAGTCAATCGGAATTACGGTAGGAAAAATCCCATTGGCTGATCGAATCAGCCAATAGGATTGAGCTTGCATTCTATTGACTGATTGGAACAGCCAATAGAATGCAAGTTCAATCCTATTGGCTGATTGGATCAGCCAATAGGATTGAACTTCAATCCTATTGGCTGATTGCATCAGCCAATAGGATTTTTCCTACCTTAATTCCGATTGGCTGATAGAAGCCTATCAGCCAATCGGAATTCAAGGGACGCCATCTTGGATGACGTCATTTAAAGAAACCTTCATTCATCTGGAGTCGTCGGAAAAAGAGGATGCTCCACATCGGCTGGCTTGAAGATGGACCCGCTCTGCTCCGGATGGATGAAGATAGAAGATGCCGTCTGGATGAAGTCTTCTGCCCGTCTGGAGGTCCTCTTCTGCCCGGATCGGATGAAGACTTCTGCCCCTCTGGAGGACCACTTGTGCCCGGCTGGGTGAAGACGGCTCAAGGTAGGCTGATCTTCAA
The DNA here is from genome assembly GCF_027579735.1 of Bombina bombina. Taxonomy (NCBI): domain Eukaryota; kingdom Metazoa; phylum Chordata; class Amphibia; order Anura; family Bombinatoridae; genus Bombina; species Bombina bombina. Next base: position 446,466,670 of record NC_069503.1, read on the forward strand.
GGGGTTAGTGTTAGGTTTTAATAAGGGGGGATTGGGTGGGTTTTAGAGTAGGGTTGGTTGTGTGGGTGGTGGGTTTTAATGTTGGAGGGGGTATTGCATGCTTTTTTACAGGTAAAAGAGCTGTTTACTTTGGGGCAATGCCCCGCAAATTTTATTAGGGGGATTAGATTAGGTGTAATTAGTTTAAAATTCTTGTAATTATTTTTTTATTTTCTGTAATTTAGTATTTGTTTTTTTTGTTGTACTTTATTTTATTGCATTTAATTTTATTTAATTGTAGTTAATTTATTTAATTATTTTAATTGTAGTGTAGTGTTAGGTGTAATTGTAACTTAGGTTAGGGTTTATTTTACAGGTAAATTTGTACTTATTTTAGCTAGGTAGTTATTAAATAGTTAATAACTATTTTGTAACTATTGTACCTAGTTAAAATAAATACAAAGCTGCCTGTGAAATAGAAATAAATCCTAAGCTAGCTACAATGTAACTATTAGTTATATTGTAGCTACCTTAGGGTTTATTTTATAGGTAAGTATTTAGTTTTAAATAGGAATTATTTAGTTAATTATAGTAATATTTATTTAGATTATTTTAATTATATTTAAGTTAGTGGGTGTTAGGGTTAGGGTTAGACTTAGGTTTAGGGGTTAATATGTTTATTATAGTGGCAGCAGTGTAGTGGGGCAGATTAGGGGTTAATAAATATGATGTAGGTAGCGGTGGGCTCCGGGGGTGGTGGTTTAGGAGTTAAACAATTTATTTAGTTGCGGTGGGGTCAATAAGTTTATGTAGGTGGTGGTGGTATAGGGGGTGGCAGATTAGGGGTTAATAGGTATAATGTAGGTGGTGGCGGGGTCTGTGAGCGGCAGTTTAGGGGTTAATACATTTTTTAGAGTTGTGGTGGGGTTCGGGAGTGGCGGTTTAGGGGTTAATAACTTTATTTATTTGTGGGGGGCTTTGGGAGCTGCGGTTTAGGGGCAAAACAGTATAGTATAGTTTGGGTGCTTAGTGACAGTATAGCAAGAAAGCTGTGAAAAAGCCAAAGAGCAGTGAGATTGATGACTGTTAGTTAACAACAGTCCGCTGCTCATCGCACCATACTTGGTGCATGCATTTTTGACAGCTTTCTTGATAATTTTGGCGAGCGTATTCAGGTCCGCGGCGGCGATCTTAGGCGAGCGTATTGGTGCCATTGAATGCAAGAAAGTCGACGGCTTGATAACTAGAGGTCTGTATTCTAAACAAGCAATTCTTCCAGTCCTCATCCTCAAAATATTTACTTAAGTAATTTATTTTTGGTAAAAAAGAAAAACGGTCAGTACAGACCAGTTGTAAATCTAAGATCCTTCAATGCTTATGTTGCTTACCTCCATTTCAAAATGAAGGGAATTAATCTTCTAAGAAAATGCTTAAAAGACTACGATTGATTAGTCTGATTAGATCTCACAGATGCTTATTTAACAGCCCCAGTTGCTCAAGACCACTGGAGATTTCTAACATTTTATTGGGAAGGGCAATATTGGAATTTCACATATTTTCCTCTCAGCCTTTCCTCTGCCCCCTGGATTTTTACCAAATTACTCAAACCAGTTGTGGCTTGACTGAGACTTTGCAGAATTTATCTCATAATTTATTTAGATGATATCCTAATTATGGATCAGAACTTTCTCTCCCTTTAAAAACACTTAAACACCACCATCAATTTACTAGAATCTCTAAGCTTCATTGTAAACAAACAAAAATCTGTTCTCACTCCATCCAAATCTCTAGTTCATCTGGGTTCACTTTATGTTAAGACTTCTTCCCAACAAATTAAAAAACCTGAGAAGATACATTTCTAAAACAATGTCCAAACATTCTGTTCCCATCAGATTGATAGCCAGTATAGTAGGGTTACTCTCATCCTCTATCCAGGCTATCTTTCCTGCCCCCTTCATTAAATGTAAATTGTTTGGAAATCTTGATCATCCCATTTGTGAGCAAGATTTTTGTCAAAGTATCCATTCTCCTTCATATGGACAATATTTCAGTGGTTCAGTATCTTAATCATCTGGGAGGTAAAAAAAATCCAGGGATTTGTCCAACATAACCAAGGATTTCATTAACTTTTACTTGGACAGGAATATTTCCATCACATCAGAATATATTCCTGGTCTTTTGACAGATTCAAGCGACTGGAAACTGAACAGTCATCTTTTCATTTCCATTCAATCTCTCATGTGTCCCTTTCTCTTAGAGATCTTTGCTTCTTGTCTGAACTTTCAGATTTGTTCTTTTTTCAGCTAGTATCCAGATGTGGAGGCCGTAGCGATAGATACCTTTCTTCAACCTTGGGCACATCATGGAGCAAATGCATTTCCCCTTTCTCTATGATGCCAAGGACAATTTTGATTGTTTACAGGGATTTCTTATCCCGGACAATAATTTTGCCAAGCCCAGTCATGATACCCCTCTCTTCTGGAAATGTCCTTTTATCTTCCTATCCTCTTAACTCAAATTCCACATCTTCTCACAGATCCCAACGGCAATCATCACAAGTCATTTATCATAGTTCTCTCAAGCTAGCGGCTTGGATGATATCAGGTGACCCTGGAGTCTCCAAGTCCTTTTGGATGGAGCTAAATTACTAATGTGAGAATCTTGGGCCCGTAAATGCTTATTTTCTGCATGGTCCAGATGGTCTAGCTGGTGCGTGCAAATACACCTGGATCCCTTTTCTTTGGATTTAAATACAATTATTATTTTTTTTTACATAATCTTATTATCAATCTCCCTATTGTTTGACATCCTTTAATTTGCAGAATCTTTAGGGCCATTATACTTAAATGTCCCCCTGTTACTAAACATTATTTTGTTTGGGATATTGACCTAGTGTTCTCTCTCTTTAAATCCTGACATGCCAATAACTCGCTCTCCACTTAATTAGCCACTCTTCTCTGTCTTATTTCCTTTCGTAGAGTTTCTAATGTTAGAGCAATAGACTTTAATTCTAAAGGTTTTCTCCTTAAGGTGTTACCTTTTTCTTTTCTCACAGAAATAAAGCCATAGCTTCATCTATTTACTATCCCCATATTCTTTCAGAACCTTTCATTTGAGTTGTTAAATGTTTTAAAGAATATAAATCTAGAACCTTAACCTTTAGAAATCCTTCCTCTAATCAACTTTTAATTTCTTATGTTCCTCCTCATGCTCATTTTATCTCTATCACTGTTGTCAGGTGGATTAAATGGGTTATAAAAAAAGCTGGAATTGACTTTTCTTTTTCAGTCCACTCGGTCAGAGGTTCAGTGGCATCTGAAGTCTTTTTAAAATCTGCTCCTCTTCCACAAATTTCAAATGCTGCAGACTGGTCCTCTGACTCCATTTTTAAACAATTTTACTTCAAGCCCATTCAACATGCCTTTTAATTTATTTTGTTAGTTTGTTTTAAACTAGCAAAATATGAGTCTTTGGTCTTGTAATAAAATTAGGATTATCCTATTTTGTGAAGGTATAATTTAGATTTTATTAAAGACACAGAGACAAATATTTCCCCTCCTTTGTATATTTCCCACCCTTCTTTGGCTAATTACTTATTAATTGTTTATTATATTTCAATTACCAACAAAACAGAATACATTTCTTCTGACTGGCTTCATTCCAACTTCAGAAACATCTCAACGTCTTATTAATGGTTCCTGACTAAAGCCAAGTCCATTTCAAACAAGAGTTCCTCAAGAGTTTTTCTGTTTAAATTCTTTTTTCTTCAATCTGTCATTTCTCCATCGTGAGCATAAAACAAGAAAGAGGAGGATGGAGAGCATATTAGTAAGTTTATGGATATGTGTACTCTGATTGGTTGCTTTTTTCCTGGACACTGGCTATTCATTAGCTACTTATTGTTGGTCTTTGTTGTCTTTATTGTTTTATTGTTATTGTATTCATTGTATCTGTGACATTAAAAAGCTACAGTGGGGAAAAAAAGTATTTAGTCAGCCACCAATTGTGCAAGGTCTCCCACTTAAGAAGATGAGAGAGGCCTGTAATTTTCATCATAGGTATACCTCAACTATGAGAGACAAAATGTGGAAACAAATCCAGACAATCACATTGTCTGATTTGGAAAGAATTTATTTGCAAATTATGGTGGAAAATAAGTATTTGGTCACCTACAAACAAGCAAGATTTCTGGCTCTCACATACCTGTATCTTCTTCTTTAAGAGGCTCCTCTGTCCTCCACTCATTACCTGTATTAATGGCACCTGTTTGAACTTGTTATCAGTATAAAAGACACCTGTCCACAACCTCAAACAGTCACACTCCAAACTCCACTATGGTGAAGACCAAAGAGCTATCGAAGGACACCAGAAACAAAATTGTAGCCCTGCACCAGGCTGGGAAGACTGAATCTGCAATAGGCAAGCAACTTGGTGTGAAGAAATCAACTGTGGGAGCAATAATTAGAAAATGGAAGACATACAAGACCACTGATAATCTCCCTTGATCTGGGGCTCCACACAAGATCTCACCCCATGGGGTCAAAATGATCACAAGAACGGTGAGCAAATATCCCAGAACCACATGGGGGACCTAGTGAATGACCTGCAGAGAGCTGGACCAACGTAACAGAGGCTACCATCAGTAACACACTACACTGCCAGGGACTCAGATCCTGCAGTGCCAGACGTGTCCCCCTGCTTAAGCCAGTACATGTCCGGGCCCGTCTGAAGTATGCTAGAGAGCATTTGGATGATCCAGAAGTGGATTGGGAGAATGTCATATGGTCAGATGAAACCAAAGTAGAACTGTTTAGTAGAAACACAACTTGTCGTGTTTGGAGGAGAGAGAACACCATACCTACTGTGAAGCATGTAGGTGGCAACATCATGCTTTGGGGCTGTTTCTCTGCAAAGGGAACAGGACGACTGATCCGTGTACATGAAAGAATGAATGGGGCATGAATAGTGAGATTTTGAGAGCAAACCTCCTTCCATCAGCAAGGGCATTGAAGATGAAATGTGGCTGGGTCTTTCAGCATGACAATGATCCCAAACACACCGCCCGGGCAATGAAGGAGTGTCTTCATAAGAAGCATTTCAAGGCCCTGGAGTGGCCTAGCCAGTCTCCAGATCTCAACCCCATAGAAAACCTTTGAAGGGAGTTGAAAGTCTGTGTTGCCCAGCGACAGCCCCAAAACATCACTGCTCTAGAGGAGATCTGCATGCAGGAATGGACCAACATACCAGCAACAGTGTGTGACAACCTTGTGAAGACTTACAGAAAACGTTTGACCTCTGTCATTGCCAACAAAAGATACTTAACAAAGTATTGAGATGAACTTTTGATATTGACCAAATACTTATTTTCCACCATAATTTGCAAATAAATTCTTTCCAAATCAGACAATGTGATTGTCTGGATTTGTTTCCACATTTTGTCTCTCATAGTTGAGGTATACCTATGATGAAAATTACAGGCCTCCCTCATCTTCTTAAGTGGGAGAACTTGCACAATTGGTGATTGACTAAATACTTTTTTTCCCCACTGTATGTCTCTGTAGATGGTTGTTTAATAAATGTTTACAAATGATTGAATAAGAATGTCTAACAATCACTGAATTATAAAATATTTGTAAAAGAAATAATAATATCACAAGGTAGTATTCTATTTAGCTGGCCTGTGTTTTTTTTTTCTGAATATGTACCTGTACACAGCATCACAATTCTTGACCTGATACAGCCATTAGCCTCAACAACATTATGTAACAAATGAATCTTATTTTATAGCTAACCTTTTATTTTTCTTTGCAATACAAGTATACTGTTCCAGCTATTCTTTAAAAGAGAGAGAAAAAAAGAAAAGAACGCCTTATGAGTTGTGAGAAATAATGAAAAAATATGATGGGCATGACATTTCCTGTTTAAATCATATTTGATAGGTTTCAAATATAAGAGGTTTGTGAGTGGAAAAAAATCTATTCTGAACTTTTCATTGCTGTCATATAGAAGAACAGCAATCAGGGTAGTCCTTGTATTTTAGATGAGAGAAATTAGAAATCATAAGTGAGATACTAAATCATTTTTTAAAAGGCTTTTCCTAAGCTTGACAAAATGCCTGCATGTTACTAGCTTGCTTTTATACATTTCTAATAGCATATAAGTTACATAGTACTCATAGTACTCATTTGTTCTTTGATCAATCAAAAAAGCTAACATTTTAAATGTATTGCAATGTTTTATTTATCTGTTAAGAGTTATTACTTGGCTTAAATAATATAAAAAGGCATTCCATTGCTAAAAGTTTAAAGGGATTAAACACAGTCCACTTCAGGAGTCTCAAGCATTTCAGCTCCCAAGCATTAAACCCACCAGCAAACCAATCAGGGACAACAGTAGCACATATCCATCAAAGTCAATCTGTAATGCTTGTGCTACCGAGTCAGAACTTACCTATGTATTTAAGCATTTTTGTATTACAATACTATAGTTTGTGCAAAAGAGTAGCATTGAAACATTAATTAATTATATATATAACCGAGGATTCTTATGTTTTGGGAGATTTCAGAGAGGAAACATCAGAGTTATATAAGGATATAGCATATACATTGGACAGTTTGTTTTTTGACATAGATGAATTGTGCAAGAGAGACATCAAATTGGAACTAGACATAAGGTCTTTTTTACTATATATCCATGAGAAGCGTATACCTAGGGGACTACGAATAAGCATGTTTCCCTCATTTATAGTCAATAATCCTGACTTTATAAACAAATGGAACACAATATTAGATTCCTGTTCCTTTGAACTCATGGACTTGTTAGTTCAATATAAAAGAGAACAAAGAAAAGACATTATGACAGAATTGAAAGAGTTACAGAGTAAATTGAGATGTCATCAACAAGATTAAAATTTTAAAAAATATGACCAACAATTTGAAAGAAATATGATTGCCTTTAATCAGGAGTTATGGCAATTTAAATCAAGGAAGATGTTAAGGGATAAACGGGACTATGACCAAAAACAAGTATATTGTTGGAGTCAGGATGATCAAACCAAACCCAGATTTAATAGAAGATTTAATAAGAACAAACACACTAATTCCAATAAAAAGGGGAAAGTGGTCACATTCTCAGATACAGAGTATGAGTATGATTCCTCAGAAGGAGAAACGGGGGAAGAGTCATACGCATTATCAATGGAAGTTGAAAGCCAACCAACAGAAGAAGAAGTGAATAATCCAGTCTCAAAAAACAAGACACGCCTGACTGTACCAACCACAAGAAAAAAAAAACACGGAGGCAGAAGGGGAAAAAGGAGAACGAAGAACCAACCTAACCAAAAAAGGAGAAACAAATCCCAAGAAAAGCATGACATACAGGACATATCCCACACGCTCTCAGAATGTCCAGAAACAATATGCTTAAATAATGATGTTATCAATCTGTCTTATAAAAGGCTTAATGATACTGAAATACAGGTTCTCTCTAAAGGTTTAAATTTTGTCCCTGATAATCATTTTAACATCTTTGAAACAATTCTTGATATTAATAGGTTTGTACGCAAGTTAACATTGCGCAAACACTATTTTGGGTCCAATGAAGATCAGGAACAAAATATAACTAGTAGAAGAGATTTACAGACTTCACAAAAGAACAATAAGTTTCAGTCTAACTGTACCCATAGAGAAAGAGAAACACTAAAAATATTGGCCTCTGATGACAATTTAATCATCAGGCAATCAGACAAGGGCGGCAACGTGGTCGTCCTAAATAAGGAGGACTACGTTGCTGAGTCCATGAGACAATTAAGTGACAGAGAAGTATATACCAAATTGAGATACAATCCTACAATGAAATACAGGAATGAACTGACTAATTTGGTCCTTTATGCAAGACATAATAATATTATTAATAAATCTACTCAAGAAAGGATTATTCCACAATTGCCAGTCATTCCTGTATTTCATTATTTTCCAAAAACACACAAAAATTTACTATCTCCTCAAGGTAGACCAATTATAGCGGGCATAGATTCTTTGAATGAGCCTATGTCGGAGCTCATAGATTCTTTTTTACAACCTCTGGTCAGGGAATTGCCAAGTTATATACAAGATACTACGGCCCTTTTGAATAGAATTCAGAACATAAATTGGAAATCCTCATATAGATTCATTTCAGCAGATGTTTCCTCATTGTACATTACTATACAACATGTGAAGGGGATTTCAGCAATTGAATTTTTTTTGGAACAACATACCAATTTCACATCCCCTACTAAGATCTTTATACTGAGGGCCATAGAATATCTATTAAGTCACAATTTTTTTCTGTTTCAAAACAGCTTCTATCTCCAGAGACGCGGAACGGCTATGGGAGCAAAATTTTCCCCCTCCTATGCCAACCTTTTTATGGGTTGGTGGGAGCTGTCCCACGTCTTTGGAGATAGAAATCCCTTCAGAGATAAGATCATACAGTTTTACAGATATATTGATGATCTGCTATTTGTGTTTGAGGGAGATGAAGATGAGGCGCCAGATTTCTCTAAATATCTCAATGACAACAATTGTGATCTAAGATTTACCACTGAACAGAGTAATAAACAAATTAGTTTTCTTGGCATTACACTAATAAGTACTGACATTCACACTATTGAGACTACCATATACAGAAAGTTGATAGCTGGGAACACAATTCTCAAATACAATTCATGTCATCCAAGACACGTGGTTAAAGGCATTCCCAAAGGTGAATATACCAGAATAAAGAGAAACTGTACAAATGAGGCTGAGTATCAAATTAAATCACAGGAAGCAAGAAAAAGATTTCTGGATAGAGGTTACACTGAGAAAATTTTTAATGAAGCAAAACAAAGTGTAGATCAAATGCAAAGACAAGATTTGCTTAAATACAAAAACAAACAGAAAGGAGTATCAGATAATCAAATGTATCACCACATATAGCTTAGAATACAATAAAGTGTGTAACATCATTAAAGATTCAATACCTATTCTTTACTCTGACCCAATTTTGAAGGAGATTTTGAAAGATGGATGTGACTTTGTATCAAAACGTGGTAAAACACTTGCTAATTTCCTTTCTCCCTCAGATTTAAAAGCTAAGAAAACAACATGTTGGTTACAACAGAGGAGAGGTTTTTACACGTGTAGGCGCCCAATATGTACCACATGTGATTTTGTTAAAGAGGGAGAGGAATTCACATCCACAGTCACTCATAAGAATTACAAAATCTATTATTACATTAACTGTTCAACCACACATGTGGTCTATATCCTTACGTGCAAAATCTGTCACAAACAGTACACAGAGAAAACTAAGAGACCCTTGAAAGAGAGATTTCTGGAGCATTTACGCTCAATAGAAGATGAACACTCAGATACACCAGTATCTAGACACTTCAAGACATTACATAATGCAGATACATTAGCTCTTACTATTCAGGGAATAGATTTTGTTCCCCTTTGGAGAAGAGGAGGAGACAGGGAGATGACTCTTGACAAAAGGGAAGTTCTGTGGATGTTTAACCTTCAAACTACTTATCCCTTGGGTTTAAACATGAGAAGGGACTTAGATCTGTTTGCCAAATAGTTAGCATTTTTGTTATCTTTATGTTTTAGATATGCCTAAATAGGAGAAGGGGCCCAGCTTTGTTTATTAAAAAGTGTGAATATCTTAAAATAGATGTTTAACCATGATCTTTACATTAATTTGGCCACATAACACTTAATACCTAAAAAAGGTCTCTAGTCATAGGCTCCCGTGTGTTATTCTTATTCCCTGGGTCTAAATATAAGAAGGGGACAGAGTCAGTTTGTTTAAGATTAAGCAATACTAATATGTTTCTGCCCTGGTTATACCTTACTCCTTTACTGAATATAGACACAGCATTTTTTTTAATTTATGAGGTATCTTTATGTGTATAGCTTATTTATAACTAAACATGTGATTGTTTCACTATGAATCACTCTCCCTAATAAGTATTGACAATATTATGTACTGATATTTCAGAATATATGTTTACCTATAATTTGTCACTAATTAGGTATCATAATATTGAACATAAAGAACATGTTTCTTGTCATAGGCTCCCTTACATATAAGCAAATTTCAGGTAGTTTAAATTTGTTATGTCCCTTTAAGATTAATAGCTATACATGGAGAGTTGAACAGGTGCATAAACTAGCAGTGTTCAAGTGCACAAGAGCACAAAACGCTTGCTGTTTTGCACCTGTTCTCACACCTGTTTTTTGCTCATTTTTTGTGCTGATCGCTTTTTACTTTTGTATGTTTTTAAACATCTTGGAACAAAATTTGGATTTTATATATTTGGGATTGGAGGGCTATTTTCTTTTTCCACCTTTGGATACAATATATGTTATGGGTGCACTTGCAGACGCACTGGGAAGAGCAGTTGCTGCCTGAGAGTATCAACTGGGAAGATACATTTATTAGGGACACGGTCCCCACACCCTTTTCTATCTGTGCCTACATAGGATCACTAACTCGCTATCTAAAGACCCCAGGAGCGCTCCGTTGAGCAGGTTCGTGTTACTATATATATATTAGAGCCAAATGTATGATGGCAACTATATGAGCCTGTTGGACATCCAATTCCAAAACAATTATCATTACTATATAAGGAGTTGCTGTTGTCCCCACTTTGCAGCTATAACAGTTGCCATTTTTCTCAGAAGGCTTTCAGGAAGATTTTGGTGTGTGTCTGGGAATTTGTGCCAATTCAGCCAAAAAAAGCATTTGTGAGGTTAGGCACTAATATTAGACAACAAGGTTTGACATGCAATCAACATTTCAATTGATCCCAAAGATTTGTTGTCGGGTTTAAAGTCTGAGCTTTGTGCAGCCCACTCAAGTTCCTCCACACCAAATTCATCAAACCATGTCTTCATGTACTTTGCTTTGTCCACAGGGGCACAGTAATGCTGGAACAGGAAAAGGCCTTCTTCAAACTGTTGCCACAAAGTTGGAAGTAACAAATTGTCTAAAATGTCTTTGTATCCTGTAGCATTTAGTCCCAATCCTGAATAAACAGCTTCAGACAATTATCCCTTCTACACCAAGCAAGTAGGCACTATGCATTCCAATAGGTAGTGTTCTGCTGGCTAATGTAATAGGGAAACACAGGTACTTCTGAACTAAGTAAAACTTCACAAATCCATTGATAAGGTGCACAGACATGGGATGAAAAGACAAACAGACAAGACATCTGACACGGTTCGCACCCGTTTTTTGTCTCTTACTCATAGATACCAGTGTTCTGCTGGCAACCACAACAAACAGATTATTTGATCAGACTCCCAATTAGTGAAGGTGATTCATCACTCCAGAGAACACATTTCCACTGCTCCGGAGTCCAGTGTTGCGTGCTTTACACTACTCCAGCCGACGCTTGGCATTAAGCAAGTTATTGCAAGTCTTGTGTACAGCTAATCAGCCATGGACCCATTTTCTGAAAGTTCAAAACTAACAATGCTTGTCCCAATGCTTCTTCCAGAGGCAGTTTGGAGCTCTATAAAGAGTGATGCAACAGATGATAGGTAATTTGTATGTTCTATGCAATCCAGCACTTATGTGGTCTACCTCTTCATGACTGGGTAGATCTTGCTCCTAGATGCTTCTACTTTACAATAAAAAAAAAAAACTTTAAATATTTGTATTTATTACTAGTAAGGCACAAACTTCATTAACCGAGTTGTGCCAAAGTGACATCCGATGGCAGTGTCACGTTTAAAGTCACTGAGCTCTTGATAATGAACTTGATAATGAAATTAATAGAAGGTGCATGTTTGTTTATAACTAATCCTTAGGTACAGATTGCTCACTAGCCAATAAAGGAAACTCCTGTAGTTCTACTGGTGAGCATAGACATGTCTCCATAAAGATGTATACAAAAACGTAGTATATACTCAGCTCAGGAACATCACTTATATACTGTATTAAAATTGAAATTACCCTAAGTTAGATTTAATACAAATGTTGTCTTTAGTATTTATTTATTTATTTATTTAAATAATTAATCACATTTCAATAATGAATTATATTTGAATTTAAGTTAAATTAAAGGGACAGTCTACACCAGAATTTTTATTGTTTGAAAAGATAGATAATCCCTTTGTTACCCATTCCCTAGTTTTGTATTACCAACACAGTTGTATAAATACAGTTTTTACCTCTGTGATTACCTTGTATCTAAGCCTCTGCAAACTGCCCCCTTATTTCAGTTCTTTTGACATTTTAGCCAATCAGAGCTTGCTCACTGGAACTCCACGTGCATGAGCACAGTGTTATCTATATGACAAATGTGAACTAACACCCTCTACTGGTGAAATACTGTCAAAATGCCCTGAGAGAAGTGGTGGCCTTCAAGGGCTTAGAAATTAGCATATGAACCTCTTAGGTTTAGCTTTCAACTAAGAATACCAAGGGAACAAAGCAAAATTGGTGATAAATGTAAATTGAAAAATTGTTTAAAATTACATTCTCCATATGAATCATGAAAGTTTATTTTGGACTAGACTGTCCCTTTAAGATATAATTTAAGTTTTTTCTCTAGACATAAATAAGCATTATCTAAATTGGTCATGTTATATGCAAGTGGTCCTGGGATTTTGCAGGGGGGGGGGGGGGTCAGTACTCAACATGGGATTTGTAAATATGTCTATGAAATAGGAAAACATATTGGCAATAACATACCAATTACTGACCTTTTAGAAAAATAAATACTATTTTATTTCTTCTCTTTCACACTCAGTACCGCTTGACCTCTCAAGTACACTCTCCATCTCTTACATACACTACATCTTTTTCCTGTCTCTTAGTTGTTGTTTTTTTAAATCTGCTCCTTATCTCACCCAGCCTAGGTCAACTAGTTCTATGCCCACGGAAGCAAATTTAGAGGATTTGCTTTATGGCATGATGCGTTGCCACTCTCCAACTGTTTCATTTTTTAGTTTATTAGGTCAATGATCCCTGGTTGTCTAGTTGGAAATCTAGCGCTGCATTAGACCAACAGTGCTAAAGCCAAACTTATGCCTAGATTACGAGTTTTGCGGTAAGGTGAAAAAGCAGCGTTAACAGGTCCTAACGCTGTTTTTTTACGCCTGCTGCTATTACGAGTCTTGCAGGTATAGGTGTACCGCACACTTTTTGGCCTTACCGCAAACCAACTTACGTAAAGTTCGTAAAGCCTTTTTTCTATGGGACTTCCATAGCGCTGTTATTACGAGTTTGTCTTGGGAGGCCAAAAAGTGAGCGGTACAGCCTATACCGACAAGATTCGTAACGCATTTTAAAGTCAGTAGTTATGAGTTTAACACTACAACTACCTATTAACCTCTAAACCGAGGCCTTCCCGCATCTCAAATACTAAAATTAAATTTTTAACCCATAATCTGCTGCTCCGGACATCGCTGCCACTAGAATAAACATATTAACCCCTAACCCGCCGCACTCCCACCTTGCAAACACTAGTTAAATATTATTAACCCCTAATCTGCCGCGCCTAACATCGACGCCACCTACATTATACTTATTAACCCCTAATCTTCCGCTCTGGACATCGCCGCAACCTACATTATATTTATTAACCCCTAATCTGCTGCCCTCAACATCGCCGCCACCTACCTACATTTATTAAATTGGCTGTTCCAATCAGCTAATAGAATGCAAGCTCAATCCTATTGGCTGATTGGATCAGCCAATAGGATTGAAGTTCAATCCTATTGGCTGATTGCATCAGCCAATAGGATTTTTTCAACCTTAATTCTGATTGGCTGATAGTATTCTATCAGCCAATCGGAATCTAAGGGACGCCATCTTGGATGACATCATTTAAAGGAACCTTCATTGTAGAAGAAGCCATCGTAAGAAGAGGATGCTCCGCGCCAGATGTCTTGAAGATGGAGCCGCTCCGCGTCGGAAGGATGAAGATAGAAGATGTCGTCTGGGTGAAGACTTCTGCCCGTCTGGAAGACCACTTCTGCCGGCTTGGAGGAAGACTTCTCCCGGGTTCGTTGAGGACTACTTGCCACTTGGATGAGGACTTCTCCTAGTAAGTGGATCTTCTGGGGTTAGTGTTAGGATTTTTTAAGGGTGTATTAGGTGGGTTTTATTTTTAGGTTAGGGCTTTGGGCTGCAATAGAGATAAATGCACTTTTCAGGGCAATGGGGAGCTTAGGTTTTTTTAGTTAGTTAGGGTTAGGGTTTTATTTTGGGGGTTGGTTGTGTGGGTAGTGGGTTTTACTGTTGGGGTGGTTGTTTGTATTTTTTTTACAGGTAAAAGAGCTGATTTCTTTGGGGCAATTCCTCGCAAAAGGCCCTTTTAAGGGCTATTGGTATTTTAGTTTAGGCTAGAGTTTTTTTTTTATTTTAGGTGGGCTTTTTTATTTTGATAGGGCTATTAGATTAGGTGTAATAAGTTTAAAGATCTTGTAATTTGTTTTTTATTTTCTGTAATTTAGTGTTTGTTTTTTTTGTAATTTAGCTAATTGTATTTAATTTAGGGAATTGTATTTAATTTAGGGAATTTATTTAATTGTAGGGTTAGGTTAGGTGTTAGTGTAAGACAGGTTAGGTTTTATTTTACGGGTCAATTTGTATTTATTTTAGCTAGGTAATTATTAAATAGTTAATAACTATTTAGTAACTATTCTACCTAGTTAAAATAAATACAAACTTGCCTATGAAATAAAAATAAACCCTAAGCTAGATAAAATGTAAATATTAGTAATATTGTAGCTAGCTTAGGGTTTATTTTACAGGTAAGTATTTAGTTTTAAATAGGAATTATTTAGATATCAATAGTAGGTTTTCTTTAGATTTATTTTAATTATATTTAAGTTAGGGGGGGTTAGGGTTAGACTTAGGTTTAGGGGTTAATAAATAAATTTAGTATAGTGGCGGCAACGTTGGGGGTGGCAGATTAGGGTTTAATAAATTAAGGTAGGTGGCGGTGATGTTAGGGACGGCAGACTAGCGGTTAATAATATTTAAGCAGTGTTTGCGAGGAGGGAGTGTGGCGTTTTAGGGGTTAATATGTTTAGTTGCGGCGATGTCCGGAGCTCCAGATTAGGGGTTAAAATTTTTATTATAGTGTTTGCGATGCGGGAGGGCCTCGGCTTAGGGGTTAACAGGTAGTTTATGGGTGTTAGTGTACTTTTTAGCACTTAAGTTATGAGTTTTATGCTACAGCGTTGTAGTGTAAAACTCATAACTACTGACTTTAGAATGCGGTACGAATCTTGACGGGATAGGCTGTAATGCTCACTTTTTGGCCTCCCAGGACAGACTCGTAATACCAGCGCTATGGAAGTCCCATAGAAAAAGGCTTTACGAAGTTTACATAAGTCGTTTTGCGGTAAGGCCAAAGAAGTGTGCGGTGCCCCTAAACCTGCAAGACTCGTAATAGCAGCGGTAGTGAAAAAGCAGCGTTAGGACCTGTTAATGCTGCTTTTTCAGCCTAACGCAAAACTCGTAATCTAGCCAAAAGTGTTTCAAATTTTGCTGGCTGCTTTTCAATAATTTGGTTCTGTGCTGAATGAACAAATTATTTAATATTTGGATATATATATATATATATATATATATATATATATATATATCATTGTTTGTATGTATATATATATATATATATATATATATATATATATATATATATATATATATATATATATACTATTTTATTTTAAAATGTTTAACATTTGCTTTGTTTTACTATCTTTTAGCCCTAACACTTTATTTCAGGTCTCCATTCACAGTAAAATGTTTAATGTTGGTATGTGTTTTACCAATTGACTTGTAATACCAGGCAGATTGTGTTCTATTCTGAACATAGCAGTATTGATTTTGTAACCTGCACTATCAATATCGATCCACTTTTTATCTGGGCTATAGTGGGCATGAGGGCTTGTTGGGATATTGATTTAATTAATTTTGTGAAAAAGTGCTTATTATTATTTTTTAACTTTAACTTATTGAAAGGGTATGTCTTTTTGTTTTTATGGATAATCTTATAAATTGTAATACTACAGGGAGTGCAGAATTATTAGGCAAGTTGTATTTTTGAGGATTAATTTTAATATTGAACAACAACCATGTTCTCAATGAACCCAAAAAACTAATTAATATCAAAGCTGAATAGTTTTGGAAGTAGTTTTTAGTTTGTTTTTAGTTATAGCTATTTTAGGGGGATACCTGTGTGTGCAGGTGACTATTACTGTGCATAATTATTAGGCAACTTAAAAAAAAATCAAATATATACCCATTTCAATTATTTATTTTTACCAGTGAAACCAATATAACATCTCAACATTCACAAATATACATTTCTGACATTCAAAAACAAAACAAAAACAAATCAGTGATCAATATAGCCACCTTTCTTTGCAAGGACACTCAAAAGCCTGCCATCCATGGATTCTGTCAGTGTTTTGATCTGTTCACCATCAACATTGCGTGCAGCAGCAACCACAGCCTCCCAGACACTGTTCAGAGAGGTGTACTGTTTTCCCTCCTTGTAAATCTCACATTTGATGATGGACCACAGGTTCTCAATGGGGTTCAGATCAGGTGAACAAGGAGGCCATGTCATTAGATTTTCTTCTTTTATACCCTTTCTTGCCAGCCACACTGTGGAGTACTTGGACGCGTGTGATGGAGAATTGTCCTGCATGAAAATCATGTTTTTCTTGAAGGATGCAGACTTCTTCCTGTACCACTGCTTGAAGAAGGTGTCTTCCAGAAACTGGCAGTAGGACTGGGAGTTGAGCTTGACTCCATCCTCAACCCGAAAAGACCCGACAAGCTCATCTTTGATGATACCAGCCCAAACCAGTACTCCACCTCCACCTTGCTGGCGTCTGAGTCGGACTGGAGCTCTCTGCCCTTTACCAATCCAGCCACGGGCCCATCCATCTGGCCCATCAAGACTCACTCTCATTTCATCAGTCCATAAAACCTTAGAAAAATCAGTCTTGAGATATTTCTTGGCCCAGTCTTGACGTTTCAGCTTGTGTGTCTTGTTCAGTGGTGGTCATCTTTCAGCCTTTCTTACCTTGGCCATGTCTCTGAGTATTGCACACCTTGTGCTTTTGGGCACTCCAGTGATGTTGCAGCTCTGAAATATGGCCAAACTGGTGGCAAGTGGCATCTTGGCAGCTGCACGCTTGACTTTTCTCAGTTCATGGGCAGTTATTTTGCGCCTTGGTTTTTCCACACGCTTCTTGCGACCCTGTTGACTATTTTGAATGAAACGCTTGATTGTTCGATGATCACGCTTCAGAAGCTTTGCAATTTTAAGAGTGCTGCATCCCTCTGCAAGATATCTCACTATTTTTGACTTTTCTGAGCCTGTGAAGTCCTTCTTTTGACCCATTTTGCCAAAGGAAAGGAAGTTGCCTAATAATTATGCACACCTGATATAGGGTGTTGATGTCATTAGACCACACCCCTTCTCATTACAGAGATGCACATCACCTAATATGCTTAATTGGTAGTAGGCTTTCGAGCCTATACAGCTTGGAGTAAGACAACATGCATAAAGAGGATGATGTGGTCAAAATACTCATTTGCCTAATAATTCTGCACTCCCTGTATATGCATAATGCATCAGCTAAAATAGCAATGAGCTGTTAAGCATTAGATCTGCTATGCCAAGTAACATATTACCAGATGTTCATTTCATTCCAGAGGAAATCTCTGCAGGCCGTTACTCTCCTGGCAGGAATAGAAGAAGAGTACATCGAAGATTCAGAGGAGTGCTGGCTAAGCTCAGAAGGTGGGGGATCCGCCCAGCTCTCCCCAGTATTTTTCTTTCATATGTACGGTCGCTATGTAAAATGTTGTTTGAGCTGTGGGTGTTAGTGAGCTCAATTAAAGATTTCTCTGTGGCATCTGTGTATTTTTTTACTGATACTTGGCTGAATGATTCTATCTCTAACGCTTCAGTGGAGTTCCCTGGCTTCACTCTGTTTAGAGCTGACCTTAACATTGCTCTAAGTCAGAAAAAGATAAGAGAAGGCTTATGTTTCTATATCAATCAACAATTGTACAACAATGTTTCTATCTTAATGACTGAATGCTCTGCTGATTTAGAATGTTTTATCATCAAGTGTGTCCCTTTTATTCTCCTCATGAGCTTTCTTCCACAATTATGGTTTCAGTTTACATTCCTCCTTCTGCCAAGGTTAGACAAAAATATCGAGCTGACCAGATTTTAGAAGTAAAACAGAAATATCCTAATGTTGCTATCATCATTGTGGGTGATTTTAATTAGTCTAATCCGTGTACAGAACTTCCTAAATTTAAACAACAAATTAAATTTTCTACTGGCAATGAAAAGAATTTATATCACTGCTACTGTGTAATTAAAAATGCATATCAGGTTGTTTCTCGTACTCCTCTTGGCAATTCTGATCATTTACTTATTCATCTTCGCATAAGCAAAATTTAAAATCTATGAAACCTGAAGTAAAATCAGTGCATTTATGGACAGAGGATAATATTGAGAAATTCAAGGATTGCTTTTGAATCCACCAATGGGATTATTTTTGGTAATGCCAAATAAACGTTAGATAAGTATTCTGATACAGTCAGCTTTTGTGAAGGAGAATGTATTCCAACAAAGTCTGTAAATAAATTTTATAACCATAAACCTTGGTTCACTCTAGAGCTAAGGAAGCTACGCTCTGTTAAAATGGAAACTTATAGGAATGCAAATGAAGAAGTATTAAAAAAAGCTAAATTAATAGTTCAAGAAACAATTAAAGCTGCTAAAAAAATAAATAAAGGAAAGTTGAACAACTTTTTTTCTGCAAATTATAGTACTACGGTTCATAATGGTCTCCATATCGTATTACCTAACTTCTACTGTATATTTAACAAGCAGAGGCTGTAATTATCTCTGTTTTAAAATCTGAAGAGAATCAATTTTTTTACTTTCACCAAACAAAAAGTAAACTATTTTTAATAGACAGAAGCACCAGGCACTGACAATATTTCTCCTGCTACGTTGAAACATTGTGCTGACCAACTTGCACCTATTTTTACTTTTTAACCAATGTGCCATACCAGCCTGTTTTAAATCTTTCATTATTATTACAGTTCCGAAGAAACAAGAGATTTTGAGCATGAATGAAAACAGGCCCGTTGCCCTTACATCTATTGTTATGAAATGATTTGAAAGAGTTATGCTGTAACATCTAAAAGCCTTGGCTGGCACCCTTTAAGATCCACTTCACTTTGCATACAGATCTAATAGATCTGTGAATGATGTGGTTAATCTATCTTTATGTTTTATTTCACATCATTTGGATAATCCTCCCACCTATGTCCAAGTTTTATGACATAGGTGCAAGGATTTCAGTTCTGCTTTAAAATCTGTTGTTCCTGATTTACTTTTTGTTAAATTAAAATAAGCTAATGTATCATTTTCCATATGCCAATGGCTTTATAGCTAACTAATAGGAAACAATTTGTTAAAGTTAAAGGGACATAATACTCATATGCTAAATCACTTGAAACTGATACAGTATAACTGTAAAAAGCTGATAGGAAAATATCACCTGAGCATCTCTATGTAAAAAAGGAAGATATTTTACCTCACAATCTCCTCAGCTCAGCAGAGTAAGTTCTGTGTAAAAAGTTATACTTCACCTGCTCCCAGCTGCAGGTAAAAATAAAAAAAAAATGAAGAAATGAACAGCAGCCAATCAGCATCAGCAGTGCTTAGGTCATGAACTCTTACTTTGATCTCATGAGATTTGACTTAACTCACATGAGATTTCATAGTAAGCTTCCTTTACCTGATTGGTAAAATAATATGAGAGTTCACGAGACTCATCCCCTAAGCTGTCCCTTTACAATGGGATGTGGCTACTGAGGAACTTTTGAGGTAAAATATCTTTCTTTTTTACGTAGAGATGTTCAGGAGATATTTTCTATTCAGCTTTTTACAGCTATGCTGTATCACTTTCAAGTGTTTTAACATTTGGGTATTATGGCCCTTTAATGGGCTGATTTATGACTTTGTCTTCCTCAATACAGGTGTCCCACAGGGTTCTGTTCTTTCTCCCTTGCTCTGTTCCTTATATACCAGCGACTGTACATCTGCAAATGATTCTGTGAAGTTATTGAAATTTGCAGACAACACTACTCTGGATTGAGCTTATCTCAGTTTAAGATGAATTGAGCTATAACAAGGAAGTAGACAGGCTGCTAACATAGAGTGAAGCAAACAATTTAGAATTAAATGTTCATTCAACCAAAGAAAGGGTCATTCACTTTTATTATCATAACAAATTTATTGGCACAACAAATCAACATGATTTGAAAGATGTTATAATATTTGTACGATAATAAAAGTATCAACGTTTGTACTTTTTAAGTCAACTTTAAAAATTTGGCTTGTCTCAAAAACTGTTAACTTGTTTTTATTCATCCATCATCAAATCAGTTTTATCATTCTTTATTTTAATCTAATATAGCTATTTTATATTATCATTAAAGGAGAAACTTGTGAGATCTGTGGAAAAAATCATTGGGTGTCAACAAGTCGTAAAAATATTATCTGATTTATCTCACCATGGCCATTGTTTCTTTATTTATCTATATTTTTAACGTTTTAAAAACTCAGACAAATTGTTTTCTGAATAGATTTTTTTGCCTAGGCTATTAAAACAGCAAACAGGGATATTATTATTATTATTATTATACTTTATGTATGAAGCGCCAACATATTCCGCACGGCACTGTCCATGGATACAATTCATTTAAATAAAACAATACAAGACTTGTAAGAGACAGGACAAAATTTACAAACAGATACAGGGTAAGAGTTGAGAAACATGAGGTGAGGACTGCAAGATTTGGAAAGATGTTAATACAGAGTTAGATGAGGGAAATGTTAGGTAAGTGAAGTTAATTTATTATTGAGTTGGGTGGTAGGCTTCCCTGAACAGAAAAGTCTTCAGGGAACAATTAAAGGAAGACAGATTAGGGCAAAGCCTGACAGCACGAGGGATATTTCTCTTATTTCACTTTTGGTATGATAAATTGCACTTTAGTCACTCTTTGTAAATATATTTGATGGTTAGATTTTTACACTGCTCCTAATCTGTTCTAGGAAGCATTTGCATCTATTTGAGTAAGTTCCTAATATCATTGTATTTGGTGGGGATAATGTTATTGTGCTTTGCTGTTGTGCAAACCAATGTTACAGTATATTCAAAAACATTTATGGTTACTCAGTAAAAAGGTTGAAAAGTCTTTTTTTTGTGGTTTATCCACATCCTTTTAACTCCTGAATTCAGTAAGTGAATAATGAATGACTGTTTGATTGCAATCAGACAAACAGCACTGGTACATATTAAGTAAAAAGTCATTTTTTTTTAAAACCAAACCTATAATTAGAAATCTGGTGCTGATAAACAATGAAACTTATCAATTTTGATCACTTCAATATCGAAAAGGGCTCATCTGCAGTCATTAAAGAGACATAAAACCCACATTTTTTCTTTCATGATTCAGAAAGAGCGTGCAATTTTATGCAACTTTCTGTCAATGGAGGTTGTGCGAAGTTGGTGTCTGAAGATATTTAATCCTTGTATGGGTACTCATCACTGCAAGCAAGGATTGGGGTCTAGCGGTGTCCATGTCAATCTCTTTAGTAAGAGTAGTGGTGCCTTTTAACAGTTAAAATGCGGCAAGGTAGTCTTTGCTTTACTTTTAACATGTTGCTACCCCTTTGCAGAAAACCAGAGTTAGTTACTCTGTTTTCTCTTTTACTACAGGTCCATGACAGGGAGCGAAGTGCCTGTCACACCTATGTAGCAGCATCTGTCCTACAGCTGGATCTAGGGTAAGTGCTTTTTCTTTCTGGGTATAGAAGGACAGCAGCACTTAAGAGGTTAATCCTCATTTGGATCCTTTTTTTTATCAATTATACTTATTCAGGACAGATATAACAATGGGACATAGATATCCTTATTAGCTAAGGATACTTTTTTTCTTGAGGACATGATACTGTATGGGTTACAGAGACGTTATTTGGCTAAGGGAATAACTTATTGAGAATCAATGAGAAGAATTAACAGAAGCAGGGCACTTTACTAGTGTATTTTGACATATTGAAGGGATGAGGAGAAATTCATTTGTGAAGCTTATTTTATTTAAAAGGCTTAACTGTGGGCAGTTTATATTTTGCGCTCTTTCTAAGTGGCGTAGTCAGTTTCTTCAAATAAGAGTTCCAAAAAAGGAAATTCGCCAGTAAACAAAATAGTAAAAAGCAAAATCTTTATTTCAATTAGTAGTAGTTAGTTTCTTATCTCGCTCACGTGATGCCCCCACTTCCGGTATTTCAGAGTGGAGCTCAGTGAGCTTGCATTGCACTGAGGAGTATCGCAGCGCAGGGTTCTGTCAGATGTTAGTTTTCGATATATCTCTCATCAACGGATCGTTTCTGTTTCAAGAGAAGATAATCCTTGCAGAAAGTTTTCATTTCCTCTGACTAGTGGGTGTCATTTCTGTCTGGTAGGAGATTCAGGCAATCTGAAGAGTTGCTTTGATAAATCTATTTATTGCCCTATTAATTTATGAAATATACATTTTTAGTAAATTCTGAAAGACTTTTGTTTTCCTTTTCATATTACTCAGCTGAATTCTGTAAAATGGATTCTGAGTTAGATCAATCTATGTCTGTTTATAAATGATTACTATGTGTAGAGGCTTAAATTGTTTTGCCAATGCCATTTTGTTCCTGATGCTTATCTAAAACTTTAAAGACAAATTACTCCCTTCTGAGCCAAATGTCTCTCAGGATAATACTGTGCGTGAAATGCCTTAGCATTCTCCTCAAACATCCCAAGCCTTAATGGTTTCCCATACTGTGCCTTCTGTGTCCTCTCAATCTCCTGGGGGTGTCTATTTACCTGGGGATTTTGCTGCTCAGATTACTTCTGCAGTGTCAGCTTTCCCTGCTTCGGATAAGCATAAGAGAAAATCTAAAAAAATCTGCTAGTAAGGTTTCTGATCCCTCTAAATCTACACTGGTCAACCTTTTTTAATTGTCTGATGAGGAGAATACTTCAGTAGCTTCTGAAGGTGAAATGTCAGTCTTTGACACTTTGGAAGAGAAATCTTCAGAATATGAAGAGGTTAATTTTAGATTTAAGCTTGAACATCTTCCGTTACTACTGAAGGAGTATCTAGCTACTTTGGATGACTCTAAACCTTTGGTTGCTCCCAACCCTAAGTCGTCTTCTAAACTGGATAGAGTTTATGAGTCTCCTTCTTTTGAGGAGGTTTTTCCTGTTCCTAGGAAAATATCTGAAATTATAGCTCAGGAATGGAATAAGCCAGGGGTTCCACTGTATTTAAGAAAATGTTTCCTGTTGCAGACTCGATTCGAGACTCATAGGATACCGTACCTAAGGTGGAAGGAGCGATCTCTACTCTAGCTAAAATAACTACCATTCCTATAGAGGATAGTTGTTCTTTTAAGGATCCAATAGATAAAAAACTGGAGTCTTATGTAAAGAAGATGTACGTCCATGAGGGTTTACAGTGGCAACCTGCGGCAAGTATTGCCACGGTTGCGGGAGCAACATCTTATTGGTGGGATGCTCTGTCTGATCTGATTTCAGAAGAGACTACAGTTGAGGAGATCCAAGATAGGATCAAGGCTCTTAAACTGGCCAATACCTTTATCTGTGATGCAAATATGCAGGTAATTTGACTTGGAGCTAAAATATCTAGCTTCACTGTTCTAGCTCGCAGAGCTTTGTGGTTAAGCTGATGTTTCTTCAAAGACCAAGCTCTTGGCTTTACCTTATGAGTATGACTTTGTTTGGGCCTGGTCTGGTAGAGATAATTTCAGAGATTACGGGTGGAAAGGCATCTTTCCTACCTCAGGACAAGAAGAATAGACCTAAGGGTCGTAAAACTTCTAATTTTTGTTCCTTTCGCAACTTTAAGGGACAGAAGTCCTCCTCTTCCTCTTCCAAACCAGACAAATCCAGGTCCACTTGGAAATCCAGTCAGCCATGGAACAATGTAAAACAAAACAAGAAGCCTTCCGCTGACTCAGCATGAAGGGTCCGCCCCAATTCCATTTTGGATCTGATGGCGGGGCAGACTTTCCTTTTTTTCAACAGGCTTGGATATGCGATGTCCCAGATCCATGGGCTGCTGACATAGTATCCCAGGGTTACAAGATATGATTCAAGTCTTGCCCTCCAACTATCCTCAAACCAGGTAAAGAGGGAGGCCTTCTTAAATTGTGTAAAGGACCTATCCTCTCTGGCAGTTATTGTACCAGTCCCTCTAGAGGAACAGGGTCTAGGATTCTATTTAAATCAATTTGTGGTTCCCAAAAAGGAGGGAACTTTTCATCCTATCCTAGATCTGAAGTGCCTCAACAAATTCCTCTGGGTTCCGTCCTTCAAGATGGAAACTATTCATTCCATTCTGCCATTGGTTCAAGAAGGTCAGTTCATGACGACCATAGACCTAAAGGACATGTATTTACACATTCCCATTCACAGGGATCACTACCAGTTTCTTTGGTTTGCCTTTTTGGACAAACATTTCCAGTTTATTGCACTTACGTTTGGTCTTGCCACAGCTCCCAGAATATTTACAAAGGTTCTAGGAACTCTATTGGCAGTGATCAGATCCCAGGGAATTGTGGTGGCACCTTATCTAGATGACATACTGGTTCTGGTGTCATCTTTTCAGCTAGCAAAATCTAGCTCTCTCTAGTTCACTAGTGCTGTCTACAAGAGGGATTTTCCTAGGGACAATCATAGATTCTCTGTCCATGAAGATTTTCCTGGCGGACAGCAGAAAATGCAAACTTCTTGCCTTTCCCTCCAGTCTGCCTTTCGTCCATCAGTGGCTCAATGCATGGAGGTGAGTGGTTTGATGGTGGCTTCCATGGACATCATTCCTTTTGCTTGGTTCTGTGAAAACACTACAACTTTGCATACTCCGTCAATGGAACGGAGACCATTCCGATTTGTCACAAAGGATACATCTGGACCCTCTAACAAGAGACTCTCTCTCGCAGTGGATTTCTCAGGATCATCTGTCTCAGGGCAATTGCTTCCTTAGAACTTTCTGGGTGATTGTAACTACGGAAGCCAACCTATCAGGCTGGGGAGCTGTTTGGGGTTCTCTGAAAGCTCAGGGTCTGTGGACTCGGGAGGAGTCTTCCCTTCCCATAAACAGTGTGCAGTTGAGAGCAATCTTTAATGCCCTGTCAGCTTGGCCTCAATTATCTTTAGTCTGGTTTATCAGATTCCAGTCGGACAACATCACCTCAGGGAGGAACTCTGAGTTCCTTGGTCATGAAGGAGGTGATGCACTTTCTGCAGTTTGTGGAAGCTCACAATTGTGTACTATCTGCCATCCACATTCCAGGAGTGGAAAATTGGGAAGCGGATTTTCTGAGAAGACAGGGAGTGGGCTCTCCATCCGGAGGTGTTCTCCAGGTTAACCCTCAGGTGGGGGATTCCGGAGTTTGATCTGATGGCGTCTCGTCAAAACGCCAAGCTTCCAAATATGGTTCAAGGTCAAGAGATCTTCAGGCCGCCCTGATAGATGCGCTGGTGGTCCCTTGGAATTTTGGGCAAGCATACCTGTTTCCTCCGTTTGCTCCCCTTTCACGAGTCATAGCTCGTATCAAACAGGAGAGAGCATTTGTGATTTTAATAGCTCCTGCCTGGCCTTGCAGGATATGGTTTGCAAATCTGGTAAAGATGTCATCTATTCCACCTCGGAGGTTACTGCTAAGGAAGGACCTTCTAATTCAGGGTCCATTCCTCCATCCAAATCTAGATTCTCTGAAGCTGACTGCTTGGAGATTGAGCACCTATGCTTCAGGCTCACAAACCTGTTACTCGCAAGATTTACCATAAGGTATGGGGTAAATATCTTTATTGGTGCAAATCTAAGGGTTTCTCCTGGAGCTGGGTGAGGATTCCCTATATTTTATCTTTTCTTCAGGATGTTAGTACTCTGAAGGGTCAGATTTCTGCATTATCTATCCTTTTGCACAAACGTCTGGCAGACTTACCAGATGTTCAAGCTGTTTTACAGGCCCTGGTCAGACTCAGGCC
This sequence comes from Bombina bombina, assembly GCF_027579735.1. Taxonomy (NCBI): domain Eukaryota; kingdom Metazoa; phylum Chordata; class Amphibia; order Anura; family Bombinatoridae; genus Bombina; species Bombina bombina. Next base: position 446,492,796 of record NC_069503.1, read on the forward strand.
TGTGTTTAAACCTGTTGCTCCTTCTTGGAGCCTTAATCTAGTTCTGAAAGTTTTGCAGCAGGCTACTTTTGAGCCGATGCATGTTGTTGATATAAAATTGTTATCTTGGAAGGTTTTGTTTCTCCTTGCCATTTCTTCTGCTCGCAGAGTTTCTGAGCTTTCAGATCTGCAGTGTGAGTCCCCATAACTTATCTTTCTTGCAGATAAAGTGGTCCTTTGTACTAAATTGGGGTTTCTCCCTAAGGTGGTGTCGGATTAAAACATTAATCGGGAAATTGTTGTCCCTTCTTTTTGTCCTAATCCTTCTTCTCATAAGGAACATCTTTTGCATAACTTGGATGTTGTGCGCTCTCCAGTTTTTTTATTTACAAGCTACTAAGGATTTTCGTCAATCTTCTGCCCTGTTTGTTGTTTTCTCTGGAAAGCGTAAGGGTCAGAAGGCCACTTCTACTATTCTGTCTCTCTGGTTGAGAAGTTTAATTCATTTGGCTTATGAGACTGCTGGACAGCAGCCTCCTGAGAGAATTACAGCTCATTCCACTAGGGCTGTCTCCTCTTCTTGGGCTTTCAAAAATTAAGTTTCTGTGGAACAGATTTGCAAGGTGGCAACATAGTCCTCTCTGCATACTTTTTCCAAATTCTACAAATTTGATACTTTTGCCTTGGCTAAGGCTTCTTTTGGGAGAAAGGTTCTTCAAGCGGTGGTGCCTTCTGTTTAGGTCCTCCTGTCTTTTTTCTCCCTACCTGTTCATTCCATGTCCTCTAGCTTGGGTATTGGTTCCCACTAGTAATTGGAATGACGTTGTGGACTCTCCATGACATAGGAAAGAAAACAAAATTTATGCTTACATGATAAATTTCTTTTCGGACATGGAAAGTCCACGACACTGCCCTCTTCTTAATTATAATTAATCAGTTTCTTTGAATAAACCTCAGGCACCTTTTCACCCTTGTGTTTCTTCTTTTTTCATTTTCCTTCGGCTGAATGACTGGGGATTATGGGTAAGGGAATTGACACTTAACTGCTTTGCTGGGGTGCTGTTTGCATCCTCCTGCTGGCCAGGAGTTGAATATCCCACTAGTAATCGGAATGACATCATGGACTCTCCATGTCCGGAAAGAAGGACATTTAACAGGTGAGCATAATTTTTTTTTTTTTTAACCGAACCTATAATTAGAAATCTGGTGCTGATAAACAATGAAAATTATCAATTGTGATCACTTCAATATCGAAAAGGGATCATCTGCAGCCATTAAAGGGACACACAACCCACATTTTTTTTCTTTCATGATTGAGAAAGAGCATGCAATTTTATGCAACTTTCTAATTTACTCCTATTATAACTTTTTCTTCATTCTCGTGCTATCTTTATTTGAAATGTTGAAATGAAAGTTTAAAGGGACAGTCTACCATAGAATTGTTATTGTTTTAAAAGATAGATAATCCCTTTATTACCCATTCCCCAGTTTTGCATACACTTTTTACCTCTGTGATTACCTTGTATCTAAGAACCTTCTTCCAGCTCCCTGATCACATGACTGTGACTGTTTATTATCTATTGTCTTGCAGTTAGCATTGTGTTGGGCTAAATCTTAAATAGTGATGTCGCGAATAGTTCGCCGGCAAATAGTTCTTAAATATGCGATGTTCGATCCGCCCCCTATTCATCATCATTGAGTAATACTTTGACCCCCTACCTCACAGTCAGAAGACACATTCCAGCCAATCAGCAGCAGACACTCACTCCCAGACCCTCCTACCTCCTGGACAGCATCCATTTTAGATTCATTTGGAAGCTGCATTCATAGTGAGAGGAGGGACAGTGTAGCTGCTGCTGATTTAATAGGGAAATTGATAGCTAGGCTAGTGTATTCAGTGTCCACTATAGTCCTGAAGGACTCATCTGATCTCTGCTGTAAGGACAGCACCCCAAAAAGCCATTTTTCTGTGTAATCTAATTGCAGTTGCCTGCCTGCCAAGCCACTTGCCCAGTGCCACCACTCATATCTGGTGTAACAGTAGTGTAAATTATAAAAAATAAAACTTTTTTGACTGTGAAACATCAGTCTGCTAGTGTAATCTAATTGCAGTTGCCTGCCTGCCAGCATGTGTGCCAGGCCCACTTGCCCAGTGCCACCACTCATATCTGGTGTAACAGTAGTGTAAATTATAAAAAAAAAACTTATTTGACTGTGAAACATCAGTCTGCTAGTGTAATCTAATTGCAGTTGCCTGCCTGCCAGCATGTGTACCAGGCTCACTTGCCCAGTGCCACCACTCATATCTGGTGTAACAGTAGTGTAAATTTAAAAAAAAAAACTTTTTTGACTGTGAAACATCAGTCTGCTAGTGTAATCTAATTGCAGTTGCCTGTCTGTGAGCGTGTGTGCCAGGCCCACTTGCCCAGTGCCACCACTCATATCTGGTGTAACAGTAGTATAAATTTAAAAAAAAAAACTTTTTTGACTGTGAAACATCAGTCTGCTGGTGTAATCTAATTGCAGTTGCCTGCCTGCCTGCCAGCGTGTGTGCCAGGCTCACAGCGTATACTGTGCCCACTTGCCCAGTGCCACCACTCATATCTGGTGTAACAGTAGTGTAAATGAAAAAAAACTAAACTTTTTTGACTGTGAAACATCAGTCTGCTAGTGTAATCTAATTGCAGTTGCATGCCTGCCAGCGTGTGTGCCAGGCCCACTTGCCCAGTGCCACCACTCATATCTGGTGTAACAGTAGTGTAAATTAAAAAAAAAAACTTTTTTGACTGTGAAACATCAGTCTGCTAGTGTAATCTAATTGCAGTTGCCTGCCTGCCAGTGTGTGTGCCAGGCTCACAGCGTATACTGTGCCCACTTGCCCAGTGCCACAACTCATATCTTGTTTAATAGTAGGGTAAGTGTACATTTAAAAAAAAAAAAACTTTTTGGACTGTGAAACATCAGTCTGCTAGTGTAATCTAATTGCAGTTGCCTGCCTGTGAGCGTGTGTGCCAGGCCCACTTGCCCAGTGCCACCACTCATATCTGGTGTAACAGTAGTATAAATTTAAAAAAAAAAAAACATTTTTGACTGTGAAACATCAGTCTGCTGGTGTAATCTAATTGCAGTTGCCTGCCTGCCAGCGTGTGTGCCAGGCTCACAGCGTATACTGTGCCCACTTGCCCAGTGCCACCACTCATATCTGGTGTAACAGTAGTGTAAATTAAAAAAAACTAAACTTTTTTGACTGTGAAACATCAGTATGCTAGTCTAATCTAATTGCAGTTGCCTGCCTGCCAGCGTGTGTGCCAGGCTCACAGCGTATACTGTGCCCACTTGCCCAGTGCCACAACTCATATCTTGTTTAATAGTAGTGTAAGTGTACATTTAAAAAAAAAAAAACTTTTTGGACTGTGAAACATCAGTCTGCTTTTTTGTGTCAGGCTCACAGCATATACTGTGCCCACTTGCCCAGTGCCAACACTCATATCTTGTTTAATAGTAGTGTAAGTGTACATTTAAAAAAATAAAAACTTTTTGGACTGTGAAACATCAGTCTGCTTTTTTGTGTCAGGCTCACAGCGTATATTGTGCCCAGTTGCCCAGTGCCACCACTCATATCTTGTTTAATAGTAGTGTAAGTGTATATTTAAAAAAATAAAAACTTTTTGGAATGTGAAACATCAGTCTGCTTTTTTGTGTCAGGCTCACGGCGTATACTGTGCCCACTTGCCCAGTGCTACCACTCATATCTTGTTTAATAGTAGTGTAAGTGTACATTTAAAAAAATAAAAACTTTTTGGAATGTGAAACATCAGTCTGCTTTTTTGTGTCAGGCTCACAGCGTATACTGTGCCCACTTGCCCAGTGCTACCACTCATATCTTGTTTAATAGTAGTGTAAGTGTACATTTAAAAAAAAAAAGTGTTTGGACTGTGAAACATCAGTCTGCTTTTTTGTGTCAGGCTCAAAGCGTATACTGTGCCCACTTGCCCAGTTCCACTACTCATATCTTGTTTAATAGTAGTGTAAGTGTACATTTAAAAAAATAAAAACTTTTTGGACTGTGAAACATCAGTATGCTTTTTTGTGTCAGGCTCACAGCGTATACTGTGCCCACTTGCCCAGTGCCACCACTCATATCTTGTTTAATAGTAGTGTAAGTGTACATTTAAAAAAAAAAAAAGTTTTTGGACTGTGAAACATCAGTCTGCTTTTTGTGTCAGGCTCACAGCGTATACTCTGCCCACTTGCCCAGTGGCACCACTCATATCTTGTTTAATAGTAGTGTAAGTGTACATTTAAAAAAAATGACAGGCAGAGGCAGGCCACCCCGCAGGTGCCATCGTGGTGGTGATGCTGTGATTCCCTTTGGCCCTAGAATAATGCCCAGTGTTCAGAGGCCACGTACCATGAACTCGAAAAGTTCTGAGGACATAGTTGACTTTTTAACACAGGACACCCAATCTTCTATAGCTTCCGCTCCGAACCTTGACGCACCATCCTCCTCCAGCTTATCTTCGGGCAGCACCTCTCAAGTTTCCACTCGCCCGCCTGCCGCCACCACCAACACTAGCACCACAGCCGCTTCACTTGATCTGTCAGAGGAGCTATTTACACATCAGTTGGAAGAAATGAGTGATGCGCAACCATTATTGCTAGAGGATGTAGATAACAGGGATATATCTCAGTCAGGCAGCATTACACACATGGACGTATGGTGTGATGCTGATGATGTTGTACCCGCTGCGGGAGTTTGGTCTGTCACTGTGAAGCAGGCGTAACTCTTACACTACCTGATCGATACAACATCATACCTGATGTTTTAAAGCACGTTATTCCAAACAATTTAGGAATGTTAGGTGATTTATGCCCTTTATGGATTAAAACCAGACTCTGCATCAACTATGTAATTTTCCATGGGAGTTTTGTCATGGATCCCCCTCCGGCACGCCACAGTCCAGGTGTTAGTCCCCTTGAAACAACTTTCCCATCACTATTGTGGCCAGAAAGAGTCCCTGTGGGTTTTAAAATTTGCCAGCCCATTGAAGTCAATGGGGATTCGCCCGGTTCACCGGATCGCATACTTTTGCGGTAGTTCCCGTTCGCGGTCCGCGAACCCAAATTTTTAGGTTCGCAACATCACTAATCTTAAATGACTCCCTGTGCCTGTACACAATGTTATCCATATGGCCCACGTGTACTTTGTGTCTTTGTGTTAAAAAGGAATTTAAAAAGCCTGTGATAAGAGGCAGCCCTCAAGGGTTTAGAAATTAGCATATGAATCTGCCTAGGTTTAGTTTAAACTAAGAATTCTAAGAGAAAAAAGCAAATTTGATGATAAAAGTAAATTGGAAAGTTGATTAAAATTACATGTCCTATCTGAATAATGAAAGTTTAATTGTGACTAAACTGTCCTTTTAAGAGCTGGCCTATTTTTGGTTCAGCTCCTGGTTAGTGCCTGCTGATTGGTGGCATAATATAGCTACCAATCAGCAAGCACTACCCAGGTGCTAAACAAAAAATGGGCCGGCTCCTATGCTTACATTCCTGCTTTTTCAAATAAAGAATACAAGAGAATGAATACAAATTGATAATAGGAGTAAATTAGAAAGTTGCTTAAAATTGCATGCTCTGTCCAAATCATGAAAGAAAAAAAATTGTTTTAGTATCCCTTTAACATGCCAAAAATGATCAGATTAGGAGCAACTCCTATAAACTAAATATTCTGTTACATCGTAAATTACTTATGTTAGCCTCTTATGTTACAAAATACCTTCTACAACCTTCTACACAGTAATTGGTTGATCAGTATAGGATCTTATTTATAGTTGTCTCTAACTTTCCATAAAAAATATGATAAGAAAACAGCACTTAAAGGGCATTATGCTGTAAAATGAGTTTCCCCTTAATGTTTCTAATTACTTGTTATACAAGCTGCAAAGTTTAAACTGTATTAGAAATCATTCCTATAAGTTTATTTTCGGATATGAAATAGCAGTGTCTGATAATTCAAACCACAACCCAATAAAATCGACTAAGCTTGCAGGGAGATCAGACATAATTGTCTTATCTTTCGATATATATGCACAGTCTTCCTTATATTATCTTTCATTGTACACTTAAAGAACAATACTTAGAATATAACAATGGAAAATTAAGATTTAAATACCCTTCTGTCCAACCTCCAACTGGAAACATGATTTAATCTAAACATTCTTGTGTTTATAGCATTTCTATAACTAGTATTTAATTACTAACATGGATTACAAAACAGAAAATGTTTTACTAAGGGCCAGATAATGAGTGGAATGCAAACGTTTGTGGCTGAATGATAAGGGGTTTATCACGGGTGTTTGCACTCATCGATCTTACCGTTTGTATTGTGAGTTGAAAGTAAATGAGAGCACTTCAGTGCAATTGCAATTTACAGTAGAATGATTACCATGACTTCAGAGCTTTGTGTCATGAAACTAAAAATGTGGCACAAAACACTTTAAAAATACATTACAATGTATAGTTGCACTCATAATTATACTATCTAATAAAAATGACTTTAAAAAATATTACACTTAAAAGTTATAAGGGCTCAAACGTATGAGATCTCAGGTGTTAGAAAAAGGGTTTTAACATAGAGATACATGTGTATATATATATATATATATATATATATATATATGTGTGTGTCTATACATATATACATATGTATTTATGCATTTGTATGTGTATATATGTATTTACAGACATATAAACACATATAAACACTTGAATTTCTATGAGTGTATATATATATATATATATATATATATATATATATATATATATATATATATGCACATTGGAGCCCTTTGCAGTCAAGTAGATGAAAACTTACAATATAAAAGCATAGTTACGCAATATTCATTTTTAATTAAGGTTTCAACTATGTATTTACTGTAAATATTTCAAATTCCAATGTTCCGCACATAGCATAATATGTTCAATGTATTTATAAATAGATATTCCTATTCCTATATATATCTGTATATATCTATACCTATATCTATATATCTGTATATATCTATACCTATATATAGTCATGGTATAAATATGTATTTTACCAAAAAACATCATATATATATATATATATATATATATATATATATATATATATATATAAATAATCAAGAACAATTTAGGAAAGGACGCAGTTGCTAGTGTGAGTTGATTGGTTGCGTAAGGGCTTAAATGTCCAAGCAACTTAAATTTAAATATGGTGCAGACCCTTAGTTTAAATGTATCATGTACACAAAAGAGACGTACCTGGAATATAATCCTGGTACCAAAAAAGACAGGGTTTCAGCACTCTTTTAGAAAAACTCACAAATCACTCTAATGTAATTCAATAGCTTTAATAGTGGCAGCCAAATTCCACACAACATGGTAATAAATCCATGTAAATATTAAAACATTTAAGCGTACAAGTTCGACTCATGAATGACAGTTCAAAAGAACCTGACCGGTCAGGGATGCACGAAAAAGCACATGTGTGGTGAAATGTAAATAGCAGTAGTATTGCTTAAGCACAGGTTTTTATAGTGAACCACTACACCCAACTACCTCAGAACCTCCCAAGGAATGGTCATGGAAGGTATATCCTGGGCAGATATATGAACCGGGATCTAAGTGGTAAGCACTGCAAAGCCTGTGTCAGGCACCTTGTAGAAAGTGATTTCACAGTTAGAAATGAATACAGTTACTGCAATGTACAAAATATAGGCTATTATATCAAGTGAGACCTCCTCTGGCTTTGCTACACCCAGCTGCTTACAGCACCCCTGCAGATATGGGGCTACTTGCTGCGCAGGTTACAAAGGGGATCTAAGCAAGCCAGCAGGTGAGCCCCCTGAATATATACATAGGTAGACAAGTGGGTAACAATTGTAGAGGTAACACAATTCATGCAATATTGATTACATTCGCATTGTGCATACACATAACCACAGAAGAAGTCTGCAAAGCAAGATGCAAAGATGTTAGCATGAATATGTCGCTGGTGAATTAGTGTTTTCACATGCAGGCAAATAAGAGTCAAGTTGTAGTTAGTAGAGCACAGTCTAAGCAAGAAATGTATGACTCCAAGCGAAGACAGGTATCAAGATATTAGTCTCAGTGAAAGACAAAACAGCGCCTTCTCCAACTTAGCAAAAATGCCATTATTTTCTTCAACATGGTCACCTATTCTATATCAGTATATTTCAGGTGTCAACATGTCACACTTATACGACCTTGTTTTCAGATGTTGTTGTGTCCAATATCCACAGGGGTATGTATTGTCCCCACTTGTTAGCATTCCATGCCGGTAGCGATCTCCATCGCAAACGCCAAACACAGCGGTGCTCCACATGTATCACGTGACCTGGTCGGCTCCACCAATGCCGACGCGCGTTTCACCCGCTCGACTGGAATTCAGACCGGGCTTCGTCAGGGCGTAATACTGCTTTGATCCATGCGTCCTGTTATATAGATCAATGATGTTGCGCCTCTGCTGGAAGGTGAAAGTTTCACATGCTGCTACAGGCAGCTTTCAATCTTATGTGATTGCTATTATTTACAACCTTATGTTTCAAATTTACAAGAAGCAAAACCAAGGTTAGAAATGTTACATATTTTTCCTCAAACATTTATACTTGGTTGCTACAGTTAAAAACATTACAATCTGTCATTCAAGAAACAACATGTTCTTTATATTTTTATTGTCTTATATCTTGTAGAATCTGCTTATTTTTGGTTAGGTAGAATGGAGTGTAAAAGCAAAACACCTCTCCATATCAACACTCCACTCTACCTTAAATACAGTCTCATAGGAAGCAGGCCATATCTAATTTATCATTGAGACCATTTGGAATTTGTGTCCCAAGGATTGATATCCACCTGCATTCCTTTCTCAGGAGGGTTTTATCATTATCTCCTCCTCTCCCGTTTATGATGCCTTTGTCTATGCCCACGAATCTGAGTGAATCAGGATTGCAATTATGCGCCAACTCAAAGTGTTTTGCCACATTGCTTTTAGGATTTTTATTCTTTACATCATCTCTATGTTCTGAGATGCGGTCCTTTATCGCCCTCCTCGTTTTTCCCACATAGAAAAGTGGGCAATCGCAGGACAGCAGGTATACGACCCCCTCAGTATCACAGTTCACAAAATGTTTTAGTCTATAGGTTTTTCCCGTATTCGTTCTGAACTCTTTTGTCTTGCGCATAAATTTACATGTTACACATTTTCCACAGGGATAATTGCCTGTGGATCTATGTTTTGTAAGCCAGTTATTTTTGGACAAATATTGGCTCCTCACCAACTTATCTTTAAGATTAGGTGCCCGTCTGGCAGTGATATTTGAAAAATCACCTACTTCCTTTCTGACCCCTATGTCACTGGTAAGGATATGCCAATTCTTTGCAAGAATGCCTTTCAGAGAGTTCCAGTCGCAATTGTAATCAGTGATTAGTCTTATCTTAGATTCATTATTCTTTGGTGTGGGCAAAAGAAGTTTCTCCCTGTCCATGTGTAGAGCATTATTAAATGCCCCTTTAACCACTCTCTTAGAATACCCTCTAGTCAGGAATCTTTGTTCCATTTCTGACGCGTGTTTCAGATATTTCTCTTTGCTAGAGCAATTCCTACGAAGCCTTAGGAATTGGCCTTTGGGTATTCCTTTCTTTAGATGGCTGGGATGGTGGCTAGAGGCAATTAACAGGCTATTGGTCGCAGTGGATTTGCGAAAGTTCTCAGTTGAAACTACCCCTTTTTCCAGTTTCACTTCAATGTCTAAAAAGGCAATTGCCTCTTTACTAGACTGGACAGTAAGAGAGATGTTTCTATCATTTACATTTAGGGTGTCAACAAATTCTTTTAAGAGGCTCTCAGAGCCCTCCCAGATGTGGCTGAATGATAAGGGGTTTATCACGGGTGTTTGCACTCATCGATCTTACCGTTTGTATTGTGAGTTGAAAGTAAATGAGAGCACTTCAGTGCAATTGCAATTTACAGTAGAATGATTACCATGACTTCAGAGCTTTGTGTCATGAAACTAAAAATGTGGCACAAAACACTTTAAAAATACAATGTATAGTTGCACTCATAATTATACTATCTAATAAAAATGACTTTAAAAAATATTACACTTAAAAGTTATAAGGGCTCAAACGTATGAGATCTCAGGTGTTAGAAAAAGGGTTTTAACATAGAGATACATGTGTATATATATATATATATATATATATATATATATATGTGTGTGTCTATACATATATACATATGTATTTATGCATTTGTATGTGTATATATGTATTTACAGACATATAAACACATATAAACACTTGAATTTCTATGAGTGTGTGTATATATATATATATATATATATATATATATATATATATGCACATTGGAGCCCTTTGCAGTCAAGTAGATGAAAACTTACAATATAAAAGCATAGTTACGCAATATTAATTTTTAATTAAGGTTTCAACTATGTATTTACTGTAAATATTTCAAATTCCAATGTTCCGCACATAGCATAATATGTTCAATGTATTTATAAATAGATATTCCTATTCCTATATATATCTGTATATATCTATACCTATATCTATATATCTGTATATATCTATACCTATATATAGTCATGGTATAAATATGTATTTTACCAAAAAACATCATATATATATATATATATATATATATATATATATATATATATATACACACATATATATTTATAAATAAATGGAATATATTCTACTATGTGAAGAACATTGGAATGTGAAATATTTATATTTTCATGTTGGGTTAGTGCACAAGAGTGGGGTTTTTTCCACAATTTTTTCTCCATTGACTTCTATGAGGGAATACATGAATGTGCACGCAATATTCTAACTTCAACATTTTTGCCCTTGTCGTGTAGGCGCTCAAACAGAAACAGTTTACTTTCAACTTTTAATACCAGTGCAACCTGATGAGCACTAAAAGCTTACTTCTAGTGCAATAAATGCTTGGGCAGGAGCGTTAATTACTTCTCCACTCATAATCTGACCCTTAATATTTTAAATAATTTCTATTTATACAGATCTTTTCAAATGCAGTGCTTAATTGATTATATGAAATATAGAGTACATAAGTGATGGTTTAGAATAAAAATCTTTTGGATGAATGCGCCTACAACAGTGTTCTTCAATTCCTGTCACCAAGAATCAGCCAAGGAACCTAAATACTTAAAATCTGTCAGACTGTACTTGAGTTGAGAAACAAAGACACATCGTGCCATCAAATGTTCTTGTCTCTATTTGTAAGAATGAGAGCACTGGAGACTCGGCAAGGAACTGAGTTTAATAGTGAGGGACAGATAAAGACTGATTGAGAGGGACAGATAAAGACTGATTGAGAGGAAGATAGTTGAACAGAACATAAAAAATAAAAGCATATTAGGTCAAATTGAAATAGTCAACAAATATAAAATAGCAAAACCCCAAAATTGTAAAAGGTACAATGGTAAACTTCTACTTGTATTGCACAAAAACATTTTAACCTGTATTATCAATAAAGAGCATTATTTATTATTTTATCCTTTAAAGTACAGCCCTAAATTTGTTATGTAGATAAGGCACAATTCATATTATAAAGTTAATTTTATGTCATGATAGAAACTATCATGGTTAATAGCTTTCTTGCAGCAACAAAAAAAAATATATAAATTATAATGTTCTTTTCTTTTTTTGCTTTAAGCTGTAGTTTTTAAGGCATTGCAGTAATGTTTAAAGTTTACTGTCTCTTTCACTATTATTATTATTATTATTAATAATAATAATAACAATAATATGTTTGCAACACACGTACATACATATATCTTCTTTGCAAGATGCACTCCTACTATAATCAAATATTATATTATATATATATATATATATATATATATATATATATATATATATAGACAGGTAGCCCTCAGTTTACGCCGGGGTTAGGTTCCAGAAGGAATGGTTGTAAATTGAAACCGTTGTAAATTGAAACCTAGTTTGTAATGTAAGTCAATGGGAAGTGAGGGAGATAGATTCCAGGCCCCTCTCAAAATTGGCATAAGTAACACCTAATACATTATTTTAAAAGCTTTGAAATTAAGACTTTAAATGCTAAACAGCATTGTAAACCTAATAAAATAATCACACAACACAGAATATAAAATTAAACTAAGTTAAATGAACAAAAACATTTGCTAAACAGCATTATAAACCTAATAAAATAATCACACAACACAGACTTCACTTGCATTTCTCTGCAAACAGTTCTTTCTATGCATTCCAATCTGGACTGAGTTATAGACAGGAAGATCTTGGGGTCGATCCGATAAAAATCGTCGCCCGCAAAAGTCGGCGACGCCAATATTTGCACGGGTTTGGTATCCTATATACGGCGTAACCTAGAAGTTACACGCGTATATTTCTGCCGTCGCCTGTAGTTTTTTGGGCCATAGGCAGGTATACCAAACCCGCGTAGTTTGGTATCCAATATACAGCGTAAGGACTTACGTGGCGAAAATGGAGAAATCTTACTCCATTTTCACCTCGCCACAAAAAGCAGCCGTAAGAAGCCTTACGCTGACTATTGGAGCCCCGTAACTCCCTAAACTGGCTGCTAAAATAAACCTAACACCTAACGCATGCGCAATGTCTATCTCCCTGTCAACCACGATCTGCTAAATAAAACCAAACACCTAACGCATGCGCAATGTCTATCTCCCTGTCAACCGCGATCCCCCGCTGCAATCCCTTATAAAGTATTTAACCCCTAAACCGCCGCCATCTACATAAACTAACCCCCTACTGTGAGCCCCTAAAACCGCCACCATCTAACTGATCTATCCCCTAATGTGAACCCCTTACACCACCGCAATCTATATTAAAATTATTAACCCCTAATTTAATCTACCTACCCCGCCGCCAGCTATATTATCTATATTAACCCTAAGTATATTATAGTTAATATAGTTATTATATTATATATATTAACTATATTAACCCTAATTATATTAGGGTTAATATAGTTAATATAGTTACTATAGTATTTATATAAACTATATTAACTCTATCTAACCCTAACACCCCTAACTAAATTCTTATTAAATAAATCTAATTCATATTATAAACTAAAATATTCCTATTTAAATCTAAATACTTACCTATAAAATAAACTCTAAGATAGCTACAATGTAATTAATAATTACATTATAGCTATGTTAGGGTTTATATTTATTTTACAGGTAAATTGTTAATTATTTTAACTAGGTAATCCGGGCGATGTCTTGAAGCAAGCGGCAGAGAGTCTTCTTCCATCTGCGATGTCTTCAAGCATTGGTTCAGCCAATCGGATTGAACTTGAATCTGATTGGCTGATTCAATCAGCCAATCAGATTTTTCTACCTTAATTCCGATTGGCTGATAGAATCCTATCAGCCAATCGGAATTTGACGGACGCCATCTTGGATGACGTCATTTAAAGGAACCTCATTCGTCGGGAAGTCGTCGTGCCGGAAGGATGCTCCGCGGCGGAGGAGCGAAGAAAGAAGATTGAAGATGCCGATTTGCTTGAAGACATCGCCGATGGAAGAAGACTCTCTGCCGCTTGCTTCAAGACATCGCCCGGATGGAAGAAGACTTCACTGCCACTTGCTGGAACACATCGCCCGGATCGGATGAGGAGTTCGGCCCGGCTGGGTGAATACAAGGTAGGGAGATCTTCAGGGGGGTAGTGTTAGGTTTATTTAAGGGAGATTTGGGTAAGATTAGGGGTATGTGGGTGGTGGGTTGTAATGTTGGGGGGTGGTATTGTGGGGGGTTTTTGCAGGCAAAAGAGCAGTTTTCTTTGGGGCATGCCCCCACAAAAGGAACTTTTAAGGGCTGGTAAGGTAAAAGAGCTTTGCACTTTTTTTAATTTAGAATAGGGTAGGGAATTTTTTTATTTTGGGGGGCTTTATTATTTTATTAGGGGGCTTAGAATAGGTGTAATTTTCTTAAAAATCTTGTAATCTTTTTTTTTATTTTTTGTAATTTAGTGTATTTTTAGATAGATATTTGTAGTTTCTTTAATTTATTGATAGTGTAGGTGTATTTGTAACTTAGGTTAGGATTTATTTTACAGGTAATTGGGTAATTATTTTAACTAGGTAGCTATTTAATAGTTAATAACTATTTAATAGCTATTATACCTAGTTAAAATAATTAACAATTTACCTGTAAAATAAATATAAACCCTAACATAGCTATAATGTAATTATTAATTATATTGTAGCTATCTTAGGATTTATTTTATAGGTAAGTATTTAGATTTAAATAGGAATATTTTAATTAATAATATTAATATTAGATTTATTTTAATAAGAGTTTAGTTAGGGATGTTAGAGTTAGATAGGGTTATTATACTTTATATATATATATATAATATAATAACGATATTAACTATATTAACCCTAATTATATTAGGGTTAATATAGTTAATATATATAATATAATAACTATATTAACTATATTAACCCTAATATAATTAGGGTTAATATAGTTAATATAGCTGGCGGTGGTGTAGGGGGATTAGATTAGGGGTTAATACATTTATTTTAGGTGGCCGCGGTGTAGGGGGATGTAGATTGTAGGCAAAAGAGCAGTTTACTTTGTGACAAAGCCCCGCCAAAAGCCTTTTTAAGGGCTGGCAAAAGAGCTGAATTCTTTGGGGCATGCCCCGCAAAAAGCCCTTTTAAGGGCTGGCAAAAGAGCTGTTACTTTGGGGCAATGCCACGCAAAAAGCCCTTTTCAGGGCTATTTGTAGGGTTAGACTTAGGTTTAGTGGTAGGGATAGTTTAGTATTTCAGGGGTTAAATAATTTAATATATCTGGCGGCGGTATAGGGGGATTAGATTAGGGGTTAATAATTTTACAATAGATAGCAGCGGGGTAGGGGCTCACTTTAGGGGGTAGGTAAGGTAGATGGCGGCGGTAGTTAGGGGCTCACTTTAGGGGGGTTATAGATTTAATATAGCTGGCGGCGGTTTAGGGGTTAATAATTTTATTAGGTTGCGGCGGGCTCCGGGAGCGGCGGTTTAGGGGTTAATACATATTTTATTGTTAGGATAGTGAGGGGGGATAGCGGATAGAGGGTTAGACATGACGGGCTATGTTAGGGAGGCGTGTTAGACTTGTCGGGCTATGTTAGGGAGGCGTGTTAGACAGTGCGGGGGATTTAGACTTTAGTCAGGTTTTGTAGGCGCCGGCAGTTTCTAACGTGCCGCAAGTCACTGGCGACGCCAGAAATTTGTACTTGCGCAGATTTCTGGACATCGCTGGTTTATCTGACTTACGGCACGTTAGCATCTGACGGCGCAGTATATGGGATAGCTCGAGTTGCGAGCTGAAACTGCGG
The DNA here is from genome assembly GCF_027579735.1 of Bombina bombina. Classification (NCBI taxonomy): domain Eukaryota; kingdom Metazoa; phylum Chordata; class Amphibia; order Anura; family Bombinatoridae; genus Bombina; species Bombina bombina. The sequence goes on from NC_069503.1 coordinate 446,508,217, forward strand.
GCGACGCGGGTTCCCTCGCTTGCGCCGCAAACTACGATCTATATCGGATCGCGCCCCCGGTTCCTTTGAAATCTGCTCTATAGCTCAGATCTGGTTAAACTGATTAATTTCAGCTTGCTTGGCTTTACTGCAACACAAGCAGAACGCTCCACCTACTGGCTATTTTAATAAATACACTGCTTCTCAATGCTTTTCAATAGCAGTCACATGACTGGAAAAAAAGGTTGTTATTCTGAAACGGTGTAAATTGAACCGTTGTAAAACGAGGGCCACCTGTATATATATATATGTGTGTGTGTGTTATAGCCTTTTTCATTCAGACACCTTGTCATAAACCATATATTGTCTAACCCATATAATTATTATTTGTTTAAAAATTTTTATGAATATGCTTACTAGATAGGGTATATATGCCTCCGATGAAGTGCATCCACGCATGCGCGAAACGCGTCAGGCGTTCCTAACTGTGACCCTGCATACCTGTACCTGTACCTATTTGGTCTTCAAATAAATTTATGATTTCCAGCATCTCCACAGTGAGCAAGCGTACCTCTTTCTTTACCTGCTTATATATGCGTATACCATTTTATTGTAATGTATTTATGTTGTGTTTGATGCAACTTTTTTTTACTTTCAAATTGTAATACACGCGCAAGTTTGTGTGGGCGCAATTTTTCAATATCATGCAAGCCAACGATAGTGTGCCACTTGTAATCTAACTCATAATGTACAAATTTAACCCCCATATTGCCACTAAAACCATTATTTCACATCCTGCCATTAGTAAAATACACAGGGCAGGAATCTAACCCTGCTTCTGCCAGGGACATACTCTTAACCTCTGTGATATCCTAGTTTGGATGATGCCTGTTGCTACATTGGTGCTATGCTACAGTCACTTGGAAAATGATGCTGCAAACAACTTTAAAGTGATGGTAAACTTTACCCTTTATAAAAACAGATCTGGAATGTTAGTGATATTTTAGATGGAGTTTAATTCATCAAATGTAATGAAGATGCAATATAACTTACTTTTTAATATAGATATGAAATTCAAATACCCTGCGATTCACTGACCCCTTCAAAATTCAATTTTTCTGTGAGCTAACGGTTTAAATTGTTGTCCAATTGATGCTCTAGCTACAAAAAAAGGTGCCCAGGTACTGATTGGAGAAGAAATTCAAACCTTTAGCTCACAGAAAAATTGACTTTTGAAGTGGGCATCGGAGTGTGGGGTATTTTAATTTCATATCTATATTAAAAAGCAAGTTATAGTGCATCTTCGTTACAACTGATGAATTAAAATCCATCTACAATATCACTAACATTCCAGATCTGTATTTATAAAGAGGGAAGTTTACCATCACTTTAAAGTTGTTTGTAGCATTTCCAGGTGGATGTAGCATATGTTTATATTTCCAGTTTACCATCACTTTAAGCATTATGTCAATAGTAATGTTGTTTCTGCTTCACATAGACATACAAGTATTAGGCAGAGGGAGTGTTGCATCAGACAGTAGAGTATAAGGGAGGTATATGTATGCCTAGGAAGGAAAGCAATGCCTGTAAGCTTTTATAGAAGCCCTTTTTGGAATCCAATAAATGAATAGCTGACCAGATATAGGGGTAGTGAAAGTGTTTCACATAGACTCTTTTAGTAAAAATAAAAACTGTTTTACACAAAATCACATACTGTATAATGTAAAACTTACTTCAAATTACTTTCAACAATTTGAACCAGTATTAAAGACTATACAATGATATTTTACACATATTAAATACATTTATAAGACAATACATTAGAGGCAAACAAGTTAAAGTCCATACTGAGAACATATATTTTATTTCCCCTAACTACATTTATTTTCTTATTTCTGCTGTAAATCTCTTTCTGTTCGATACTGATTCAAAAATAAGAAAACAAAAGAACGTTTATTTTTAATCTGAAAAAAATAATTTAACCTTTTCATTACTATATAACAAAATTGTGCTGGGCAGTTTAAAAGGATATGAAATCCAAGTTTTATATTTAATGATTCAGAGTATGTGATTTTAAATAACAAGAGCACTAGAGGGCAGCAATATTTTATGCCATGCAGTGCTTCAGATATCTCTTCAACAAAGAATAACTTGAGAACGAAGCAAATTTGATAATAGAAGAAAAATGTAAACTTTTTTCAAAACGGTATCCTTTGTCTGAATGACAAAATACATTATTTTAGGTTTTATATCCCTTTAACGTTTATAAAAATAACTGTTTTATTTTGTCTATTGTTTATGGTAATCTTTGTATGTTGTTCACAAACTATATTCATGAAATGTGTTGATTTTTAAAAAAAGATTAGACAATCAGAAGCACAAGAGTTTAGTGATAAAAGTCAACAGGCAATAATGATATTTGGAAAAAAATATATATTTTTCTGTAGAAATAGAACATTAAAGGGACAAGAAACCCCAAATGTTTCTTTCATGATTCAGATGCAGCGTACTATTTTAAATAACTTTTACTTCTTTTATCAAATTTGCTTTATTCACTTGTTATCCTTTAGTTGGAGGAGCAGCAATGGATGAGCTAATGGAACACAATGAGTAAGTCAATGACAAGAGGCACATATTTGCAGCCAATCAGCTGTTAGTAGTAGTAGTGCTTTACTGATTTTGATCCTAACTAGCTATCCAATAAAGGATACCAAGAAAATGAAGCAAATTAGAAGTAAATTGGAAACGTGTTTAAATTTGTATAATCTATCTGAATCATGAAAGAACAATTTGGGGTTTCAAGTCCCTTTAATTTTGAACTACCTATAACCCTTTAGTCAATCAAAGGATAAACACTGGCACAATCAATATATCACAGGGAATATGATTTAATTGCCAGTGGATGCACAATGTAAAAAATACTGAAATCTCATTTAATGATCACCAATAATATCACATGAACCCAAGTAATGCTCTGTTGAGTATGCAAGTTTTTGCCAGGCCACAACCAACCATTAAATAAGAATTCAGAATTTTGCCTTTGAAGACATACTGAACATTAAAAGGACATGTTTACCGTACAAAATAAAATGTCCTAGTGCATTAAAGTATTATATTTTAAACAATGTACTTCTTATATATTTAAAAGAATTAAGTCATAAAACACATACAACAAGAGATAAATGCATACATAAGTATGCCTGATTCTTGTTTGCACAAAAAAATATATTCTTCTCTGAAGGTGGCAGAGGCAGCGGTAGTGTCTCCAAAATTCTCATATATTTATAGTGAAAAAAGTAACTTATCCACTGAGCTATATTCCCAAAGTATCGTGAAAAGAGGTACCACATTTTTTGACCTGCTTTGATATTTTCAAGGCAATCCTTTTTAGGGACATTCTGCCTTAAAACCTTAGTGAGATGATGTGATGAGTTTTACAAGTATACACAGGGAGAAAATTCTCAGCATAAATGTGAAAATCGAGAAAACTATGAATTATTGGTTATGCTACATACATTATGCTATGAAAATATCCTTAATGAATTCTAAGGGATGTCTTAATATACTATACTATATGAAAATTCAAGCCTGTGTAAAAGATTCATGGTTAGCAAGCTGAATACAAATTCTTCAATTAATCTTATAAGTAATATGATGATTGTTCCATAGGAAACAAAAAAGAATTAAGCGCTACATTTCAGCTTTGTCATGGCAGGTAATTGTTTCCCCGGAGCTGCCAATAGATTTCTAGCTGTTATAAGTATGACTGTAAACCATATGTTTCCTACCAGTGCTGAAGGTTCCTTAATGTACATTTAGTAATTATACAGGTGATATGAATATATTTAATATAATCATAGCAAGTTGAGAAAATAATAAAGAGCTTAGATTAAAGGCAACAGTTTTGATCATTGAATTCCTGAAAGAAGATATGAAATAGGATACAGTACATTAAAGAAACACATAGAATGTAAGCTGTATATCTCAGAATTGCTGTATTTTCTATGTCTTTATTACTGTGCCCATCACATCTTAAATATAATAATATACTTACATGTAAAATTATTCTTTTCTATCTACTTTACTAAATATTTTTTTATATATATATTTTTTTATTTATACTTTTTATTAAGGTTCAGTTAGTGGCAATAAAAACAATGCATGTCAGTGCAATTTATGCAAAAAATAAACATTGTCTCCAAATGTACATCAAGTATTAATTGAACAGTATATTCAATTAGTATATTTATATAGCATTGATTACGGCTAAATGGTGAAAGATATGTTTGCCATTTGCCAAGTAAGTTATAAGTGTCAGAAGAAAAAAAAAAAACAAAGCTACAGAAGACTATCATAATCATTAGGGGACCACTCATGGATCCTAATAGTGAACCTCAGTTTCTTGTTTTATAGAATATGCATAGTATGCTCGTGCATGTGGATGTTATGAGCTACCCCCAAGAGGAAATATAACCTAACTTTAAAACTTAATGGGGGCCTTCAATAGATAATTTCCTTTTAAAGATGACATTGAGGACTCCTTAAAAATGCTAAGCCACTGTTGGACATTAAAAAATAGTTAAAAAGTGTATGGAGGACTATAGTACAGGGCTGAATGTGGTCCCTCAGCCAAAATGTATAATACTGTACCACTAAAACATAAATAAAAACTATCAGTTATTACAATGCAATATGAGTCAACAAGCTAGTCTATATCATTCAGGTAACGACTTAAAGGGACACTGTAACCAAAAATTTTCTTTCGTGATTCAGATTGAGCATGCCATTTTAAGCAACTTTCTAATTTACTCCTATTATCAAATTTTCTTCATTCTCTTGGTATCTTTTTTTAAAATGCAAGAATGTAAGTTTAGATGCCGGCCCATTTTTGGTGAACAACCTGGGTTGTCCTTGCTGATTGGTGGATAAATTCATCCACCAATAAAAAAATGCTGTCCAGAGTACTGAAACAAAAAAAAAGCTTAGATGCCTTCTTTTTCAAATAATGATAGCAAGAGAACGAAGAAAAATTGAAAATAGGAGTAAATTAGAAAGTTGCTTAAAATTTCATGCTCAATCTGAATTATGAAAGAAAAATTTTGGTTACAGTGTCCCTTTAAGACAAGAAAAGCATTAACATATTATAAAATAAATAAAACTCTCTATAATAGATAACAGAAATCTAGATTGTACGCCAACACAAAATCCATGTGCCTGCATAGTGATGAGTAGTACCAGCATATTAAAAGCATTTTCTAAGATATCTTACTGCCTTAGTTCTGGGAGAAGGGAGACAAAAGCTAATACTAGTTACCGCTGACATTGAGGCCATAGGGTGACATGACATTAGGGAAGTAGCTTGTAATTAAGATATGTTAGACAATAAAACATGGGCAAACGATATAATCTCCCTATCCCCCAGGTATTACAGAATAGGTATAGCAAAAGATAAAAGCTGTTAAGGCCAGAGTGGATATTGTATAGATTTGTTATAGAATACTCTTTTGTAACATTATATACTTCAGAAGGTACCCTAGTTACTGTTTGAACTTTTAACAAGTTATGACTGAGGCTGGATCATCTAGATAATCTTAGCTGAACAGGAAGTACAGTGAGGTAAACATAAACATTGTGATTTAAAAGAATAGGATACAATCCAAACTAGGCAATAAACAAATATAGTTTAATAGAGTCCATAAAGGGTATTTCATAAGTTCTAGCCAACCCCAGAATGGTTTAGGTTCTACCGAAGACATACCAGATGCAGATTATCCCAGGGCTGTTGGATGTTGATAGTGTTCCTGGATGTCTGAGAGTCCAAACAGCCCAGGAAAATCACAATATTTGAAAACAACCCTTTGTTGTTTGTGTCCCCACAATTTCCCAATTGAGCTGACACATGTAAGATGTGTATTATTTGCAGTAGGCTTCTGCCATACAACTTACGGCTCAATTGTTTCTGGGGAAGACACATGCTGCCTCTTCGACGTCTGCGTCAGGTCAATATCTGCAGTTTATGCATCGCCATTATATTCTCCGGTATTTTGCGGCGGTTCCCCTTGGGAAATTTTAGCTTAATTCTTCGAGCCCATTTTTTTCTAATATTGGAACCCTCCGCAGTTTGTCTTAGGTTTCTGCTGGCCTCGTGAGAGCAAGTGCACTTTTGTTATGGCTGCTGAAGATTGAACTGTCTGAGGAGATGATGTGTAATTTTCTTTCCCTGACACAGGATCCAAGTCTGTGTTCCTCTCCTCTCTATGTGCTCTGTCATAGGATACAGATCGACCGCTTGTCAGTAGAATTTGAGTTATCACTGTGCTCATCTTTTTCTCAAGGCTGCTAAAGTGCTCCGTTATTAGCAGTTGAAGTTTAGCCTCCCATGCTTCCACAGACTCCATGATGGAAAAGCTGTTTCTGGCATTCAATCAGACTGACATTGTTCAGATTAGACAGAATTGAGATAGGTGATGCTTTGAATGAAAGTGGCACAGAATTAGCAGCTTTTCTAAAACTGCTCTACCCGGAGGACCGGGGGGTGTTAGAAGTTGGTAAGATAGTGGCATAACCTCCTCGTGTAAATGAGTCATTTACTGACAAATTGACAAAAAAAGGACAACTTGAAAATGTGATTTTGGATTGTCTAGACATATTTTAGCTATGGGAATTGTGTATACACTATATGGCCAAAAGTGTGTGGACACCTGATCATCACACCTAAATGGGCTTGTTGATCATCCCATTCCAAAACCACAGATATTAACATGAAGATATTAATATGGAGTTGGCCCCCAATATGCAGCTATAGCAGCCACAACTCTCCTGGGAAGGCTTTCCAGAAGATTTTAGAGTGTCTATGGGAATTTGTGCCCATTGAGCCAAAACAGAATTTGTGAGGTCAGGCGCTGATATTGGATGAGAAGGTCTGGCTCTTAATCAGCATTCCAATTATGTTCTTCAAAAACAAATTCATCTTCATGGACCTCACTGCACAGGGGCACAGTCATACTTTAACAGGAAAGGACCTTCTCAAAACTGTTGCCATAAATTTAGATGCAGCCGATTGTATAAAATGTCTTTGTATCCTGTAGCATTAAGATAACGCTTGACTAGAACTAATGGGGGCCTAGACCAAACCTTGAGAAACAACCCCAAACTATTATTCTCCACCAAACCAGAAATTACGCATTCTGCTAGAAAGCATTCTCCTGGCATCTGCCACACCCAGATTCTTCCATCAGACAATCCAGTTCTTCTACACTCAAGAATATTTGCTTTGAACCAATCCAGCTTGGCATTGCACATGCTGATGTGAGACTTGTGTACAGCTGCTCAGCCATGGAAACCCATTTCATGAAGCTCCCAATGCACAATTATTGTGCTAATGTTGCTTCCAATGGCAGTTTGAAACTCTGTAGTAAGTGATGCAACAGATGATAGGTGTTTTTTTTTTGTGCAGGAAGCTTCAACTCTCAGCGGCCCCACTCTGTGACTTTGCATGTTCTACCTCATTGTGGCTGTGCTTTTTGTTGCTCCTCGGTACTACCACTTTAACATAATGGCACTTACAGTTGACCTGGGCAGATCTAGTAGGGCAGACAATTTACCAACTGATTGTGGCAAAAGTGGCATCCTATGACAGTACCGCGTACAAAGTGATTGAGCTCTACAGTATGTCCCACTGTACTGCCATTTTGTGTATATGGAGATTATACTGTATATACTGAGTATTAAACACCTGTTAGCAATGTGTGTGGCCAAAACACCTAAACTCAATAATTAGTAGGGTTGTCTTTATACTTTTGGTTATATAGTGTATTTAGCATGTGCAAGACATCATCCTGCTCTCAGGTATAGTTTTATTTGTTTACACTAGCCACTGAACTGATACCTTATACCTTCTTTCCAACTAAGGGCTAGATTATAAGTGGCACACTAACTGTATCAAACAAGTTATATGGGGTATTTCCTGGTTATTTGTGCACAACTGAAATAATGCGCATATTATGAGTTGAAGGTAAACACGTTTGTTTGTTTGAGCGCAATCAAATTTAGTGAGCATCAGGTTAGCGGGACTTCAGAGCGCTGGTTAACTACTACAAGAGACAAAAAAGTTGCACAAAACACATCAAAATGCATTTAACAGTACAGTTATACTCATAATAACACTATCGGATACAAATCATTTTTTAAAAAAATTGCATTAAAGAAAGTTATAAGGGCTTAAAGATATGAGATCTCAGATGTTAATAAAAGTCCGGCAAAGGGCTTTAACATAAAGATACATGCATACACTATACAGTATATATATATATATATATATATATATATATATATATATATATATATATATATATATATATATATATATATATATATATATGTGTGTGTGTGTGTGTGTGTGTGTGTGTATATATATATATGTGTGTGTTTACATATGTATTTATATGTGTATATATGTATTTACAGATATATATACACATAAATACATATGTATATCTATATAGACATATATATGAGTGCATTGCAGCCCTTTGTAGTCAAGTAGCTAAAAACATGATAAATCATATTTATGTAATATTCATGTTTAAGTGTTTAACTGTGTATGTAAATGTATAAATATATATTTTACAAAATAAAATATATATATATATATATATATATATATATATATATATACAGGGAGTGCAGAATTATTAGGCAAATGAGTATTTTGACCACATCATCCTCTTTATGCATGTTGTCTTACTCCAAGCTATATAGGCTTGAAAGCCTACTACCAATTAAACATATTAGGTGATGTGCATCTCTGTAATGAGAAGGGGTGTGGTCTAATGACATCAACACCCTATATCAGGTGTGCATAATTATTAGGCAACTTCCTTTCCTTTGGCAAAATGGGTCAAAAGAAGGACTTCACAGGCTCAGAAAAGTCAAAAATAGTGAGATATCTTGCAGAGGGATGCAGCACTCTTAAAATTGCAAAGCTTCTGAAGCGTGATCATCGAACAATCAAGCGTTTCATTCAAAATAGTCAACAGGGTCGCAAGAAGCGTGTGGAAAAAACAAGGCGCAAAATAACTGCCCATGAACTGAGAAAAGTCAAGCGTGCAGCTGCCAAGATGCCACTTGCCACCAGTTTGGCCATATTTCAGAGCTGCAACATCACTGGAGTGCCCAAAAGCACAAGGTGTGCAATACTCAGAGACATGGCCAAGGTAAGAAAGGCTGAAAGATGACCACCACTGAACAAGACACACAAGCTGAAACGTCAAGACTGGGCCAAGAAATATCTCAAGACTGATTTTTCTAAGGTTTTATGGACTGATGAAATGAGAGTGAGTCTTGATGGGCCAGATGGATGGGCCCGTGGCTGGATTGGTAAATGGCAGAGAGCTCCAGTCCGACTCAGACGCCAGCAAGGTGGAGGTGGAGTACTGGTTTGGGCTGGTATCATCAAAGATGAGCTTGTGGGGCCTTTTCGGGTTGAGGATGGAGTCAAGCTCAACTCCCAGTCCTACTGCCAGTTTCTGGAAGACACCTTCTTCAAGCAGTGGTACAGGAAGAAGTCTGCATCCTTCAAGAAAAACATGATTTTCATGCAGGACAATGCTCCATCACACACGTACAAGTACTCCACAGCGTGGCTGGCAAGAAAGGGTATAAAAGAAGAAAATCTAATGACATGGCCTCCTTGTTCACCTGATCTGAACCCCATTGAGAACCTGTGGTCCATCATCAAATGTGAGATTTACAAGGAGGGAAAACAGTACACCTCTCTGAACAGTGTCTGGGAGGCTGTGGTTGCTGCTGCACGCAATGTTGATGGTGAACAGATCAAAACACTGACAGAAACCATGGATGGCAGGCTTTGAGTGTCCTTGCAAATAAAGGTGGCTATATTGGTCACTGATTTGTTTTTGTTTTGTTTTTGAATGTCAGAAATGTATATTTGTGAATGTTGAGATGTTATATTGGTTTCACTGGTAAAAATAAATAATTGAAATGGGTATATATTTGTTTTTTGTTAAGTTGCCTAATAATTATGCACAGTAATAGTCACCTGCACACACAGATATCCCCCTAAAATAGCTAAAACTAAAAACAAACTAAAAACTACTTCCAAAACTATTCAGCTTTGATATTAATGAGTTTTTTGGGTTCATTGAGAACATGGTTGTTGTTCAATAATAAAATTAATCCTCAAAAATACAACTTGCCTAATAATTCTGCACTCCCTGTATATATACACGAATATCAAAATAACAAGAGTATTGCATTGAGCAATGATACTTTTTTTTGAACTAACTATACATTTATAAGATGACAAGCTTTCGGAAGAGTTCCTTCCTTTATCAAGTCTGAAGCAATACTAACCAATTCAATGGAATTTACAGATTATATCTTAAAACACAGAATAGCTAAGAAGACAGAAAGTGCAGGGAGAGGAGGAGGTGTCGTAAAAATCACGAGGGGGGCTTAGGTAACAGGCAGACAGTGTCCAGTGTAGGAGAACAGACAGGGGAAATATATAGCTATACATAGAGCATATACTGACATAAAGTTATATATCATCAGGGGCGTATTAATGCAGAGGCCAACAAGGCCAGTGCCTAGTGCGACAGATTTTGGGGGGCGGCACTTGCCCCAGCCCAGCCGCTGCACGCATATTATGTGGCTTTAAAAAAAATATTTTTATTTTGACAGGCGGCTTACAGCCGAGCGCCTTCCCGTCTGTTAGAGCTGCCGGCGATTGGCTTACTATATCTAACTGACACTTTATTGACAAAGGGCAGGGGCGGGCCAATTCCTTTTGCAAATTTGCAGTGTTGATCTGTAACACAGCCGCGGCGCACATGGCTTGAGGTTGAAGGAGTCACGGCCGCACATGCGCACGTGATCTCCCAGGCCAAGTGGTTAGGAAGTGAGTGTGACGGGGAGACTCACTGATCTGTGCACCCGGGGCCAGTGAAGAAGATGGAGTGGAGCAGCCAGCAGTACGGCAGTCAGATGAGTGGCTGTCAGGCCGGGACACCTCACCACTTAACTCAGGTAGGGGCCAGGCAATATCGAGGCGGTCCAGACTCCGGAGACTGAGAGTCAGAGTTCTGTCAGACTCAGTACTACAGGATAGGATGGTAGAAGAGCTAGCCACTGCCACGATTAAACACTTTTTTAATAATATAGTATTTTTTTCCACTGCAGATAGGATAGGTCTAGGCTAGATCTATCCTATCTGCAGTGGAAAAAAATATTATGTATTAAAAAAGTGTTTCGTTATAACTTGAATGAATCTGATTCTAAGCTCATTTCTTTTTTAATTAAATGGTACCTCTCCCTGTCCCGTGTTATGCCTCTCTCATGTTTAAAGCGGGCTGAAACCCTTTGCACAATAATGCAGTGGCACCCAATGGGTTAATGGTGTCTAAGCAATGGCATGCTTGGCAATGACTCTGGCTTTAATTCAGCATTTACATATGAGGAGTGAAAGTAAGCCCCATATATACACAGCTTCCAGATCACAGTAATTAACACATAGACACATCAATGGCAAAGCCTGCTTTCCAGATGATTTTTATAATGCAGCTTTGTGTCACATTTGGCAGTCAGTTTCAATAGCTGGAGAAGGGAACATGATATTTGTGCGCATGTGACTGTGTATGTGTGACTGTGTGCAAGTGTTTTGCAAAAAAAAAAAAAGTTACTCCCTGAGAAAGAAATATTATGCCCCAAAATGGCCTAAAACGGGGGGGGGGGAGGAGCAGCAGAATTCTAAATGCCTAGGGCAGCACAAAACCTAAATACGCCCCTGTATATCATCATTGAATCAATATCTATAAAGATGTGAAATTGCATATACAGGGGGAGTACAAAAGTTAAAGAAAGACAAAAGTGTGGACATAGGCTTACCTGTGTACCTATGTATAAAGAATGTGGAATATACAATGTAATTGACTAAATGCAAGTACATTACAAAAAATGTTGATAATGTGTTAAGAATCCAGAGCCCACATTTAGTCCAGAATTAAACAAGTTGAAGTGTATTATCATTTTCATTTCAAAGGTTTTTCTTTCCATGGTGTTTTTGAAGTTGCCTCTGAGAATTTTGATTTTGAGGTTTTGGATGGAGTGGTCAGGTTGGGTGAAATGGTGACCAACAGGGGTGCAGTATTTTGTTTCACAGTGGTTTTTGATTGAGTGTCTGTGTAAGTTCATCCGAAGGTGCAGTTTTTGGCTTGTTTCTCCAATATAGCATCCCACTTCACATGCAGTGCAATGTATCATGTATACCACATTTGCAGATATACATGAATATGCCACTTTAATTTTATAGGATTTATTATTGTGATTTGCTGTGCTGCGTTCACAAATGTGTTGACACAGTTTGCAGAGAGCAGTGGACTCTGGATTCTTAACACATTATCAAACATTTTTGTAATGTACTTTCATTTAGTCAATTGCATTGTATATTCCACATTCTATATAGGTACACAGGTAAGCCTATGTCCACACTTTTGTCTTTCTTGAACTTTTGTATTCCCCCTGTATATACAATGTCACATCTTTATAGATATTGATTCAATGTTGATATATAACTTTATGTCAGTATATGCTCTATGTAATATGTATAGCTATTTATTTCCCCTGTCTGTTCTCCTACACTGGACACTGTCTGCCTGTTACCTAAGCCCCCTCATGATTTTTACGACACCTCCTCCTCTCCCTGCACTTTCTGTTTTCTTAGCTATTCTGTGTTCTAAGATATAATCTGTAAATTCCATTGAATTGGTTAGTATTGCTTCAGACTTGATAAAGGAAGGAACTCTTCCGAAAGCTTGTCAACTTATAAATATATAGTTAGTCCAATAAAAAAAGTATCATTGCTCAATGCAATACTCTTGTTATTTTGATATCTAAATCTCTGGACTAACACGGCTACTCCAATCAACGTATATATACGAATAAATACAACAAATCCCAAATATTTTTCATGTCAAGTTGAGCGGTCTCTAATAAATGCGATTGGGTTAGCGTTTGAGTATGGGTGTTGTTATTTATTTATTTGCAGTTTGCATGCTCCATTAAAGTCTATGGGAGAATGCTTTAATGTAGTCACAATATTAGAAGTTCAAGTTTTTTTGCGTGCGCCAGGTTTTTGCTCTTGTGCTAACTTTTTACTTTTAACTTGTAATATGAGCAGCAACCCGACGCAAGAAAAAAGCCTCAGTCTAGCAGTGTTAACTCACATGCGGGAGCACTAAATAAGGCTTCACTCATAATATAGCCCTAAATTGGGCTTAGAGATTTCTCATTGTTTGACGCCATGTGCTATTTTATTTGGTTAAGCTAGTTGAACCAGTGACCACTTGAATTGACACCATATACATTTTTAACAACTCTTGACAGCTAAAATGTAAGAACCAGGTGACTCAGAGGAAAGTCTAGGGAACTTGTAAGTTCTGTATATACAATCCCCTTTTTGGACAGTCAGTACCGAGAATTCACTAAAAGCTTGACATGCCATATATTCTGTTGTTTTTATAGTAGGGATCAATAAAAACAAATAACTTTGTACTGCATTGTCACATGATCTTAAGTAAATGGTATGTGCCTTCCACAGATCAAAGATACCAATAAGTAATTATGTCATAATAAAATTATCTAGTGAATTAGGGCATGATGGTATTAATCCATAAACATGTCCCTTTAAAGGGACGGGTTACACATATGCTAAATCACTTCAAAGTAATTTAGGACAGCTGTAAAAAGCTGACTAGAAAATATAACATCTCTGTGTAAAGAGGTAAACTATTTTACCTCATACATTTCTAGTTGCCACATCCCCATTGAATATAAACTTTAAAGGGACTAAAAAACCCAGAAATTGTTTCATGATTTAGAGTGTAAAATGTAAAAAAAAAAAAAAAAATTCTATTATCAAATGTATTTCATTCTCTTGTCATTCTTTATTGAAAAGCAGTTAGGAACTTGTAGGAGTGAGCATGTGACTGGAGCAGTATATGGCAGCAGTTTTATAGCTAATTTATACATTTGCAAGAGAAGTAAGTGGCAATAGTGTTTCCTGTCATGTACTGCTCCTGAAATATGCATGCTACCTATCTAGATATCTCTTAATTAAAACATTTTTGAAATTGTATGCTCTGAATATGAAAAGAAAAAAAATAAGTTTCATATCCCTTTAAACATTCTATCCTGTGACTTAAAGGACAGTCTGCCTCTGGCATGTGGAGACACAGGGGTAAATTTATCATGGTGCGGACAGACATGATCCGCTATAGCGAATCATGTCCGCCGCACATCGAAAAATGCCGACAGCATATGCTGTCGACATTTATCATTGCACCAGCAGTGCTGGTGCAATACCGCACCCTGCAGATTTGCGGCCAATCGGCCGCTAGCAGAGGGTGTCAATCAACCCGATAGTATTCAATCGTGCTGATTGCTGTTCGCCACCTCAGAGGTGGCGGACGAGTTAAGGAGCAGTGGTCTTAGGACCGCTGCTTCTTAACCTCCGCTTCAGACGGAGCTGAAGCGGAGTGGGATGGAAGCAGCATCCGCTGCTTCATAAATCGACCCCATAGTCACTATATTTCTATCCTCATTTAAAGGAAGTTTACTGTGAAATACCGCAAGTTTATTTTGAAATTCCACACAAGTGTGATCTGAGTACTGATGATGAGGGTTGGCTGTTTGTTTTTTGTTTTTTGTCCACCATGACAGTAAAAAAAATAGCTGAATGGTAATTTCTCATACAACAGTTACTCAGGCAAGATGATCTCCTACCTGTCTCTGTTTTTTTTACTCTTGATGACTGAATTAGAGTGGAGAAATACTTACAAAGACCGGTTTATGCACAAATATATAAATACATACAAAACAAATAATAAAAACGTAGTTTACAGATCAATTATCCTTTAAAATTCTACATAAGTCAAAAAGGCATTCCTGCTTCACAATTTACTGCAGTGGCCACAGGGAGAAAACTGGTTTATAGTATGTACCTTTCTACACTTTACACAATTAGGTTAAAAAAAGTGCGGCCTTTTCAATGCTCAGTTGTCTAGTTTTTCCAGCAGCTAAAAGGATCACATTTTGCCATACCCATAAAACTATAGATAATTGCTACAAACACTAGAGAACCAGTGCATTCGTGTACAAATATAATACTGAAAACAAATCCAAATAGTTATTTGGCCAGGATAATTATGCCAAATTGTTTTGTTTATGTGATGTCAGAAACAATTACATCTTATATCTAATCCTCTGAATCCATGCAGTGCAGGTAAATACACCTTCTTGTAATAAAAATCCCCACGCAGATAATAATATAAAACATCTCATACAGCTTTGGTGAACATTAAAATGCACAGTGAGTCATCATTTAAAAATAGAATCTTAGCATCATACGGTTAAAATTCTAAGAAATGGATATTGTTATAGCTGTATTTAAAGGGACTCTAAGCCCAAATTTTTTCTTTCGTGATTCAGATAGAGCATGCAATTTTAAGCAACTTTCTAAATTACTCCTATTAATTTTTCTTCGTTCGCTTGCTATCTTTAATTGAAAAAGAAGGTATCTAAGCTTCTTTATTGGTTCAGACTCTGGACAGCACTTTTTTATTGGTGGATGAATTTATCCACCAATCAGCAAGAATAACCCAAGTTATTCACCAAAAATGGGCCGGCATCTAAACTTACATTCTTGCATTTAAAATAAAGATACCAAGAGAATGAAGAAAAATTGATAATAGGAGTAAATTAGAAAGTTGCTTAAAAATTGCATGCTCTATCTGAATCACAAAATAAAAAATTTGGGTTCAGTGTCCCTTTAATACCTGGATTTTTAAGCAGAGTTTATTTTAATGTGTTCCTAAACACAGTCACACAGTCATAATTTGCTACCTCTGCATTCAAACTCCATAATCATTGTATATGAAACACCTATTAAACTATGTGATAAAATATATTTTGTAAATTCTTACTAAAATGTTGGGAAGGACCTCTTCCTTCGCTTTACATGTAATAAGAACTTTTTCACTAAAGAAGCTCACTTACTAAACATAGCTTGTCACATAAATAAAATGTTTAAATTCATGTATTTATGTCTATAAATTGCCAATTAGTAACATATAATTATCATCATAGTTAGCCTAAGTCTTAAATCAAATAGCGAAAAATGATCATAATTGTGATATATTCAAAGAATTTAGAGAATACCTCCTTTACTTTACATATATAATTGTAAGGTACCTTTTTGTTTCACTTGTTTATGAAATATGTATGATCTAGGAAAATCAGACAAATCTGTCTTAAATTATATAGACGTATGACTATTTTTTTTTCCATGTATTACAATTGTATATTGTAGCGCTCAGAATTTTCAACATAAGAATCATTGTTATTTCAGTATGATTCTCACCATAAACTCTTCCAAGGACTGGTATGTTTTTCCACGAAACTCACAGTAATTCTTCCTTTCTTTGCACAATGGACAACACTGGCTGGTGTCCACTTGAATACACCGTGGGTGGAGCCTGGGACATTCTGGTTGACTACAAAGTGGTCCTTCCTCAGTACAAACACAAGGGCAAGCTGAAGGTCCTGGTGTAAATTTATCCCCAATAGCATACACAAATCCACTCTCATCCACACAACCTTTTCCACGATAATCTGGATAAGCATATTCCTCTGGTGCTTCTGAAGTAGCTACAACATCTGGTATTGATACATCCTCTAGGGGTTCATCCTGTAGGACATCTGTCTGTATTTGTGTTGGCATGGTCCACAGTTTACTACTCACACTTTGACTGTTCACAGTTTGTTTTTGCTTTGTCAAAACATCTTTATTAGAAACACTTTTATTTCCTTTACTTTTCCAGTCTCTCGTGGTCTCATTCTTTCCTATTCTGTTTTCAGTCATTTTACTCATGAATGTCTGATTTTGAATTTCCTGTGCTATATGTCCTTTCTTCTCTTGGTTAGTCTGTATGTCCTCTTGGTCTTGAGTCTGTGTAAAGTTTTGTACATGTAAAGTTGGGTTGCACAAGACAACCATCAGGCAACAGGTTACAAGAAGAGAGCTGGAGAGAGCTCCAATTGCCATCACAGTGGAGCTGTGCATTGCCTAAAGCATCACAAGATGTGGGGACCTTCATTCAAAACTGGCTACAATATCAATTCCAAGATCCTAGGTAAGACAGAAAAAAATAACATTAGACATTCTTATATTTTTCTTTTATATATCACAAAATCAGCCAGAAGAAATGAAAAGATAAAATAGATGCCGCTGTAAATGATTCATAACTACTGTACGTACAGGTTTAGACGATCTCATTTCCAGTGCAAATAAAACAGGCTTACTACTGTGCTCTAAGGTTTGCATTAGCAAAAGCAATTGAACTGACAACTCCTCATAGAATTAGAATGAGCTAAAGATCAATAGGATAAATGTAGATGATTGACACCTAGACATCTTTGTAATGTAAAGACTGGACTTTTTTATTTAGTTGCAAAAGGTATTGTTTAAAACATTATAAACGAGCTGAAACCAATATATCTCATATAATATGATGACGGGCAAGCATGTATTTATTTTTCTTAAGAATTACCTCCCTTCAGTATCATGACAAAGAATAATATATATAAGTACAGAATATGATTCCTTGTATATGCTATAACCATTGGCAAACAGAGGTTTTGTTCAGGATTTTTTCAGATTGAATTCATATAAAAATTGAGGGAGGTCATCATACTGATCATTTCGCCTGAGCAGAGAGCTTTAAATCATTGGGCCTATGTATAAAAAATATATATTTACCTTCTTAAAAGATAAAATTCCTAGGTGCACGCCCTAATAAAATATTTTGTGGAAGTTAATACCCTGCCCAAAGCTCTTTTTTGAAAACTTGGATGATGCAGCTGATTACTTAGTTTACTTATGTAAACAAGTGTTTTTCAACTGCGGTCCTCAAGTATCCCCAACAGGCCAGGTTTTTATTACAGCTGAACTAGAACACAGGTGAAATAATTAGCTGATCAGTAACCATGGTTACTAACCTGCTCTCACCCATCAGCTGATATTTCACCTGTGCTCTAGTTCAGCTATAATGAAAACCTGGATTGTTGGGGATAATTGAGGACCCGGTTGAGAAACACTGACGCAAACCATAGGCAACAAATACATTACAGACAATATTCAGTCACCACACATTATCTAATGTCCCAAATGACACAACAGGACACTTCAACAGAGGCTACAACAAAACGCTATGAGCAGTGAAAATCATTCCCACAACAGACAAGCAGCTGTAGCAACATCACTTAAAATATGTACAATGCCCTTAGTAAGAGAGTTCAGAGCTCTCAAAAATTATAAAAAAAAGTAATTATCCACTGAGTGAGAATGTCTCAGTTTTTGCCATGAAGGAAAAAGTAATGGGAATGTGTGACAAAAGAACAAGGAGAATAAGATAGCCTAAGACAGTTTTTTTTTCTCAAAAGAGTTTTTCATTTTGTCAATGAATAAATAAAAAAATGTCAAAACACAAAAAAGAGTTACATCAATTGTAATTTGTTTTATTTTCAATATCATTATAGTGTCTCTTAAAACTGTATTTTCTGATTCTGACAAAAAAAAGAGAACAAATTTTGCAGAACACACCTTATTTTAATTAGATTTCAAATAATGCATTATTTATTATAGTTAATAGTGACAATACATGTACACATACAAATACATTTAACAACTAAGGGCTAGTTTATGAGTGGCCTGCTCACTGTAGCGCGCAAGCGATATGGAGTATGCCTCGGCTATTTCAGTGAGACGGAAATAGCGTGCATATTACGAGTTGAAAATGACCGAATTCGCTTAAGAAAAATCAAATTTAACATGGGTCAGTTAGCGTGACTTCAGAGCTCTACTTAACTTAACAAAAACTTAACAAAAAAGCTGCACAATACACATCAAAAATACATTTAACAGTACAGTTACACACAGTCTGATAAAAAATATGTAAAAAAATTGCATTTAAAAGTTATAAGGGCTCAAATATATGATGTTGCAGGCTTTAACATAAAGATACATACATACATACACATGTCTAAATATGCATATGTTTATATATGTGTACATATGTATTTATGTATTTATATGTGTATATATGTATTTACAGACAAATTTACTCATATAAACACATAAATACATATGTGCACACATTTATTCATATTCAATAAAGTGTTAAGTTTACCTGTGTATGTACTGTAAATATTTCACATTCTAATGTTTTTCACATAGGGGAATATGTTCTAAGCATTTTTAAATGAATATTCCTATATATATAGGAATATATATATTGTCATACGAGCACAACCCGACGCGCAAAAAGCTTCCGTCTAGCAAAGTTAATGCATGAATGGGATCGCAAAATAAAACTCCACTCCTAAAATATCCCTAAACGAAAATTTAAAGGTACAGAGAAAACTTAAAAGACTATGGGCCAGATCACAAGTGGCACACTTTTTAGTGCTTTTGCTTGAGCGCAAACACCACCAGATGTAAACTTTTAACAAGTTGAAAGTAAATGATTTGCATGTGAAACAAAGCCGATGCTTCAGATATCATGATCATGTTAACTATTTCTTCCCATAGATTTCAATGGAGCGTGCAAACGGAAAAAACCTAACACATCGTTTGCACGCATCCCGACCAGACCAACTGTGCTTACCTGAAGGTAGTTATGAATATTTTACATTCCAATGTTCTATCATATAGAAGAAAATATTCTATTTATTTATAAATAGATATTTCTATATGTATCTGATATATTTTTATATATATATATATATATATATGCAAGTATAGATCTATACAGATATACATAGGAATATCTATTTAAAAATACATAGAACATTTTCTCCTATGTGAACAACATTGGAATGTAAAATATTTACATACACACTAAAACACATTATTAAATAATATTAATATTGATTAAAAATGATTTTTATTGTTTTCAGGTATTTGACTGGAAAGGGTTCCAATGTCTCTCTCTCTCTCTCTCTCTCTCTCTCTCTCTCTCTCTCTCTCTCTCTCTATATATATATATATATATATATATATATATATATATATATATATATATATATATATATATATACACACACATGTGTATATTTATGCTTATATAAATATATAAATACACATGTATATGTATATATATATATATATATATATATATATATATACTAGGCGATAAGCCTGCCCAGAGTACACTCCTCACATTTTTGTAAATATTTTATTATATCTTTTCATGTGACAACACTGAAGAAATTACACTTTGCTACAATGTAAAGAAGTGAGTGTACAGCCTGTGTAACAGTGTACATTTACTGTCCCCTCAAAATAACTCAACACACAGCCATTAATGCCTAAACTGCTGGCAACAAAAGTAATTACACCCGTAAGTGGAAATTTCCAAATTAGGCCCAATTAGCCATTTTCCCTCCCCCAGTGTCATGTGACTCATTAGTGTTACAAGGTCTCAGGTGTGAATGAGGAGCAGGTGTGTTAAATTTGGTGTTATCGCTCTCACACTCTCCCTCATACTGGTCACTGGAAGTTTAACATGGTACCTCATGGCAAAGAACTCTCTGAGGATTTGAAAAAAGAATTGTTGCTCTACATAAAGTTTTCTTAGGCTATAAGAAGATTGCCAAGACCCTGAAACTGAGCTGCAGCACAGTGGGCAAGAACATACAGTGGTTTCACAGGACAGGTTCCCCTCAGAACAGGCCTTGCCATGGTCGACCAAAGAAGTTGAGTGCACATGCTCAGCGTGTTATCCAGAGGTTGTCTTTGGGAAATAGACATATGAGTGCTGCCAGCATTGCTGCAGAGGTTGAAGGGGTGGGGGGTCAGCCTGTCAGTGCTCAGACCATATGCCGCACACTGCATCAAATTGGTCTGCATGGCTGTCGTTCCAGAAGGAAGCCTCTTCTAAATATGCTGCACAAGAAAGCCTGCAAACAGTTTGCTGAAGACAAGCAGACTAAAAATATGGATTACTGGAATTATGTCCTGTGGTCCAATAAGACCAAGATAAACTTATTTGGTTCAGATAGTGTCAGCGTGTGTGGCGGCAACCAGGTGAGGAGTACACAGACAAGTGTGTCTTGCCTACAGTCAAGCATGGTGGTGGTAATGTCATGGTCTGGGCCTGCATGAGTGCTGCCAGCACTGGGGAGCTGCAGTTCATTGAGGGAACCATGAATGCCAACATGTACTGTGACATACTGAAGTAGAACATGATCCCCTCCCTTTGGAGACTGGGCTGCAGGGCAGTATTCCAACATGATAACGATCCCCAAACACAACTCTAAGATGACCACTGCCTTGCTAAAGAAGCTGAGGGTAAAGGTGATGGACTGGCCAAACATGTCTCCAGACCTAAATCCTATTGAGCATCTGTGGGGCATCATCAAACAGAAGGTGGGGGAGTGGAAGAGGACTCCAGTGGCAACATGTGAAGCTCTGGTAAACTCCATGCCCAAGAGGGTTAAGGCAGTGCTGGAAAATAATGGTGGTCACACAAAATATTGACACTTTGGGCCAAATTTGGACATTTCCACTTAGGGGTGTACTCACTTTTGTTGCCAACGGTTTAGAAATTAATGGCTGTGTGTTGAGTTATTTTTAGGGGACAGCAAATTTACACTGTTATACAGGCTGTACAGTCACTACTTTACATTGTAGCACATACAAATAGAGAGATAGAGAGAGTTAGATGAGCAGGTGTATTACACAACTTCTTGTTATTAGGTCTCAGGCATTTATGACATGTTTAAAAGTAAATGTCAGTGTTGTGTTCATGATTCATTTATGTGATGAAATTGATTAGTGTACAGTTTATAAAGATAATGGGCCAATTTATCAAATGTCGGGCGGACATGATTCACTTTAGTGAATCATGTCCTCCCGACATCGATAAATGACGGCAGCATACGATGTCAGCATTTATCATTGTACAAGCATTTCACACAAAATGCTTGTGCAATGTCGCCCCTTGCACATTGGCCTCTAGCAATGTCGCCCCTTGCACATTGGCCGCTAGCGGTGTCAATCATCCCGATCATATCTGATCGGGATGATTGCAGTCAGCCACCTCAGAGGTGGCAGACGAGTTATGGAGCAGCGGTCTTAAAGGGCCACTGTAAGTAAATATTTTCTATGCCTGTTACTAACTAACTACCCCAAATACGCTTTTTATCAATTTCATTAACATATCTCTACCGTATATCAGAAAATCTTGTCTGCAAATTTAATTGTTTTCCAAACCCACTCCGTGGGTATGCTTTGCTCTGTACCAATCCGTTTACAATACCTAGGTTTCAAA
Source organism: Bombina bombina (assembly GCF_027579735.1). Taxonomy (NCBI): domain Eukaryota; kingdom Metazoa; phylum Chordata; class Amphibia; order Anura; family Bombinatoridae; genus Bombina; species Bombina bombina. Next base: position 446,530,605 of record NC_069503.1, read on the forward strand.
ATGGCGCTTTAAACACAAAGTTATTGGTTTAAGTATTTTGAACACTGCTGAAAATAGTGGGCAGTATAACGTGACATCATCGGCGAATAAAATATATAACTTTTAGAACGTTATGAAACTTCGTTTTGGAGAAAATATAGGTCAGTAGGTTTTAATTAATGTTTATTAACTTTAATATATTAGTTGTTTAGCTTAAAAATTATAACAGAAAGTAATCCTTTAAGATCGCTGCTTCTTAAATCCTGTTTCCGGCGAGCCGAAAGGCTCGTGCGGAATAAGCATCATCCGCTGCTTGATAAATGTACCCCTTTATCTGTGATCTTGAAACAAACCAAGGTAGTTGGTTTTCTTATGCTTTGTTAGTTTAATACATAAAATTATCTGTTATTGGTATTTCAAATTATTTATATGTGTAATTTTATCTAGTTATCTCTATGCCCAGTGATGGAAATTATCTTTAGAGTTTACTAGTTAAGAAAAAGTTACTACTCAGGAGAGAAAAGTTACTTGTCCACATAACGGTAAATATAGGAAAATCGAATTTCTTACACTTTTTTTTACTAGTTCAAGACTAGTGGATTAGCAAAGATTTAAAACCACATCTATGCCTTTTATATCACAACTATAGTTGTTATTATATATTTAGAGTGTATATGGATTTTCACAATAAAGAAAGCATTGGCCTAGACTCATGGAGGTTTGTTAAGCTGCAAAGAGGTCTCACTCAGACAAGACCACGTTTGAAATTTATTTAAGTTTATTATTTTATCTATCTTTTATAGTTAATTGATAGTGGGTGTTCTTGTCATTAACATATATAGTTGTATTAAATGGACTAATAAATGATTTATTACAGATCAAAATGTGTGTAATTGTTAAATATTTGCATGTCTGTTTTGTTATGTAGTCTCACTGGATTAAACAGACATTTTCACAGCAATCTCACTGATATGAAAAAGGGACTGACCGTGATTGCCCATGTGAAGTGCCTCACATTAAAGTTGTTTCTTGCAGTGGGCCCGATTCTCAAAAACTCGGAATATAGAGAAACCAACTAATTTTACTGAGACATACAGTATATTGTAAAGTAAGTATATCTCCTTCACATAAAGCATATTAGCAAAGTCCTCTTAATGAGATACACAGTTCCAAATATAAAAAAAATTAATTTAAACCAATCCCTGAGGGGCCTTATAATACTGAAGAGGCATCTTATAAAATCTCTCCAGACCGGAGAGTTTTCGAGAATCAGACCCTATATCAAAACTGACAAGGCTGCCTTTCCTTGGTCTTTTTCCAAAATAAATTTCTTTTGTACATATTAAAGCAGACTGTTTTGACTGTTTTACAGAGGGTGAGGTTTTTTTATTATTCTTTTATAATGTTTTTTAAAACATTTTTGTGATGCCGATACACTTCAACTGAAAGTTGAATGTGTTAATATGTAAGAAAGACACAGCTTAAATACAATGAAAGTATGAGAGAATGAGAGAGTAGGTAATATTGCTGTCTATATCAAACTCTGGTGCTACCCTTGATAATGCATAAGATAAGATTCAAATAGAGAGAAAAAATTCCAAATTATATATTAATAATTTGAGAAAGCAAGGGATACAAACGAGCACACAGAGATTACTTTGTAAAAAATAATCCAATTTATTCTATCCCAAACACATTCAGTGAATCACTGTAATTGGCTAAGTCAGACAAAAAGTAACCAAAGTTAAAAAGAACAGACCAATGGTTAATCAAAAGTAAAGGGCTATTCACTGCCTAAGCATACGTATGCTGATAGAGACCTTTAACTATATAACACAAGAGTTCACAAATGGGGAGTATAAAGATAGGTCAAGTTAACCCCAGAGACTAAAACAGCTTAATTCTGCATATATTTACAAAGGCAAGATGATATTAACCCCAAACGCTGTTAGGGTATACATCAAACCATAATACATATGGATATAGGAACATAAACATATACGTGCATATGTAATAGAGTCTGTGTCACTGAGTATCTATCAAAAGTTCCCAGGCTGTGACTGTATGTAGACAAACAGATCAAAACACTACAGGCGAAATACACTTAGGTTATGCGTCCAGCAAATTCATTTCAAAAGCTCCGCTCGTGTGTTGCCTGTACAATGGCATCTGACGTCACTAAGGAAGGAGTGGCCCAGCTGTCACAGGTATCCAATCCGCTCCTTGTATAGGAACTCCTTTACACACAGTAGAGGTATGGGCTGTATCGGCATCCAGCTGAAAAGGGAAAGAACCAGGCTTCCCCAAACTTTTGATAGATACTCAGTGACACTGACTCCATTACATATGCACGTATATGTTTATGTTCCTATATCCATATGTATTATGGTTTGATGTATACCATAACAGCGTTTGGGGTTAATATCATCTTGCCTTTGTAAATATATGCAGAATTAAGCTGTTTTAGTCTCTGGGGTTAACTTGACCTATCTTTATACTCCCCATTTGTGAACTCTTGTGTTATATAGTTAAAGGTCTCTATCAGCATACGTATGCTTAGGCAGTGAATAGCCCTTTACTTTTGATTAACCATTGGTCTGTTCTTTTTAACTTTGGTTACTTTTTGTCTGACTTAGCCAATTACAGTGATTCACTGAATGTGTTTGGGATAGAATAAATTGGATTATTTTTTACAAAGTAATCTCTGTGTGCTCGTTTGTATCCCTTGCTTTCTCAAATTATTAATATATAATTTGGAATTTTTTCTCTCTATTTGAATCTTATCTTAGACACAGTTTAACTGATTTCAATAGAGTTTATCATGCCATTTACTGCTCGGACAAAGAGCAAGATTTATCATCAGTTGAGCGCCCCAATTAGTTGCAGACTCGCTAATTTGAGCCTGCAACTGATATTTATGAAGCAGTCGTTTAAAATACTGCTTCCTAAACCTCTTGCCAACTTGGAGTTGGCGGATGAAAATCACCTGGATTCATTCAAATGGGGTGATTGACAAGCCCTACTCTCTCAAGAGGTTAGAGGGTAGCATTGCATGAGTGAATGTAAATATGGTAAACATGGGGAGCAAATGCACCCGAAATGTAATGCGGACAGGTTCCTAACATGTGAATCCGGTTTGTTCACAGATTGATAAATCTTACCCAAAGGATGGTTACAAATCTCTTTGAATTTTCACAATTTTTTTTCAGCAGCAATATATTAGTTTCACAAGCAAGTGTTATTGAATCTAGGCCAATACTTCAAAACTAAGAAAACTAGGTGTATAATGTTTAGATTTTTTTTTTCCAAATACATGAATTTGGAGCAAGAGGTTTAAGCTTACCTTTGTTCCTAAAATAGCAGCATCTAAACATTATAATTTCAAATGGAAGTTTTCTCCTTTTTTTTTACTATTTTTCTCTGCATGTGAACATATGTTGTTTATGTACAGCCCTTTAAAATGTTTCCTTTTATAAAAAAGTTTTTGATGTTGAACATAAATTGTATGTAGCAAGAGGAAGAAAAAATAAATACTGTTAGAAGGTCAGAATAAGAACATCCCTGATTATTGTGCTTACTACATAATCCCATGCAGCTAAAACATACAGCTTTGATTCTTATAAAAAAAATCAAATTAGTACTAGATTTTTTCTTAATCTCAAACTCTATGGCCTAGATAAACAATTTAGAAAGTGTTTTGGTGAGATGCATCTATGGATACGTTTCAGTAACATTTTAAAAGCCTATTATAGATTTTTTGTACTTATGAAGTAGAATGTTTAAATTAAATGTTTAAATTTTCGTCTTTTTTTTTAGACACATTTTGATTTCATAATACACATTACAAATGCTACCAAATGATCAAAGATAACTATTTCAGATTTGGTGACAAGGACTAGTTATATATTTTTCGGAACAGTATAATGAGCAATTTGGGAATTATCTTTAATTTTGGTATTGTACTAATGGTCCCTGGAAATTGGTAAAAATAAATTAAAATGAAACCTTAAAAGGCTGCTAAATGTTTTATACCACAGGGAGCATTTAATAACTTTTAATGAATACTTTAAACATATTATAACTTAATGAATTAATTGAAGTGAAAAAATAAGATATTAATAATAAATTATTTTAACATAATTATTTTTTTAACTCTGGGAATTATCAAAAATTCAAATGAACTACAACACAAGCTGAATTGGGGATGTAGTGGTTGCTTATGCAGCTATGAATGTTCAATTTTGGAGATATCCTATTTTTTTATAACCTAGTATTAAATTAAATATAAGATAAATAAATATTAACAGGTTGCTAAATGTTTTATAGCCCGGGGAGTATTCAGTAACTTTTATTGAGTAGTTAGGAATATTATAAATATATTTAAAAAAAATAATATACCAAGAGATTGATTCTAATAATTTAGTAATTTCCATAAAAAAAAAAAAATAATCTGGAGGATATCTGCAATGAAAATATCTATAACAGTAACATAAAAAGAAAAATGCACTTTGCGCTTCTTTTGAGGACCTGGGGCTACCCAAGTATACTTTCATGTGCACAATGCAAACATTTCTGTTATCTCAAATGAGTTGTTGCAGATACAGACACCATTCTTCCATAATCTAGAAAGAAGCATTTAAACCAGAAAAAAAAAAGATTCTGCAAAGAATTACTGTTAAATGTGTAGGCCTAATTATTTCTTGATGCAGCTTTATTTCTTTGTTATGAACTCTTGTATTCTATTAGGGTATGTGTCAATGTCATTTAGGGGCATATTTATCAAGCTCCATAACCTGAGGCGGCGGACAGAAATCAACCCGATCAAATACGATCAGGTTGATTGACACCCCTTGCTAGCGGCTGGTGCAATGATAAATGCAGACAGCGTATGCTGTTGGCATTTATCGATGTGCAGCAGACATGATCCGCTATATCGGATCATGTCCACTGGCACCATAATAAATAGGCCCTCATGTCTGGAAGGTTATTCTTAAATGTACTGAATATCAGTGTACTGTGCTGGTTATCTATGTAAATGTACTGTGATCAATGACTCAAAAAGATTCTGTATGATTCCACTCCCAGAGACAGTACAAATTGGTTTTTTTTGGTACACAGAGATACATTTCACCACCATAAAGGGATACTAAACACAGATTTTTTTTTCTTTCATGATACAGATAGAGCATGCAATTTTAAACAAATTTCTAATTTACTCATATTATCAAATTTTCTTTGTTCTCTTGCTATCTTTATTTAAAAAGCAGGAAAGTAAAGCTTAGGAGCCGGCCCATTTTAGGTTCAGCACCATGGATAGCGCTTGCTTATTGGTGACTACATTCAGCTAACCAATAAGCAAGCATAACCAATAAGCAAGCATGTAGGGGAGAGCGAATGTGACATTTTTTTTCTGAAAAAGATACAAATCTAGTTACGCAATTCACAGCATAATTCACCTTACATTCATTCATTTCTAGTTTCGCATACATGTTTTTTTTTCTTCACTTTTTAAGAAAAAATATTTGGAAAGAAACTTGCCACCTACTGTACATTCGCGAGATAAAACTCTGAGATCTACTTGGGTAATATGCTTAAATCATTATGATACCAATTGGGAAAAAATGGGAATGCCCACTGCTCATCCAACCCGCCAATGCTGCAAGACTCATTTCACAACACAAATATAAAGAACCCTTAAAAGTTTTACATGTTGTTTAGGATTTTAGATTTGTTTTTTTGTAAAGTACGATGGGGTAGATTTAACAAGCAGAGGATACTGCTTTCTATGCCCGAAGTTTCAGGCTCGTCTGGAACGTAAGTTAAGAAGCAGCGGTCTGAAATCATCCCGATCAGATACGATCGGGATGATTGATACCCCCTGCTAGTGGCTGATTGGCCCGCGAATGTGCAGGGGACGGCATTGTACAAGCATTTCACAAACAGCGAATCATGTCCGCCCGGCACTTGTTAAATCTGCCCCTTAGGGGCCGAATTATCAAGCTCCGAATGCTCTGAGGTGGCGGACAGAAATCAACCTGATCAAATGCGATTGGGTTGATTGACACCCCCTGCTCGAATCTGCACGGGGCGGTATTGCACAAGCAGTTCACAAGAACTGCTTGTGCAATGATAAATGCCGACAGCATATGCTGTCGGCATTTATCGATGAGCAGCGGACATGATAAATATGCCCCTTAGTGTGAGTTTAAATGTCTAAATTGAATATGTTTTTTTATATATAATTTAAAAGATAATTTGTATTAAATCATATTAATTTGCAATTTGCAGCGGATTTGAATAGCTATGTATGTATTCTGTTTATACTTTTTTTTCATGCGCCATATGAATCAGGTTTTACAGTGTACATTAAATACGTTTTGAAAATGCTTAGTTTATTGAGCACTTTCTTTTATGTATGTATCTTACCATCAAATACAGAAATGTAGTTTATACCCTTAAGCAAGAAGTATTGCTCATAGTGTAAAATGCACCTTTAGAGCTTTACACTTTATAGGCAGCATTGACAGATCATTTGAGATCATCTTGTCTGAGTAAGATTTAGATTATCAGGCCCAGAAACACATTACATGTTCATTATAACAAATCCAAACTTTTTGTGAATTGCTTTGAATAAGTGATCAGTTGGGAACAGATTTACACACACTTGACCTTTCATTTCAAGAATCCATAGTGTGGAGTTTTTTAAAAGGACATTTTTCTCATGCAATTTCTATCATGCATCTGAATGAACAAAATTCAAATATGTTGAATTTTTTTTTTGGGGGGGGGGGCTGGGGGGGAGGTTTGGGAGAGGAACTTAAAATGGATTTCGATTTAAATTTAATCAAACAAAGAAGTGAATGTTGTGTACTTCCTACTAATGTAAAATAGCTGATAAGGAAACATATATGCAAACCTGACAAGAAACTATTTCTGTATCCTGGACAGGAATACGCATTAAAAAATGTAGTGCATTTTAAAACTCCTTTTCGATATAACAAAGCAGGCACTTAAATTTATTAAAGGGACACTGAACCCAATTTTTTTCTTTCGTGATTCAGATAGAGCATGCAATTTTAAGCAACTTTCTAATTTACTCCTATTATCGAATTTTCTTCCTTCTCTTGGTATCTTTATTTGAAATGCAAGAATGTAAGTTTAGATGCCGGCCCATTTTTGGTGAATAACCTGGGTTATTCTTGCTGATTGGTGGATAAATTCATCCACCAATAAAAAAGTGCTGTCCAGAGGTGTGAAACAAAAAATAAGCTTAGATGCCTTATTTTTCAAATAAAGATAGCAAGTGAACGAAGAAAAATATATAATAGAAGTAAATTAGAAAGTTGCTTAAAAAATTGGGTTTAGTGTCCCTTTAAATTAACATAATAAACATGATTAAATATTTTTACATGAAAAAAGGTAAAGTAAAAATAAAGCAAAGCCTATATTCCTCACTGTTTAATCATAAACCAATTTAGAGAGTTTGATTGTATGATGCAAATGATGTTATCACTGAGATGTAAACTGGGTATGCCTGAACAATTACAAACATACAAGATATGTAGGCCAAAAGAAGACTAGATTTGTTTTGAGAGGTCAGTGAGGTCAAGGATGTTAAAGCAAAAAATCCAACAAGTCTTGTAATAACTTCTAGCTATTCTATTTCACTGCTAAACCTAATAAATATTGGTGTAGTAGAAAGGGCTGTTTAAGACTAATTACTCTGTCCTATAGAAATCATTTTTCACTTATTAACTCAAAAATACTAAAAATATATTTGTCTGCCATTCAAGCATTATAAACATCTGAAAAGTAAAGTAAAATGTTTCATGTTGTAATGGATTGGAAACTTTTCATGATTCTATAGACAAATAACGAATCAATGGTTATTTTATTACAAGTTTATATTACATCTTTGCTTATTAGACAACATGTGTATATATACAGTATATATATTCCTCTGACGAAGCGGTGACTTAACCGCGAAATGCGTAAGGCCACGCCCACCTTGTGTCTGTCGTTACGGATCAGCGATCAGCTGTTTGTTTGCTACACTGAACGGACACTGTTTGAAAAACTTTGCTGTAAGATTGTTTTTCTAGAGTGGACTCCACTAACCGAAGGACATATTGGATCAATCTGTGAGACCATTTTCTTTAATAGCAATACCCTGGATTTCGACACACTCTTTCAAGTGTCCTGGACAGATTACGGAGAATAGCGGTATTCAGCCACATTTTTATTGAAACGCCTGCACATACCTCACAAGTTTGTGTTTTGGAAATATTATTTCATACACGCTTTCTTGTCTCATATATATATATATGTCTAACCCCACATAAAGGAGTTAAACACACAATAGAAATACCACTTAAAACTCTTAGAGCACTGCTGGTCCAGAGCGGAAACTGCCATTGTTCAATTCAGCAGCACTTCTTACACATCTGAGTTGTGCGACTAGTGCTGTTGATTGGATGAGCTACCGCTCAGGGCCAGCAGTGTCACACACATCCACCAGTAACCAGCTATGTGCTAATTGTAAACCGCAATGCCTGTGGCTCCCACTTGTGAATTTATGTACAGTACATGTTTAAACTCTAAGGATATTTAAAAATATGGTGTTTGATCCCAATCTTGTATTTGTTTTAAGAAGATAATGCTTTCAGAAATATGGCTGGAATTGTCAGTGTGTTTTTCCGGAGATCATATTCCTAAGCTGCTTCTACCGTTAAAACTCGTGAAGCTGGAAAAAAAATTCTCCAAAAAAACAACTGAAACGATTATCTTAATTATTAATCCCCTAATTTTGTAATAAAACCCCCCAAATGCACAGGATTAAAGACAAACAAATTGGCGACTTTATAGGTTTATTGATTTACACCACAGGCTGATGGGCCTGTAGGCCTCTATATTGACTGATCCCTTTTAACAGTGTGTAGTGATGTTAATAGGTGACATGTGCACAACTAACCAGAGAATGTGTGTATAGGTCTTAGGAAAGGATTAAAGGGGCATCATCAGTATAATAGGCATGTGTGTTTGTTAGGTTATTGATTTTGCCTTTTGTTATTAGTGTAAAAGTACTCATTATGTTTTTAACTTTAATTGTTTGAGCAGATAACTTTATGCTTTATAATATCATCCAATAGGACAGTTGTTATTTCAAGGTGTTTTGCCCATGCACAGAGACAATGTTCATTTCACAAACCTTTTGTGACTCTGGATAATAATTTGAAAAGTGTTGTCTGGGTGTTTATCAAGTCTTTTTAGATGTTGAATTAAAGAAGTGAAAATATTCCTTATGTTGTTGAGTATTGAGAATTGGGATTGTGATTAGTAAAACAAGACTGGCACATGCTAAGTATAGTGCCATTTTGTACTGAACTGATAATGGAAAATGTGCTGCTGATAAACAATGAAAATGGCTGATGACATTGTAAAGTAACAGATAGTGATCAACCCCAAAGTTAGTTGGGATCAGTAAAGCAGAACTTACATGCTCTAGCAAATGAAGCCAACTAGGCCTATGCCGTAGGACAGTAGGATTTAGGAATGCAGCAGATTTTGAGGGCTGATTCTAAAGCATGAAGCCTTCCCTCGCCTATGTTGTATAAATGTTTTATTCATTTTATTATACATTAAGCTACCCTGGTTGTTTAGTATGCATAACCCTAGAGTGTTCCCTGCCTCTGACTAGGTGGGATATGTGAGTTAGTTAGGAGTCAAAATGATTTGGTGTGAGGAAGGGGCATATTTTGTCTTAGGAAAGCTGGAATTTGAGGGTGGGGGGGGGGATTTTGAACAAAAACTCATTTTTTTGAGGCCTTACATGTTCCATATACTCCATGAAGATAGAAATGGTCTAAAGGTGGCTGAAAGAAGATAATAATTTGTGAGTCTGTGGGGCCTATCTATCAAGCTCCGAAAGGAGCTTGACGGCTCTGAGCAGGCGGACAGACATCGCCGGAAATCAACCCGATCGAGTACGATCGGGTTGATTGACACCTCCCTGCTGATGGCTCATTGGCCGCGAGTCTGCAGGGGGCGGTGTTGCACCAGCTGCTCGTGTGAGCTGCTTGTGCAATGCTGAATACGGAGAGCGTATTGCTCTCTGCATTCAGCGAGGTCTGGCGGACCTGATCCACACTGTCAGATCAGGTCCGCCAAACCTTGATAAATAGAGGCCATTGTGTACCAATACTTTAAAACAGCCATTATTCTTTACGCAGGGTCCAAGGGTACAAACATACAGACAATGATTCAAGCCTGCAATCTGATGACATGACTAAGAGCCTATTGCAGGCTTTTAGTTAAGGGTAACCATCACTTTAATTTTAAAGGGTTATACATTTTTAAGTTATGGAGTTTTTTTTGCTTTTTCTCAAACATTATTCTAAGTTATTCAGTATTCACTGTATACAATGTGCAGAATAATACACTGCAAATATTAGCCTGCCAAGGAGTCTTTAAAATGTAACTGCAATACCTTAGAAACAGAAAACATAGTGGGATATTTATCAAACATTACATTTGCATGTGCACCTTGAGAACCAATTTCCCATTTGCTCAGTTATCAAATTTCAGTTGCTATTATAAACTGTTGAAATGTGTCTCATTTCTATGTTTTAGTCCCAAGGTGTATTTCATATATTGCAAATAGTAATGCCTAGCTTGCCAGTTTCAATAATCACAAGGGGAACAACTATGTCTCTGCTGCTGATCTGAAGAACTCTATATATTGGCAAGCTGGAGAAAAATAGCTCTATATTAATAAAATAAAAGTGTTATATACAACAAACAGTATTAATATTATGTTGCAAAGTGTATTTTTGATCTGCTGTTTTAGCTAAATAAATATTATTTTGCATTAAAAGCTTGGATTAAGTATGATACACCAGTAGCATGAAACCCTAGAGAGGAAATCTCTTAATCAGTGGCGTTTATTCAACCAACATCTTTGGAAATATTGACATATGCTTATAAATTGATTGAAATATCAATTCCTTACAAGCAAACTAGATCCAGTGATTTGAATTAATGCTTGAAGTTTGAATTTCTCAATGAACATGTGATCCACATGGTGCAGCTTATTACACACTAATACACTATGTATTGACTAAATGGCTCAGTTAATGAAGAACTCAGAAACGAAAGGAAAGTACAAGAGCGTGGGAGGGTGAGAACCAAATAAGGATTGGTTGGCTAATACCTAAGACTATGTTCAGAGGTAATTGGACATTGAACAGTTATAATATATATTATTGCTAAAGTGAGCCACACACATTAAAATTAGACCTTTTACCATAATCTGCCAAAATGTAATTGTTTCTTTACAGCTGCTTAGTGTTTGTAGTTATAAGACATTAACATATCTGTTCTGCTATGGTAAAATAGTCTCTCTGGATAGAAAGACAGTTTTATTTTTAGTTTTTCTAATCAATCAACAGTGAAAGTCCATGCAATAACACATATAGTTGTACATGATATCCCAAACATCAAAAGTGAACCACTTTGGAAACAAGTTTGCAAAATGGGATCTGTAAATGCAAGTAATTATTTAATATTCTCTTGTAGTTTTTGTTATGTTATAGTATAGTGTAGGAGAGTATTTGTATTGACAATCTTGCAAAAAATGCAGTTGATGGTTTGTTACTATTTGCTAGGCTTTGCTGGTCCGGATTTTTCTCTAATCACTATAGAGCATGTGGGATTTAAAAAGACACAACTGCCAGTGTGAAGCATCTCTTCTTAAATTCATTTGTTTAAGGGGACTTCTGGAGGTGGCCATCTTGTTGGTCTCAGAATTTCTTGCTCCTGAAGAGGCTCTGTAACTTTTATACAAATCTTAATTTTAGGGCAGCATTTAAATCTCCTATTCACATCAATGGTTATATAGATTTGAAATTGTGATTGATAGCCTCTTAACAGAGAATAGTGCACGGCAGGGGTCTGCAGATCTCAGTGGTGTAGTAACACCCAGTTTATCCCAAGCCTCACCCAGTAGTCTTAGGGGATGATGATCAAAAACTCATTGGCATAAAAAAGAAAAACACACAAAATCATTTGGGGCTTTTTTTGAGCATTATATTGTAATGCATTGATCTGTCCTTTACATTTGGAACCCTGCAAATTGAGATAAAAAGCTCTCAAGCTAAAATGTACCTTTCTAAAATTATTTGATGGACCTTACAATACTGAAGAGATTTCTTAGATAATCTCTCCAGAGTAGAGACCTTTAGATTATCAGGCTTTTAGGACCTGATATGCAAAAGCTCACCAGCATTTAGAGAAATAATGCAAAATCTTTGGGATTTTAAACCTTATATTGCAATGTAGGTGTCTCTCATTAACATACAAAACCATACATAGTGGGATACCTTTCAAACTGAAATTTGCATTTCTAACATTTTTGGACACCTCTCTATACTGACAAGATGTCTTAGATCATCTCACCTGAACGGCGAGCTTTTAAATATCTGGCTCTTAGTGAGAGGCTGAAAATGTATTAAACCAAGCTTGCTAATCTCCTGATTTAAAGTTTGGTTAACTACCCAAAATGACTGCTGAAGCACTTTTTATTCTGGAGGCTTTAGAACACCTACTGGGTGCACTCTGAGTCATAGCTGGAAACTAGAGAGGAAGCTGGACCAGTCTCTTTTGATGGGGATTCAGAGATACCAGATATGGAGCAACAATTACCTACTCCAATAGAATCACTAGAGAAATTGTCAGTTTTGTACTTAATTTGTTAGAGATGAGACTGATGATGTTTATAGACATCTGCAAACTGATTCTTTATCAGAAAGTTTAAAAATAAACAGCCTTAAAGGAATAGTAAAGTCCAAATTAAACTTTCATGATTTAGATAGGACATGTGATTTTAAACAAATTTCTATTTTACTTTTATCATCAAATTTGCTTTGTTCTCTTGTTATTCTTAGTTAAATACTAAACCTAGGTAGGCTTATATGCTAATTTCTAATCCCTTTTCTGAATGCATTTGACAGTTTTTCACAGCTGGAGGGTGTTAGTTCTTGTGTTTCATATAGATAACATTGTGCTCATGCACATGAAGTTTTTTAAGAGTCAGAACTAATTGCCTGAAATGCAAGTCTGTCAAAAGATCTGAGATAAGGAGGCAGTCAGCAGAAGCTTAGATACAAGGTAATTCCAGAGGTAAAAAGTATATTTCTATAACAGTGTTGGCTATGCAAAACTGGGGAATGTTAAATAAAGGGATTATCTATTTTTTTCAATAATAACATTTTTTGTGTTTACTATTCCTTTAAATGTTCTGATCCTGCACTAAAATGATATACTATTAGAGCGATCTGTAGAGTGAAGTGTACCAGTCTTCTAGCCCGTGGTGCAAAGCTGCTGACTGATTCCCATGGCGCTGAAATTGTAAGCGGGCCATGGATGTAATGTTTTGTCCTCTCTGGGATACCTCTCTTTTGGACACTCTGGTCTGTGGATACAAACAGCTTTGAGTAAGTGGGATTCTTCAATTCCTACCAATGGTGTCTTATGTGAGGATATAGTGGAGCGTTTCATGTTTGCTGTCACCATACCTTTGTGTCATAAAGATATACTACTGGGTGAGAGCTGGAATAGGTTAGATTACAAGTATATAATAAAACTGCATCAGCTAATAATTCAGCTTTACTGCAAGATATTAAGTTCCTGGCTGCGGTTTCAGTAATTTTGTATTTTACACTTTAAGGGATAGTGGATTCACCCAAATTTTAAAACGTTGACTGGCTCTTTCTAACATCTGCTAGCTTAAGACTTTGGGGTACATTTATTAAGGTGCGGACAGACATGATACGATGTAGCGTATTAAAAAAAAACATAGAAATGGACTGTACTCTCAAACCAGACTGGGTACACATCCTGTGACCCTGTAGTACTCACAGCCCTGGGTGCAAAGCCCATAGGGAAAATTACAAAACAAAATTATTAACATAACAAATAGAAAATCTGGCACTCTCTTACAAGCACACAGTTACATTAAACAAGTTAGTTACAGCATTTGGCCAAATGATGATAGGCCAGGCCCACATCAAGTTATCTTCCTCCCTGGGTCCCTAACCTACAACCATACAATGCATGACTTCAGCCAAACACAATGAGATACATACAAGGGTGAGAAAGGCCCTTTGTAATTTTTTGTAATTACAAAACACAGAAATGGACGGCACTCTCAAACCAGACTGGGTACATATCCCATGAACCTGCAAAACTCACAGTACTGGGTGCTCACCAGCACTCACGCCAGCTGCACAGCTTTCCATAACTCAGGCAGTAAATGGCACAGGGTACTGTTATGTAAAACTTGCCTATCTATATAGTGGTATTAAAAGTTTTAAAAACACAAGCTCATCCAGCCCTAGTAAGTTCAAAAAGGGAAGAGCAGAGTCTCTTCTGTTTCAACTAGTCTGTAGTATTTTAGTTTAAATGACATACTGTACTTCTTTAAACCTAAGATATCCAATACAGGACCAGATTTCAAATGGAACGCTATTTAGCACTTTCGCTACATCGCTAATTGCGCTAGAAGTAAACTTTTTGCACGTGTGGGGTTATGCTGGTATTACGAGCTAAGCATAAAAAGATATTGCGCTTGCGATTACCCAACACGCGCAAAAAGCCGAACTTACAATATAGCATGTGCTTTTATGTGTTCCCCCATAGAAGTCAATAAAAAAAGTGGATAAAAACCACCCCACTCGTGCTTAAACCCGATCACATATTCTTATGTGCACTAACTCGACAGGAAAATATGAATAGTTTACATTCCAATATTCTGCACACTGCAGAATATGTTATATTTATTCATAAATATATATTTCTATACATATATGATGGTATTTTAGTATAATATATAACTTTACCTATATATATATATATATATATATATATATATATATATATATATATATATATATATATATATATATATATATATATATATACATGAGTATATATAGATATATATATATAACAAATTGAACAAGAAAGGCACTCTCCGTGTTAAACACCAAACTTTTTACCTAAAGTAAAAAGTTTGGTGTTTAACATGGTGAGTGCCTTTCTTGTTCAATTTGTTATATCATTATTTTAAGTCCCCCCCCGGAGGCTGTGTTTTAGTAGAGAGTGTGGGATCCATCTGGAATATTATATATATATATATATATATATATATATATATATATATATATATTTATTTATTTATTGGGCTTAAAATTTGTAGTAGTCCAGTGGGGTCCCGGACGACTTAGAATTTGCAGCAGTCGACTTAGAATTTTGACTTTTTTTTCTATCTTTACCATTGAGTGGACTACTAACTTTTCCTCTGGGCTTGTAGTTTTTAACCCCTGAATCGTAAACCATAGTGATATTTTTCCACCCCTATATATATATATATATATATATATATATATATATATATATATATATATATATATATATATATTTATATATATATATATATATATATATATATATATATATATATATATATATATATATGTATATATATAAAGGGATATCTATTTAGAATTACATAGAACATTTTCTCCTATGTGCAGAACATTGGAATGTGAAATATTTACAGCAAATACATAGTTAAAACATTTATTAAATATTAATATATTTTTTCATGTTTTCATCTACTTAACTGCAAAGGGCTCTAATGCACTTCTATATATGTCTATATACTGTATGTGTACATATGTATTTATTTATGGGATTATATGTGTAAATATGTCTTTAAATACATATATACACATATAAATAAATAAATACACATGTACACATATATAGACATATATATATATATATATAAATACATACATATACATCTGCCTTTTTTTTCTAACACCTGAGATCTTGTGTCTTTGAGCCCTTATAACTTTTGTGTGCATTATTTTCTATAAATAGTTTTTTTGTAAATATTGTTATTATGGCATCTATTTATCAAAGCGTTAACCTTTTTGCATTCAACTGCACCAATACGCTCACCTAAGTTTGCCTTTCATTGCTGCCGCGGACCTGAATACGCTCTCCAAAGTTACCAAAAAAGCTGTAAAAAAGCTGCGCACCAAGTACGGTGCGATGAGCAGTGGACTGTTGTTAACTAATAGTCAGCGATCTCGCTGCTCTTTGGCTTTTTTACAGCTTTCTTGGTACCCTGTCACTAAACACCCACACTATACTATACTGTTTACCCCCTAAACCGCCGCTCCTGGACCCCGCCGCAACTAAATAAAGTGTTTAACCCCTAAACCGCTGCTCCCGGACCCCGCCGCAACCGAAATACAATTATTAACCCCTAAACCGCCGCCCCCGGAGCCCACCGCCACCTACATTATACTTATTAACCCCTAATCTGCCGCCCCCTATACCGCCGCCACCTACATTATACTTATTAACTCCTAATCTGCCGTCCCCTACACCGCCGCCACCTACATTATATTTATTAACCCCTAATCTGCCCCCCCTACACTGCCGCCACCTACCTACATTTATTAACCCCTAATCTGCCGCCCCCAACGTCGCCGCCACAATATTAAATTTATTAACCCCTAAACCTAAGTCTAACCCTAACACCCCCTAACTTAAATATAATTTAAATATATCTAAATAAATATTACTATCATTAACTAAAGTATTCCTATTTAAAACTAAATACCTACCTATAAAATAAACCCTAAGATAGCTACAATATAACTAATAGTTACATTGTATCTAGCTTAGGGTTTATTTTTATTTTACAGGCAAGTTTGTATTTATTTTAACTAGGTACAATAGTTATTAAATAGTTATTAACTATTTAATAACTTCCTAGCTAAAATAAAGACAAATATACCTGTAAAATAAAACCTAACCTAAGTTACAATTACATCTAACACTACACAATAATTTAATAAATTCCCTAAATTAAATACAATTAAATACAATTAAATTTTTTTATCTAAAGTACAAAAAAACAAACACTAAATTACAGAAAATAATAAAATAATTACAAGATTTTTAAACTAATTACACCTACTCTAATCCCCCTAACAAAATAAAAAATCCCCCCAAAATAAAAGAAAGCCCTATCCTACACTAAATTACAAATAGTCCTTAAAAGGGCCATTTGCGGGGCATTGCCCCAAAGTAATCAGCTCTTTTAACTGTAATTTTTTTTTAAAAACCCCCAACATTAAAACCCACCACCCACACAACCAACCCTACTCTAAAACCCACCCAATCCCCCCTTAAAAAAACCTAACACTAACCCCTTGAAGATCACCCTACCTTGAGAAGTCTTCACCCAACCGGGCGGAAGTCCTCCACGAAGCCGGCAGAAGTGGTCCTCCAGACGGGCAGAAGTGGTCCTCCAGACGGGCAGAAGTCTTCATCCAGGCGGCATCTTCTATCTTTATCCATCCAGCGCGGAGCGGCTCCATCTTCAAGACATCCGACGCGGAGCATCCTCTTCTTTCGACATCTTCTTGATGAATGAATGTTCCTTTAAATGACGTCATCCAAGATGGCGTCCCTTGAATTCTGATTGGCTGATAGAATTCTATCAGCCAATGGGAATTAAGGTAGGAGAAATCCTATTGGCTGATGCAATCAGCCAATAGGATTGAGCTCACATTCTATTGGCTGTTCCAATCAGCCAATAGAATGTGAGCTCAATCCTATTGGCTGATTGGATCAGCCAATAGGTTTGAACTTCAATCCAATTGGCTGATTTCATCAGCCAATACGATTTTTCCTACCTTAATTCCGATTGGCTGATAGAATTCTATCAGCCAATCGGAATTCAAGGGACGCCATCTTGGATGATGTCATTTAAAGGAACATTCATTCATCAAGAAGACGTCGAAAGGAGAGGATGCTCCATGTCGGATGTTTTGAAGATGGAGCCGCTCTGCGCCGGATGGATGAAGATAGAAGATATCGCCTGGATGAAGACTTCTGCCCGTCTAGAGGACCACTTCTGCTGGCTTCGTAGAGGACTTCGGCCCTGTTGGGTGAAAACTTCTCAAGGTAGGGTAGGGTGATCTTCAAGGGGTTAGTGTTTTTTAAGGGGGGGTTGGGTGGATTTTAGAGTAGGGTTGGTTGTGTGGGGGGTGGGTTTTAGATTAGGTGTAATTAGTTTAAAAATCTTGTAATTATTTTATTATTTTCTGTAATTTAGTGTTTGTTTTTTTTGTACTTTAGATAATTTTTTTAATTGTAATTAATTGTATTTAGTTTAGGGAATTTATTTAATTGTATTGTAGTGTTAGGTGTAATTGTAACTTAGGTTAGGTTTTATTTTACAGGTATATTTGTATTTATTTTAGCTAGGTAGTTATTAAATAGTTAATAACTATTTAATAACTATTGTACCTAGTTAAAATAAATACAAAGTTGCCTGTAAAATAAAAATAAACCCTAAGCTAGCTACAATGTAACTATTAGTTATATTGTAGCTAGCTTAGGGTTTATTTTACAGGTAAGTATTTAGTTTTAAATAGGAATAATTTAGTTAATGATAGTAATATTTATTTAGATATATTTAAATTATATTTAAGTTAGGGGGTGTTAGGGTTAGGGTTAGACTTAGGTTTAGGGGTTAATACATTTAATATAGTTGCAGCGACGTTGGGGGCGGCAGATTAGGGGTTAATAAATGTAGGTATGTGGCGGAAGTGTAGGGGGGAGCAGATTAGGGGTTAATAAATATAATGTAGGTGGCGGCGGTGTATGGGGCGACAGATTAGGGGTTAATAAGTATAATGTAGGTGGCGGTGGGCTCTGGGAGCGGCAGTTTAGGGGTTAATAAGTTTATTTAGTTGCGGCGGGGTCCGGGAGCACCGGGATAGGGGTTAATAAGTTTTATTTAGGTGGCGGCGGTGTCGGGCGGCAGATTAGGGGTTAATTAGTATAATGTAGGTGGTGGCGATGTTGGGGGGGCAGATTAGGGCTGTTTAGACTCGGGGTACATGTTAGGGTGTTAGTGTACATGTTCCCATAGGAATCAATGGGATATCGGGAAGCAGCGAACATGAGCTCTCGCTGCTTTCCGACTCCCATTGATTCCTATGGCATTGAAAACCAGGTATGCTGGGCCGGAATAGTGGTGAGCGTATTTGGTAGTTATTTGATAACTTCCAAAAGTAGTCAGATTGTGCCGAACTTGCGTTCGGAACATCTGTAGTGACGTAAGCATCGATTTGTGTCGGACTGAGACCGGCGGATCGTATGTTACATCACCAAATTCTACTTTTGCCGGTTTGTAGGGTTTGATAACTAAGGCGAATCAGGCTCGCCACAAATACGCTGCTGAATTCCAGCGTATTTGCGGTTGATGGCTTGATAAATACATGCCTATGAATGTAAGTGTACTTTGTAATATATTTTTGATGTGTTTTGTGCAACTTTTTTGTTTCGCACAACAGTTAACCACAGCTCAGAGGACGTGCTAACGCGATGTGCGTTAACTTGAATTGCGCTCAAGCGATTGTTTACTTTCAACTTGTAATACCAGCCAATTTAACCTGTGCGCAAACGATAGCAAAAACACAATATCGCTTGCAAGCAAACATTTGCGCTCCACTCGTATTCTGGCCCACAATGTTTTACCAGGTTTCTGCATGATGTGTTTTTAGAGATACCATGTTCAGCATTGTAGTTAATACTGTAATAAAACACTCAAATTTTCAATAATATGCGTAAACACGTGTCAAAGGCAGGTCAGAAAATCTAATACCAGAACAAATTCTAAAAGCATGAAATGTCTTCACTGCAGAGAGATATTCTGGGCATTAACAATTCAATTCTGTTTTTACTCAGAAGCCTTTAAAACCAATGCTTGAAAAGCATTAAAGAATAAGAAGATAATTGTGGCAGTTAACTTGCCACAAACAGAGCTGTTTCACTTTCTCTTTTTTTAAATAGAGGTTATATGTTAGTTTAGACATCAACCCTTTGATTGCTATGCCTAAAAACATCAGCTGCTTTACTGATCAGGTTCAATAAAAAACATGTTTATATTTTTTTACAAAATAAATTCTATGAAATGTAAAATGAGATTTATGATCAAAAGGGAATGTATAGATGCAAATCTCATATCACATAATAGCAGTTACCATAAGTACAATATTATAATTTGCTACACAAAAGATGACCAAACTACAAACACTTATACTTGGTAGTTATGTTTTTATTTATGTATTCATGATTATTATTTTTATTATTAATATTATTTTTTTTTCATTTTTGTGAATTTCTGAGGGTTTTGATCAGCAAGTAACTCAAATTATTGATGACTATTAAGAGCTGTTGGTCACAGAAAATGTGGATTTCCTGTTCAACATTGCTACATCACATACACTATATGGCCAAAAGTATGTGGACACCTGACTATCCCATCCCTTTCCATTTAATACGGAGTTACCCACCCTTTGTGGTCACTCTTGTAGGAAGGGTTTCCTCAAGATTTTAGAGTGTGTCTGTGTGAATTTGTGCCTATTCAGCCCAAAGAGTATTTGTGAGGTCACGCACTGATGTTGGACAAGAATGTCTGGCTCAGAATTGGTGCTCCAATTCATCTCACATTTGTTCAGTGGGGTTGAGGTCAGGGCTATGTGCACACCACTTGAGTACCTTCCCACCAAACTTGGCAAATCATGTCTTTATGAACCTTGCTTTGTGCACAGGGGCACGAGCATGCTGGGACATGAAATGGGCTGCCCCAAATTGTTGCCACAAAGTTGGAAGCACCCATTTATCTAACATGTCTTTGTATCCTGTAGCATTAAGATGAACATTTAATTGCATATATTGATGTGAAGCCCGTGTACACATGCTCGCATGGAAACCCAAAAATTAGTAGAGGTGTCCACATACTTTTGGCCATATAGTGTATCTGTATTTTGTAGCCACTTATGGTACATCACTAAGAGATTTGAAAGAATTAAAAACAGGGTTTATCAGATTATGAACAGAAAGCAAGAGAATTGAGTAGGGCAGCAGATATGGGTTGGATTTAATTTGTAAGATGTGGATGAGTCAAATCTAGTAAGAGGAACTTTTATTGTAGTCAAAATGAGCAGGAATGAGAATATTGTTGTTTTATTGCCAGGAAATGTCTACATTTTGAAAAGTTTATTTTTTTTATTTTCTTTTATTGAGGTTTAAGCAATGACACAACAAATAGTCAAGGTCAATGCACAGAATGACCACATCGCTTGGGTATTACAAAGTTCACAATAAACAGAACAATGTCTGAGAGACATAGATAGTAGAGTTATATAATCATTTGTGATACATAGATAAAAGAAAAAACACGTCTTGAATATTCCTAAATACACAACAGATAAAACAATGTCTAGAACATAAATAGCAAAGATATATAACCATTTGTGACCTATACAATTGAGACCTCTTTTTTAATTAAACTTCTTTATACCTTGCACCTCATTTGACAAGATAAAGCCACTCTTGTAGTTTAAATTCTATTATAAATGACATTTGCGGTAGGATATTTGACAATATAGTGCCTTCTTGAATTTGTATAACTTTATGGTATTAGCAAAAGGAATATTCTAAAGAAATAGAAAAAAATATTGTAAATCAGTTGTATCTGATGAAGGAGGTTCACTTCTCATATACAGATCTTATAAGCTAAGATCCTCTCTCATATATATTGACCTTCTGATATGCTGACTTAAATAATAAAACATATAGGGGCAGATTACAAGTGGAGCGCAAAATTTAGCTTTTGCAAGGTCGATATTTGCGCAACACTTAATAATACCAGTGCATGCAAATGTGCACTAGTATTACAAGTTAGCTTAAATGTGAATGTGACCTCTTGTTCACATTTTACAGAAGCATTGCATTCATAAGAATGTGCTTCTATAGGCTCCAATGGGAGCGCAGTGAAGAAGGGAAAGTCCCTGAGCGATGAGCAGCAAATTTAAATATATATGTATATGAATATACACATATATTTGTGTTTATATGTGTATATACACATATTAACACATAAATATATATGTATATAGCGGAGCGGAACTTGGCCACACAGGCATATGGCTGTGTTTTAGAAGAGCTCCCAATCCTTAGGGCAATACAACTAATCATTGTGGCATAATAATCCCCTTTTCCTACGCTTTACATACGCTACACATACACCAAGTTGCAAAGAGGTATCTAGGGGCTGTCACAACCCCACAATACATGGATCACTACCGTTTTACACAAAACCAAATTAATTTTCTGCCAAATACTTCTCTTTGCACATCCATTAACGCATAGAGGTGGGATTGTGGTGTAATGCCTAATAAACAGCTAAGCAAAACAGAAAAAAATACACCATCAAGACCGCTCAGTAAATATTTGAAACAGGTGGAATCACTTAACACCTCAGTGCCAGAAGAAATGGCAAGCCGTCAGCAAGCAACTGCTGCACAAGTTCACCAAACTGAACAACAATCACAACATCTCATCACCAAAGAAGACCTGCAACATCTCTCGTCAAAAGAGGACATTGGAAAAGTCATGCAAGAAATGCCCAGCCTATTTAATAATTTGAGAAAAGATATTAACACCATAGATACCAGAAATCCTCGAGTTGAGGAAGTTCAAACCACTACCACTATAACCAGACAGCAAACAACTACTGAGCTACAAAGTCATGTGGATATAATACAGTCTCTCAAAGATAGAACCGTGGTCAACGGAACAATCTAAGAGTCAGGGGTGTCCCCAAAACCATTCACCCACCATCAATAGAAGGTCACTTTCAGAGCCTCTTTCGTACAATAAAGGGAACTCTGTCATCGGCTGAAATAGTGATGGAGCGGGCTCACAGAGCCCTGGGGGTGAGGCCTCCTTCAAAGGCACCTCCAAGAGACATCATCATTAGGTTGAATTTCAAGGACAAGGAGGAGATCCTAAGATGTGCAAGAGCTAAACATTCCATACGACATGCAGGCTACGACATACAATTGTTTTCTGACCTCTCCCCGACCACCCTCCAAAAGAGACGAGAGCTTGCACACATCACTAGGCGGCTGAGGGCCAACAAAATACAGTATCACTGGGGATTCCCAGTCTCCCTAATCGTCACCCATAACAACAAAACCTATGTCTACAGATCTGGATCTGATCTAAAAACCTTCTATGCGGATCTATCAATAGAACAAGAACCTCAGCAAGTGGAAAACAACATGGAGCCCGAGATCTCTGTAGTGCCTTGACTTGCCTTGTGACAAGGGAGGCGCAGTATCCTTTTATTTGTACCTACCTGTTTAGAATGTCAGTGTTTGTGATTGGTTAAGCTGTTTGCCGTGAGATAATATATGATAATTTATATACACGGATAAATATGGTACTAATGTTATGATCATTTAGAATGAAGACTATACATATCTGCACTAGCCTGTTTGCCCACTACATTACCAATAGCTAAGGGCATACATTGAGTGTGTGTAAAGCTGTAAACTTTGATTCTTACATTAATTACACAACCCAATCAGAGTCTTACCAGTCAAGGTGGGAGTATTTTACTGAGATCTAAATTCTAGACACCACTGAATTTCACACATGTAAACACTAAGGGGCCAATTTATCAAGCTCCATAACTTGTCCACCTGTTCCATAACTTGTCCGCCTGCTCTGAGGCTGCGGGCAGAAATCAAGCCGATCAAATATGATCGAGTTGATTGACACCCCCTGCTAGCGGCCAATTGGATGTGAATCTTCAGGGGGCGGCATTGCACCAGCAGTTCACATGTACTGTTGGTGCAATAATAAATGCCAACAGCCTATGCTGTCAGCATTTATCGATGTGCGGCGGACATGATACGCTACATCCTATCATGTCCACTCGCATATTAATAAATATACCCCTAAGACCTAAATCTTTAAATCCCTTAATGATCCAACAATACTCTCCCTTTTTTTATGTCCCCATCCATATCACTAAATGCCATATCTGACTCTTCATGCTGCATTGTTCCATTACAGCCCATGGGTGTTATATATTCCCTAAAGTTGTATTTTTCTATGGATTACTACCCTCATTGACCCCTGTTAATTGTTATACGGTTGTTCTGTATTTTGTCAAACTTTGTTTGTATTGTTTGCAGGGATAACCGAGCAAGCATTACTTTATTTGTTAGTTGCCTAGAGTTTCAGGCAAGTCACCTAATAACGTTTCACCTATCTCTTCACTCATCTTTCTAAGCTATTTAATTAATTTTCTTTATCCTTTCTTACCCCCTTTCTTCCCCTTTTTCTTCTATAATGTAAGATGAGTATTCATCCTTTACTTGTGGGATATTATCCTTCCTAACAGGAAGTGGCAAAGAGCACCACAGCAGAGCTGTCTACATAGCTCCTCCCTTAGCTCCACCCCCAGTCATTCTCTTTGCCTACTCTAAGTACTAGGAAGGGTAAAGTGAAAGAGGTGATAAAATATTAGTTTTTAATTTCTTCAAGCAAGAGTTTGTTATTTTAAATGGTACCGGTGTGTACTATTTACTCTCAGGCAGCAGATGGATGAAGACTGCTGCCTGGAGGATGATGATCTTAGCATTCGTAACTAAGGTCCATTACTGTTCCCACAGAGGCTGAGGAGTACAAGAAACTTCAGTGTGAGGAACGTTTTCATGCTATGCAGCAGTGAGGTATGTTCGGTCATATTTTTCTGGAGAGACTGTGTATTTCAGAAAGGCTGACATTATACCCAGGAGGGTAAGGGTAAGCAGTAATCCTAGAGCTAAAAGAAGGGCATTACTTAGCTTGCATATGGGGCCAATTACAAATATGGTTGACACTGAGTTGTAAATGTTTGTGGGCAAACGTTTTTTATGATTTGGGAGTGCTTTAACGTTTTGTGGCAATAACGTTTTGGGCAACTTTACTGAGGGCACACATGGCTTAACTTTTGGGTCTCAGAACCCACATGGCTAGTTATAACCCCTCTGGTGCTGTTCTTTGAGGCTGTGGAGACATCGAGTGAGATGGGCGGGGCCTATTTTGGCGCCTCAGGTGCGCAGTTATTTTTTCTCAGCAAGCAGCAAGCTCTAACTCCTGAGGGCCCTGGTGTATGTTTTGGGCCAAATCAAAGCTTTTACCCCACATTTACTATCCCTGAGGGCAGGTAGGGCCACAGCAGGGCTGTGGCAAGGTGCTGGGGGTGTTTTTTTCCGGGTCTGGGCCTATTTTCAATATGGTTTGCAAATTAAGGTGTTAAATGTTAAAATTCCTTGTGGGGCAATCTTAACTACTTATATGGGGTCTGCATACAACATTTTAAAAAATTTGGTGCATGTTTAGGCTGTTTTGCAGAACGTGTATGCTTTTTTTCTCTTAAAGGCGCAGTACCGTTTTTTAAGATTGTTATGTTTTTCACTAAATAAAGTGTTTTCATGCTTGTTTGTAGTCATTACTAGCCTGTGCAACATGTCTGACATTGAGGAAAGTCAATGTTCAATATGTTTAGAAGCCATTGTGGAACCTCCACTTAGAATGTGTCCCTCATGCACTGAAAGGTCAATAAATTGCAAAGAACATATTTTAGCTACTAAAAGTATGTCGCAGGATGATTCTCAGTCAGAAGGGAATCAGGTTATGCCATCTAATTCTCCCCAAGTGTCACAACCATTAACGCCCGCACAAGCGACGCCAAGTACTTCTAGTGCTTCTAATTCTTTCACCCTGCAAGATATGGCCGCAGTTATGAATACTACCCTCACAGAGGTTTTATCTAAGCTGCCTGGGTTGCAGGGGAAGCACAGTAGGTCTGGTGTGAGAACAAATGCTGAGCCCTCTGACGCTTTATTAGCCATATCCGATGTACCCTCACAATGTTCTGAGTTGGGGGTGAGGGATTTGCTGGCTGAGGGAGAGATTTCTGATTCAGGAAATATGTTCCCTCAGACAGATTCAGATATGACGGCTTTTAAATTCAAACTAGAACACCTCCGCTTATTGCTCAGGGATGTTTTAGCGACTCTGGATGATTGTGACCCTATTGTAGTTCCAGAGAAATTGTGTAAAATGGACAGATTCCTAGAGGTTCCTGCCTACACTGATGTTTTTCCGGTCCCTAAGAGGATTTCGGAAATTGTTACTAAGGAGTGGGATAGACCAGGTATTCTGTTCGCTCCACCTCCTGCTTTTAAGAAAATGTTTCCCATATCAGACGCCGTGCGGGACTCGTGGACAGACGGTCCCTAAGGTGGAGGGAGCTGTTTCTACCCTGGCTAAGCGTACAACTATACCGATTGAGGACAGTTGTGTTTTCAAAAATCCTATGGATAACAAATTAGAGGGTCTCCTGAAGAAAATATTTGTTCATCAAGGTTTTCTTCTCCAACCTATAGCGTGCATTGTTCCTGTAACTACTGCAGCGTCATTTTGGTTCGAGGCTCTGGAAGAGGCTCTTCAGGTTGAGACTCCATTAGATGATATTCTGGATAGAACTAGGGCTTACAAGCTAGCTAATTTTTTCATTACAGATGCCTCTTTTCAATTGGCTAAATTAGCGTCGAAAAATTCAGGTTTTGCCATTTTAGCGCATAGAGTGTTATGACTTAAGTGTCATCAAAAGCTAAGCTTTTAGCCATCCCTTTCAAGGGTAAGACCCTATTCGGGCCTGAACTGAAAGAGATCATTTCAGACATCACTGGAGGGAAAGGCCATGCCCTTCCTCAGGATAAGACAAATAAAATGAGGACCAAACAAAATAATTTTCGTTCCTTTCGAAACTTCAAAGGTGGTCCCTCTACCTTTTCCCCTGCCGCAAAGCAAGAGGGGAATTTTGCTCAATCCAAGTCAGTCTGGAGACCTAATCAGATTTGGAACAAGGGTAAACAGGCCAAGAAGCCCGCTGCTGCCACCAAGACAGCATGAAGGGGTAGCCCCCGATCTGGGACCGGATCTAGTAGGGGGCAGACTTTCTCTCTTTGCTCAGGCTTGGGCAAGAGATGTTCAGGAGTCCTGGGCTTTAGAAATAGTAATCCAGGGGTATCTTCTAGATTTCAAAGATTGTCCCCCAAGGGGGAGATCCCATCTTTCTCAATTGTCTGTAAACCAGACAAAAAGAGAGGCGTTCTTACACTGTGTAGAAGACCTATATACCATGGGAGTGATCTGCCCAGTTCCAGAAACAGAACAGGGGCAAGGGTTATACTCCAATCTGTTTGTGGTTCCTAAAAAAGAGGGAACCTTCAGACCAATTTTGGATCTCAAGATGCTAAACAAATTCCTCAGAGTCCCATCCTTCAAGATGGAGACCATTCGGACTATTTTGCTGATGATCCAGGAGGGTCAATATATGACCACCATGGACTTAAAGGATGCGTATCTATATATTCCTATCCACAAAGATCATCACCAGTCCCTCAGGTTCGCCTTTCTGGACAAGCATTACCAGTTTGTGGCTCTTCCCTTCGGGTTGGCCACGGCTCCCGAAATTTTCACAAAGGTGCTAGGATCCCTTCTGGCAGTTCTAAGGCCACGGGGCATAGCGGTGGCACCTTATCTGGACGATATCTTAATCTAGGCGTCAACTTACCAACTAGCCAAGTCTCACACGGACATCGTGTTGGCTTTTCTAAGATCTCACGGGTAAAAAAGAGTTCAATTCTCCCTCTCACAAGAGTTTAATTCATGGGAACTCTGATAGATTCGGTGGACATGAAAATTTTTCTGACGGAGGTCAGGAAATAAAAAATTGTATCCATCTGCCGAGCTCTTCATTCCATTCCTCGGCCGTCAGTGTCTCAGTGTATGGAGGTAATAAGCTTAATGGTAGTGGCAATGGACATAGTTCCGTTTACTCGCTTGCATCTCAGACCACTGCAACTATGCATGCTCAATCAGTGGAATGGGGATTATGCAGATTTATCTCCTCAAATAAATCTGGACCAAGAGACCAGAGACTCTCTTCTTTGGTGGTTGTCACAGGATCATCTGTCCAAGGGAATGTGTTTCCGCAGGCCAGCATGGGTCATAGTGACGACGGATGCCAGCCTATTGGGTTGGGGTGCAGTCTGGAATTCCCTGAAAGCACAGGGTTTGTGGACTCAGGAGGAGGTTCTCCTCCCGATAAATATTCTAGAACTGAGAGCGATATTCAATGCGCTTCAGACGTGGCCTCAGCTGGCATCGGCCAGATTCAAAAGATTCCAGTCGGACAATATCACGACTGTAGCATATATCAATCATCAGGGGGGAACAAAGAGTTCTCTAGCAATGATAGAGGTTACCAAAATAATTCGATGGGCAGAGACTCACTCTTGCCATCTATCAGCAATCTATATCCCAGGTGTGGAGAACTGGGAAGCGGATTTTCTAAGTCGTCAGACTTTTCATCCGGGGGAGTGGGAACTCCATCCGGAGGTGTTTGCACAATTGATTCGGCAATGGGGCACACCAGAATTGGATCTGATGGTGTC
This sequence comes from Bombina bombina, assembly GCF_027579735.1. Taxonomy (NCBI): domain Eukaryota; kingdom Metazoa; phylum Chordata; class Amphibia; order Anura; family Bombinatoridae; genus Bombina; species Bombina bombina. The sequence continues at coordinate 446,559,041 of NC_069503.1, forward strand.
ACGTCAGAACGCCAAACTTCCTCGTTACGGGTCCAGTCAAGGGATCCTCAGGCAGTACTGATAGATGCTCTAGCAGTACCCTGGTCGTTCAACCTGGCTTATGTGTTTCCACCATTTCCTCTCCTTCCTCGTTTGATTGCCAGAATCAAACAGGAGAGAGCTTCAGTGATTTTGATAGCACCTGCGTGGCCACGCAGGACTTGGTATGCAGACCTGGTGGACATGTCATCTTTTCCACCATGGACTCTGCCACTGAGACAGGACCTACTGATTCAAGGTCCGTTCCAGCATCCAAATCTAGTTTCTCTGTGGCTGACTGCTTGGAGATTGAACGCTTGATCTTATCCAAGCGGGGTTTCTCGGAGTCAGTCATAGACACCTTGATTTAGGCTCAAAAGCCTGTCACCAGGAAAATTTATCATAAGATATGGCGTAAATATCTTTATTGGTGTGGAGTAAGATCAGGATTCCTAGGATTTTGTCCTTTCTCCAAGAAGGATTGGAGAAGGGGCTTTCAGCTAGTTCCTTAAAGGGACAGATATCTGCTTTATCAATTCTACTACACAAATGTCTGGCAGATGTTCCAGACATTCAGTCGTTCTGTCAGGCTTTAGTTAGAATCAAGCCTGTGTTTAAACCTGTTGCTCCACCATGGAGTTTGAATTTAGTTCTTAAAGTTCTTCAAGGGGTTCTGTTTGAACCTATGCATTCCATAGATAGTAAGCTTCTATCTTGGAAAGTTCTGTTTTTAGTTGCTATCTCTTCGGCTCGAAGAGTTTCTGAACTATCTGCATTGCAATGCGACTCGCCTTATCTTGTTTTCCATGCTGATAAGGTGGTTTTGCGTACCAAACCTGGATTCCTTCCTAAGGTTGTTACTAATAGGAATATCAATCAGGAAATTGTTGTTCCTTCTCTGTGTCCTAATCCTTCTTCTCAGAAGGAGCGTCTGTTGCACAACTTGGACATGGTTGTGCTTTGAAGTTTTACTTGCAAGCGACCAAAGATTTCCGTCAAACATCTTCTTTGTTTGTTGTTTATTCTGGAAAACGTAGAGGTCAAAAAGCTACGGCTACCGTTCTTGCCTTTTGGCTAAAAAGCATCATCCGTTTGGCATACGAGACTGCTGGACAGCAGCCTCCTGAAAGAATTACAGCTCACTCTACTAGAGCAATGGCTTCTGCATGGGCTTTTAAAAATTATGCTTCTGTTGAACAGATTTTTAAGGCTGCATACCTTTTCCAAATTTTCCAAATTTGATACATTTGCTTCTTCGGAGGCTATTTTTGGGAGAAAATTTCTTCAAGCAGTGGTGCCTTCTGTTTAACCATATGTCTTGTCCCTCCCGTTCATCCGTGTCCTGTAGCTTTGGTATTGTATCCCACAAGTAAAGGATGAATCCGTGGACTTGTCTTAACTTATAGAAGAAAAGTAAATTTATGCTTACCTGATAAATTAATTTCTTCTATGGTAAGACGAGTCCACGGCCTGCCCTGTCATTTTAAGACAGATTTTATTTTTTTGATTTAAACTCAGTCACCTCTGCACCTTGTAGTTTCTCCTTTTTCTTCCTGTACCTTCGATCGAATGACTGGGGGTGGAGCTAAGGGAGGAGCTATGTAGACAGCTCTGCTGTGGTGCTCTTTGCCACTTCCTGTTAGCAAGGATAATATCCCACAAGTAAAGGTTGAATCCGTGGACTCGTCTTACCATAGAAGAAATTAATTTATCAGGTAAGCATAAATTTACTTTTTTTTTTCAGAATGGACTGCCAATCCAGTAAATGCAGATCACATTGCCTTACCTTCACCACTATCAATGCAAAAGGTCTTAACAATCGAGGTAAGAGATCCATAGCATTTAGAGAACTTAAAGGGACACTGAACACAATTTTTTTCTTTTGTGATTCAGATAGAGCATGCAATTTTAAGCAACTTTCTAATTTACTCCTATTATCATTTTTTCTTCGTTCTCTTGATATCTTTATTTGAAAAAGAAGGCATCTAAGCTTTTTTCTTCGTTCAGAACTCTGGACAGCACTTTTTTATTGGTGGATGAATTTATCCACCAATCAGCAAAGACAACCCAGGTTGTTCACCAAAAATGGGCCGGCATCTAAACTAACATTTTTGCATTTCAAATAAAGATACCAAGAGAATAAAGAACATTTGATAATAGGAGTAAATTAGAAAGTTGCTTAAAATTTTATGCTCTATCTGAATCACGAAAGAAAAAATTTGGGTACAGTGTCCCTTTAAAACCTACACAGCCACATCATTTTCTATTAAGAGACACATTTCTGCAGAGGTAGGGAACCAAAATGGTATAATGTGTAATACCCTACAGCACATTTTGCCTCAGGCACAACCAAAAAATTTGGGGTAGGAATTTTAATACACCAATCCATCCCACTCAAAACCACACACATTGAAAAAGACCCAGAGGGGCGGTATATTTTACTAACGGGCACACTTTACGATCACCCAATAAGCAACAGTATATGTCCCAAACACTAATCAGCACCAGTTTGTTAAACAAGTCTCTAAGGTACTATTAGATCCCGCGAAGGGCCCAGTGTTTCTCACTGGTGACCTTAACATCCCCCTGGATCCCAGTCTTGACATCACTAATGGCTCTGCCAGTATTCCCAGTGGGACGATTAAATCTATCAAAACAACTATCTCTGATTTTGTTTTGCATGACGTTTGGAGAACACTAAATCCAACATGTGAAGATTTTACTTATTACTAACCTCCTTACAACAAATACTCGCAAATTAATTATATTTTCCCAGATGGTATGGGTTTGGACATGGTTGGTGCATGTGACATCGGCTCCATTACCTGGTCTGACCATGCCCCTGTCACCTGTGCAGTCCAGTGGCCCAACATTCCCCCTATGACATACATCTGGAGATTGGATGATACACTTTTAGATTAAACATTAAGACTGAACTGCAGAAATCTTTATCCGATTACCTCTTACACAATGACCCTGCACACACCTCTTTGACAAATATGTGGAAATCCCATAAATGAATGATTTGTGGAGAATTACTCAAACAAAAAGCAAGATTACTTAAACAATACAGAGAAAAGCACTCACAACCGTTAAATGCCATTTCATCCCTAGAAGATAAACATAAACAAAATCCTCTAAATAAAAACACTAGGAAAGCACTCATACAAGCTAGGGTTGACCTTAAACAACATTTAATGGAGGCTTACCAAAGCAGAACATTAACAATCAAACAACAGTATTACGAGTGGGGAAACAAACCCAGGAAATTGTTAGCCAGATCTATTCGCAGGAAACAGCTTAGATCATACATCTATTACATAAAGACGGCAGACGGCTCCCTACTGTAATGCAACAAACAGATTGCCAACACCTTTTACTCATATTATAACGTTCTATACAACATTGCAAAGACAGCAGACATACAGACGCAGCATAGAAATTGACTCTCAAGGCAGCAAACCTTTGACAATTAATTAGTTATAATAGATCTGCCACAACTAGATAAGGTAGACGTGGATAGTTTAGATGCACCTATCTCACTTAAACAATTATCTGAAGCGATTAAAGACAGCAAAAGCCAAGGCCCGGATGGATTTACCCCCAGGTATTATAAAATATTCTTTAACACTTTAGCCCCAGTAATACTCTAGCTCTTTAACAGTCTGATTGAAGATCCCCAACTTACTAGTTCAATGCTGGAAGCACATATAACAATAATCCCTAAGCCTGGTAAGTCCACTACTGTCCCTGAAAACTTAAGACATATATCCCTGTTAAATACGGACGTTAAAATCCTAGCCAAGATCCTAGCTAAGCTCTTAAATAAATACCTCCCAGATCTTATATCGACGAACCAGGTGAGATTTGTCCTGGGCAGAGAAGCTTGGGACAATACTTCTAAGGTACTGTAATAAATAAATTATGCCTGAGTTGAGGATGTACCTATGGCACTGTTCTAGACGTACAAGGAGATGGACTTCGACCACATCGATTGGATTTTTCTGCATCAAGTTATGAAGGCTATGAATTTTGGAGACTCCTGCATAAACATGACATTGCTTTATTTTCTACCCAAAATGCGCAAGTCAGAGTAAGTGGGACACTTTCGAACACATTTAGTATATCAAATGGCACTGGGCAGGGATGCCCACTATCTCCCTTATTATTTGCCCTATCAATTGAAGCCCCTGCACACAAAATTAGGAACAATTCCAAAATCACTGGTATAAAAATTGGAGATACTGAGCATAAGCAAGCACTTTATGACATACTTTACACTCTTACAAATATAGATACCTCTGTCCCAGAACTTCTTGAAGAGATAAAAACATATTGTATACTTTTGAATTTTCACCTTAACCTAACAAAATCTGAGCTTTTGAATATTGGTGCGACACAGGAAGATGTACAACATTTGCAGGCACACTATAATGTACCTGAAGCCACTTCACAGCTAAAATATTTAGGTATTTACATTTCAGTGAACCCTCAGGATTTATTTAAAAACAACTACTTAAAGCTAAAAGAGGAAATAATCAGAGATCTCTCATCATGGAAGAATAAACCCCTTTCATGGTTGGGAAAAATAAGTGTGATAAACATGTATGTTCTACCACGTATCTTATACATCTTACAGACTGTCCCAATCCTGATACCAAAAGAATTTTTATCCCAACTGCAAAAAAATCATAGGGCAGTTTATTTGGACAGGCACAAAACCTAGAGTCCCAAGAAAAACAATGTATCTACCATGAGATAGAGGGGGCTAGGATTCACTGACCTGACTACTTACAGGGGAGCAATTCTACTCCAACTCCTAATAGAATCGTCCCATAATACCAAGCATAAAGCATGGGTATGACTAGATGGACAAATACAACATTATTAAGAAGTTTACTGCCCATGGCACTGTAGCTAATCTCATTAGATGTTGACCAAAGAGAAAAAATGATCAAAGATTGCAACAAAGGATTGTTCGAATGATAGATAAAGAGCCTCAATCAACTTCCAGACAAATTCAAGCTGACCTTCAGGCACAGGGTACAAATGTGTCAGCACTATACATCGCCATCTGAATGAAAAGGAAAGAACCCCACTGCTGACACAGAAACATAACAAAGCCAGATTGGAGTTTGCCAAAACTTACCTGAGGAAGCCAAAATCATTTTGGGAGAATGTGCTGTGGACAGAGGAAACAAAATTACAGCTTTTTGCTAAAGACCATCATTCTACTGTTTTCAGAAAAAGAGGATTTTAAAGAAAAGAATACAGTCCCTACAATCAAACATGGTGGAGGTTCACTGATGTTTTGGGGTTGCTTTACAGCTTCAGGAACTGGATGTCTTGACTATGTGCATGGCATTATGAAATCTGAAGACTACCAAAGAATTATGTGGTGCAATGTAGGGCCCAGTGTTAGAAAGTTGGGTCTCCGTCAGAGGTCATGGGTCTTACAGCATGACAATGACCCAAAGCACATGTCAACAAGCACACAGAAATTATTTAAGACAAAGCGCTGGAGAGTAGTGAACTGGCCAGAAATGACTCCAGATCTCAATCCCATAGAGCACCTGTGGAGAGATCTCAAAACAGCAGTTGGGAAAAGGAACCCTTCCAATCTGAGAGACTTGGAGCAGTTGGTGAAAGAAGAGTGGTCCAGAATTCCAGTAGAGAAGTGTAAGAAACTCATTGATGGTTACAGGAAGCAATTGATTTCAGTTATTTTTTCCAAGAGGTGTGCTATCAAATATTAAATTGAGTTGAGGGTGCAGATAATTTTGTCCAGTCCATTTTTGGAGTTTTGTGTGGAATGTGTCAGATTTGGCTTTTTTCTCCACTTTTTTGTGTCATACCAATACAAACAAACAAAATAAACATAAAAATGCCTAAACATTTGTAATTGCAACAATTTTATGGGCAAAGTGGTGCATTATCTGACAGAAATGCAGGGATGCCAATATTTTTGGCCATGATATATTTACAGGGAACACACCCCATAGACCACATTGTAAAGGCAGTTTTCAGTGACATTTTTTTCTAACACCCCAAACCAGCCAATTTTAACCCCTCATAACTTCTTGCAGTTATTTTAAAAAATGCAACTTTTTTTTAATTAATAACTACACTACACGGTATTTAGGGGGCAATTGGGGCACATTTTAAAAATTAACCAGAGATCTGATTAACCAGAGATCTACTTTTCAAAATTGTAATGGCTGGTTGTTTATCGCTTGCCCGTAAATGGGCAAATTTGACTGATTACGGGCGTGTAATAAATTAGAGCTCCACTTGTAAACTAGCCCATATAAGGGTATAACAAAGTATTGGTTCCATGCTGGTAAAAAAATATATAAATTCGGTAGACACTTGGGGAGCCCATTCTAATGTATCCGGCCAGTATAGTTGTCAACAATTAGGAAGAAAAACCTGTACAAAATAAATAGCTTATTGAAATAGGCACATAAAATCCTCCATAATTGAAATAACTACTGCACTTTTAAACTTTTTAAAGTGAAGGAAAACAAACCTCTAAATCTCTAAGAAGATCTTTAATCCTATATGGCAATAATAAAGATACCATTATAGTGAAATAGCAAAACAATATTGTAGATCAGATTGAATTAATTTTGGAATGTTTTATAAACAAAACTGGTAAAACTGGAGTACTTGATATATGCAAAGTTTAATGTAAATACTGTAATCAAATGACAGTAACATTGATGCAGTAGGTCTTGTCTTAATTGTAAGAATTGTTAAGTTATGTAGATAATTGGTGTATTTTGTTCAACTTGGCTAAGAAAGATAATTGGTTTTGAACTTGTCCAGTTACCTGTTTTCTTGGGCGCGATCAAATATACGGCGCAGGTTTTGGCGCAAGCATGGGAACCTGCGCCGCCCGTAATTTCACCTTGCATATCGGGGTATTACATAAACCCCACCGGCAGTTCCTAAAGTGCCGTAATTAGTTTAAACTTCTTGTAATTTATTTTTTATTTTCTGTAATTTAGTGTTTGTTTTTTTTGTACTTTAGTTTATTTTATTTAATTGTATTTAATTCTAGGTAATTGTAGTTAATTAATTTAATTAATTTAATGATAGTGTAGTGTTAGGTGTAATTGTAAATTAGGTTAGGATTTATTTTACAGGCAATTTTGTATTTATTTTAGCTAGGTAGCTATTAAATAGTTAATAACTATTTAATAACTATTGTACCTAGTTAATATAAATACAAAGTTGCCTGTAAAATAAATATAAACCCTAAAATAGCTACACTGTAATTATTAATTATATTGTAGCTATCTTAGGGTTTATTTTATAGGTAAGTATTTAGTTTTAAATAGGAATAATTTAGTTAATAATAGTAATTTTATTTAGATTTATTTAAATCATATTTAAGTTAGGGGGGTGTTAGGGTAAGGGTTAGACTTAGGTTTAGGGGTTAATAACTATTATAGTGGCAGCAATGTTGGCAGCAGCAGATTAGGGGTTAATACATTTAATAGGCTATGTGGGCTATGGCGGGTTAGGGGTTAATACTTGAATAGGTTTATTGCGTTGTGGGTTAATGGTGGATTAAGGGTTAATAGTTTTAAGAGGTAGTTTACGATGTTGGGGATGGCGGATTTAGGGGTTAATAATTTAGTTATTACTTGCGGTGTGGGTTTGATGGCGGTTTAGGGGTTAATTGACAGGTAGATAGACATTGCGCATGCGTTAAGTGTTAGTTTATTTTTGCAGGAATTTTCGGGAGTTACTGTGTTCCCATACACAAGGCCTGCTACGGCTGCCTTTTTATGGCGAGGTTAAAATGGAATACGATTTCTCCATTTTCGCAACGTATGGCCTTGCACTGGATATTGGACACCGATTTACAACGTGGTCCCATGTTAGCCTATGGGAGTAATAATTGCGAGCGACGGGTGAAATATACACACCTAACTTGTATGCTACGCCGTATATGTAATACCAAAATCGTGTAAAATCGGGCTTGCTGCATATGTAATGGAGGCCCTTGTATGACAGTTTAGCAGTGCACGTTTAATATTTTTTAGTTCGCTATTTCAAATTGCACATGCAGATCATGATTGGAGAAACTTACCAACATACCAAAATATACACACAATTGTTGGGTGGAGCTTGGCAGCCATTTTCGGCTCATAACAAACTATGAATATTTAAATGTTACATGTACTTCTTACAAGCTTATAGATGTGGGACCAGTTGCAGGATGCTTCACTGGTATGTAATAATAAGTAATCAAATTTATTTTTTAGGTCTAGACTGTTCCTTTAAAATATTACATAGTTTCCCTATTTATTTATTTTTTTAAATATGAATAAAATATATTTTTCTATTTGAGTTGACCTAGTCATTCAGTAAACATGTAATACATTGCTTCCCTTGACCCAGTCAGACAATGAGGAATGAGCATTCAATACATTGTTTCCCTTGACCCAGTTAGTCAATTAGAATTGCTTCACTTGCTGTTAGCTTCCATTTAAATTTAGCTTCTACTTTTTCATGCCAGATAGAACAACTTTGAGTAACATATCCCTTGAATTGGATAAGCTGCATATTTATCTCAGCTCTCTAAGAGTTACTAAAATGAGAGACAAACTTAAAGAACAAAAACAATGTAAAAGTTCTTCTTTATCTAGTTAAAATTGCAAAACTTTACAGACATAACAAAAGGTTGGTCAAGCAAATGTAAGAAATACTGTTATGTTAACTCACAGAATACAAAAACACTTTTTAACATCACTCAATAACATTGGCCTAAACCCTTTCTTGAAAATATCTCACAGAAAAACAAAACTCACAACAACATCATGAATAAAAAATTGGAATTTCCGAAGAAATTTGTACCGACTCTCTTCCAAGCCATGACATGCGAGATCAGCTCCATTATAATCAATGGAGCAGCATCTATCTCACAACCGTTCACTTCTCACAGGCTCAGCATAGCGCAAGTGTCGCTGTGAAGGATACCGGCATCACAGAAAGGTTTTTTAAAACAATACAGACAAACAAATTTGAAAGAGAAAATGACACCCTCTATAAAACAGTCCAAAATGACAAATTTCCAAATGACAACCTCATCAGTGTTGAATTAGTGAAACACTAAGAAACTTCATAAGGGGAATAAGAAATCTGCCCACTTGGCTGAGGTTTAGGTAAAAAACACCATGCACACCCCAAATGTCCATAATCAGTCAACAGTTAGCTTCATGTTTTGTCTGAGAATTTTCCATGATGCATCTTGGTTTATCCAGTGAGACTACTTTCTATAATGAAACAGACACACAGGTGTTCTACACTTAAAGGGATAGTAAACACCACAAATGTTATTGCTTAAAAAGATAGATAATGCCTTTATTTACCATACCCCAGTTTACCTCTGTAATTTGCTTGTATCTAAGCTTCTGCAGACTGCCTCCTTATCCCAGATCTTTTGACAGAATTGAATTTTAGGCAATTAGATCTGTCTCTTAAATAACTTCCCGTGCATGAGCACAATATTATCTACTAGTTGGTAAGCCTGCCCAGAGGGCAGTCTATGTGTTGTTAAAAATAATAATAAAAAAAAAATTGAACTACCGAAAAATATAAACAAATTATCAAACAAAACTAAAAAATTAAACCTAAGCCCTATAAAAATTAACCCCCCCCCCAAAAAAAATAAAAACATCCCCTAATCTAATGCTAAACTACCAATAGCCCTTAAAGGGTCTTTCTGTAGGGCATTGCCCTAAGTTAAACAGCTCTTTTGCAGTTACAAAAAATTCTAAGTCCCCCCTAACAGTAAAACCCACAAACACACCAAACCCCCCCCAAAATAAAAAACCTAACACTAAAAAACCTAAACTATCCATTGCCCTGAAAAGTGCATTTGTATGGGCATTCAGCTCTTTTGCTGCCCATCCCTAATCTAACCCCCCCAAAAAAAAAACCTAACACTAAAGCCCCAAATAGATACACACGGGTCCTGAAATCAGCCAATAGGATTTCAGTAGCTCTCATCCTATTGGTTGATTTGAATTTGAAGAATCAAATCAGCCAATAGGAATTCAAAGGACGCCATCTTTAATCGCGTACCTTGAATTTACTATTCAGTGTACAGCGGCAATCGGAAGAAGAGGATCCTCCACGCTCCATGGCTCCGCGGTCGCCGGTCTTCAGTTCCGCTGTCGCCGGTCTTCAGTTCTGCTGTCCTGGATGAAGAAAGAAGAGGTCCCCACTTGGAAGAAGATGTCGACCGCTTGGAAGAAGACTTTATCGCATGGAAGAGGACCTTCTCTGCTGGACTTCAGGACCCGTGAGTATCTATTTGCGGCTTTAGTGTTAGTTCGTTTTTTACATTTGGGTTTTGTTTTTTAGATTAGGGATGGGCAGCAAAAGAGCTGAAGGCCCTTTTAAGGGCAATGCCCATACAAATGCCCTTTTCAGGGAAATGGGTAGTTTAGGTTTTTTTAGTGCTAGAGTTTTTATTTTGCAGGGTTTGGTGGGTGGGGGTTTTACTGTTAGGGGGTCTTAGTATGTTTAATTCTTAAAAGAGCTGTTAAAATTAGGGCAATGCCCTACAAAAGGCCCTTTTAAGTCTATTGGTAGTTTATTATTAGATTAGGGGGTGTTTTTATTTGGGGGGGTTATTTTCATAGGGATTAGGTTTAATTTTGTAAACTTTTGTAAGCTTTTTTTATTTTTTGTAATTTTAGTATTTTTTAGTTGAGGTAATTTGTGTTAATTTAGGGGTTGTTAGGTTAGGGGGTGTTCGGTTAGGGGGCTTAGTAATTTAATTAGTTATTTGCGAGGGTGGGTTTTGGCAGTTTAAAAGGTTGATAGGTTAATTAGGTTTATTGCTATGTGGGGGTTTTCAGTTTAGAGGTTAATTAGGTTTATTGCGATGTGTCGTGCAGGCGTTGTTTTTTTTTTTTTTTGTAATGCTCTATTTGCCTTCGCTGCATCCCGGTGGATTCACAAAATGGCTGGGTGGCTTCGCTGCATCCAGGTGAATTCTTTTGGCTGCGTGTGCAGCCAACATTCTGTTGGTTGCCTCGCGCTGCCAACATTCCATTGAGGATGCATGCGCAACTTTCAACGGCGACGGACATTACAAACGCAATTATAGTATAGATATGAAACACATAAACTAACACCTTTAGTGTAGCCTTTTCTGGAGCATCATCTGCCCATTACCACTTTCTGTTAGGTACCTCAAGGCTCTGTCCTCGGTCTCCTTCTCTTTTTAATCTACACGTCATAATTATGTTCCTTAATAAAGTCCCTCAGTTTTCAATACCATTTGCATGCCAATGACACCCAAATCTATCTCTCTGCACCAGACCTACCTCCTTCCTTACTAACTTGTGTCACTATTTGTCTTTCTCATATTTCATCTTGGATGTCCTCTCACTACCTTAAGCTAAATCTCTCCAAAACTGAACTCCTTATTTTTCGACCTTCCTCCAAAATCTACACCCCCCAATTTTCTATAAATGCTGATTATTCCATCATTATCCCTACCCCGCATGCCCAATGTCTTGGGGTCACACTTGACTCAGACCTTTCTTTCACTCCTCACATTCAGTCCTTGGCTAAAGCCTGCTGCTTCCACCTTAAAAACAGCTTGAAATTTAGACATTTACACAAGACACAACTAAGATTTTAATCCACTCTTATGTCCTTTCCTGTCTCGACTATTGAAACCCCATCCTCTTTAGTCTCCCTAGCTGCTGCCTAGCTCCTTTACAATACATAAGGAATGCCTCTGCCAAGCTCATCTTCCTTACAGGTCACTCTTCATCTGCTGCACCTCTCTACCAATCCCTTCACTGGCTTCCTCTTGCCTCCAGGATTAAACACAAAATCCTCACTCTGACATACAAAGTCCTCAACTGCACTGTTCCCCCCTACATTTCAGACCTTGTCTCCAGATAATCTCCCTCCTGTCCCCTTCGCTCTGCTCACAATCTACTACTCTCCTCCTCTCTTGTTAGTTCCTCACATTCCCGTTTACAGGACTTCTCCAGACTGGCTTCCATCCTGTGGAACTCCCTGCCTTGCTCCACAAGACTCTCCCCTGGTTTTAACTGCTTCAGGTGCTCCCTAAAGACTCTACTATTCAGGGATGCATACAACCTTCACTAACCTTTCCTAACTCCATTGCTTTCCCCTTGAACCCCTTAGAATGTAAGTCTATAAGCCTAGCTGTTTGTAGATCGCCTTCATAAGAACCGACTACAACAGTGCAACTCTCGGCAGGGTCCTCTACCCATTTTATCCCTGTAAATGTTATCTTGTATACCGCCTATGCTTATAGCGCTGCAGAATCTGTTGGCGCTCTACAAATACCTGATAATAATAATAATAATAGCTGTGAAAAACTGTCAAATGCAGAGGTGGCCTTCAAGGGCTTAGAAATTAGCATATGAGCCAACCTAGGTTTAGCTTTTCAACTAAGAATAAAAAGAGAACAAAGTAAATGTGATGATAAAAGTAAGCTAGAAAGTTGTTTAAAATTGCATGCCCTATCTGAATCATAAACGTTTAATTTAGACTTTACTATCCCTTTAAGACATTTCCATTAAACCATGTTTCAATCATGTTTTTTTAATTGTTTTTCTCATTTCATGTGCAAGATTTCATGTATTGGGCACTTAACACAACTATAGAATGATGGCAGGAATACCAACCAAATACGCTCAGAAAGATAGGTGAAAATGTGTTATAAACATGACCTTGCCTTTACAACTTTATAAGCCTCTATGAATCTCGACTAATTGGTGTAACCTTAAAGGAACTTAAATTACCCTTTTTTTCCACTAAACTGTGGGCAATGAATTTCGCATTTCACTTTGACCTGCAAAAATATGCTAAAAACAAAGAAGCCTTGTTTTATCTTGTCGCCAGCTGCATTAGAGTTTTTCATAGGGAAGGCTGTTTACATGATTCCAACAATTTAAAGGGACAATAAAGTACAAATTAAACCTTAATTATGATGAATGTTACTTAGTTTTCTTGGTATCAATAGCTAAAGAGTAATTTCAGGTGAGCTCGGGACATGTATGTGTCTTTAGTCATCTGGCAGCGGTGTTTGCAACAATGTTTATAGCAATAAAATGTTATATATAGATACAGACACTGTTACCATAGACTGTTAAAGACATGTTACCTAGTTTTACTGTTCAAAAAAGGATACTAATAAAACAAAAGCAATTTTGATGATAGAAGTAAATTGGAATCATGCTCTGTCTTTATTATGACAGGCCCATTTATCTAAAGACCGCTGCTCCATAACCCTGTCCGCCTGCTCTGAGCAGGTGGACAGGAATCGCCGGAAATCGACCCAATTGAATACGATCGGGTTGATTGACACCTCCCTGCTGGCGGCCCATTGGCCGCGAGTCAGCAGGGGGCGGCATTGCACCAGCAGCTCTTGTGAGCTGCTGGTGCAATGTTAAATGCGGAGAGCGTATTGCTCTCCACATTTAGCGAGGTCTTGCGGACCTGATCCGCAGTGTCGGATCAGGTCCGCAAGACCTTTGATAAATTGGGGCCTGAATGTTTAATTTTGATTTTACTGTCCCTTTAAATACATTTTCCTTCAAGACACTCCGATAACACTTTGCAATATTTATGCGCCCAACGAGCAACAACACACTTTTTTCACTAAAATATCACACTTATTAACACAGTGGTCTCAAACTTTGATGATTGTGGCGGGAGACTTCAATATAAATCTTAAGATATTAAAAGAGACCAATTCCACCAAGCTGACAAACAAACAATGTAGATTAAATTCTATTACTAAGACCATTAGAGATACACTAGAGTCACATAACGTGATCGACTCTTGGACTTCCTTATATGGTCAGACATCTGACCATACGTATTATTCACCTGCCCATAAAACTTACACTAAACTCGATTACATATTCATTAGTCAAATAATGCTACCTAACCTGGTTTCCTCATCTATTCACGCTTCAGTTTGGTCAGACCACTCAATCATTCAAACACAATTGAAAAGTCTTACTGACACAAACAGACAGAAATCATGGACATATGACCCCGCACTTTTGAAACAACCAGACATTTTCAATAGAATCCTTAAGAGTCTTAAAGAATATTGGAGTCTTAACGTTACTCCGTCAATCAAACCAATCATAACTTGGGCCGCTCACAAACCTTACATTAGAGGTCTACTAATTAAAGAGAAAAACATTTTCCTGAAAAAGACCAGATTGGTAACAATAACACTTCAGAAGGAAATAGAAGAATTAGAAAAGAGTCACAGATTTACACTGTCCGACCAGACTTTAACCACACTGACCAATAAAAGAAAAGAACTCAATAAAATATTAACCGACAACTCTATGAGAGCTATTAGCAAACTGAAAACATACTATTTCCTACACGCAAACAAACCAGATAAATTTTTAGCTAATAAATTGAGAGAGAAAACTAAATCCTTCACAATCACACAATTACAAAAATCAGACGGAGCCTTGACATCCCACCCACGAGAAATTGTAGAATGTTTTGCCCAATACTATGAGGCCCTTTATGATGGAAAGAAGGTCTCACATACACCACAGATAGCACAATTGAGTCAAAATCTTCTAGAATTAGCAAAACTCCCAAGATTAGGCGAACAAGATGCAAAAACCCTAGATGCAGACATCACATTGGCAGAAATAGCTTCCGCAATCAAAGAGCTCAAGATAGGTAAAGCGGCGGGTCCGGATGGGTTTTCTGGGGATTACTTCAAATTGTTTAAAACAGATCTGTATGCCCACCTTCACAAATTTTGTAATGATGCGCTAAATGGTACTCCAATCCCCTCAGAACTACTTCAGGCGAAAATTATTGTGATCCCAAAGCCAGGAAAAAACCCCAAAATAACCTCAAATTACAGACCAATCTCACTGATCAATCAAGACGTAAAGATTTTCACCAAAATCTTGGCAAACAGACTTAAACACCTTTTGCCCTCATTAATCCACCCTGATCAGGTGGGCTTCATTAAAGATCGTGAAGCACCGGATAATGTCCGTCGCACAGTGGCCCTGGTTGAATATTTGAAAGAAACAAAAACGCCTTCTCTGCTCCTTTCCTTGGACGCGGAGAAGGCGTTTGACAGGGTGGATTGGGTATATATGATAGAGATCTTAGAACAATTTGGATTTGGTGATAAATTTATAGGGGCAGTTAAAAATATATACTCTAACCCAAGAGCCACAATCAGAGCGGCGGGATACCAATCTAGGCCGATCCAAATTTTAAATGGTACGCGCCAGGGATGCCCCTTTTCACCACTTTTATTTGCGCTCTGCGTGGAACCATTAGCAGCATGCATCCGAAATTCACAATGTATCCATGGTGTTAAACTGAACAAAGGGGAATTTAAATTATCACTATTTGCGGATGACATCCTGCTAACACTTTCTAAACCCATGCTTTCTCTACCCAATCTCTATAAGGTATTAGACGATTTCTCTCGGATTTCTGGCTTCAAAATAAACTCTGATAAGTGTGAGGCTCTCCCCCTTTTTTTACCAGCTCAAACACAGAAACTAATAGAAACTAATTTTGATTTTAAATGGGCCAAGCACTCTATTAAATATTTGGGAATATATATCACTGACACCATAGACGCACTATATAAAGCTAACTACACACCGATCATCAAAAATATAAGATCTGACCTGAACAAATGGAAAAAAGGATGTTTCTCGTGGGTGGGTAGACAAGTAGCTATAAAAATGAATGTTCTACCTCGACTATTGTACCTGTTTCGGGCCCTTCCTATCAAAATACCACTAAAAGACTTAGAAGACCTTCAGTCTGAGTTCCTCAGATTTATCCGAGGCCACAAAACGACTAGAATACCTGCTAACATATTAAAATTGCATAAGCAACTAGGGGGAATAGGGGTTCCCAATCTACGCGATTATTACCAGGCCGCTAGATTAGCGCAAAGTACACTACTAGGGAAAGACTGTCGCAACTTAACATTGCCAAATATTGAAGCAGAAATAGGAGGATATAGTAACCCAGGAGACATCCTTTGGACCCCCTCAAATGCCAAACTTCAACCTCTATCCAAACTCAAAACCACAGAATACACTAAAACAATTTGGGGAACACTGACTAAATCACTGAGATTAATTCCACCACATTCAACCATAATACCACTGGGTCTGTTGCTACCGCTAGAATTTCGAAAACAGCTGTCAAAATGGGAAAACAAAGGTCTGTATAGGGTGGCGGACTTCTTAGACAAGGGGAAAATACTAACTTACCTACAATTAAGAGACAAAATTAACCCCAATATACTGCAATGGTTCTTGTACCACCAAATATCACACTCGATTCATAAATATAGGCAAAATTCTCCCCATACCCCATACACCATCCTAGAGCAAATCATACTATCGCCAGGCAGAAACAAAAAAATGATCTCAAACTTATACCTAGCTATCCAAAAAGCGAAAAACCTTAAAAAACAAAAACTACACATTACCTGGGAACAGGATCTAGATATTACATATAATGAGGAGGAATGGGAACAAATATTCTTTTCAATGGGCAAAAGCCTAATAGGAGCTGACCTAGTTGAAAACGCAATAAAAACGGCTTTCAGATGGTACCTCACACCATTAAAAACTTCACATTACACCCCACAGAATAATAGAATGTGTTATCGAGGTTGCTTAGGGTTAGGTACTTACATGCATATGTGGTGGGAGTGCCCAAAGATTAGACCTATATGGGATAAACTATCACAGCTGATCAAGAATACACTAGATGACACATTCACACTCTCAGCCGCCAAGGCCTTGCTTCACATTCCAATAGATTCATTTAACTCGGCCACTAACAGATGGATTAATATAGTATGCACAGCTACTAGATTATGCATAGCTAGAAGGTGGAGAGAAGGTGCTTTGGAATGGAGTGAAATACTTGACAAAATAGAGAATATATACACTATCTCTGAATCAGCAGCTTGGTTGCAGGGTACCTCCGCAAGCTTTCAAAATATCTGGATACACTGGATAATGAAAAAACATTCATAGAGGGGAATGCCTGAACTATTTTTACAGAAGTTTTTTTTTTTTTTCTATACTAAGAGAAACATGCTCAAACAGCTACCAAAAAGACGACTCTGCATGACGGAAAAAAAGTTTACAGTTAGAAGTTAGGCCAAGTTAAATGGTCTTAAGGGAGGGGAGTTGGGGGGGGGGGTAGGTGGGAGGGATAGTTCTTCATTTATTAGTGGGCTTAAAAGACAACCCAAGGGTTGTTATTCTTAATACAATTGGGAAACAGTATATTCAGCAGAGACAAATTGTATCATTGTACTCAAATGAATAATATCACACCCTATTGTAATGATACATATTGTGAATGTATTGCATTTTTTTTTGTTGTGATCCCTCAATAAAAATTATTTCAACTAAATACATTTTCCTACTTCTTTGAAAATAATAATATAAATCTGCCTTATAAAGTCAATTAACTTTAAATTATAATTTATTGATATAAAGTTTGCAATAAAATACTAGATTTATTCACTTTATAATATGTATTTATATTTTATTTGTGAAAACTGTACTAAGGAAAAGAAATTGAAATGGTTATGATAATATACACAAGTGACATTACACACAAATACATTATTAAAGAACATAAAGGAAGTTGTACACAAATAAAATATTTTATTTACAGTCAATATTCTTTAAAAACATAGAGTAAATAATTAAATTCATATTTAAATATGAATCAATTGTAAGTGATCGTTCATACCTCCTGCTCCAAAAAAGTTTAAAAAGTTGTGATTGCTCCCAAGTAAGCAATTTTCAGTGGGATTTTATTTCTTTACAAATTTTAAAAGGGATTTCAAAGACCTTGCAAGATAACTCATTTTCAGCTCCTAGACACAAGGTCACAGGGAGCAAAATTATATATAATCTAAAAGCTACTTCAAGGTTATCTGTAATGTCTTACATTTTGTGCAGAATGTTTCATCTATTGCTTCCAGTTGACAAAATAATTACAAAGTCATGTTAATAACAATATGTATACATTTAGTTATACAGGTATATAGTGTATTGTATACATAATTAAGAAATAATATTTAGGGTTGTATGTCTCTCTTAATGAAAATAATAAACTGAAAGGATCATTATAGTAATACAATGCCATGCTCTAAATTTTAAAGTATGTCATTTTATCATTAGCGAGGCTGCAACACAATTTGTTTAAACACTCCAATGGGTTAGCACATAAAGTGCCAGTTAGTGACCCGCAGAGCACTGCTGGTCCGAGCGGAAAGTGACACTGATTCAGTCAGCAGCACTAGTCACTATACTGGTCCTTTAAACTAACTTTCGAAGTTCCTTGCATGAAATTAGATTTACACAGGACTTCTTCCTTTAACATTCTAAGGTAAAGTTTCAAATTCCCCTTAAAAAATGACTGACAGCAAAAATATTGTGGCTCTTTTGCAACTGAAAGAAAAGTTAAGCTCTGATCAAAATCAATGTTCTCTCTCTCCTTTCCCTCTCCTCTCTCTTCTCTCCCTCTCCTCTCTCTCTCTCTATCTCTCTCTCTCCGTCTCTCCGACTCACTCCATGTATATATTTGACAACTTTATAAGCACAACTATGCATAAAGATATTTTCTTGGAACTTTATGTGAGTTAAAGGGACATGAAACCCAATTGTTTTCTTTCATGATTTAGATAGAACATAACATTTTAAAAAACTTTCTAATTTACTTCTATTATCAAATGTTATTAGTTTTCTTGTTATCCTTTGTTGAAAAGGTGAAATGTAAGCTCAAGAGTGTGCACGTGTCTGCAGCACTATATAGCAGCAGTTTTGCAACAATGTTATACATTAGCATGGGCACTAGATGACATCACTATTTCCTGTTGTGTATTGCTTCAGGCATGTGCACGCTACCTACCTAGGTATCTCTTCAACAAAGAATAACATGAGAATGAAAAAATTGATAATAGAAGTAAATTGGAAACTTTTTAAAAATTGTATCCTCTATCTGAATCATGAAAGAATTTTTTTGGGTTTAATGTCCCTTTAAGAGCATTTTCTAATCACTGGAAATGTTTTCCTTTATTAAATCAAATTTTTATATTGTAAATGTTGGGGGGTTTACTTTGTTAAAGTTAACATGTTTGTATGCCCCCTTTAAAAAAATAAAAATAAATGTGCAGCTTCTCTGAACTAGTTGTAATGACTCTTGGCCAAATATTATATGTATTATGGAATCCAGATGGGTTCAAACCAAGTACAGAAAGGTTAATTAATTTTGTCTGAATAAATACACCAATTTATCTGCGTACCAAAGCAACTTCCATCTCTTTTTATCCATAATGAGATGTGTCTGGAGCATTCCCCAAGTATTTCCCTTTATTTGTATCTAAAGGTATACATTTAAATAAAAGAGACACCTAAAATTAGCTTTGGTTTGCAAACTATTGCTATTAGGCATTATTTTATGACCGGGGTATCACTTGACACTTAGCAGTATTCTACACCTTCACCTGGAACTGAATGAGTCACTTGGGCGAGATTTCTTGGTGAACAGGATCAGACAGGCAGCAAGTAATCTCTAATCACTGTTCTGTTTATTATAAGGCAAAACATACTTTTTATAGACAATGATTACAGTATATGAGGTTAAACAATGACGTATCATAGTCAGACCATTTTACACAGGCTAGTTAAAATCAAAGAACTATATTAAAAATAAGGAATAAAAAGGAGTATTTTAATGAGCGAGGAGTGTTAGATAAAAGTATATCCGGGCACATCGCCAAGACATAGCAAGGCCACTCTTGAGATACAATTATTGCATATGAAACTAAAATTCTAACACACAAAAGGTAAAAAAATGAAGAAGTGGATTGTACCCCGGAAAACCAAGCATAAGTCCATCTGATTAAATGTCCTTATAGGCAACTATCTATTTTGCCTAAAGATAAATTCATGCAAACGGTGGATTTTCACACTGTTGGATTTTCTGTGCAAGGTTTATAGAAAGTTTGTAGGATACATATATTTCATAACATTAAATTAATTTAACAAGTTTACCTAATAATCCATAATAACCTATCTCGTATTAACTACATCATATGTTGAACATGCCTTTATCTTAACCATAAACATAACCCAAATGTAATGGATGAAAACTGAGTCAACCATTTGCATTTAGAAACAAAAAGTTGAGTTGACAAAATAAAGAAATAGATAAATACATAAATACATAAATAAATGAATACATACATAAATAAATCAACCTATAAATAAACAAATAATAAACTCTAAAGGTTGTAAAATATTGACTATGCTATGTATTGAGGTTAGAACTGTATAATCAATAGAACAATTTAAAGCAAGGTATATTTACCCATAAATCACATCCACAATGGTTCTATCTTTATATTATATTATCAAAATGGAGGAAAGTTGATACAAGGAGTTGTCTGAGTGCTGTTTTTGAGACCAAAAAGAACATTTATTTTACTCATTTGAGACTTATGGAAATAATAATTTATTTTTTTATAAACAAATGTTATTGGACATCTGTTTAATAATATTAATACAAAGGTAACTACAGATAAGTCAATGTTTTAATTGGGTTTTGCTTTGTGTTCCTCTTGGTTAGCCACATAAAACAAGGATCATGAGAAACTTGTGTATTCTTTAAGTCTCATGAACCTTGTGACTAATTAATGAACAAGCTGATGTGTCAGTAACAAAAAAAAAAAAAGAACAAGCCTGCGTTGCTTGTTTTCTGCTGTTCATTATTTGAATATTTTATACTATGAAATGTATACAGCACTGTGTTTAATTGATGAAAAGCTTGACATGATGAAGTAAAAAGCATCACTATATATGTATAGGACAGCACATGAAAATGAGCTAGTGCAGTTCATCAAAATGATTGCCTATTGATTCATAGTGGTACATTTTGCTTAAAATAATCTAAAAAATAATCTATTGGAGAAAAGTAAACCCTGACAAAGGTCTCTTTAACAAGAAGAAATACAAGTTCATTTTTTAATAGCAGTACTTCCTCTCCCTTTGAAGGGTCTCACTTGTATATATTAAGCATTTGGCAAGCAGGGACTATGTACTGTTTGTGAACATAGATAAAATATGAATGGATTCAAGCTCATATGGGTACAGCAGTTAAATCTGATTGGCACATGCAAACACCTTGAAGGATAGGGATAATGTAATAATGAAAATTATTCATATAGCACTAGTTCTCAAAAATCTTAGAAATGCTCACATTCTTTAAACATCTCTGTAATAACTGTAGTGTTTTTTTAATCTCAAGTCAAATATCAATTTAATTATTACTTCCTTCCCTACTAACTATACACTAAACCCAATGACAATAGCAACTCTACTTGTCCAATGCTACCTTGTATCTTGAAATAATAGTATACAATGTTTTCAATTAAATTCACAACTGAAGAATCTTGTATTTTTATGTTTTCACCACAGTTTAAATCTTCAATCTTAGTTAAAGGGACACTGTACTCAAATTTTTTCTTTTGTGATTCAAATTGAGCATTACATTTTAAGCAACTTTCTAATTTACTCCTATTATCAAATGTTCTTCATTCTCTTGGTATCTTTATTTGAAATGCAAGAATGTAAGTTTAGATGCCGGCCCATTTTTTGTGAACAACCTGGGTTGTCCTTGCTGATTGGTGGATAAATTCATCCACCAATCAAAAACTGCTGTCCAGAGTACTGAACCCAAAAAAAGCTTAGATGCCTTCTTTTTCAAATAAAGATAGCAAGAGAACGAAGAAAAATTGATAATAGGAGTAAATTAGAAAGTTGCTTAAAATTGCATGCTCAATCTGAATCACAAAAGAAAAAATTTGAGTACAGTGTCCCTTTAAAGCTGTAATGATACTTTGAGCATTTATTATATCATAATACCTTTGGTTGTATTATTTCTTTTTATTATTTCCATAATAGTAAGTGGCTAAGATGAAATTGGTAAGTCAATACAATTATAAAGAAGAACTTCAAAAAATGCCCAAGATATGCATAATGCAAGTCCAAGGATTAAATCTTGTGTTTTGGGAGGACAAGTAGCAAGCAGACTAAATGGTCTTTTTATTTGTTTGTTGTCAGAATCTAAGTTTCTATGCAAATAAATTGTTTCATATTTTAATTACAATGAAAAGCATACATTACAGACACAATATTAATGTGAACACATTTGGCCATGCACTGGTATAGCATTCACCTAAAATAACATGCATCAGGTGTCTGTGGCCATGCTTCTGCAAAATATAACTACAAATTAGTGGCAGCTACAATAATAATTTAAAATACTGATAAAGCCACTTTTAACCCATATATAATAAGCTGACCAATATTGGGAAATCATGAAACAAATATTTAGCATTTGATATATGGGATAATAAAAAATTGAATTTCACCAGGAATATTAAGAATGTACAGTATATTGTGTGAAGCATATAGCCCTTTAGAATGCATCAGGAATATAATGTGAAAACTCTGTAGTTTGTTGATTTTTCCCCCTTATACAGAATATCTTTTGCAAGATGAGGTAAGCTTTATAGGTCACATGCTGTCTACGTTATACTAACGTCACATTATTTGACCACTTACTTCGCTACTGAGGCTTTATTCAGTGCTGTCTCTGACTAAAGGGATGTGCATTAATTAATATACCTTTTACATGTTTATCATTATGTACAGTGAACTGTGTAATTAAGTATGGCAAAATGATTTTGTGCATTAAAAGCACTTGTTTAAGGATTTATTCCCACAGGAAAAATATGTTTATTTACACCAAACTGTGATTTTTCTGTTTCTAAATACATAAATCAAATGCAGGATGAAAATGGGCAATCAAGAGACATAAATAAACTGAAAATGTAATGTTTTAGGAGGCATTTAGATTTATAAGGGTATAATGTACCCCAATATTACTCAGATAATACTAACCAGTATTAATAGGTCCCAATCTTCTTAATGCACGTGGGTCTTCCAGAGGGTGTCAAAACTAGAAAGAAAAAAAACTTCTATTTCCCATAGAATTCCTCCTACCTTCATTACTGGTACATTGGCTTGAAATGTAAACTTTCTAATGTCAACTGCTACGGTGACAAGTTGACAGAAGATGCTTCTGGGGAGCAGCAGGTAGATTTACTTTATCCCTTTAGAGTGAATAGGCGTCCAAAGATACTTGGTCCCATTATTCCATTTTCTTTGATGGTCATCAGAAGAATCATAGCAAAAAGCAGCATTAAAATCACCAGTTCAGTCAGGAAAGCTGGCATGTTCACTGCATTGCTGCCTTGTCTTGTTCATGATTTATAGTTTTCGTTGATTAGATATGATAGCTAGCTGTCCTTAGTCACTTCCCTAGGTTTAGTTATTTGGTTTTCTGGATGACTGAAAAACCCAATGACCCGTAATGTTATGTCCAGCAACTAAAGGAGCGGGAGGTAGAGTCTGCCACTACCAGACAATCTGCTTCAATAGTGCCTGCCAACTCACTACATCCTGCAGGAGAGAACGAAAAAAATCATTCAGCAGGGCTTTCCTTGCAAAACAAATCTACCTACTGTATCTGCTAGCATGCCCAATAGGGAAAAAGTGCATTGAATACAGTCCTTTAAGAAATCTGACAGAGTGAATTACATTTAAAAAAAAAATATGCAGGCAATGAAAGTGTTTTGCATTTCATTTAAATGCATGAGCACAACTGAATCTATGCAGGCAACAGCACATAAGATCTATCTGTCTCTATTGAACTCTTATGAATCTGGAGCCCCGGCTGGGAGAGAAACAGGAGGAGGGAGATGGGAGGTGCTGAAGGGGGGATTCTCTCTGTCTATGCATACAATAAGTCAGAAAAGACATATTTTCTAAACAGCTATTTCAAAGCTCCTCTTTTGCCTTCTCAACTTGTATGAATTCACAAACCATCAAGAATAAGGGAGATTCAGAAGCCAGGAGGGAAGATGCTCATCCTTCTGCAGTAACACAGCATCAGATGAATCAGGTCACCTCTCCACCTGCATCTATTCTTCCACATCTCTGTTTTACCAATTCAGACAGTGTAATTCCTTGTCTGCTGCTTCATTGTAAACTCAGAATAAGGGGGTAAGAGAGCTATAATAGGCATGCACCATAAGCTCATCAATTGATTTTATTTTCTAGGTGATAGAAGATAAATACTTACAACCCTTTGTTTTTAAGTTTATTATTTTCTGTTGTGTATTTTTATGTTCCTAATCCTTAACCTATTGAAATGTGCATTTAATGTGTGATTTAATCAATTATGAATTTGTAAGTGATTTATTGAAATAGAACATCACTGCTTACATTTAACATTATAAAATGCAGTAAAAATATACTTGTTAGTATTTCTATTTTTTTATTATTATTTATTTATATTTAAAAAGGATAAAGGGTGTATTTATGTTTATGGTATTACCAGTAATTCATTTAATGTGATTTTCAGTTATTATAGCACCATTATTATTTATCAGCAATTTTATTATAGATTTTTAGAGTGTTTTTAGATATTGTTTGAGAGACTTAAGTGAAATTAACAATATTTAAATGTGGAGTAACGTCACAAAATGTAGGTATGTGTATACGTTTACTCTGATTGTTCATTAAAAGGGACAGTAAATCCATTTTTTTTTCATTATTCAGATAGAGCATACAATTTTAAACTTTCAGTTTACTTTTCTC
This sequence comes from Bombina bombina, assembly GCF_027579735.1. Lineage (NCBI taxonomy): Eukaryota > Metazoa > Chordata > Amphibia > Anura > Bombinatoridae > Bombina > Bombina bombina. Next base: position 446,583,853 of record NC_069503.1, read on the forward strand.
ATCAAATTTGTCTCATTACCTTGGAGTCCTTTGTTGAGCAGATTACCTTACTGGGAGCTAGCTACAAAATGTGTTTGAGCCAATGACAAGAGGCATACATGAACAGCCACCAATCAGCAGCTAGCTCCCAGTAGTGAATTGCTGCTCCTGAGCCAAATTATATAATAAGAGTAATTTGGAAAGTTTTTTTTTTAAAATTGTGTTTTGGGTTTCATGTCCATTAATTAAAGGGACATTCTAGTCCAAAATAAACTTTCATGATTCAGATAGAGAATGTAATTTTAAACAATTTTCCAAATTACTTTTATCACCAATTTTGCTTTGTTCTTAGTATTCTTAGTTGAAAGCTAATCCTAGGAGGTTCATATGCTAATTTCTAAGCCCTTGAAGTCTGCCTCTTCTCTCAGGGCATTTTGACACTTTTTCACCACAGTTTTTTTGACAGTTTTTCACCACTAGAGGGTGCTAGTTCATGTGTGTCATATAGATAACACTCTGCTTATGCACGTGTAGTTCAGGTGAGCCAGTTTTGATTGGCTAAAATGGATGTCTGTCAAAAGAACTGAAATAAGGGGGCAGTTTGCAGAGGTTTAGATACCAGGTAATCACAGAGGTAAAAAGTGTATTTATATAACTGTGTTGGTTGTGCAAAACTAGGGAATGGGTAATAAAGGGGTTATCTATCTTTTTAAACAATACAAATTATTGTGTAGACTGTCCTTTTAAGTTGTCAAGTGTATTGAATGCAGCAAAATGTTTTAATTAATTATTGTGCTACTATGACCTGAATAATTATCAATGACCTACTTGTGCGATTTCTCTCTAATTTGTATCAAAATATTGCAAAAGTTTAAAGGAGAGGATATGTTAATAAAAAAAACCTTAAACTATTGTTTTGTTTTAAAATTTAAGGTTTTAAAAACATTGGGCTCCATGTACTAAGAGGCGGACGGACAGCTTCTTAACTTGCGAAGCTGTCTGCCCGCCTCCGCTACACACGGGCAGCGGATCTATTGATCCGCTTGTCCGTATGTATCATTACACACTCATCGGAGTGTGTAATGCCCGCCCCTTCAATCGTGCGACCAATCACGCGACTGAAGGGGCTGTCAATCACAGAGAGCGAGCGTGCTCTCAGTGATTTTGCTTCGCCACCTAAGAGGTGGCGTAGGGTGTAGGAAGCAGCGGTCTAATGACCGCTGCTTCTTACATTGTGGGAAGCAGGCTCGCATATGCGAACCTGCCCCGCAAAGGCTCCGGAGCAGCTTTCGCTGCTTCGTACATGGAGCCCATTGTATTTAGAGGCAATTCACAATGGTGAGCAAGTACAAAAAAACATTTTACACAAAAAATGATATCATCATCTTTATAAAACATCCATATTAAGTGTCAGCTTAATTCTTCCTTGTAATGTTCATTGGCTAATAGGTGCTCCCAACTAATATTCATTGGCTCTATCTATAAGCCAATGAGCCTTAGTAGGAAGTATTCAACTGATAATTGTTTATTAGTTTACAAACTTTTATTTCACTTTTTTAAAGTAAGATACACAACATCTATAAACACAGATACCCCACCATTTGTTTTTATAATGTATTCAAATAATAATAAAAAAAATAATCTGAATACTCTCTCATATATTTCTCATATATTACTGCTTTCCTTACCATATGTGCTACTCCCTGAAAAGGAACCTGCGTTCAAAAAGTCAGGGAAATTTGATAAATTTCAAACACTCCCAGTGCTGATCTTCGAGTATACAGGGAAGATAATTGGTATGTATGCACCATGCTGTCACTTGCTTGTCACTTAAACACGTGCATGTATATCACATTGGACATGAACCATTCATCTTTTTGGTATGCCGTAAGGTTTGCAGTGGGGTCTCATAGAAATTAAATTAAAAGGATATTATAGTCCAAATGAAATCAGTTTCCCTGGATAAATCATTCAGTTAAAAAAAAAATGTCTTGGTAATGAACAGCTATTTAAAATTGCCCCATATCATCACATCATACACATCATACACATTTGCTTGAAAGCTTTCCCACTTTGCAGTCCCTGTGTAACTCTGTATAAACTGCAGATCGGTTGCCAGATATGGAAATAATGTAACAACCATGGCAGCAAGCCATTGAGTACCTGCATGGGCAGGTTGCTAGTGATGCGAGAAATTGTGTCACAAACTTTAACAGCTTGCAAGATGGAAATGCTCACAGCATGTGCATAGAAACAACACTGTTGTTTATATATGAATGCTAATCAGCACATTTTATATAGATGATGTCAGAAACATTAAAAATAGCATTCACACTCAAAGCAATCCTATAGGATGTATTATACATGTGCACAAACAAAAATACGATTGTTTTGGATGATTTGTTCATCTCAAAAAAATATTAACTTTCAGCTATTTTTCACTTATGGGTTTGTTTTTAATTTGTCTTCAGAGCAGCAGGAGCAGAGGAACTGCTGGACAGCTGCTTATACTTAAATAAAGTTAAAGTAGTAGCTAGTGCCAGCAACTTTGCAAGGCACAAAAAGGAGCAGGCACTACTACAAGGTGTGCTAGAATAAAAATACAAAAATATGTATTGAAAAATGCATTCAGACTTCATACAGACATGGTATGCTGTCCAGGAATAGTGTGTCTGATGCGTTTCGTACCCCCTATTGGTGCTTATTCATAGACTGCGTCACATTGATAACACTTCCCTTTTATAGACCAAAAAGGAGTTTTAACCATTACAAAACCTTATTAAAAACAATGTAACCATTCCTTGTACTACAACAGAATCAATATGTAATTATTTAATTAAATAAATATACATTCTATAATTATGTTTCTGAATTTGTATATACTATATATCACAGCAGCTTTGTTAACAAGTGCCCAATATTGTACATATATATATATATATATATATATATATATATATATATATATATATATATATATATATATATATATATATATATATATATATATATATATATATATATATCAAAAGTGGTTAATCAAACCAGCTCATAGAACTACCCAAATTGATTATTTAGTACAGAAAAACCTGAGACCTCAACAATAATGTGTCACAGGGTGCATCGGAGGAATCATTTATTGGAATAAATCTCATATAAGGTAGAAAATAACATAAGAAAAGAAAAAGACAGAAATAATAAAGGATTAGCCAGCACTATCCATCTCAAACTATAATACCTAAAAAGATATTCCACATATGCAGAGGTATCCAATCACACCAAAAACAAAGATAAAGGATACATGATGTTATCACAAAATACAACTTTATTAACTGCAAATATCTAAAACAAGACAAACAAATATATCCCACCTTAAACTAGCTAAAAACATATACCAATGGCCATGGTAGAGGAAGATATGCAATAATAAAAGACGTCTTATGTGGTTAAATGAGAGAGAAATTATAAAATGAAATTTTATCTAATCTCTCTGATACCACCAAACTGTGCTAATAAACCCTAATAATCATTAAATGGTGTAGTAATTTAATAATCACAACCATATACATTTCTTAGTAAGGCACAGCATAACAATGCGGTAGACAAATGAATGTCCATGAATCAATACTGAGCATCCAGGTATAGCAAATATCATTTCATTTATATTAGTAGCATTAGAGTCAAAATATTATTCCATATAGCAAAGACAAGCAGATAATGATGTGCTTAAGGATCTGCACATATCCATAGAGCTTTTGTGAGGTATTGGTAACTTCAAGCAATAAGCGATAGCAGGCAGTTCATGCAGGTTAGTAAAAGAAGATGCAGGGCAATCAATTATAACAATTTAGTAATCCAACAGGGTGAACACATATGCTTATAAATATCAGCAGAGTTCAAGCATAGTAAGTTATAGTGACCTGGGGGATCTCCTACTGAGAGATTTACTCCCAACTAAGGGGACAATGTCAGTTATCACCACCCTTCAATATGTTGTGTGTTGTTCAGCCTTCTGCTTTAGTGTGTAATACACATTCCTTATCCTGCGTTCTTTTTTGACAGTATTCCACTTATGTCAGCGATTCTCTGTTATGCAAACTGCCGTTTGAGCTAAACGTAACTTCCTCCAGGGTCAATTATGGCAACAAACTTTGGTTGTACTCGGGTGGTCCATTCCAAGTCATATCAAAACGCTACACGTGTTTCGCCGCTAGGAAGTTCCGGTGCGGCTTCTTCACAGCGTATCAGTGCTACTCTTTTTCCTTCCCTCCCAGGAATTTATACCCAAAGTGTAGGAGGCCTGGCACCTGGGTCATATTATTGTGAAAGTCAGTAATTTTTTGTCTTGTTAGTTTATGGTGGAAAGAAAAAAACCTATTTGCTTAAAGAAATGTATAATTTCATTACCTTTAGCTAAACCTGTTGCATATTTACATATTAAGTTAAACATTGCATTTTTATAATAAATTTCTCTTTTTAATAAAGATGTATAAAATTAAGCTATATTGCATTCCTAATTATCCTTTTTGTAGGCTAGATCAATGAGGAATATAACAATTATAACATTTATTAGTTATAGCAAACTTTCATACTCAGGAATGATGCATATATATATATATATATAGTGTGTATCTAGGAAATTTCTTCCTAAATTTTGGAGATTAGCTATAGAAATTGAGCATAATTGATTTCTTCATTTAGACCGAAGGGAGTTAGCATGCACATATTGTAAATCCACTTGCACTCTGCTTGTAGCAGTTGTTTATCTTAATCTCCTCCTCTATTCTGTAAATCTATTAATTCCAAGACCTTTACTTTTTTTTTTTTAAAACTTTTATTTATACCACATGAGAGAGAAGTAGGCACAAAAAATGAAAAAACAATAACAGCATTGAAATGCAGTACATACAAAGAAAGTAAGTGCATCACAACCCATACAGGGCTTAGGCCCCTTCATCATATAAAGAAGTTCCTTTAAGTGTGGTTCAATAGCCCTGCATCAGGGCGTCTTAAAAGTCAAAGTTCATGCCTCCTCTCCTCACCTTTTTCCTCTTTTCCTTTAAATATTTTCAATAAACAACAACAATAAACAAGAAAAAGAAAACAAAATCAAACAATCAAAGAAATAAATAAGAAAATAAAGGGAGAGGGGGGGGGGAGTGCCACCAGAGGCTGTGGCATCCCTTACTTACCCGGAGCTCCCCTGGACCGCCAGCCGTATCTTGGTGTACTGAGGTAGTAGGTATGAGGGGCAGATTATGTTGGAATGTACCTGTCTATCGTGCGGTTATGTTAGAAAAACACCACTTCCCCCTAAGGTTTTCCTTCAAGATGAAATCACTGCTTCTAAACGGGTATAGGACACGCTCCCTGACAGCATCTGGTAGGTGTAGTAGATATGGTTCCCATTTCTTTATATACTTAGCTATCCTTTGTTCGACGTTTCCCCTAACATCCGCTTGTTCTATGAGCATCTGGGTGTGTATCTTGGTAAGTAGCTTTTGGAAGGGTGGAGAAAGGTTTTCTGCCCAGTGTTGTAAGATCATTTGCTTTGCAGTCAAGATAGATATAGAGACAAAAGTGTCATAGGGGCTGGCAGCGTGTTCTGGGAGCAGAAACAGAACTCTTTGTGCCGAAAGATGGACTCGAGTTTTGGTGACTTTAGAGAGCCAGTAGGTTAGTTTACCCCAGAACCACTGTAGCTTAGGGCAGTCCCAGAATAGGTGAATCCAGTCAGGATTCGCATGGTTACACTTAACACATACATCTTGTGCTCCTGGAATCCATTTGGCCCTGAGAGCTGGAGTAATGTAGGCTTGTTGCAAAATTTTGGTATGTGTCTCTCTTAGGTTTGCTGATAAGGTAATAGATCTAACTTTTGTTAAACTGTTTAGGAGCCCTTCATCATCAATCTGTATGTTTCTACATCTGGACCATTTTGATGCTAGTTTTTGGGTGGTAAGGGTGTCAAAGTGTCTTAATACTAGGTTATATGTGTTTGCCAGCCCGTAAGAGCCCTGTTTAGCCAGTGAGCATAGTGCAGTCAGGTTATTGTTTTCTGTGTGCAGGAGACCATCAGTTTTTAATTGCGTGACATAGTGCCTGCACTGTAAGTATGCAAATCTATGTGTGTTTGGGAGCGAGTATGTATTTTTTAGATCTTGAAAGGAGTGGATCGTAAGAGTAAGGGGGTTAAATAATTGCCCGATTTTGGTAAGACCCTTTTCCTGCCACATCCGAAACACTTCAGTAGTGTATCCAGGCAAGAAGGAGAGATTGCCCTGAATTGGGAGGAATTTGCTAGCAGTAAATTGTATACCCCATAACTTGCCCAGCCTGGCCCATACTCTCAATGGGTCTCTAAATAAAATATGTTGTTGGATTTTTAAGGGTAAAGAGTTAGGCTTGGCGTGTGGCAGGAAGGCTAGGTGCATTGGGTATGTTATGCTAGACTCTAAGGTAGGGGTCGTAAATTGTCCGTTTCCTGTCAGCCAGTCTAGTACTACTTTAGTGAGGGTCGCCCAGTTATACCAGGCAATGTTTGGAAGGCGTAGTCCTCCCTTCTCATATGGCATGGCTAAGGTCAATCTATTTATTCTTTGTTTCTTACCTTGCCAGATGAATTGACCTAGTGCAGATTGAAGTGTTTTAGTGTCTTTATGAGTTAGCAATAAGGGTAGCATTTGTAGGGGGTAGAGTATCTTGGGTAGAGCTATCATTTTAAAAAGGTGTATTCTGCCAGTCAATGACAGTGGAAGTCCGCTCCATCCCTGCAGTGAGTCTCTAACAGTCTGAATCATCTTACCTATGTTTAGGGGGTATAGTTTGGAGGGGTCGACGTGTACTTGTATACCCAGGTATTTAAACGTGCCCTCTGTCACTTTGAGTCCACTGTTTAGTAGTATGTTATGTGTAGTGTTTTTAAGCCAAGTTAGCTCTGATTTATCCCTATTAATTTTATAACCGGAGAATGATCCGAAGCCGTCAATAATTTCAATAAGTTTGGGTATATTGACCTCTGGGTTGCCTATAAACAAGAGGAGATCGTCAGCGTAAAGCGAAAGATGTTGTTTAATTCCGTTAATCTCTAGTCCCTCACTGTGCTGTCGAATGTAGCAAGCCAAGGGTTCTATGGCCAAGTCGAAGAGGAGGGGCGACAGGGGGCATCCCTGTCGGGTTCCCCTCTGTAGGGCAAAGGAGGGAGATAATCCACCATTGATAATCAGTGAGGCCTTGGGGGCTGAGTATAGCTTTTGGATAAGGGTAAAAAAGGCGCCCGTGACACCAAATTGTGTCATGGAGGAGTATAAATGGTCCCACTCAATTCTATCAAAAGCCTTTTCGGCGTCTAACGCCAAAAGGCAAGCATCAGGCAAGGTAGAGTCTGTGTCTGAGTGGGTATCGTACCAGTAATGAGCGGACACCGCCAATGTCTTTCTAAGATTTACTACAGATGAGCGTCCATTAATGAATCCCGTTTGGTCTGGATGCACCAACGAGGGTAGGACAGTAGCCAGTCTGTTAGCTAGTATGGTCGTTAGTAGTTTATAGTCGCTGTTAAGCAACGAGATGGGTCTGTAGGAAGGGGTGAGTGTGGGGTCCCTGTCCGGCTTAGGGATAATACAGATATTAGCTTCAGTAAAGCGACAGTTGGGGCAAGTGTCATGCAGTAGGTATTCTGTGTATAGGGATGCTAATATGGGGCTAACCTCCTTTTCTAGAATCTTATAGTACTCTGCTGGCAGCCCATCAGGGCCTGCCGCTTTGTGTAGTTTGAGTCGCTTAATCCCCCTAGAAACTTCCTGTTGGGATATTGGGGCATTTAAATTTTCTCTCTGTTCATCTGTGAGAGAGGGAACTACAAGGTCTCTCCAGAACGCAGTTTTTTTTCCCACATCTATGTTTTGTTGGGAGTATAAAGTTTGATAATATTTGACAAATTCAATCAGTATCTCTTCAGTCTGTGTTGTCAGTCCCGATGCCGTCCGAATAGCAGTAATGAATGACTTAGGATTGTGGGTTTTAACTAAGTTGGCTAGCAATTTGCCCGCTTTGTTACCATGTCTGTAGAAGTGTCCTTGTCTGTAGATAGTGTGTCTATGGTCTTGTAGCTCTAAAAAGGTGTCTCTGGTTCTCTTTAGATCATAATATGTTTGTCTCGTTATATGGGAGGGTTTAGAAAGATAGTGGTTGTATGCTTCTGTTAGTCGCGTTAAGAGGTCACTGTCCGTCTGTCTGGAAAGTTTATTGGTATGCGCCACAAAGGCAGTAATATGGCCCCTCAGAACTGCCTTAGAGGTATGCCATAAGAGATCTAGGTTATCTAAATGTTGGTTATTATCTGAAAGGTAGTGCGTCCATGCCTGCGTAAGACACTGACGGAAGCCTATATTATTATACAGGTGGGAGGGGAATCTCCATGATTTATTTGATTGGTTATGCTTTACCGGTTGCAATTTTATATGTATTGGGGCATGATCTGATATCGTGACTTGACTTATTGTGGGGGAATGAATTTGGGGCGACAAAGCAGCCGAGGTCAGGAAGAAGTCAATGCGTGATAAGGTACCATGTGACTTAGAAATGCAAGTATAGTCTCTCTGGTCTGGATTATGTATTCTCCATACGTCCGTCAGGCCTAGTGTTTCCTTGAATGTGTGCATTAGTCGGGTCTCCCTTTTATATCTGGATATGTCCTTATTGGTTGTGGCCCCTAGGGAAGGGTCCCTAAATCTATCTAGTGGGAGTGTTTGTGCTAGGTTAAAATCTCCTCCAATTATTAGAAGTGGGGTGTTGTAAGTAGCTAGTTTCGCTAGTAAGCTTGTCCAGAATGTAGGGCTATATGCATTAGGGCCGTAGACATTACACAGAATATAGGTAGTAGTTTGAATACGCATTGTTGTAATTAGGTATCTGCCTCCACTGTCAACCTCCGTATCTGTGAAGGAGATCGGTAGTCCCTTCCTAACCAGGACCGCCACTCCTCTTTTCCTACCCTCTGTTGGTGTGTAGAGAATTTGACCCACCCATCTAGATTTAAGTTTCTCATGTTCACTAGCAGACAGTCTAGTTTCCTGAATCAATGCTATGTCAGACCTAAGTGTGTTGAGGTGTTGGAGTATCATGCTCCTCTTCGCTGGGGATGTTATCCCTCCCACATTCCAAGAGGTAACCTTATAATTTATTGCCATGATGGAGTATTGATAATATGGGGCATGCTAGCCACCAAATGGGGGGCTCCATAAAGTTGTCTGTTGTGGGTGGTTGTATGTGTATGAGGTGAGTGCGGGCAATAAAACTCACTGTGGATGTTAGACCTTGTAACTGCCAGCGGCTGACGAGTCCGTAGGTACCCCGGGTTTAATCTGAGAGAGAAAGGAGGAACAGTCATTAGCAATATTTCACAAGGCATACATGATGGCAATTTATCAGTACAATGCGAGTCATATCTCCCGCGTCCCACAGGTTGGGCCATGGTACAGGAAGTATTAAAGCCGAAAAACGAGAACATTCTTACTCTTTGGTCAACTTTGTCCCCTCCGCATATGGCATATGGGGTCCAACCGTTATAAGCGGTACAAGGAGAGGGGTGGGCATTTATGGGGGGAGTATCTCTCTTGGGTATCTGAGCATTATCCTGAGGGGTCAGATATAGTGCGATGGACGTAGGGGGGCGGATAGACACGAAATTTACATTCCCTTCAACTAGCAGCAAGGCAGGTAGATTTGTAGACAGATTTGGCATTATGCGTATCAAATGCCGCCCAATAGGGAGGAAGGTATGCAGGGCCATATATGCGTTATTTTCAGTTATAGGCATGTAATCCACAGGGGACCACATACCCGCAGGGATATTAAAAGTTGGGGGCATAAGAGGTGGCCACATCGTAGGCAAAACAGAACATAAGGGTAACATAATGGCATGGTATAATAGCGTAGTGTAAACAGATATGGCAAGTAGTGCAGTAGTAGCATAAAACCAGAAACAAATCTGACACTGTGTGTGCCAGAAGTCGCTCAATGATGATAGGCAATGCAGGGCCATATATTCATTGTGTTGTGCTATAGGCATGTAGTCCAGAAGGGACCATGCATTCATGAGGGTAGCAAAGGCTGGGAGCATAAGGGGCGACTGTATTGTGGGCAAAACAAAACATAAGGTGAACATAATAATGTGACATAACAGTATAATATAAACAGTTGTGGCAGGTAGTGCAGCAACAGTAATAAACCATATTAACTTTAGAGGTATAAATTTTCCAGTCCATTCCACTCCCCAAATGTATGGGGGAGCGGTGAAGGGCATAACTTTGTGTAAAATTAATGCCAGAAGATGGCTCCGGGTATGAGTGCCCTGCCATGGTACTCCTCCTGTTCTGGAGATCATCCAGGAGTCTCTCCTTCCATGGGAGAGCATTTGTAGTATGAGATTGTCCATAGTAAGACAAAAAAGGGGTTAGGAGATGGTTGTGCTTGGTCAGCGAACAGCACTTTGTTCCTCTGCATCCAGATACACCTGCAGTTCTTTAGGGGTGCGAAAGAACCTAGGTCCGGCAGGCGTCTGCAGTCTCAACTTAGCAGGGTATAACAAGGAGGCCTGTCTTCCTTCCTTATAGAGGCGGGAGCAGAGGGGAGCGAAATCCTTGCGTAATTTGGTTACTTCTGTGGAGAAGTCCTGAAAGATCAAGAGTTTTTTGCCTTCAAACATTAGGTCTCCTTTGTGGGCACGGTAAGCTCGCAGGAGTGCAAGCTTTTCCTGGTAGTTGAGGCACTTGAAGATTGTTTGGCGGGGTTTGGAGTTAGAAGTTTCCAGGCCGTTGTCTGGGCCTATTCGGTGTGCTCTTTCTATATCAAAAGGAAGGTGGTCTGGATTTATCCTGAGCATTTTAGGAAGAGTCATTGCTGTAAATTCTAGGAGATCTTTACCTTTCACAGATTCAGGTAATCCTACTATTCTGAGGTTATTTCTCCGGCTGCGGTTTTCCAAGTCCTCCACTTTTTCTTGTAGAGCTTGGTTTTGGCGTAAGAGTTGTCGCACAGATGTGGTGGTAGATTCTTGTCGGTCTTCCACATCAGAGATACGCTGCTCCGCCTGTGTAAGTCTCGTAGAAAATTGACGGACCTCGCTGGTAAGTGTGTCCACACCTGCCTGGAGAGACTCCATTTTTGGCAAGAAAAAAGATTTGAGCTTTTGTAGGAGACCCGTGGGGTCCATGATAGGGGTATCTGAAGCCCTAGGAGGGGTCAAGGGGTCTGCATGTATTTCAACGGTGGCCTTTCTTTTGTCTAGCTGCTTGTTTCTGGAGGACATTTTCCCAGCCAGTGAATTGGGAACGGAGAGGAAGTACTGATCCAACTTCATACAAAGCACTATAATAATGCTGTTTAATAACAAGGAAAGTCAGATGTAATGTTGTTCAGTGACCTCCAGATGGTGCTGTACGACTATAGTTGCACAGCAATCAGCTATTTTACAGTCAGGCAGTGTTTTTTATCCAAATGCTAAGGCCTCACCTTATTATGTTGCACGATATGAGGGCCACAGAAATTTTCCAAGTGTAGCAAGTCCCCCTGATATAAATGTGTAGAAGTTAGATTGTGGTATTGACAGTCCAGCATGTGATAGGGGCGCTCCTTACAGACGTATAGATCTAACAGGTCAAAGAAAAAACTATGAGCCTGAATTTAAGAGGTAAACAGCAAGTGTCCCAGAGAGAGTCTCAGTGCTTGTATGTTATATGCAGTAATAACCCTTATGATAATGAGCAGAGTGGGCGAACCCTCAGCAGGCTTACCGGCCTTTTACTGTGTGCTACGTCCGGAGCGGTGCGTGGGTTTTTGAGGGCACAAGCTACCCCTCTGTTGATATCAGCCCTAGATGCGGCCCTCTCTATAGCTCCCTCAGGGCCCGGTAACGGCGGTGGTGTGAGGGGGGGATTCTTTCAAGATGGCGCCCACAGTATCACTCACCGACCCCTGGCTGTTGTTTGCTGCGTTTGGGTTTGTGTGCAGGTCTCGGGGGCTCAGTGTATCCCTCTGCTGGTTCCGACTTCAGAGGTGGTCCTCCTTTCGGCTCCTACAGAGTCCGGTGGCAACCGCTCTGCACAGTGAACCCTGCAAGATGGCGCCTGCAGCTAGAAGGCTTTGCGCGACGGCGCTTTTTAAGCTGTCCTTCCTCGGGCAAGGGCGATTTCAGGCCCTTCACGGTAGTCAGTCGGCTGGGGGCTAACTATCCAGCAAGACTTAATCGTGGGAAAACGGCTGGCAGCAATTAAAATAAGTTTAAATGTAGTAAGGTTACGGAGCTCTGCTTCCCTGCTGCCAGCCGTTAGTGCCGCCCACCGGAAGTCCCAAGACCTTTACTTTTAGTGAAGATGCAGAGCTTCCATGATGAGTAAAGAAATGTCTGGCTACACTACTATCCTTTAGATTTTTATTCTATATGTCTCTTTTGTGTTCTTTAACTCTTTCTTTAAGTTCCCTATAGGTTTTACCTATATAGAAAACCGGACATGAGCATGAAATCATATAGATTATTCCTTCACTATGACATGTTACATGTCCTTTTACTTTATATATGTTGCGATTGAATTTGTCTTGTATGTTATTCCCTTTTTGTATGTTTTTGCAAATACTACATTTTCCACATATAAAATTGCCATCTTGAGTATAATTAGAAGAAGGGCAAACACCAGAGAGCCTTCGGAGAAAAACTCAGACACAATACTGAGGTAATATCTGCCGGATCAACATTTTCGCTGCCCACAGTAAGGCAACGTCGGAGGGTCGGGGCTCCGCTCTGACGGATGCTTAAAGGGCCACTAACTTGTAGAGGATAAGTAAAGGCAGTTATACCTGACAACACCGCAGCATTAGCTGACCGGACGCCTTATAACCTGTCAAACAGCGGCGGAAGCCTTCCGACACCGCGCTCAAGCCACGCATCATAAAATCTAGCAAGGGGGGACTGACCCACGAACCTCAAAGGTGAGAGACATAAGATCCTACCTACATTGACTTACAATTATAGCAGACAGCCTCACAGAGATTTAGTGCCGGGAAGGCATTTAAGGGATTTCTTTTTGATATAGAAAATAACTACAGGCTGAGTAATCTGAGGGCGGGAAAAAGCGCCATTTTGCTTCTCCATGCTCCTCCACAGATGGTTGCACCAGGCTGTTAAAAAACAGAATCGAAACACATATTCCACATATCCCAGCTGTGATACTGTACTGTAGGATAAATTAACAGCAGCCCACAGTATTATTTAACACAGACCTAACGTTAATGGCATAATAATAAAAAGCAAAACTTGCAGTACACCTTTCCTTTTTGGCCCACCCTGCAAGTGACATCTTAGCTGCCTGCCCTGTTTTAGGGGTCTTGTTAGCCTGGAAACAGGACGGTTCAGGTGGCCAGAATTGGGGGGCTCAGTTATTCAATGGAGGAACAGGAACTGCAGGGACCCACAAGATTCTACAGCAACACTATTTAACTCCCCCACATCATGGAAGATAGAGCAATGTAAGACACCACACTGATTGGTGAAAGAAATGGCAAGATAAAGCACTTTTGGCAGATGTTATGACCACCCTTGTTATCACTAGCGGGCATGAACATTTCTGACTAATGGCATATCCCTAAACTATCCCAGATCCCGAGTACTTATTCCAGTCACATAAAGCCGACTAGCCTCCCTAGGCTTGAACAACGGATATAGAGGAAACAAATCTTAAGGCACAGGAAAACTGTACCACAATGAAAAACAAAACGCAAACAGTTAAAGAATGCTTATCAAAATCTCAAGCAAAGCAAAAAGCCTTAGACAAAAGCCTTGCAACTCAAAACACTAGCCCTGCAAAAAACTCACTAACGGATCCTGATCTTCCTAATGTATCGATATCCAATAAAGACCTCTTAACACAGATAAAATCTTTATTTCAGGAGGAGTTAAAATCCGCAATATCAGAACTAAGGCTGGATATTAGAGAAATTGGTGGTCGCACGGCCGAATTGGAAAACAAGCTGGATGATATAGTCGAAGAAATCCCTCAACTATGTCACTCTATACAAGAAAACTCTACCTATATAACTAAATTAGAGGACCACATCGAAGATCTTGAAAACACATCACGCAGATCAAATTTCCGCATCAGGAACCTTCCGGAATCATATAAGAACCTAGATGAAACTATAACAGACCTTTTCCATCAACTAGTCCCTGAGGTGGAAGCAGAAATGCTACTTATGGATCGTGTACACAGGACACTAACAAAACCACAACAATTCGCCTCTAGGGATGTTATTACTAAACTCCACTACTTTCACGTTAAGGAACTCATAATGAAAGCTGCAAGAAATAGCCAGACTATCACATATGATGGACATAATATTCAAATCTATACTAATTTAGCCCCATCACTCTCCATAAAAGAAGAGAACTGAAACCTATAACAACAGCCCTCAATGCAGCCCACATCAGATATAGATGGAACTTCCCATTCAAGTTAGTCTTCTCCATTCAAAACATCATATATAGCTGCTCCACCAAAGAAGAAGGCTTCTCTCTACTGGCTAAACTCAAAATTCCAACTGAGAGACCCAACCTACCAACCCCCAGCAAGACAACAAAAAAAAACTTCCACAGAGAGTGGACGCCTGTCCGAGAATTGACAAAGGCCAAGCGCAGAAAACCTACACCAAGTGACCTAAAGGAATCAGAATCTTTACTGGAACAAGATGACCCGGATTGAAGAGCTGTAACAATAAGAGACGGTACTGGTAATTGTAGAAGCGGAGGCTACTTGGCTTCCAGACACTTTATGGAACATTGTTTAAGTTAACATTTAAAAATGCTGAGTTTCGGAGACTAACTTTCACAGTTTATTGCTATATTCGGAACTCACTTGTCAGTTTCACTCTGGGACCTTAATCTCTAACTGATGTGATGTTATTGTTCCCTTAAAAAATATCTTTACAGATTGAGACATTGCCGAGTATCTCGGGATCCCCCCATATATCCCCTCCCACTCACCCCTCTCCTTTTTCCCCTTTTACCACCCTGCCATTCCTTACCCCATATATTCCCATGCCATCTCTTGCTATGTTCATCCTCCCCCCAAGTTAGAACTACTCATGCTTCGTATAAACACCGAATGCATGCCATATTTCATTCCCCTATTATGAGCTTCTAAGTTAGAATTAATGACATTTCTAGTTTCTTGTTATTTTTACATGTGTTTATCAAATCTGTTCTATATTACAGGTTGAGCTTCCTGCTGAAGCTTTCATCATTATACGGTTACTGTTTATATATATGGATTTGCTCTCTAAATGTTCTTAATATATCTTCATGTCTCCAACTAAGATATAATGGAGGGGTTAACTTAAGGAATGATATCCTACAGCAGCTCCACAAGGGTTCCGGCTCATCTAGCGGTAAGATAATACAACAGTTCAAGAGTTCTAAGGTAGCTTATGATTCATGTACAGGGTTTGAAGGTAAGGAAACGATAAAGATGTATTTTTCCCATTATTATGTCAATTAAAATAATATCACACAACGTCAGAGGATTAAACTCTGACATAAAACGCAGAAAGGCTATTAATGAATATAAATCCCTAAAAGCACAAATAGTGATGCTACAGGAAACACATTTTACCAGATCATATACGCCTAAATATTGGGATAAAACATACCCTAGACAATATCATTCAATTAATTCAAACAAAAAGTGTGGAGTTACAATTCTCCTTCATGCCTCATTAAACTTTAAAGAAGAATCAGTCATAAGAGACAAAGAGGGGAGATTCTTAATTTTGAAAGGCCTCATACAAGACACCCCGGTTCTGTTGGTCAATGTTTATGCCCCTAACGAACACCACTCTGCATTTCAATCTAGACTTAGTAAACAACTTACACTCTGGAAAAGGTACAAAACCATTTTCGGGGGAGACTTCAATACCACAATGGATAATAGTGTAGATAGATCACTAGCAACTACCTCACAACAAAAAACATTCAGAGCTGGGGCGGAGCTTGGTAGCAACCATGATGGTCGCATAAATCCGGAGCTCCGTATACAAGGTCCTGCAAGCACTGACTAGGGCTGCTCTCAATAGCCAAAATTTGTCTCATATACCACAACAGGAGAAGGGAACATACCCTGAGCCTGGGGATATCACCCGGACTACCAAAAGCTACGAAGAGAAGCAGCAAAGCGGTCAATATAGACCTAGGCTACACACGCAGCGGGCGCCATCTTACTGACACTGTAACCAGGCCCGGTTCACTTGCACCGCTCCACGCGCAGCCCACATTACAGCATTACACTATAGAAGGCTGCGGTTAACTTGAGCTGGCTGAGCGGGGATTCCGGTGTACAGGAGAGCGCTGACACGGCTTCAAAATCGGAACAGGGGTGAGTTTATGCACAAACCTAGCCCATGAGGGCAGCGCTTGTAAAACGCCATCACCACAGGGCCATAAGATAACGCTACCAGCGCTTCACTTATACTATTAGCTGGGGGAGACCCTCTGGTACTACTGCTTCATCCAACTGCTGATTATACAGATAAAGAGGCACATGTGGGCAGAAGCATACACCCTCAAACACACAAAGAAAAGTGATTTTATAATAGCCGGGTGGTGACTGCTAACAGACAGGGATATCCCTTACACAAAGTGGCCACATCTATTAGAACTAAGGGGATAGTGTGCAACCTTTCTAAATGGCATCTAAAAGACTAAATAAGTCAGATAGAATCACAAAAGTGCCAGCAACTAAAACCCACACAATGCCATCTTACTTTGCTACAGAACACTCTCCCACAAATACTTTGACTGGTAAAACTAAACCTCCACCTGGCACACAGCCCCCAAGCCCTGCACCTGGACCTACATCTGAAGAGACCACTTCAATCCCTGCTTCACTCCTATCTCATTTTGCATCCAAGCAGGAAATTTCAGAAATCTTTAGAAAATGCCTTAGAGAGGAACTCACAGAACTCAAGCAAGAAATTCAAACTATGAGCTCTAGAGTTGAAATGCTGGAAGCAGAAACTTATTAAATCAGGGAAGACATCCGTATTGATAATAGCTCTACCTCACAGCAGGAGAATATTGAAGCACTAATGGATAAAATAGACGATTTAGAGAATAGGAGTAGGAGGAAAAACTTGCGACTTAGAGGAGTTCCTGAATCCGTTTTACCTAGAGACTTTCCAGAATATTTACAGGCCCTTTTCTCCGCTATCAAGGACAAATCATACACAGAGGATATTCTGTTGGTACGGGCCCACAGGGCTCTCTGACCTAGGCCTCCAGACAGGGCTCCACCTAGAGATATTATTATCAGATATAAAAATTTTCTTGAAAAAGAAATGCTTCTTAATCAATCCCGACGACAACAGCCTGTAAGGTTCAGGGGTAATGTTATACAAATCTACCAGGATCTCTCAACAAGAACGTCGCAGAGACGAAAAGAATTTACTCCTTTAACAACATTACTTTGCAACAAGAAAATTCCGTATAGATGGGGTTTCCCCACCCACCTCATGGTCATACAGGACAATAAAAGATGGATATGTAACAAGCCCGAGGACATGAATAACTTCAGCAAAGATCTAGGCATTGACCATTCAATGGATTTAACACCCCTGACGACGGACCAACAAAGAGTCAACAAAAGGTCAAATACTAACCCTGCAAAATGGCAAACCAAGATGCCCCGGTCGGACAAAACACCATCAATGATAGAAAAACCCAGAAAGCAGCGACCCTCACCTAGAGACACTCACCCCTCTGAATCGGAGGAGGACTAGAGCTATAACATATATGTTTCTTGGCACTTCTACGTGTGGCCCGACCCTCTGGCTCTCTTACTGATGGACATATGCTGGACTTTGATTCCTGGCGAGCTGCGACGAGAAAGGTATTGTATCCAGCTTATTTACTCATAACACGAACTGTTTAACACCGCATGAAGTAATGCAAGGCTCTTGCCCAAAGCTTATATAGGCCCCGGGACGTTAATATTTAAGCCTTATCCCTACTTTTGGGATGGGTAAGAACTTTATGCTTACAAAATAAAGGACCTTATGATTGTATTCCCCCCGCTAGTGTTATATCTCTTTTTATGTCTGGTTTCAGACTTAGAGATTTGTTTGTTTTTATAATTCTACAATTCTTTATTGTACAATGTGTTGACACTTTTTTTTCTGCACAAATATATTGTTTGTTTTTACTGTTTGTATGAAGCTAATACATGCTCAAATTGTGTTATTCTGGGAAAAAAATTCTCACCAGTCACTATAGGCTTGACAAATTTAAATACTCACAAGCTTAGCAGGCAATTACACCAAGACAATGTCTTGTCACAACTCTAACAAACCACACTCCCTAGTTCTCTTCTCCCAAAATGCTAGAGGTCTTAACTCCCCATGCAAACGATCAAAAGCCCTCTCAGATATTTCCAAAAGGCAGGCCGATATACTCTTCCTCCAGGAGACCCACTTTAGAAATGGAAACATACCAAAATATCTAGGACAAACTTATACACAACATTTTCACAGCACAGGACCTTCTAAAAAATATGGCGTGAGCATTTTAATGAAAAGGAGTGTACACTTCACATTAATCAAACAAGAATCAGATAATGAAGGCCGATTTCTGGGACTGAAAGGCCTCCTATATGGACGCCCGGTTACATTTATCAATCTTTATGCACCCAATAGCAAGCCAAAACCCTTTTTTTATACAACTGTTTAATCGTATATTAGACATCTCAACAGGACCAATTTATATGGGCGGAGACTTCAATCTACACTTTCAGCCACACTTAGATAGCAACAACCCCTGCCTAACACGTAGGATGAAATTCCATACATATTTTTGGAAGCAACTTAAACTCCATAAGTTATATGACATTTGGAGACTTCAGCATCCTAGCACCAGGGACTATACGTTCTACTCCCATCCCAACAAATCACACAGTAGGATTGATTATTTTCTCACTAATCAGAAAGGTCTCACACAAGTTAAAAAATGTGCAATCTCCCCCACAGCCTGGTCAGACCATTCAGCAGTCTTGCTGCATATCACATGGCCAGAACATACAGATGTACCATTTCTATGGAAATTGGATGATACATTGCTTAACCAGGTAGATCATGTTGATAAATTGCACAGAGTCATAGAGGAATATTTTCAGATAAACGTCCCCTCAACTCCCAACCAATTTGCGGTCTGGGAAGCACACAAATGCTCGCTCAGGGGAGAATTTATTAAATTAAGAGCCCAATTAAGACATGCCCAAAGGGTAGAATACGACAACCTTACCACTAAACTCTCAGAACTGGAACACTTACACAAGCACTCTCCGTTAGATGATAGCATTCTGACTGAAATAATGAAAGTCAGGCAAGCTCTAGATGACTTTTTGCAATTAGAACACCATAATCTTGTGCATAAAACAAATAGTTTTTTTCATTATGAGAATAATAGAGCCGGTAAATATCTAGCAAGGGCCCTAAAAAGAAAGAAACTTAAATCGCACATATATGAACTAAAACCCCCAAACAAATCAACATTAACAACTACCCCCGAAATTCTCAAGATGTTCCACTCTTATTATTCGGACCTGTATAACTTATCTCCTACTGATGACTTATCCCATTTCAACAGTGCATTAGATAGATACCTTAAAAACTGCCCTTTACCCAAGCTAACAGAGGCCCAATTAGAACAACTTAATTTGCCCTTTTCTATACCAGAAATCAAGAAGGCCATACAAACACTAAAAAATGGGAAAAGCCCGGGCCCAGACGGGTTCTCCACAAAATATTATAAATTTTTCCAGGAGTATCTGGCCCCACACTTGGCCACAATCTTTAATGAGATAAGTCAAGGGGCTAAATTTCCACCCTCGATGCTAGAAGCACATGTTGTGGTTTTGCCCAAGCCGGGCAAGCCAGCCACGACCCCCTCAAATTTCCGTCCCATTTCCTTATTAAATGTGGATGTTAAGCTTTATGCCAAAATTCTTGCCACCCGTCTAAACAAAGTACTTCCAAATTTAATACACCTCAATCAAGTAGGATTTACCCCAAATAGAGAGGCTAGGGACAACTCTACTAAAATCATTAATCTCATAGAACATGCAAGTAAACAAAATATCCCTGCCGTAGTCTTATCTATGGATGCTGAAAAAGCATTTGACCGGCTGAATTGGTCTTTCCTTAAAAATACACTTCTAAGATTCGGTTTTAACACTGAGTTCCTTACTAAAATCTTTGCACTATATAATAATCCTACGGCAAAAATTAAATTGAATGATTTTTTATCTGAACCATTTACAATCAAGAACGGAACCCGACAGGGATGTCCCCTGTCCCCCACGCTGTTCATTTTGGCAATAGAAGTGTTGGCCACATACATTAGAGGTAACCCAGATATCAAAGGAATACCTGTAAATCACACAGAATACAAAACCTCTTTATATGCGGACGATATCTTTTTAACTTTAACGCATTTAGAAACTTCAGTGCCCGCACTCATGGTAACTTTACACAAATTCGGAGAGATGTCTTACTTTCGTATCAATTACTCCAAATCGGAATTTATTAACATAGGAACTCCTCAACACGAGTTATGTCATTTGATGGCGCACCAATTTAGACACCAACCAGTAGCACTCAAGTATTTAGGTATATACATTACCCCCTACCTGAATAAAATAATCCCACTGAACCTTGATCCTCTTGTAACACACGTTATATCTATTTTGGCTTCCTGGAAACAAAAACCTTTATCTTGGATAGGTAGAATTAACTCTATAAAAATGATTATTCTTCCAAAAATCCTTTACCTCCTTCAAGTACTCCCTATCCCCATCCCAGATAAATCACTATATCAGTTACAGAAAATTATTAACTCCTTCATATGGAGTAATAAACGACCAAGAGTCGCTACACAGACTTTGTACCGTAATAAATTACAAGGAGGACTAGGGGTACCTAATTTACAACTGTATAATTGCGCAATCCATATGTCCAGGATTGTGGACTGGTGCAAGCATGCTGTCCATAAAGAATGGGTAACTTTAGAAACTGAGCTCTGTGGGACTCCCCACTTAGGAGGACAATGCTGGTCGCCAGGCAATCAAAGGCGTGCTGGTACTACCCAGCCAGAGGGCCCAATTACAGTCCAGGAAACTTTCAAGGTATGGAACAGGATTTTGAGGTCACACAAATCAATTTCATCCCTACAATCTCCATTGACTCCACTAACTTATGATACCCAGTCCCTTACCCTACCCCACACATGTGATCAAAACATGCTAACACTAAGCCAGACCACGCATTGGTACAAGGTTTTACAAAACGGTAAGCTTAAAACTAAGCAAGAGGTTTTAGATATACTAAGCCTTGATCACAATCACTGGTTGACATACCATCAAATTTCACACAGCCATCAGACGCACCCACATAAGGCCAACATATCTAGACCCCTGACACCCTTTGAGTCTATGTGCCACGCACTACTACCGAGCAGCGGTACCTTATCTATCTCCTACAAGCTACTTATAGCACACCAGACCACACAACCACCAACATATGTTGCAAGATGGGAATCCGTACTAAATGAACACCCCTCACCTAAAACATGGGACATGATTTACAGGCAAATGAGCTCCTCATCTCTAAAGGTTGCCGAAATGAATACCAAACTGCTATGCAGATGGCACTATACTCCAGACAAACTAGAGAAAATGATTCCCACTTACGATGCAAAATGCTGGAGGGGGTGCGAGGACAGAGGCACATTTACACATATATGGTGGACATGTCCCATTGTAAAGCAATATTGGCTAGACATAGGAAGAGAGATAGGAAGAGCCCTAGGTTCCCCCATTCCCCATACACCATGGGCATTCTTGTTCAATGTCCGCCCCAAGATATGCTGTATGTACAGACTTCAACTTTTGACGATCATGATAAATACGGCTAAGAGATATATCCCTTACAATTGGAAGAAAAACACACTACCAACACTACAGTTCTGGAGAGGTAGAGTGACAGTGGCCTTAAATCTAGAACAATATCACTACATCAAGATGGGTAAACTGGGGGAATTTCATGACATCTCCTTTATCTGGGAGGAATACCTACACTCTTTGACAGACGACATTACTCACCCTACACCCTCACCTTACAACCCAGATGCCATATAGGAATACCTAGCATATCTCAACAACACCTCACAGGTTGATATAAGATATACTGTATGATCTAATTATGGCTTTGTAAAATGTGCTGGAGCAATAAGGGATGGGCCATGTATTGATATCTATTAGATTACAACTTTATTCTGTAATAAGTTGGAACTAGAGGAGTTATATGATATATGGATCTTAATATGATGTTAATCTAGATTGCCAACGTTATTTTTCCCTTTTCAAAGAAGATCCATGAGCTGTATATGTTTTGGTGACTGTATTGTTGATGGTTATGATATGTAACATGTATACTGATTTTATTTTATAAATAAAGTTTGTTTAAAAAAAAAAAAAAAAGAAAAACATTCAGAGCTTCACACAAAGTTTTAAGAGACTTTACTCTTGACCATAACCTGATAGATAGTTGGCGATCACTTAACAATACAGTAAGAGACTATACATACTATTCCCCTGTACATAAATCACATTGATTACATTTTTATAATCCAGATCATGGTACCTTTACTGATCAAAGCTTCAATTATAAATTGTGCCTGGTCAGACCACTCCATGGTGGAAATCCTACTATCAGGTATGATCAATCCAAAGAGAACAAATCTTGGACACAACTCTAACCTACTACAAGACAGTTTGATACTGAACCGACTCCAACAGCAAATACAGGAGTTTATCACACTTAATAAAGACACCACTTCAAATCCTATCTATGAATGGGGAGCATTAAAATCTTATGTTAGAGGTCTACTGATCACAGAGTCCAATAAACAGCATAAAATTAAAAACTCCCAGATTGAGCAGTTAAAATCAGAGATTAATATCTTAAGAACCAAAATTCTAGATAAGTCTACTAAAGGGCTACTAAAACAATTAAAGACTAAAAATGACAAGATGCTATTAGGACAATCAAAATGATTCATACACAATACTATATTTACGGCAATAAACCTGATAAAATGCTGGCCAATAAATTGAAAGAAATTACTAGAGTCACTACTGTCCCTCAGCTACAACTACCGGATAATAAAATGACTAATGACCCTTTATCTTTTGCAAACACGTTCGCTGAGTATTACCACAAACTATATAACCTCCCTCTTAACAACGACGGTGCAGATAAAACAACAGAATTAGATACATTTTTAGAAAATAGCTCCTTACCCTCTACAACCGAACAAGAAAGGGAATCCCTAAATAAACCAATCCCTTATGAAGAAGTAAAATTAGGCATAAAAACTCTTAAAAGTTCAAAGGCACCAGGACCAGATGGATACTCGGGAATTTTTTACAAACTGTTGCAACCTATTCTAATACCACAACTAGTAAAAGAATTTAATTCTATCTTACAAAACAAGGTAATCCCCCGAGAGATGTTAGCAGCCAGAATCGCTGTGGTTCCGAAACCAGGCAAAAATAAGCAGCACTGCCAAAACTACAGACCAATTTCACTGATAAACCAGGACATAAAACTATTTACCAAAATACTAGCGAATCGACTAAACCCTATCCTTACTAAGGTGATACACTTAGATCAGGTAGGGTTTATCTCCAGTAGAGAGGCACCAGACAACACACGCAAAGTGATAGACTTGATTAATATCGCTACGGTTAAGGGAGCGCCTTCTCTGTTTCTAGCTTTGGATGCAGAGAAGGCGTTCGATAGAGTTAACTGGCAATACATGTTCGCAGTCCTTAGAAAAATAGGTATTAGGGGTAAGTTCCTTGATGCGATTACTAATCTCTATTCATCCCCAACGGCATTCGTAAAACTATCTGGCTATCAGTCCCAGGCAATATATATTAAGAATGGTATTCGCCAAGGTTGCCCGCTCTCCCCTCTATTGTTTGCGCTCTGTATTGAGCCATTGGCAGTTAAAATAAGAGATGATCAGAATATAGCGGGTATCAACGACGGGTACTAGACCACAAATTGTCCCTATTCGCGGACGATATCATCTTGTCACTAACCAAACCAATGCTATCTCTCCCCCCTCTGTACCATATATTGCAACAATTTAGTAACCTCTCAGGTTACAAAATAAATGAGGACAAGTGTGAGGCCCTAAGTATTAAACTTCCACAGCATACTAAAAAGCTACTGAAACTCAACTTTGCATTAAAATGGGCTAAGAAGTCCATTAGATACTTAGGGATAAACCTACCAACTAACATACATAGCCTTTAACAAGCTAACTACATACCTATGTTCAAACATATTAGAGACCTAATCAGTAAATGGATTAAACTTAAAATCTCCCTATATGGCAGAATTATCTCCACTAAAATGACGTTATTACCCAAACTATTATATTTGTTCAGAGCCCTCCCTATCTCTGTCCCACTCTCAGAATTACACAAACTTCAAAGAGACATACTAAGATTCATTTGGCAAGGGAAAAAAGCCCAAATTAATAAAAAAGTTATGTGTACAAATAGAAGCGAGGGAGGAGTGGGGGTGCCCAATTAAATTCATACTACCACGCTGCAAGAATGTCACAGACTATACATTGGTTCAAAGAGCGTAATAAGAAACGTTGGACCCATATTGAGTTGAATATTATACAGGGAGTGCAGAATTATTAGGCAAATGAGTATTTTGACCACATCATCCTCTTTATGCATGTTGTCTTACTCCAAGCTGTATAGGCTCGAAAGCCTACTACCAATTAAGCATATTAGGTGATGTGCATCTCTGTAATGAGAAGGGGTGTGGTCTAATGACATCAACACCCTATATCAGGTGTGCATAATTATTAGGCAACTTCCTTTCCTTTGGCAAAATGGGTCAAAAGAAGGACTTGACAGGCTCAGAAAAGTCAAAAATAGTGAGATATCTTGCAGAGGGATGCAGCACTCTTAAAATTGCAAAGCTTCTGAAGCGTGATCATCGAACAATCAAGCGTTTCATTCAAAATAGTCAACAGGGTTGCAAGAAGCGTGTGGAAAAACCAAGGCGCAAAATAACTGCCCATGAACTGAGAAAAGTCAAGCGTGCAGCTGCCAAGATGCCACTTGCCACCAGTTTGGCCATATTTCAGAGCTGCAACATCACTGGAGTGCCCAAAAGCACAAGGTGTGCAATACTCAGAGACATGGCCAAGGTAAGAAAGGCTGAAAGACGACCACCACTGAACAAGACACACAAGCTGAAACGTCAAGACTGGGCCAAGAAATATCTCAAGACTGATTTTTCTAAGGTTTTATGGACTGATGAAATGAGAGTGAGTCTTGATGGGCCAGATGGATGGGCCCGTGGCTGGATTGGTAAATGGCAGAGAGCTCCAGTCCGACTCAGATGCCAGCAAGGTAGAGGTGGAGTACTGGTTTGAGCTGGTATCATCAAAGATGAGCTTGTGGGGCCTTTTCGGGTTGAGGATGGAGTCAAGCTCAACTCCCAGTCCTACTGCCAGTTTCTGGAAGACACCTTCTTCAAGCAGTGGTACAGGAAGAAGTCTGCACCCTTCAAGAAAAACATGATTTTCATGCAGGACAATGCTCCATCACACGCGTCCAAGTACTCCACAGCGTGGCTGGCAAGAAAGGGTATAAAAGAAGAAAATCTAATGACATGGCCTCCTTGTTCACCTGATCTGAACCCCATTGAGAACCTGTGGTCCATCATCAAATGTGAGATTTACAAGGAGGGAAAACAGTACACCTCTCTGAACAGTGTTTGGGAGGCTGTGGTTGCTGCTGCACGCAATGTTGATGGTGAACAAATCAAAACACTGACAGAATCCATGGATGGCAGGCTTTTGAGTGTCTTTGCAAATAAAGGTGGCTATATTGGTCACTGATTTGTTTTTGTTTTGTTTTTGAATGTCAGAAATGTATATTTGTGAATGTTGAGATGTTATATTGGTTTCACTGGTAAAAATAAATAATTGAAATGGGTATATATTTGTTTTTTGTTAAGTTGCCTAATAATTATGCACAGTAATAGTCACCTGCACACACAGATATCCCCCTAAAATAGCTAAAACTAAAAACAAACTAAAAACTACTTCCAAAAATATTCAGTTTTGATATTAATGAGTTTTTTGGGTTCATTGAGAACATGGTTGTTGTTCAATAATAAAATTAATCCTCAAAAATACAACTTGCCTAATAATTCTGCACTCCCTGTAGAGACAGACTTCCTAACTAGAATACTCTGGGATCCATATCTCACAAAACATAAGCAGAACGGCAAATCTATTGCAATTGAACACACTATTCACATATGGAAATCCCTAAATTCTAAATATACACTTATTAGAGATAGATCCACATTAACCCCATTAGTAACATTTGACACTTCTGTAGATTTAGGAGTCCAACAGAAATGGTCCAATAAGGGGCTTTACAGAATAGCAGACATAATTACAGCAGATAAAGTAATGTCTTTTGAACAATACCAGAATCTAGATACTAACAACAAAAATATATGGTATCATTACCTGCAACTGAGATCGAGGGCAAATGAGATATTAGGCAAAGTAAAACCCTTCCCAAATACAACTTTAGAAATACTATGCCTTACTACCTCCCAGACACCAGGAGTGATATCAACCTTATACTCCATTTTTAATTCCTCAGGGAATAAAGAAAAGACACAAACCATCAATAGATGGAACATGACATAGGTAAAAACTGGCCAATTAAAACATGGCATACAAACCTTTTAAATGGATCATCCTTTACACAAAACGCCTCACTTAAAGAAAACTACATAAAAGTTGCCTTTAGATGGTACCTTCACCCTACAAGGACACACGGTTCAGGAGGCTCACTATCACATACTTGTTATAGAGGGTGTGGGGAAAGAGGCACGTATATTCATATGTGGTGGGAGTGCGAGCAAATCAAGAAGATTTGGGACTATACCTCACAATTGCTAAGTACAATCTTCCAAAAACAAGTAACACTAACTATAGAACAGGCTCTACTTCACTTCCCAATCCCAGGAATCCCAAAGATCCACCTTAAACTAGTTATGATGGTATGCACTATAGTTAAAATTAGTGTGGCTCAGTTTTGGAAATCCTCCCCTCCTGACTTATCCTTTATTTATAATAAATTAGAATATCATTACAATATGGCAAGTGCAGCAGCTGAAACCCTTAATGATACCGAGAGATTCCTAGCAAGATGAGAACCCTTTATAATGTACCACGAGTCAAAAAGAAAAGCCATTCAGAATAACGCTTCTGCTTTAGGTACTGAGTCCTAGAACTTGAGCCGGGACCCTCGTTGAGGTCAATTACAGGAATGGTAACAATAGCAGATAAATGTACAATAACCCTGTTGTGTACCGAGCAATTTGAAAGTACTTATGACTATCTTGTTTTTGCTAATTGTAAATTGCTGTTGGATATTACTTTTGTCTGAAATTGTATACCGTAACACATGAAAAGTGTAACGAAAAATGGAAGACACATGTATTTTTCTTTATTTTATTTTACTTTTATTGTTATATGTAAAAAGCTAATAAAAATAATTTCAACATAAAATTGCCATCTTTTTGTTTATATCTAGAGAGCCATGAATTATTGGGTCTTGATTGTTTAAAATGACTATGTACAAGTTTGTCCCTTAGGCTTGGTGCCCTTCTTGGGGTCATTATGGCATTTTTCATCTACTATACCTTTTATTGTATTATCAGTATATAGCACCTCCCAATGTTTATTGAGTATTGCCCTAATGTCCTGACATTTGTTATTATAATTAGTGATAAACCTGATTCCTTTATCTGTTTGACTCTTGTTTCCTTTAGAATTGTAGTTATATAGTGTCTCATCTCTTGTTTTCTTATTAGCTCTTTGAAAACTTTGTTTCAAATGTTTATTAGAATATCCTCTTTCAGATAATCTTTCCCTTAAATCATCTGAATGATTTTTTAAAGATTCATCAGTAGAACAGTTGCGCTTGTACCGAAGGATTTTTATTTTTTTTAATTTAATTTTTATTGAGGTTTTTTTGTAAAGGCAAACAATTGGTAATCGCCAGTACATAGTATAAGAAACAAAAGATTATTACAGAACAAGCTGCAAACATAGATCAAATGAATAATGCAATATACAATAAACAATAAGTGCCGTGGAAACTAAACACCTATTATATGATATAAGCGGCCACTTTTGGACCACATGTAGTAGCAATAAACAGAATATAAAGTAGGAAACATTAATTTGAGAGGGCCACTCATGGACCCCTATTGAAAAACCTCATTTTTTAACTTTTTAATGCTATAATATTATAGATAATTATGGGACAAACCCCTGCCACTTATCCCTGCAAACAAAGCATTAAACAGAATATTATAAGTCATGCTACTTCGACCTGGAAAATCCCTTACATAATGTGTAAGAATTAAAATAGAAAAATAAATAAATAAAAAAAATAAAATGATGGCCAATAGAGGGTAGAGTATCCAATATGTCTACCTCAGAGGTACAGCTAAGACACTGCATGTTTGCAATGTATATTTTACACTAGGAGTTAGGAAACCCAGGAGTTTAGTGGTTATGTGCTGTCCCTATATAAAATTATAGGCAGAACTTGATATATTTGGTTAAATATTTGTAACTTAACTGGGGGTGGCAAACCACAACATTAGGCAGTAACAAATAGGTGGCCTAAACCACACCAATTATATGATATGTTGAGATATGGGATGGGCTGTTCTAGGCGAACAAGTAACCATAACTATAATGCACAAAATAGTATAATAATGCGTAATAACTATGAATCATAGTATTGTTATAAGTCATGCTATATCAACCTAGGGGAACCCTTGTATAATATGTATGAATTAAAATAAGAAAATAAATAAAAAGTTAGTGGCCAATAGAAGGTAGGATATCCATTATATCTACCTCAAAAATATAGCTAAGGCGCTGCATATTAGCAATATGTCCTTTGCACTGGAAATTAGGTAACTCAGGATTCTGATGGCTATATACTACCCTTATATGAAGCTGTAGGCAAAACTGGTAATATTTGGTCAAGTATTTGTAACTCAGTTGGAGAGTGGCAAGTCACGACTTTAGGCATTAACAAACAGGTAGCCCATACCATAGCAATTATAAAATGTTGAGATATGGAATGGGCTATTTTAGGCGGACAAGTAACATTAACCACTCATGAGAGTAATTACTCTAACCTTAGCAAGGATGAGTTTTCTACACTGAATAGTCTAAAAGAGAAACAACCTGGTGATTAGGTCAGCTGATAAGGGGGGGTCAGTAGTTGTTATGGATAAAAGTTTTTTTGTCCAAGAAGCACTAAGACAACTTACTGACCCCTCACAATACCAAGTATTAGACTTCAATCCTGTACATCGCTTCAAACGAGATTTATTACAGTTATTGGATGATGGTAAGGAAGAAGGGTATATAGATCAATCCACATTTGATTTTTTGGTGGTAGATTGCCCTATAACTCCCATCTTCAATTTCTTGCCCAAAGTCCACAAGTCTCTTGTGGACGTAAAGGGCAGACCCATTATTAGTGGCATTGGCTCTCTGTTTGAACCCCTTTCTCAGTGGCTGGATGAAATTTTGCAGCCTCTGGTTAAGGGTCTGAATAGTTATCTAAGAGACACCAAACAACTATTAAATGAGATGGATAATGTTGTTTGGAGAGAGGGATACAGTTGGCTCACAATTGATGTTGTGGCACTGTACTCCTCCATTCCACACAATAAGGGTCTAGAAGCTTTGAATTTCTGCCTGTCAAGATTTACGAACTATAGCCACAGGTTTTGTGGCTTTATTCTTAGAGTAACAGAATTCTTATTAACACACAATGCCTTTACCTTTGAAGGAGTTCATTACCTCCAGAGATGTGGGACAGCTATGGGGGCAAAATTTGCCCCTTCATACGCCAACCTTTTTATGGGTTGGTGGGAGCTGTCCCACATCTTTGGATGTGATGAACTTTGGAAACATAAGATCATGTATTATAGGAGGTACATTGACGACCTGCTAATGATCTGGTATGGTACGGAAGAGGAAGCTTTAAGCTTTGTATCCTTACTTAATGAAAATGGTATTGGCATAAAATTCACATTTGAATTTAATAAAACAAGTATTAATTATTTGGATGTTACTCTGACAGGCATAAACAATAATCTTGTTAGTAGTAAAGTATACAGGAAACCCATCACTGGCAATACCCTCCTCCATGCCAAAAGCAACCATCTGAAAAGAGTCTTTAAGTCGGTCCTTAAAGGACAATTCATTAGACTCCGGAGGAATTGCTCAATGGATAAGGAATATGAAACACAATCCTTAGAGCTGGAGGAGAGGTTCTGCGAAAGAGGCTATAAAAGAGACCAAGTCAGTCATCAAAGATTGAATATTGGGGCAAACCCAAGAAATATCTATCTTGAAGATAGAACTAAAGATAAAACAAAGGAATTTGAGGGGGTATCTTTTATTACCCAATATAGCAACCAATTCCACCGCATCTGTAACATTGTTAGAAAACATTTCAATATTCTAAAAGCAGATGATGGCTTGGTAGATACGGTTTCAAAAGGGTGTAGATATGCCTTCAGACGTGGTGTAAGCCTTAGCAACATACTTGCTCCTACACAGCTCAGAGCTAGGGATGAGGCAGGCTCATCCTGGATGACATTTAAAGGTACCTTTAAATGTAATTACACACAATGTACTGCCTGTGAATTTTTACAACAGGGAGTAGGCTTCAGAAGCTGTGTAACTGGAGAGAATTTTCAACATTTCTCTTGTCTGAATTGCAGAACAAGGTTCGCAATTTATTTACTTACCTGCATAGAATGCAATGTACAGTATACAGGACTCACAACTAGAGAGACTAGAGAAAGGATCAGGGAACACATTTCAAATATTAAAAATGGTAAACTAACTACACCTCTGGTTCAGCACTTTAAAATCTGTCATCAAACAAGTATCAAGTCATTAAGATGGACCATTATAGAACAGGTCAGAACGAATAAAAGAGGAGGTGACAGAGAAAGACTGCTGGAAAAAAGAGAGGTATTTTGGATACACAGACTCAGGACCAGAGTCCCAGAAGGGTTAAACTCAGAATTTGACCTAATAAATTTCTGGGAATAAGAATCCTGGTCCTGGGTCTGTGTTTCCATTTTTTAGCTCTGATATGTGTAACTACAACACTGTGTCTTCACATACCTGTTTAGTATAGATTCGAGAGAGAAAAATATCTATACATTAAAAAATAGCTTTTGTATATATATATAGGTATGTGTGTAATCTGTAGGCTTGTCAACATTGAGTCAGGTTTTCACTTTGTTGGTTCATATGTATTGGTTAACAAAGTATTTATACATATTTATTGAATAAATCAGAAGGAGGAATTTGGAAAATTTACTATCTCCTTATAATTAACAAATGTTCTAACAAGCATTGATGTGACTTTTTGTTTTGTTTTGTTTAGATTACATTATATCAGGGTTCACCTTTCAAAAAGTATTAAGCTTATTTCATTCTCATTCATGTATGGTTGATTGTTTTAGTTTAAAATTCACATATGATGTATATATCATAGATTCTTGATATGGGACAAATGTCTTCCTGTTATATCTAATTTGAGAAGGGCTGGATATAGCTTCACTCCAGGTATGGTTTTAATTATCTTTTAACCAATCAGGTAACAGGAACCAGTTTATAGGACTGGTGCTCACCTGAGACTGTAGCTACGATTACGGCTTAATTGCCGAAACATGTCAGCAATCAGTCACTGAAGTGAAGCTATCTCCAACTGCTGCACAGCTTGAGAATCCTATACCCTTGTTGGGACAAAGATTTTTTATTTGCAATAAAAGAAACTGGAACTTACCACCGGCTGTCTGTGCACCTCATTTGTTATTGTTGAAGTAACATTAACTGTAATGCACAAAATACTATAATAGGTAGATAATAACTATGAAACGTAGTGTTAACTAATATATTTGGCAATATTAGGACTGAACCCCTCTCACTTGTACATAGTGTAACAGAGAACAAATCAGATACTAATGCAATCCAAATTTTAACAATATACAGTAAATTCTGTCTTTTCCCTCAGGAAGATTACATTTATAACCATAGTACATTTCTGAGCAATGACATTGTTACAGGGCCAGCCTGTATAAGGAAAAATACAGCCTGTACGTCAAAGAGGAAAAGAACAATACACTAGAGTGTAGGATTTACAAGTTAAGAGTCCACATAAAGCAACATGAATATGTCTAAGGGGAACAGGAGCAAGAATAACCCAGTTTATGATCAAATACAACTAACATATGTCTAAATATCTAAATACGCATAATTAAAAGTCACTTCCAAGAAAGCCATGAACCAAATACTTATCTCCTCTTCAGCGCCAATGTAAGCTGGTTAGCCTTTATGCATTTTCTAAGCTCAGGCCATCAATGACCAACTGTGTTAGAAAACTACTTGCGCGGCACACTATGAAATTAAACCAAAGGATGTGCTGCCCTCTGATTACGGGCAACCATTAGTCCTCCCGGGTCCCATTGAGGAGTCTGTAGGATATCGCAAGGAGAAGGCATGACCTGAAAGCAAAAATCAGCTCTTAGCGAGAAGCACTCAGTACTCCGGCAAGATATACACAGTTGCGGCATGGCCATAAAGTGAGCAGCACCTACATCAAAGTTCCAGGGAATGCCATCTTGTTTAATGTGTAGAACTCTCCGTAAGATATATGCCATTTCCTTTCGGCTCATCGTCATGTCAGAGCTACAGGGATCATCCGATGCATCACAGGACATGGCCAAACCATCTGGAGCAATCACTGGGGTTTTCCCCTTTACATCTTCAGGCCGCTGTGCCAGTTCCTCATGACCAGGCTCCTCTTCTCCACCAACCCATTCGGGGATCAAAAGGAGGCGCCGGGGCCCCAAAGCGCTCCCCCTCTCTCCCGCGGGTGAGCTAGGCTCAGATAGGGTGTGTTGCTTGTCCCTATAGAGAATTGTATCTAGTGTGTCCTCTAGGGCGACATGATGATCAATAAGTAGGCATTTTAGCTGTTCCAAACAATTCAAAGGGATTTCCATGGTAGATGGATAGTAGAAAGCGTCAGGCAGGGGTAAGATAAGAAATTGCGTTAGCACTCTTCTAATGTTTCAAATTCAGAACGGTGTGCTGCCTAACGACAAGGCCTAAGTGCGCCTCGCCGGGGGTGAATGAAAGGCCTCAGCCTTAGAATATGCTCCGGGTGCTCAAAGTCATAATCATCTCGTAGTTAATAGGCTCATCTGATGCAGAATTTTTAGCGTTCCAAAAATCAAGCTATATAACAAGTAGATGAGCCGTTTGGAGCAATATTTTAAGCAAAAATGATGAAAAGGCTGGAGCAGAGTGGTAATGTGCGACCTATCATGGCCGCCTCCCCGGAAGTCCCCGTACCGAAGGATTTGAATATATGGAATGCATTTTATTGCTGAGTCTATATGATGGCTATCTGCCTTAGAAATAGTGTTAGCTGAAGTTTCTTTGCAATAGACTTCAGTCTGTAACATGCCATTTTTCGCAATAATTTTTAAATAAAAAACGTAATTTCTGTCTTACTTGAGTAGTATGTAAATTTTAGATTTAACTAATTTCTATTCAATACATCCATGAATTCTTTGAGTTCCGTTTGAGTGCCATTCCATAGGACCAAGAAATCATCAATATTGCGTACCCAAAGTTTCAGTTTATCTTCATATTGTGATGCTATATCTACTACATGGTCAGTCTCCCACTTGCCTAAATATAGGCATGCATAAGTTGGGGCACAGCTGGCCCCCATAGCAGTCCCAAGAATTTGTCGGTAATATTTGCCATCAAATATGAAATCATTTCTAATGAGTACAAAGTCAAGAAGTTCTAAGACAAAATTTGTATGATCATCATATTTAGATCCTATTGTGAACTTATCAATTTTATTAGTTAGGGAATATGATAATCCATTTCTCAATACTTCCTCACGTTCTTTCACTAGTTGTTTTCTAGATAAATTCACTACTTTTAAATTGTTAGTTTTAGTTTGTATTTTAAACTGTTGTGGTAAATAATCTACTGCTGACTTCTCAAATTGTATGTTTTTTTCACTAAATCCCCCCCCCCCCCCCATGTTTCCTCCCTGCTCTGCATCTTTTTGTCCTTCCTTCTCCTTGTTTTTGTTCCTGCCTAAAAAAGACCTTTGGTTACGTCTATAATTTTGGTTTCTTTGCTTCCTACTACTCTCACTCGTTGTTGATTTATCTGTGTCTGATGATGTGTCAGTGCTCAATTCTCTTCCAAAGTCATAGACTTTGTTAGTCTGATAATCTTGATAATTCCTTTGAAATTTTCTTTTTTAACGAAATTTGGTCTCATCCTGAATTTTCCTTAATTCCAACTCTACTCCATTAATTAATCCCTCATATTCTGTATTAGTTAACCATTTGTCTGTTACCAACTTGCTTTCTTCCATTTCTTTTTTGCTTTCTCCAATCTCAATTCATTTTCTTTGACTATTAGTTTCATTAAATGAAATGAACAATCTGATAAATGATCATCCCATATTTTATTGAAGCAATCCAATAATGGATCTTTCAAATTGTTTCCTGGCCTCTTTTTAAATCTAAGACCCCTTGGGACCATTTTAGATTCCAAATATTTATTTAGACTAGAACTTTCCCATTTTAATCTCAGCTGTTATGATGAACGATTTTTATAAGTTTTAAATGATTTATAAATATTAGTATTATCATCATCCTGAGTAGATGCAGTAACTACCGTGTCTAATGAAAAGGTTTCTGATATATCACTTTCCCATTCCTCCTCATTTATGATAGCCATCATCAAAGTCTTGGTATGATCAGTCCCCCCATGCCTGTAATGAATATCTATGTATTTTGGGGAGCACAGTTTGATTTAAGAAAAGAGAAGAATTGTATTACTCTAAGATAATTAAATCAAAAGTGGTTAATCAAACCAGCTAATAGAACTACCCGAATTGATTATTTAGTACAGAAAAACCTGAGACCTCAAAAATAATGTGTCACAGGGTGCATCAGAGGAATCATTTATTGGAATAAATCTCATATAAGGTCGAAAATAAGATAAGAACAGAAAAAGACAGAAATTCCTTAGCCAGCACTATCCATCTAAAACTATTATACCTAAATAGATATTCCACATATGCAGAGGTATCCAATCACACCAAAAACAAAGATAAAGGATACATGATGTTATCACAAAATACAACTTTATTAACTGCAAATATCTAAAACAAGACATACAAATGTATTCCACCTTAAACTAGCTAAAAACATATACCAATGGCCATGGTAGAGGAAGATATGCAATAATAAAAGACGTTTATGTGGTTAAATGAGAGAGAAATTGTAATATGAAATTATATCTAATCTCTCTGATACCACCAAACTGTGCTAATAAACCTTAATAATCACTAAATGGTGTAGTAATTTAATAATCACAACCATATACATTTCTTAGTAAGGCACATCATAATGTTATAATTGATTGCCCTGCATCTTCTTTTACTAACCTGCATGAACTGCCTGCTATTCCTTATTGCTTGAAGTTGCCAATACCTCACAAAAGCTCTATGGATATGTGCAGATCCTTAAGCACACCATTATCTGCATGTCTTTGCTATATGGAATAATATTTTGACACTAATGCTACTAATATAAATGCAATTATATTTGCTATACCCGGATGCTCAGTATTGATTCATGGGGGGATATTTATCAAAGGTCTGCCAGACCTCGCTGAATGCGGAGAGCAATACACTCTCCGTATTTATCATTGCAAGAGCAGCTCTTGTGAGCTGCTGGTGCAATGCCACCCCCTACAGATTTGCGGCCAATCAGCCGCCAGCAGGGAGGTATCAATCAACAGGCTCGCCAGAAACACAGGCCCTCAAGCTCTGTCCAGAGCTTGATAAATGGGCCCCATGGACATTCATTTGTCTAGCGCATTGTTATGCTGTGCCTTACTAAGAAATGTATATGGTTGGGATTATTAAATTACTACACCATTTAATGATTATTTTATTATCACAGTTTGGTGGTATCAGAGAGATTAGATATAATTTCATATTACAATTTCTCTCTCATTTAACCACATAAGACGTCTTTTATTATTGCTTATCTTCCTCTACCATGACCATTGGTATATGTTTTTAGCTAGTTTAAGGTGGGATATATTTGTTTGTCTTGTTTTAGATATTTGCAGTTAATAAATTTGTATTTTGTGATAGCATCATGTATCCTTTATCTTTGTTTTTGGTGTGATTGGATAGCTCTGCATATGTGGAATATCTATTTAGGTATTATAGTTTGAGATGGATAGTGCTGGCTAAGGAATCCTGTATTATTTCTGTCTTTTTCTTCTCTTATCTTATTTTCTACCTTATAAGAGATTTATATATATATATATATATATATATATATATATATATATATATATATATATATATATATATATACACACAAATCCCAGTAGATAAGCAGTTTTTGAAACACTCAAAACAGCCAGTCTGGCACCAACAGCCATACCATGTTCAAAGTCACTTAAATCCCTTTTCTTCCCCATTCGGATGCCCAGTTTGAACTTCAGCAAGTCGTCTTCACCACGTCTAGATGCCTAAATCCATTGAGTTGCTGCCATGTGATTGGCTGATTAGCAGTTTGTGTTACCAAGCAATTGAACAGGTGTACCTAATAAAGTGGCCGGTGAGTGTATAAACAGCAATTTTGTTAACGTATGTTTATTATAGTGCTTTCAGAATTTCTCTTTAAAATGGAACTATATTCTTAGGCCACCATTAGATTTGTTGTTTTAACAATGGTATAATGACCATATATAATTATTTCTAAGTCTCTTTATTAAAATACAACCAGAAAATACATGATATTTGTATGCAGTATTGAAGCAGAACAGGGTGAAAAAGCTAAGATATGATAAAACTCACAAAGATTAAAAAGAAGATCAGAGGGAAAGAGTACTCTGGAGTGACAAATCCAAGTTTGAAATGTTTGGGTCCAATCAACGACAATATGTGAGAAGAAGCGTTGGAGAGATATGGAAGAATAAGTGCTTGCAGCCTTCAGTGAGTCATGGTGATGGTCTGTCCTGGTTTGGGTCTGCATCTCTGTCATTCGTGTTGGCGATATTGTTCAAATTGATGGGATCATGAATGCTGAAAAGTACAGACAGGTTTTAATTAATCATGCCATTCTTTCTGGAAAGCCCCTAATTGGGAATGGTTTTATTTTTCAGCATGATAACTATCCCAAGGACGCTAATGCAGTAAAATCAAATTTGCAGAGAAAAACGTGACAGTCATGGACTGGCATCCACAGGGGAAGTTTTTGGATCATCTGGACAGAGAAATAAATAAAAGACAACCTAAATCTAAAGAAGAATTCTGGGGAATGCTGAAAGAAGCCTGGTATACTATACTAGAAGATTACTTCAGAAAACTTCAGGACAAACTACCCAAAAGAGTTCAAGATGTGCTTAGTGAC
Source organism: Bombina bombina (assembly GCF_027579735.1). NCBI lineage: Eukaryota > Metazoa > Chordata > Amphibia > Anura > Bombinatoridae > Bombina > Bombina bombina. The sequence continues at coordinate 446,621,581 of NC_069503.1, forward strand.
AAGGGAGGTCACACTAAATACTGACTTTTGCCCAAAGAAGCTATTTCTTTCTGAAAATTGTGTTTTTTTATATTTTGTGTATATATTTCCTGTATTTTTGTTTGTATCTTAATAAAAAGAACGAAAAATAAATATGGATGGTCAATAAAACTTTGGTAAATCAACAAAACTAATGGTGGCCTAAGACTTTTGCTCAGTATTGTATTTATAGAAAGAGAAGCAGTCTTCCAGGAACAAACAACAGCTCAGTAGCTTATTCTATGACCCGTTTACCACCCGTTTACCACAAATCTTCTTTTAGCACAATTGTGTTTTTCACACAGGAGAACTTTCCTTAAAGGGATATAAAACCCCCCCCAAAAAAATTATTTCATGATTCAGATAGAGCATGTAATTTTAAGTAACTTTCTAATTTACTCCTATAACCAATGTCTCTTCATTCTCTTAGTATCTTTATTTGAAAAAGCAGGAATGTAAGCATAGGAGCTGGCCCAATTTTGGTACAGCACCCTGGGTAGTGCTTGGTGATTGGTGGCTACATTTAGCCACCAACCAGCAAGCGCTACCCAGGTGCTGAAACAAAAATGGGCTGGCTCCTAAGCTTACATTATTGCTTTTTAAATAAAGATACCAAGAGAACGATTAAAAATTGATAGGAGGAGTAAATTAGAAAGTTGCTTAAAATTGCTCCCTTTATCCGAATCATGAAAGAAAAAAATTTGGGTTTAGTATCCCTTTAAGTATATCAGTCTGAACCCGACTACTAAAGTCAGTTAATTCAGGGTCCCATTTTCTTTCAAGACAGGCTATCCCTTCTTCATAATAGTAAATATACCAGGCAATCATATAATATAAAACATAGCCTTTATTTTGTTCCGTTAAAAATATTCAATCCGCCTTAAAACAATAATGTTTAGACTCAATCACAAGCCTTTAATAAATGGAACTAACATATACATATAACATATAAAAACAGGGATTGCATTTTCCACTAGATCATTAGTCCCAGACAAGTACAGAATTGCAGATGATTTATTCCTATCTTTAACAATGAGTGGACTAGTAACCATTTTACCCTGGTCTAGTAACTATTTTTACACATACACACACATTTAAACACACACCCACACACACACATACAAACACACACAAACACGCACACAAAAACACAGCAGACAAAAACACACACAAACACACATGACAAGAAACACACACACACACATACACACATATATGCACATTCATACACACACATACAACTACACTCTCAAATATATATACACACACATACACACACACACAATATATATATATATCATTTTTAGTACAAGTCTAAGCAATAAAATAAGCCTGTATATACTAGCTTTAGTTATGATGCAGTGCTATACCGCACTGACTGTGATCTATGTGGATCACCAGCTGTTCTTGCTAACAATTATTTTCCTACGCTGACATGCTATATATTCTAAAACTTTTTTACACTTTTTCTAGCTAATCTTTTTTATTTGCTATGCTTTTTTTTTTTTTTTTTTTTTTTTTTTTTCAGAAGCTGTGGCAGATCCAAGCTCATCTCACAATTCTCATGGGTCAGTAAAAGCCTTAGGCAAATCCTCGGGCTTTCACATTCAAAGTGTAAGTTTCATACAGCACAAGACAAATTATATATTGAATAGAAAAATATAAACAAGCATATTAAAATTACACAAATTAATGAAACATATGAATATGTCTGTTAATTTTAAAAATGAATCTAAAATGGTTTGTTGTTGAAATGATGGAGTGGATTTTTTTATTGTGCTCTACAACAACATAATCAATGTGATAATGAAAATAATTGGCTATCTGTATAGTGTGAGAAAAAAAAACCCCATTTATAAATACTTTAATTATATATTTCATTGTGTTTGTGAAGCTCTTGGTTGTAGTTATTTTTCTTTAGGCTTAGTAAAATCTTAATGTTATCTTTAAAGGAACTTATTTTATACATACATTGCTTAGTACATATCAGCAATGAAATGCTCTATTGCAAAAGATCTGCATGCATAATACATATTTCAAGAGGCTTTTATTGTGAGACAAATTTGCGTTCTGTGGATATACCTTTTTAAGCCTCTTATCTTCTCTGCCAAGTTCAGTAAGGAATAGATATAATTAAAGGGATATGAAACACAATTTTTTTCTTTTGTGATTCAATTTACTTCTATTATCAAATTTGCTTAGTTCCCCTGATATTCTTTATTGAAGAGATACCTAGGTAGGCATCAAGAGCAGGCAATAGTGTTATCATGTAGTTCTTCTCTTGCAAAAAGGTAATATTCTTGCAGAACTACTGCCATAAAGTGCTCCAGAAATTAGCAGGCTCCTAAGCTTCTGTGCCTGATTTTCAACAAAAGAAGAAAGGCAATAGTGTTGCCATCTAGTTCTCTTACAAAAAGGTACTATTCTTGCAGAACTGCTGCCATATAGTGTTCCAGAAATTAGCAGGCTCCTAAGCTTTTGTGCCTGATTTTCAACAAAAGAGTAAGAGAACAAAAAAAATTGATAATAGAAGTAAATTAGAAAGGTTTTTAAAATTGCATGCTCTATCTGAATCACAAAAGAAAGATTTTGGGTTTCATATCCTTTTAAGTCCAACTTCCCTGCGGGGAGTAAAGACATTACAGTTTTTAGAGACAAATTACAAGAAAATGCAAAAAACAAACATAAATCATGAAAGTAAAGTGCAAAGTTTTTTTTTATTATGCACAATTAAACATTTTGGGGTTTATTCCAGTCTATCCGAGAAGATAGTTTTCGGCTTCCAATGTGTGTCTTTCATATCATATCAGTTTAGAATGATCACTATGCAAACAATAACACCTTTTCCGTAATGGAAAAAGTTTGGATCGTATCTGAGCAGATAGATAGACATTTGCCCATACACTGCGCAGACATACAAGTTTTGCAATGTATTTCAACAACAGAAAATGTTGATAAACTGCAAAAAAAGGCCCTTTTAAAATGTTTGCTTGTATTCCAAGATGATCTGAAATAATTATATTAGTAATGGGCAGAAAGGACATTTACACATGTATATGTATGTAATGGATTTGTGATATCATGTACAGTTGGCGGTATCTACAGGAAAGCCTCGTCACTATATCTAGAAATGGCTTTTAGTAATTGTGCTCCTAAATGTTTTTTTTTTTTTTTTTTTTCATACTTGTATTTTCATGATTCTAAGTTTTATGATTCTAAGAAATTTCATCTAGCATTATTGGTGATCAAGACCTTTTCCACAGGCTTTTACACTAAACCGACGTCCCAAAAATTGTGTTTGAAAAATAGCGATTTATAGTATCCACATATCTTCTTACAGTAATAGAAAATTCACATGTCCTCATCTTCTTACAGTAATAGAAAATTGGCAAAGACAAACCTCATTCTGTACATTGAGGCTTGGAACTTTTGCAAATATTTAATTCCGTTTCACTTAGCGGTTTTATGATTTACAGTATGACAACTGATAAAATGCTGTTACAGAAAATAAGTTGTGGCCACTTACTTTTTATGGAAATTAATTTGCCACAATGTTATTGATTTTAGATGAAAATCTTATTAAAAAAATGGAAAACTAGCTTTTCTTACTGAATAAAATAAAAAAATACCTAGAAAGTTTTGAAAAGTATAAAAACATGCCCAGTACACCCATCATGCTTAAAGACAAAGGGTAATCAAATTGTTTAACACTTACTATATACACCACTCTATCCAACTACAAAACACACACACAGGCTCTGTTAACCTCATTAACCCATTTTGTATTTCAGTAATCAGCAGTTCAAGGTACAGTTGTGGAGAAATGGAGATTGAATGTCATGTGTGTTATCCATCTCGGCTGTGTTTGAAAATAAATAAAAATGTTTTCAGCACACAGAATGAAAGACAAATGTACATGGAAAGAATCAGTGCATTATTTGGCTTGCCAGGACCTGTTGTAAATAAAAACTCCTCACATTGTGCATACCAAAACATCAGGTTGTGAAGATGAAAACATTTCTAGGTGTTGTCAGTTTTATGAGGCAAATGACTATGAGAAATGTATGTAAAAATGGTAAGTGCATGGCTCTTATGAAACAGGTCTACCATTAATACATATATATCCTATAATTAATTTGTTAATGAACATCAGTTAATTTTGACAAACAGGCAAACAGATTATGGTGATACAGTGCCTTGCGGCAGTCTGGCATTTTATATAAAAGTACTCATCTCTCCTAAAATTACCAAATAACATCATTTTTATAATACACATTCTATATACACTCAGACACCAGTGTCATAAAAATCCTTAAAACTTCTGTAAATAAAACTCCTTAGTAACAAATATTTGTGAAATCTGAACAGATGTCAACATTACAGTCAACTGTATTGATGTTTAACCCAAAGTTTTTTAGTTTTCAAAACACCATTCTCACTGCAATACAATTTACTTTATTATATACGCCTCCTTGAGTTGGACCGGTCAGTTGCAAGAGACTATTCTGGTTAGTACTTCGATCTTACAGTTATGCTACATCTGGATGCAAGAGAAAAAAAAAACACTGTTCCCTTTTCCAGATTCAATTTGCAGAATAAACGTTGAGTTTGGGATCCTTTCTGTATCCTCAGTACTTCTGAAACATTCAATCAGCTGTTTAGGTCATGTGAATGTCTTTGACCTATCCTTGATAGTTATAACCTTGCATCAAATATCTTATCCCAGTGTTGTGCATGCACAAATTTAAAAAGCCGGTATTTACCGTTAGAAATTAACAGCTTCTTTGTGTAACAAACCTTGTCTCTAATGTTTATTGCAAGTGCCCTCAGCTCATCGCAGTCCTGGGAGTCACTCACACTTAATCCATTGTTCAGTCTCTTATTATTGCAAAATCAGCTGGAAATTACAATATTTTTATTTGGAATCTGGAAGAAATGTTGTCTGTAATTAATAGAATAAAACACAAATGTTCATTTTACTCAAACACCTATAAATTGTAAAACCAGAGAAACCAATAAGTTTTAGTGGTCTCTTATTTTTTTCCAGAGCTCTCTCTCTCTCTCTCTCTCTCTCTCTCTCTCTCTCTCTCTCTCTCTCTCTCTCTCTCTCTCTCTCTCTCTCTATATATATATATATATATATATATATATATATATATATATATATATATATATATATATATATATAAAAAAAAACATACACACACTTTGGAGCCCTTTCCACTCCTGAAAACATGCAAAAACATTTTTATTTAATTTTAATATTTATAATGTGTTTTACTATGTACTTAATGTAAATATTTTACATTCCAATATTCTTCAAATAGGAGAAAATATGCTTAGTATTTTTAAATATATATTCCCATATATCTTTATATATCTATACCTGTATGTATATCATATAACAAACCTTGTCTCTAATGTTTATTGCAAGTGCCCTCAGCTCATCGCAGTCCTGGGAGTCACTCACACTTAATCCGTTGTTCAGTCTCTTATTATTGCAAAATCAGCTGGAAATTACAATATTTTTATTTGGAATCTGGAAGAAATGTTGTCTGTAATTAATAGAATAAAACACAAATGTTCATTTTACTCAAACACCTATAAATTGTAAAACCAGAGAAACCAATAAGTTTTAGTGGTCTCTTATTTTTTTCCAGAGCTCTCTCTCTCTCTCTCTCTCTCTCTCTCTCTCTCTCTCTCTCTATATATATATATATATATATATATATATATATACAGGGAGTGCAGAATTATTAGGCAAATGAGTATTTTGACCACATCATCCTCTTTATGCATGTTGTCTTACTCCAAGCTGTATAGGCTCGAAAGCCTACTACCAATTAAGCATATTAGGTGATGTGCATCTCTGTAATGAGAAGGGGTGTGGTCTAATGACATCAACACCCTATATCAGGTGTGCATAATTATTAGGCAACTTCCTTTCCTTTGGCAAAATGGGTCAAAAGAAGGACTTGACAGGCTCAGAAAAGTCAAAAATAGTGAGATATCTTGCAGAGGGATGCAGCACTCTTAAAATTGCAAAGCTTCTGAAGCGTGATCATCGAACAATCAAGCGTATCATTCAAAATAGTCAACAGGGTCGCAAGAAGCGTGTGGAAAAACCAAGGCGCAAAATAACTGCCCATGAACTGAGAAAAGTCAAGCGTGCAGCTGCCAAGATGCCACGTGCCACCAGTTTGGCCATATTTCAGAGCTGCAACATCACTGGAGTGCCCAAAAGCACAAGGTGTGCAATACTCAGAGACATGGCCAAGGTAAGAAAGGCTGAAAGACGACCACCACTGAACAAGACACACAAGCTGAAACGTCAAGACTGGGCCAAGAAATTTCTCAAGACTGATTTTTCTAAGGTTTTATGGACTGATGAAATGAGAGTGAGTCTTGATGGGCCAGATGGATGGGCCCGTGGCTGGATTGGTAAAGGGCAGAGAGCTCCAGTCCGACTCAGACACCAGCAAGGTGGAGGTGGAGTACTGGTTTGGGCTGGTATCATCAAAGATGAGCTTGTGGGGCCTTTTCAGGTTGAGGATGGAGTCAAGCTCAACTCCCAGTCCTACTGCCAGTTTCTGGAAGACACCTTCTTCAAGCAGTGGTACAGGAAGAAGTCTGCATCCTTCAAGAAAAACATGATTTTCATGCAGGACAATGCTCCATCACACGCGTCCAAGTACTCCACAGCGGGGCTGGCAAGAAAGGGTATAAAAGAAGAAAATCTAATGACATGGCCTCCTTGTTCACCTGATCTGAACCCCATTGAGAACCTGTGGTCCATCATCAAATGTGAGATTTACAAGGAGGGAAAACAGTACACCTCTCTGAACAGTGTCTGGGAGGCTGTGGTTGCTGCTGCAAGCAATGTTGATGGTGAACAGATCAAAACACTGACAGAATCCATGGATGGCAGGCTTTTGAGTGTCCTTGCAAAGAAAGGTGGCTATATTGGTCACTGATTTGTTTTTGTTTTGTTTTTGAATGTCAAAAATGTATATTTGTGAATGTTGAGATGTTATATTGGTTTCACTGGTAAAAATAAATAATTGAAATGGGTATATATCTGTTTTTTGTTAAGTTGCCTAATAATTATGCACAGTAATAGTCACCTGCACACACAGATATCCCCCTAAAATAGCTATAACTAAAAACAAACTAAAAACTACTCCCAAAACTATTCAGCTTTGATATTAATGAGTTTTTTGGGTTCATTGAGAACATGGTTGTTGTTCAATAATAAAATTAATCCTCAAAAATACAACTTGCCTAATAATTCTGCACTCCCTGTATATATAAACATACACACACTTTGGAGCCCTTTCCACTCCTGAAAACATGCAAAAACATTTTTATTTAATTTTAATATTTATAATGTGTTTTACTATGTATTTAATGTAAATATTTTACATTCCAATATTCTTCAAATAGGAGAAAATATGCTTAGTATTTTTTTTTTTTTTTTTTTTTTTTTTTTTTATTATTAATAGCTTTTTATTGAAGTCATAAACAAATATAACAATAATGAAACGTCCAACAATAATAACAAAAGAGAATAGTACAATACTAATACCATGATCTTGCCAAATAAACAATACTAGATGTGCCCACATTGTATAGATTCAAAAATATGAAGAGTAATACTCTATGGTGAGTGGTATAAGAATGGAGAAGCTATAGCTGGTTAGTGTTATGAAGGAGCATGGAGGTTTACTAGGCAATAAATCTAAACAGAAGGGGCATATAAATCCCACTCATTAAAGGTATTAGTAAAGATTTTGGACTATCCAGATTGAGACCTCAGATTTTATTTTTTTATATGGTATGTAGACTAGAAGTGACCCAACCTTGTGATGGATAAATACACCATAAGTTATTAATTTAGAAAATATAAAAGCAAGGAGGGGTTGGTTTTATGGGGGTAGAGGGAGGGGGGAAATAGAGTATATTCTCCACATTTTCCTGAAAAGCGTTTGTAGCATAATATAAACTAATAAAGTAAGATAAACATGGATTGGCTTGTGTTTGGCCACTTATGGGCCAATTTAGCGGGGAGGGGGATAAGGGGACGCAGCGGGCAAGAGCCGCTCAAAGTGGAGTGGGGAGGGGAGTGGGGGGGCGGAGCCAAATAGGGCATGAGAGCAGGTATGGAAAGCCTTATTGGATGGATATAAGGGTGGACTTCACAGGGAGGGCTTGTTATTTACATGACTACTGGGATGGGCATAGCTCCATCAAAGCGGAGTAATTATCTAAATATAGAGTTAAAGAGGGGTGGGGGACATTAGTATATATGAAACATAAGAGATTTCTAGAGGAGCTCCACCCCTAGGGGATTACCAACTATAGGCAGTGTGGGAAAAGGGCATAGGGGTATGACCCGCAGGCAGTCAGTACCGGCGGGAAAGGGAGGGGAGGAGCCCAACAGAGACAAATAATTTTACATAAATATGGAACTCCACATAAGCAATGTCATATCCTGGAGACATAGATACAATAAGGCATAAACATAACGTATTTCCATGTACAGTTATAAGAGCAAAGAGTATTAAATACATTAAATGAACCCACTAGCGCCCAAACATAGACACATCTCTGCGGGCGAATGAGAAAGCACAAAAATAAAAATATAAGCATATTTATACATACATGAAAATCAGTGCAATAATCATTGAAGCAGAGTAAAGGCTGCAAACGTCGGTGCCTCAAAGCTGCTGAGACACAGGAACATGGAGCAGCCATGGAGTAACATATCATGTGCCAAATAGATATTAAGCTTATGTGGGACCACGATTAGAAAACATTTGCTCTCTTCCCTTATATTGGAGTCAAGAGCATACATAGGCTGTATCTACAAACTAAAGACATTGCAGTGGACTTGGTACTATAGATAAGCTGTATCTTTATACTAGAAGCTCTGAATGATACTTGATGCTGTACATAAGCTGACCCCACATACTAGCAGCATTGTATTATACTAGTTACTACTCTATACACAGACTGACTTGTTACTATACATAAATGATACCTATATACTAGGGGACCCTGTACTAAACTTGTTATTATACCTAAGCTTTAACTATGTACTAAAGGTCCTATATTAGACCAGTTACTATATCCAAGCTGTACTCTAACACTAGAGGGCAGCGTGTTATACTTGTTACTATAGATATGCTATACCTATATACTACATGCAGGCTGAACTTATATACTAGAGGGCGCTATACTAGATTTATTACTATATACAATTTAGCAGTAGCAGGCTAACCTAAAATGCAAAATAACATGCCGTGTAAGGCTGCATACAATAAACTGGGATACGCAATTATGTAGTCTAATTTTACAGCTATAGAGTCCGAAAGGAGTCCACGGACCTTGTCAGCCACCCTCTATCTAAAAGCTTTGTGCTGTATGATATAGTAGTACTTGAGATGTGCATCATTCCTTAAATGTAAACATATAGCACAATATAGTGTGTAAAATAAGCGAGAAATATAGAATATTGTGAACAGAAAATAGTTAGTCATAACATAAGCGATCTCAGCAGGGGGAAACTAAATTTAACCTGCCTGGGATTGGGTGGATATTAACAGTTGTTGGCTAAAGATATTGCAAAATGTATATGTAAACCCCCCAAGTGAGTAAGACCTAAAAAAATACTACTATTTTCCTCTCTGCATCTTATGGACAGGGTCAAGACTTTGTAGGGAGAGTACACATGTGAGAGAACAGTCTGAGTAAATAAATGAGCACATTATGTAGGCATAACATCAGTGGAGTTCATACAAGCTAATAAACAAGTTAGGAATGTATATATAATATAACAGACCCTTTAAGAGGAATAAATGAATAAAAATACATACAAAAAAAGAAAAAAGGGCCATAAGATACTTCAATGTAGTGAGCCAATCATGCCTTCTAGGATAAGTGTCCCACATATATGTTATAACACTAGTATCTCTGTGTTACTAATAAGGAGACATTTACTTAGCAAGAGTATATACAAACAATGTAAAAAGGCTGGGGATCTGATACGTCTACTGATTAATGTTTTTCATAGATCTGTCCTTCAAAACACTGACAGTCCAGGCTACTGTAAATAAATGAAAGTTTTCTGAAAGATAACGCTGATTGTCCTGTGACTAAATATGATCGAGTAGTGATCACACTTTAGGACATCGAGAAAATTAGGAAGGATTTACCCCACTCCGGTCCTGAGAGCTGTCGTCCAGCTTGAAGATATTTGCCAACCATGTTGTAGCCCGGATAAATATTTATGCAGCCTGAAAAGGAAGTCACTCTTATCGGGACCTAGCTGCAGTGAGAATTCTCGTCCCGGCAACATTGCAGGGTCGCCATAAAGAGCTACAAAATTAGAGGGCTTCATGTCCCAATCGCAGATATCCACCGCCTCTTCACCGTCCAAGGGCAGGATCGGGTATGATTTACCCTGCACAGTACGAGCTGTCGGCTTCATCTCTAGGCAAAGTTGACAGGTTGAGGTTTGTATCTCTCTCTTCGGCGGAACTGAATCGTTCCTGATAGCTGCCGCTTGCCTAGATCTTCCTGCGGTATGTTTAAATGCATGAGAATTAGCCGGATCTTGATGATTATTCTCCATAACCAGATTGAGACTGTTATGCGTTAAGCCACTCTGTGAACACTCAGATCGCTGTGCTGGGAGCTGTTCTATGCCCGCATCAAATTGAACAGCATCGTGATATCCCTTGTCCACTTCGCCACAGGTCGCCATTTTCAGGGTGTCGTGTAGGTCTAGAAAACACCTATCTAGTTGGCGGCTGAGGGCTAATAAAAGAGTCTGCAGTAAACTGTGTGTCTCCTCCATCTTGAATACTGTAACGTTACTGCCAGGCTGCAGGCAAGAGACAGGGATTATACTCGAAGCTCCATTGATAAACGCTGATGATGTCGTAATGAGGCCTTAATAAGCCAGAGCAGGGCATAAACTAATAAAGCGCCTAGTCAAGTATAGTAAAGGTCATGTAGGCTCCCGAACTCCGTTTCAAAGTGTCTGATGTAGTTGGGGTGGTCATCAAGACTTAAATAAACTGTAAAAAAGCGTTAGATAAACCCCATTCTGTATGTCTGGAGCCAGGAGCTCTGCACAAATGCGTCCGTCCACTCCAGCGGTTAGCTCCGCCCCCTATGCTTAGTATTTTTAAATATATATTCCCATATATCTTTATATATCTATACCTGTATGTATATCATATATATATATATATATATATATATATATATATATATATATATATATATATATATATATATATATATATATATATATATATATTTATATTAAAAATTAATCATATTTATAGGGCAATATCTATTTAAAAATAAAGAGAAATTTCTTCTTATATTATGTATATAAAATATACATAACTCACGTTGGGTTGAGCACACTTGGATTAACATGGTGTCGGGTTAGTGCAAATGGTAAGTGTTGTTGTTTTTTTTTCTTTCATTTGCGTGCTATAGGAGAGAAAAAGTGGTCGCTATATCCAAAGTCCTGAAGTTCGTGAGTGTTAGTTTTCTCTTGCCCACAAACCATTTACTTTTAACTTGTAATATACGGGCTAACCCATGCAAGTTAAAAGTATACTCCTGGCGGTGTTTTCCCTGGAGCGAAATCACTAAATAGAGTGCCACTTTTAATCTAGCCCTTAATGTCTATAAAGCAGTGGGTGCCACTATGTAGTTACTTTCCTTTATCGAATATTTTCTACTGAAGCCAATCAGAGACAGTTATATATAAGTTGCTATAGTGTGTAGCCAATGAATGGAATATAGTTACAAAAGTATCAAAGAAAATAGAACAGAAGCATTATTGGGCACACTTTCAAGGTTATTACTAATACAATATGTTTGGAGTGCGTTGGAAAAGTATGGTAAAATTTAAAACATAACATTTAATTAATTGTATGGTTAAAATAAAGATGTGGACCATGCCACCAATAAAATTGAAGTAATAACAAATATTCAGCTAGATTGCGAGTTTTGCGTTATGAGTGAAAAAGCATTGTTCTGCCTCATAATGCTGCTTTTTCCCTAACACCGCTATTACAAGTGTTGTAGGTATAGGTGTACCGCACACTTTTTTGGCCATCACGCAATGTCAGTATCGCACTTTTAAAAAAGTCCTTTTTCAATGGGACTTTCATAGCGCTGGTATTACGAGTTAACCACAAGATCTGTAGCGCCACCTAAAGTCAGTAGTTATGAATTTTACGTTACAAAGCTGTAGCATAAAACTCATAACTAAAGTGTTACAAAGTACACTAAACACCCATAAACTACCTATTAACTCCTAAACCGAGACCCTCCCGCATCGTAAACACTATAATAAATTAATTAACCGCTAATATGCCCCTCCGAACATCGCCGCAACTATTAAAATGTATTAACCCCTATTCCGCCCCTCCCCGATATCGTTGCCACTATAATAAACCTATTAACCCCTAAACCGCCATCCTCCTGCATCGCAAACACTATTTAAATATTATTAACCCCTAATCTGCCGTCTGCCCACACTGCTGCTATAATAAAACTAATAACCACTAAATCGCAAGCCCCCCACAATGAAATATACTAAATTAAACTATAAACCCCTAAACCTCTGGCCTCCCACATCACTACATAAATGTATTAACCCCTAAACCTAACCCTAATGTAGCCCTAAGCCTAAGTATAACCCTAACCCTAACACCCCCTAACTTAAAAATAATTAAAATAAATATAAATAACTTTACAATTATTATCTAAATAATTCCTATTTAAAACTAAATACATACGTACATGTAAAATAAAACCGAAGCTAGCTACAAAATAACTAATAGTTATATTGTATCTATCTTAGGTTTTATTTTTATTTCACAGGTAAGTTTGTATTTATTTTAATTAGGTAGACTAGTCATTAAATAGTTATGAACTATTTACTAGCTACCTAGTTAAAATAAATATAAAGTTACATGTAAAATAAAACCTAACCTGCCTTACACTAAAACCTAACATTACAATAAAATAATATAAATTAAATTAGAAAAATACAATTATCTAAATTTAAAACCCCCCCACTAAATTACACAAAATAAAAAATGAAATTATCAAAAATAAAAACTAATTACTCCTAATCTAATAGCCCTATAAAAAGAAAAAAAGCCCCCCCCCCCCCCAAAAAATAAATAAATAAAAAATAGCTTATACTAAACTGCCAATAGCCCTTAAAAGGGCCTTTTGCGGGGCATTGCCCCAAAGATAACAGCTCTTTTACCTGTAAAAAAAAATACACCCCCATTTGTGTGGGCATTGCCCTTAAAAGGACATTTAGCTCTTTTACAGTGCCCAAACCCTAAGCTAAAAATTAAACCCACCCAATAAACCCTTAAAAAACCCTAACACTAATCTCCGATGATCCACTTACAGTTTTTGAAGACCGGACATTCATCCTCATCCAAGTGGGCAAAAGTCCACATCAAAGCCGGCAGAAGTCTTCATCCAAGCGGACAGAAGTCCTAATCAAAGCCGGCAAAAGTCTTCATCCAAGCAGGCAGAAGTCTTCATCCAGATGGCATCTTTTATCTCCATCCATCTGATGCGAAGCGGGGCCATCTTCAAGACATCCGGCGCCGAGCATCCTCTTCTTCCGATCGTCCCTGTAAAATGAAGTTCACTTTAAGTGACGTCATCCAAGATGGCATCCCTTACATTCCGATTGGCTAATAGAATTCTATCAGCCAATAGGAATAAAATGGGAAAAAATACTATTGGCTGTTGCAATCAGCCAATAGGATTGAGCTTTCATCCTATTGACTGATCCAATCAGTCACTCGGATTGAGGTCTTATTCTATTGGCTGATTGGAATAGCCAATAGAATGCGAGCTCAATCCTGTTGGCTGATTGGATCAGCCAATAGTGTGAAAGCTCAATCCTATTGGCTGATTGCAACAGCCAATAGGATTTTTTCCCCTTTAATTCCTATTGGCTGATAGAATTCTATCAGCCAATCGGAATGTAAGGGGTGCCATTTTGGATGACATCACTTAAAGAGAACTTCATTTTCCAGCGATGATCGGAAGAAGAGGAAGCTCCGCGCCGGATGGATGAAGATAGAAGATGCTGTCTGGATGAAGACTTCTGCCCACTTGGATGAAGACTTGGATGAATGCCAATCCAAATGCCCTTTTCAAGGCAATGGTTAGCTTAGGTTTATTTAGATAGAATTTTATTTGGGGGGTTTGGTTGTGTGGGTTTTACTGTTGGGGGGGGTGTTTGTATTTCTTTTTACAGGTAAAATAGCTGTTATCTTTGGGGCAATGCCCCGCAAAAAGGCCCTTTTAAGGGCTATTGGCAGTTTAGTGTAGGCTATTGATTTTTTTTTATTTTTGGGGCCTTTTTTATTTTGATAGGTCTATTAGATTAGGAGTAATTTGTTTTTATTTTTGATAATTTCGTTTTTAATTTTGTGTAATTTGGTTTTTTTTTTTTGTAATTTAGATAATTGTATTTAATTAATTTAATTTATTTTATTGTAATGTTAGGTTTTAGTGTAAGGCAGGTTAGGTTTAATTTTACAGATAACTTTGTATTTATTTTAACTAGGTAGCTAGTAAATAGTTAATAACTATTTAATGACTAGTCTACCTAGTTAAAATAAATACAAACTTCCCTGTGAAATAAAAATAAAACCTAAGATAGATACAATGTAACTATTAGTTATATAGTAGCTATCTTAGGGTTTATTTTATAGGTAAGTATGTATTTAGTTTTAAATAGGAATCATTTAGGTAATAATTGTAAGTTTTATTTAGATTTATTTTAATTATATTTAAGTTTGGGGGTGTTAGGCTTAGGGTTACGTTACGGTTAGGGTTAGGGGTTATTATATTTATGTAGTGTTAGTGATGTGGGAGGCCATAGGTTTAGGGGTTAATAACTTTAGTATTGTGGCAGCAACATTAGGGACTGCAGATTAGGGGCTAAAACATTTTTGTAGGTGGCGGCGATGTTGATGGGCGGCAAGATTAGGGGTTAATAACTGTAATGTAGGTGGTGACGATGTTAGGGGAGGCAGATTAGGGGTTAATAACTGTAATGTATGTGATGGCGATGTAAGGGGTGGCAGATTAGGGGTTAATAACATTATGTAGATGGCGGCGATGTTGGGGGCAGCAGATTAGGGGTTAATAACTCTAATGTAGGTTGCGGTGATGTCGGGGGCAGCAGATTAGGGGTGTTTAGACATGGTTTATATTTTTAGGGTGTTAGGATTAAACGTAACTTTTTATTTCCCCATAGACATCAATGGGGCTGCGTTACAGAGCTTTTCATTCCGCGATCGCAGGTGTTAGGCATTTTTTCTGCCGGCTCTCCCCATTGATGTCTATGGGTAAATCGTGCATGAGCACATCAAAGCAGCGCTTGTATTTGTGTGAGATATGGAGCTCAACACCACCATATCGCCAGCGCAAGACGTGTTTTTTAAAACCTGTAATAGCAGTGCTATAGGGAAGTGAAATACCGCCGCTTTTGTGGCAGTCATTAATTTCCATATAGCGCTCAAAACTCTTAATCTAGCTGTTAGTAAGACAATAAAACAAAAGTGGTGGTATTTCACTGCCCTATATTGTTGCTATTACAGGTTTTAAAAAACCCGGCTTGCACAGGCAATATGGTGGCGTTGAGCTCCATACCTCACTCAAATACAAGCGCTGCTTTGACGTGCTCGTGCACGATTTCCCAAAAGACATCAATGGGGAGAGCCGGCAAAAAAAAAGCCTAACACCTGCGATCGCGGAATGAAAAGCTTTGTAACGCAGCCCCATTGATTTCTATAGGGAAATAAAAAGTTACGTTTAAACCTAACACCCTAACATAAAAACCGCATCTAAACATCCCTAATCTGCCGCCTCCTTCTATCTTCATCCATCCGGCACGGAGCGGGTCCATCTTCAAGACATCCGGCACGGAGCATCCTCTTCTTCCGATCGTCACTGAAAAATGAAGTTCACTTTAAGCTTAAATCCTATTGGTTGATCCAATCAGCCAATAGGATTCAGCTTGCATTCTCTTGGCTATTTCAATCAGTCAATAGAATGAAAGCTCAATCCTATTGGCTGATTGCAACAGCCAATATGATTTTTTCCCCTTTAATTTCTATTGGCTGATAGAATTCAATCTTTATTCATTACTTTCTTAGGCCTAGATTTGGAGTTCGGCGGTAGCCGTCAAAACCAGCGTTAGAGGCTCCTAACGCTGGTTTTAGGCTACCGCCGGTATTTGGAGTCAGTGATTAAAGGGTCTAACGCTCACTTTTCAGCCGCGACTTTTCCATACCGCAGATCCCCCTACGCCATTTGCGTATCCTATCTTTTCAATGGGATCTTTCTAACGCTGGTATTTAGAGTCGTTTTTGAAGTGAGCGTTAGAGCTCTAACGACAAAATTCCAGCCGCCTGAAAATAGCAGGAGTTAAGAGCTTTCTGGCTAACGCCGGTTCATAAAGCTCTTAACTACTGTACCCTAAAGTACACTAACACCCATAAACTACCTATGTACCCCTAAACCGAGCTCCCCCCACATCGCCGCTACTCGATTAAAATTTTTAACCCCTAATCTGCCGACCGCCACCTACGTTATACTTATGTACCCCTAATCTGCTGCCCCTAACCCCGCCGACCCCTGTATTACATTTATTAACCCCTAACCTGCCCTCCACAACGTCGCCGCCAGCTACTTAAAATAATTAACCCCTAATCTTCCGACCGCAAAGCGCCGCCACCTACGTTATCCCTATGTACCCCTAATCTGCTACCCCTAACACCGCCGACCCCTATATTATATTTATTGACCCCTAATCTGCCCCCCTCAACGTCGCCGACACCTGCCTACACTTATTAACCCCTAATCTGCCGAGCGGACCTGAGCGCTACTATAATAAAGTTATTAACCCCTAACCCGCCTCACTAACCCTATCATAAATAGTATTAACCCCTAATCTGCCCTCCCTAACATCGCCGACACCTACCTACAATTATTAACCCCTAATCTGACGACCGGAGCTCACCGCTATTCTAATAAATTGATTAACCCCTAAAGCTAAGTCTAACCCTAACACTAACACCCCCCTAACTTAAATATAATTTACATCTAACGAAATTAATTAACTCTTATTAAATAAATGATTCCTATTTAAAGCTAAATACTTACCTGTAAAATAAATCCTAATATAGCTACAATATAAATTATAATTACATTGTAGCTATTTTAGGATTAATATTTATTTTACAGGCAACTTTGTAATTATTTTAACTAGGTACAATAGCTATTAAATAGTTAAGAACTATTTAATAGCTACCTAGTTAAAATAATAACAAATTTACCTGTAAAATAAATCCTAACCTAAGATATAATTAAACCTAACACTACCCTATCAATAAAATAATTAAATAAACTACCTACAATTACCTACAATTAACCTAACACTACACTATCAATAAATTAATTAAATACAATTGCTACAAATAAATACAATTAAATAAACTAGCTAAAGTACAAAAATAAAAAAGAACTAAGTTACAAAAAATAAAAAAATATTTACAAACATAAGAAAAATATTACAACAATTTTAAACTAATTACACCTACTCTAAGCCCCCTAATAAAATAACAAAGCCCCCCAAAATAAAAAAATCCCTACCCTATTCTAAATTAAAAAAGTTACAAGCTCTTTTACCTTACCAGCCCTGAACAGGGCCCTTTGCGTGGCATGCCCCAAGAATTTCAGCTCTTTTGCCTGTAAAAGAATAAATACAATACCCCCCCCCCAACATTACAACCCACCACCCACATACCCCTAATCTAACCCAAACCCCCCTTAAATAAACCTAACACTAAGCCCCTGAAGATCTTCCTACCTTGTCTTCACCATACCAGGTTCACCGATCCGTCCTGGCTCCAACATCTTCATCCAACCCAAGCGGGGGTTGGCGATCCATCATCCGGTGCTGAAGAGGTCCAGAAGAGGCTCCAAAGTCTTCCTCCTATCCGGCAAGAAGAGGACATCCGGACCGGCAAACATCTTCTCCAAGCGGCATCTTCAATCTTCTTCCATCCGGTGCGGAGCGGGTCCATCTTGAAGCAGGCGACGCGGATCCATCCTCTTCTTCCGTTGTCTCCCGACGAATGACGGTTCCTTTAAGGGACGTCATCCAAGATGGCGTCCCTCGAATTCCGATTGGCTGATAGGATTCTATCAGCCAATCGGAATTAAGGTAGGAATTTTCTGATTGGCTGATGGAATCAGCCAATCAGAATCAAGTTCAATCCGATTGGCTGATCCAATCAGCCAATCAGATTGAGCTCGCATTCTATTGGCTGTTCCGATCAGCCAATAGAATGCGAGCTCAATCTGATTGGCTGATTGGATCAGCCAATCGGATTGAACTTGATTCTGATTGGCTGATTCCATCAGCCAATCAGAAAATTCCTACCTTAATTCCGATTGGCTGATAGAATCCTATCAGCCAATCGGAATTCGAGGGACGCCATCTTGGATGACGTCCCTTAAAGGAACCGTCATTCGTCGGGAGACAACGGAAGAAGAGGATGGATCCGCGTCGCCTGCTTCAAGATGGACCCGCTCCGCACCGGATGGAAGAAGATTGAAGATGCCGCTTGGAGAAGATGTTTGCCGGTCCGGATGTCCTCTTCTTGCCGGATAGGAGGAAGACTTTGGAGCCTCTTCTGGACCTCTTCAGCACCGGATGATGGATCGCCAACCCCCGCTTGGGTTGGATGAAGATGTTGGAGCCAGGACGGATCGGTGAACCTGGTATGGTGAAGACAAGGTAGGAAGATCTTCAGGGGCTTAGTGTTAGGTTTATTTAAGGGGGGTTTGGGTTAGATTAGGGGTATGTGGGTGGTGGGTTGTAATGTTGGGGGGGGGTATGGTATGTTTTTTTTTACAGGCAAAAGAGCTGAAATCCTTGGGGCATGCCCCGCAAAGGGCCCTGTTCAGGGCTGGTAAGGTAAAAGAGCTTGTAACTTTTTTAATTTAGAATAGGGTAGGGAATTTTTTATTTTGGGGGGCTTTGTTATTTTATTAGGGGGCTTAGAGTAGGTGTAATTAGTTTAAAATTGTTGTAATATTTTTCTTATGTTTGTAAATATTTTATTATTTTTTGTAACTTAGTTCTTTTTTATTTTTTGTACTTTAGCTAGTTTATTTAATTGTATTTATTTGTAGGAATTGTGTTTAATTAATTTATTGATAGTGTAGTGTTAGGTTAATTGTAGGTAATTGTAGGTAGTTTATTTAATTAATTTATTGATAGGGTAGTGTTAGGTTTAATTATATCTTAGGTTAGGATTTATTTTACAGGTAAATTTGTTATTATTTTAACTAGGTAACTATTAAATAGTTCTTAACTATTTAATAGCTATTGTACCTGGTTAAAATAATTAAAAAGTTGCCTGTAAAATAAATATTAATCCTAAAATAGCTATAATATAATTATAATTTATATTGTAGCTATATTAGGATTTATTTTACAGGTAAGTATTTAGCTTTAAATAGGAATAAGTTATTTAATAAGAGTTAATTTATTTCGTTAGATGTAAATTATATTTAACTTAGGGGGGTGTTAGTATTAGGGTTAGACTTAGCTTTAGGGGTTAATACATTTATTATAGTAGCGGTGAGGTCCGCTCGGCAGATTAGGGGTTAATAATTGAAGGTAGGTGTCGGCGATGTTAGGGAGGGCAGATTAGGGGTTAATACTATTTATGATAGGGTTAGTGAGGTGGATTAGGGGTTAATAACTTTATTATAGTAGCGCTCAGGTCCGCTCGGCAGATTAGGAGTTAATAAGTGTAGGCAGGTGTCGGCGACGTTGAGGGGGGCAGATTAGGGGTTAATAAATATAATATAGGGGTCGGCGATGTTAGGGCAGCAGATTAGGGGTACATAGGGATAACGTAGGTTGCGGCGGTTTACGGAGCGGCAGATTAGGGGTTAAAAAAAATATGCAGGTGTCAGCGATAGCGGGGGCGACAGATTAGGGGTTAATAAGTGTAAGGTTAGGGGTGTTTAGACTCGGGGTACATGTTAGAGTGTTAGGTGCAGACGTAGGAAGTGTTTCCCCATAGGAAACAATGGGGCTGCGTTAGGAGCTGAACGCTGCTTTTTTGCAGGTGTTAGGTTTTTTTTCAGCTCAAACAGCCCCATTGTTTCCTATGGGAGAATCGTGCACGAGCACGTTTTTGAGGCCGGCCGCGTCCGTAAGCAACTCTGGTATCGAGAGTTGCATTTGCGGTAAAAATGCTCTACGCTCCTTTTTTGGAGCCTAACGCAGCATTTGTTTAAACTCTCGATACCAGAGTTAAATTTATGGTGCGGCCAGAAAAAAGCCCGCGGAGCGTTAACAGCCCTTTTACCGCCAAACTCCAAATCTAGGCCTTATTGTCTTAAAAATCGGTGAGATTACAAGTTTTGCGGTAACAGGGGTGTGTTGCTACCGAGCATTTTTTTTTAAAATTAAGGTAGGAAAAATCCTATTGGCTGATCCAATCAGCCAATAGGATTGAGATTGCATTCTATTGGCTGATTGGAACAGCCAATAGAATGCAAGCTCAATCCTATTGGCTGATTGTATCAGCTAATAGGATTGAACTTTAATCCTATTGGCTGATTGGATCAGCCAATAGGATTTTTCCTACCTTAATTCCTATTGGCTGATAGAATCCTATCAGCCAATTGGAATTCAAGGGACGCCATCTTGGATGACGTCATTTAAAGGAACCTTCATTCTTCGCTGGACTTCGTTTGAAGAGGATGCTCCGCGTCGGCTGAATTGAAGATGGACCCGCTCCGCTCCGGATGGATGAAGATAGAAAATGCCGCCTGGATGAAGACTTCTGCCGCTTGGAGGACCTCTTCTGCCCGGATCGAATGAAGTCTTCTGCACCTCTTGAGGTCCACTTGTGCTCGGCTGGGCGAAGACGTCTCAAGGTAGGGTGATCTTCAAGGGGGGTAGTGTTAGGTTTTTTTAAGGGGGGATTAGGTGGGTTTTAGAGTAGGGTTGGGTGTGTGGGTGGTGGGTTTTAATGTTGGGGGGGTATTGTATTTTTTTTTACCCGCAAAAGGCCCTTTTAAGGGCTATTTGTAATTTAGTATAGGGTAGGGAATTTTTTTATTTTGGGGGTCTTTTATTTTATTAGGGGGATTAGATTAGGTGTAATTAGTTTAAAATTCTTGTAATTATTTTTTATTTTCTGTAATTTAGTGTTTTTTATTTTTCGTTCTTTATTTAATTACTATTGTACCTAGTTAAAATAAATACAAACTTGCCTGTGAAATAAAAATAAACCCTAAGCTAGCTACAATGTAACTATTAGTAATATTGTAGCTATCTTAGGGTTTATTTTATAGGTAAGTATTTAGTTTTAAATAGGAGTAATTTATTTAATTGTATTAATTTTATTTAGTTTTATTTAAATTATATTTAGGTTAGGGGGGTTAGGGTTAGACTTAGGTTTAGTGGTTAATAAATTTAATATAGTATCGGCGACATTGGGGGCGGCAGATTAGGGTTTAATAAATGTAGGTAGGTGTCAGCGATGTTAGGGACGGCAGATTAGGGGTTAATAAAATGTAACTAGTGTTTGCGATGCGGGATTGCGGCGGTTTAGGGGTTAATATATTTATTAAAGTGGCGGCGATGTCTGGTCGGCAGATTGGGGGTTAAATAATTTATTTAAGTGTTTCTGATGTGGGGGGGGCTCGGTTTAGGGGTTAATATATTTATTAAAGTGGCGGCGATGTCCGGTCAGCAGATTAGGGGTTAAATAATATATTTAAGTGTTTCTGATGTGGGGGGGGGGACTCTGTTTAGGGGTTTATAGGTAGTTTATGGGTGTTAGTGTACTTTTTATCACTTTAGTTAAGAGTTTTATGTTACAGCTTTAGCCCATAAAACTCTTCACTACTGACTTTTAAATGCGGTAGGAGTCTTGACAGGAGAGGGTGTACCGCTCACTTTCTCCAAGACTTGTAATAGCAGCGTTAGAAAAATCCCATAGAAAAGATAGGATACGCAATTGACGTAAGGAGATTTGCGGTAAGCTCGAGACGTGGAAGAAAAGTGAGCGGTACATCTGCAAGACTCGTAATACCAGCGGGCGTTAAAAAGCAGCGTTGGAACCTCTCAACGCTGCTGTTTAAGGCTAACGCAAGACTCATAATCTAGGCGAATATTTGTTAATACTTCAATTTTATTGGTGGCATGGTTCACACCTTTATTTTAACCATACAATATATTAAACGTTATGTTTTAAATTCTACCATACTTTTCCACCATACTTCGCACATATTGTATTAGTAACAACCTTGAAAGTGTGCCCAATAATGCTTCTGTTCTATTTTCTTTGATACTTTTGTAACTATATTAAATGGCATTAGGCACTACCTCCATCATACACTAAGGTTTGTTTTTGGAGGTCTAAGGTTTATTTACCTCTTCCCATCTTCCCCAGAGGTCACTGGGGATCCTTTCCTCTTAATGAATGGAATATAGCAGTGTTTAGTTTGGACTCTGTTCTTTCGCTTCTAAAATGACTAGGAAAGCCGGCAATTATCAGAATTATATTACAGTACAGGGGGTGCTAAATAAGTCACACAAAATTGCATTGTTTTTACCTCTGATAATTAAACAGTTTATATTACAAATTGAAAGTGTTTATTATCTTGTTAATAAAGAAAAAAAATATATTTGGTATCACTCAATATACTGCCATGTTT
Organism: Bombina bombina; assembly: GCF_027579735.1. Classification (NCBI taxonomy): domain Eukaryota; kingdom Metazoa; phylum Chordata; class Amphibia; order Anura; family Bombinatoridae; genus Bombina; species Bombina bombina. The sequence continues at coordinate 446,644,429 of NC_069503.1, forward strand.
GGTCTAAACCTTGATACTGTATAGAAAATATTAATTGACATGAAACCTTTCATGAACCAAAAAAAGAAGAATCATGTATATATGGCCTGTCCCATAGCTTTCTAAACCTTTCATTTTCTGTGAAACTAAGTGTGGTCAAATATCAGGTTCTTGGTTGTAAGTCAATGACTCTGTGGCACTAAAAAAAAATAAAGTTCTCTTCTTAATTAGCCAGTACAACTTGATCAGGGATACGTACTTGTCCTAAACAAAACTACAGGTAAGTTTATATTACCTCAGGCTATACATTGTCTGGAAATTTTAGATTAGTTTTAATACATGTAGAAGAAATGTAAAAAGAAGTAAGGCCAGTTATGCCCAACAGCTGCCTGTATATTGACTTAAATCAAGATCCCCTCGTACTTTTATTTTTCACTCTCTGTTTACCAGGGATTATCATATGTACAGTATTTTATTATTAGCCATACTAAATATTTCTTCTTATTTCTTTCATTCACTTCCACACTCTTTTTCAGGATGGGAATTGAAATAATTAATTATATATTAAAAACCACAGGGCACAGTATGGATTTTCTATGTTGTCGGCAATAATATGTTCCCTAATGTATCTGTATTGTAGCCACTTACATATGTGTAGGAAACTATGCATCCCAGAAGAGAAGTAGTAAGAAACTATAATGTCAGCGTATAGATAAAGTATCTATTCAAGCCTTTCAGCACTCAAATCACAAAAGATAAACTTTTTGCTATAGTCCTGGAGCTATCAACTACTGAAGACATAGAAAAAAAAAAAAAATCAATTGACAGCAGAATCCACATAAGCATTTTTAGTCAAATGAATATTAATCTATGTCTTTCTTTAAAAATATTAGGATGCATTTTGGGGATAAAATTCCCTTCATCAGGTATGAAAATACAAGTAGAATAATGAAGATTTAATGGCCAGTTGGAGCCAAGGCACACCTTCCATTCAGTTAATTAAACATATTATGTATTCAATATTCCACAGTTACATCACAATCAGGAGGCTAATATAAACAAATGGCTAATAGATTTACATTTTCACAGCTTGTCACCATACAGACACTTTGAGCTGAACTATAAACATTTAAATAAGCAGTCATCAGTCAGCTCACATTATATCCAATAAACCTTATGTTTCAATGATTTTCAATGATGCATAGCTGCCCATTTTATAAACTTTAGCTTTTCCCAACTCAACTGAGAAATATTGAGCTTGCACTCATTGAAATGTCACATTTCCTTAATATATTTATTTTCAATTGTTTTAATTCCTAATCCTTGGCTTATGTTCATTAGTTTTAATTTTTACAGTTTTAGCTGTCTAAATGCCTCCTTAAGCTGTAGTGCCAAGCAGAATGGAGGATAATAATGTAATACTTCAATGTCTGACATGTGTGTTTATAGTTACCAGTTTAACAGCACTCTTCCAAAACAAACACATTGAGAAATATACTTGAAATATGAGCAACCGCTATTCAAAATCATATGAAACAGCACAAATAACAGATATATATTATAGAATATGGCACACTTTACCAGGCAAACAATGCAGGGTTTCTCCCTTAAACTCTTCCAGGCATATTGTAAAAATGTCATTATAAAAAAAAGATTAAAACTTGTTTTGGCCATACAAAGTCTTAAATAATCACAAAATAAAAGTTATCAGAGTCCTTAGGGAGCACTTGAAACTTTAAAAACTAGGGGAGGGTCTTGTGGAGCGAGGCAGAGAGTTCCACAAAATGGGAGCCATTCTGGAGAAGTCCTGTAACGGGAGTGTGAGGAAGTAACAAGAGAGGAGTTGAGTAGGAGGTTTTCTAGGTGGAAGCGGCAGGATTTAGCCAAGGACTGAATGTGAGGACTGAAATAAAAGATCAGAGTCAATTGTGACCCCAAGACATTGGGCATGCGGGGTAGGGGTAATGATCGTGTTGTCAACACTTATAGAGAGATTAAGAGTGGATATTTTGGAAGAAGGGGGGGGGGGAATAAGGAGCTCAGTTTTGGAGAGATTTAGCTTGAAGTAGTAAGAGGACATCCAGGAAGAGATGTGAGAAAGACAGTAAGTGACACGTCTTAGATCAAGAAGGATAAGCAGAGAAAATGGGCGGTAGTTGGATGGGGAGGTTGGATCAAGAGAAGGTTTTTTGAGGAAATGTGTGACCAGTGCATGTTTCAGAGATGAGGGAAATATACCGGTGCTGAGGGAAAATGTGTGCGAGTATAGGGGTAAGGGTAGAAGAGAGGGAGGGTAGTAGCTGTGAGGGGATGGGGTCAAGGGGACAGGTAGTGAGGTGAGAGAGTAGTAAAAGTGCAGAAACTTCTTCCTCAGTAACAGGAAAGAAAGAGCTAAATTCATGGCAATGTGGATTGTGGTTGATTGCGAGCGTTTGAGGGGGTGAGAGAATGAAAGTATTTTGAGAACTGATTTCGTTTTTATTGGTGTCGATTTTGTTATTGAAGTGGCTGGAAAAGTCTTGAGCTGACAGAGTAGTTGTTTTGGGGGTGGGGTGGGAGGAGACGAGTATTGAAAGTAGAGAACAGACGTTTTGGGTTTGAAGAAAGTGTAGAGATAAGAGTAGAGAAGTAATGTTGCTTATAGAGATTAAGGGTAGAATAGTAGGAGTTCAAAATGAACTTGTAATGAAGAAAATCAGCTGAACTCCGAGATTTTCTCCAGTGCCGCTCAGCAGTACGGGAACACCTGCGTAGGTACCGTGTCAGAGGAGTATGCCAGAGCTGAGGATGAGTGTGTGATTTCCAAGCTATGGTAAGAGGGGCCAGATTGTCAAGGACCGATGTAAGGGTAGAATTATAGTGGCAGATAGATTGGTCAGGGAAGGAAAATGAGGAGATGGATGAGAGTAGAGGTTCGAGGGAATTAGCAAGCTGTTGCTGATCTAATGACATAATGCTTCTGTGAAGTTTTGTGTGAGGAGTAGAAGGAGGGAGAGTTGTAGCGAGGGATGAGATGATGCAAGTGAGGAGATGGTGGTCAGAAAGAGAAAAAGGAGAGTTTGTAAAGTTTGAAATAGTGCATCAATAGCTAAAGATCAGGTCAAGGGAGTGACCATCTTTGTGAGTGGGAAAGTCAGTCCATTGTGACAAACTAAAAGAGGAAGTTGCAGAAGTTGTTTTGCTGATGAGGCAGTGGAAATGTCAAGAGGGATGTTAAAATCACCAAGAATGAGGGCAGGGTTGTCTGAGGAAAGGAAATAAGGTAGCCAGGCAGCCAAGTGATCTAGAAATTGAGGTGAGGAGCCAGGGTGTCGGTATATGACTGCAACACTTATAGAGAGGGGAGAGAATAAGCGAATCATGTTGATTTTGAATGAGGAAAATGGTAGAAAAGAGATGGGATGTATTTGTTGAAAGGTGCAATGAGAGGAAAGTAAAATACCTACACCACCTCCTTGTCTATTACCAGACCTAGAAGTGTGGGCCCACTAAATTAGTTGATTGCTAAATCAAAGACAATTTAAAGGCTAATTGGAAAGTTAGATTCTGGTCTGGTCAGGGTGAGATAAGTTACGTAAACAGACAGTAACATTTGAAGGAGGTTGAGACTCTGGAATAAGACAGCTTATAAATGTAAGAATAATAGCAGGTATTGATAAGGATTGAACATCACATGGCTATTAACAAAATATTAGAAGTAAGACATTGGGAATAACATTACAATAAATACAGGACTTATTTTGAACAACCTAAAATCATAAGCTTAATATATATATTAAAACCGGAGCAACAAGGTTTCAATGGATCGAAAGCATAAGGTACCAAGTGTCATATGGTATGATTTCTGTATTATGGTCGGGAATCTGTTAAATTGAAGTGATTATAGATTGAAAGCCTAGCCAGCTCCGGACACATGATTTCGCTAAAATCTGTTTATTTACTACTACTGTGCCCTAATTCCGGATTTAAAAGTCACTAAGGAGTGTCATATTGACATAGGCTTAGAGCACACTAGCGAAGGAATTTTTTGCTATTTTGATACTAATTCATGTTTATACCTTTGTGTGGGCTCAGCCTTATCCTATATGCTAGTCGTTGCATCAAGACATTTAAATCTATATAGTGAGAATTACTCACACAGCAGTACACACATTTAAGGGCAGCATGAGCTTTTTCTCACAACAACCATTGACTGACATTGACACCAATAGATTAATCCTTGAAGACACCTTTATTAGACAACAGGAAACCCTGGACATTTGTGACATTTTTTTTTTCATATGGAAAAGACTTTAATTAAGGAATATCGGATTTGGTGGGACAAGAGGGCCCTGGAGAAATACCTCCTACTTGAACTGATAACCAGGGGGCTCCATCTAAAAAAGATTGTTCCAAAGTCTTAATGGGGATAATTATACAATTTAAAGATAAACAATTAACAGAAATTAGGGAGGAACTTGCTGGTGTTCAGATACAATTAAATGATTTTTTAGAACATCCAAAGTATGATGAGCTAGATAAGGTGCTCAATGAAAGTGTGGATCACTTTAGAGTAGAATTGGATCATTTTAAACTGAGAAAATTTAACCGTGACAATGAAGATTATATTAATAATAAAGTTTACAATTGGCAAATGTCCAATAGAAAGAATAGACAAAGAAGAAAGTGGTCTAATAATAAATAAAAAACTACAGGTTTAGAAAAGACAGTTACTTTTTCAGATTCCGAATATAGGGACACAGAGCAGACAGCTCACTCTGCTAGGAGTAGTTCTAGTGATATATCAGATGAAGGTGAAGCAATAGTCAGGCCCAAACAAGGTGCAAATACACAACATGTCAAACCTGATCTTCCACCTAGTAGAATTGAACCAATAGTCACTAGAAATCTGAGACACAAAGATAAAAACCAAGAGAGTTTAGATAATAGACGGAGGGAATGCCTTAATGATGATGATAGTGATTCTTTGACACGTAGTGTTACTACTAAACCATGTCTAAAAGCTCAACAACCCAACCAATACCCTTTACAGGTGGGGATGGAAACAGAAGGGGGAGGAGGAAGAGGAAGAAGCACAGAAAGAGGTTGCAGGGGTCGAAGAGGAAGAGAGAGGTACAACAAATACAAGAAATAAAAATCATTAATCTTTCAGGTTACACACTCAGTAACAATGAAATATCTGTTCTGAGTCTGTGTCCCCAGTGCCACCTTTAACTTATTCGAGACGATAAATGATGTTAACCGTTTGGTGAGAGACTTGACTCTCAAAAAATTATTTTGATTACCTTCTTCTCCATGATCTTTACCATGAGTCCAATATTTCGAACCCTTTTGTTAAAATTAACCGTGTGGGTTACAAACCAAGGTAAATTTTTTATCCCACTAAGGAGAGGGGTCCTTTCTTAGAAGCCTTCCATAGACGGGTCAAAGAAGACCTAATACAGTTATCCAAATACCACTATGCAGCTCCCCCAAATCTCACTCAGACACAGAGACTTGCTCTAGAACAACTGAGGAAAAGAGAGGCTGATAAGGGGGGAAGCATTGTGGTATTGGATAAACTAGCATATATAAGGGAAGCAGAAAGACAGATTTTTGACACAAAAGTATATTTTACACTATCGAGGGATCTGACTAATAATTTCAAAGCACTACTTTTAGATTTACTGGATGAATGACTGCAGGAGGGGATTTTAGACCAAGTCACATTTGATTACCTTAATGTTATTACTCCAGTTATTAAAAATTTTCATCACCTCCCCAAGGTACATAAATCCTATAGTTTCAGGCATAGGCTCGCTTTTTGAAAGAGTCTCTGGATGGGTGGAATCTCTCCTGCAGCCCATTGTCCTTCAGTTGCCTTCATATTTGAATGATACAACACATCTGCTTAATAATTTGGAACAATTGGTTTGGAATATCGACTGTTCTTGGATTACGGTTGATGTGGTGGGACTTTATTCGTGTATTCCGCATGAATATGGCCTGGAAGCCGTAAAAGCTTCATTAGACATGTATAGTAATTATGATGTAAAAGTAAAACAATATCTGCTGAGAGTTTTGAAATTTCTTTTGAGTCATAATTATTTAAAATTTTGTGAATCTTTCGTTCTCCAAAGACATGGGACCGCAATGGGTGCGATGTTTGCCCCCGCCTATGCAAATCTTTTCATGGACTGGTGGGAGAGATCCCACGTCTTTGGAGATAGGAATCCACACAAGAGCAAGATTCAGTCATACAAGAGATATATTGATGACTTGCTTTTTGTGTGGACAGGTACACAATCAGAGGATGAAGCATTTATTACCTATCTTAATGCTAATGATCTTAATCTCCAATTTACATCAACATTTGACAAAGCAAAGGTACCATACCTTGATCTTTATTTGATAGGTGACCCTCAAATTTTAGGGTGGAAACTACACTATATAGAAAGCTGATGAAGTCCAATACGATCCTACATGCAAGATCGAGCCATCCCAAACATACCGGTTTTGGGGTGGCTAAAGGCCAATTTATACGGCTCAAGAGAAATTGCTTATCAGATGATGATTTTCAAAAAGAAGCCAATACTTTGAAGAAACAGCTCGAAGACAGAGGGTATCACTCCAAAATAATTAAGAGAGCCTTTTAAGAAGTAGAAAGGATGGACAGGAAGACCATGCTTCAACAAAATAAGGTTTCCTTGAATAGAAATTTTGTAGGGTTTAAACAAAATTTTATTACTACTTTCAGCCCACAGTTCACAGAAATTTGCAATATTATAGGTAAACATTTTCCTGTATTGACGGGAGAAGATAGCCTTAAAAACCTAGCATCAGAAGGTTGCAATTATATTTCTAGAAAGGGCCGCACCTTGGGTAATATCTTAGCACCCAGTATGAAAAGAAAAGCCACCTCAAGTGGAAGTAGTTGGCTAACAGTTAAGGGTCATTTTAAGTGCCACTTCTCAGGTTGCATAGCTTGCAGCCATACTACTGTCACTAATAGGTTCCAATCGAAATTTACTCAAAGGGTGTTTTTTTCATCAGGTTGTACCAATTGTCGGACTACTTATGTTATTTATTTGGTAGAATGCACAGACTGTAATAAGCAATATGTGGGGTGTACCACACATGAGGTGAGGTCACGCATCAGAGAGCATCTCAATAATATAGATAAAGAAATTGATGTCTCTGATTTGGTACACCACTTCTTAATGGTCCACAACAAAACAGTCAAAACTTTTAAATGGCAAGTGATTGAAGCCATTATAAATGCCCCTAGGGGAGGAGACATAATCCAAAAACTTTTTCACAGAGAGGCCTTTTGGATTTTTACTCTGCGGACTAGACGTCCAAAAGGCTTCAATGCATCAGGTGATATTATTAATCACTGGCAACTTTAATGTATTATGTTTGGATTTTGTAATCTCTAATTATTAATCATCTGTATAAAGCTTAATGGTATTCTTTGATTGAATGTGAGTCTGAAACATAGCAGAGTTTGCATAGCCCAAGATTAGCAGATACTTAGGTTATGTCCTTGAAATGGACAATTTGTGCATTATTTAAGTTTATTTTTACTCCTTCGTTTCATATAAAATTATTAACACTGGCTTTTGCTGCTCACCAAACAGAGATCTGAGACTAGACTCCCTAATGTTTGCACTTTATTGTCTTTACAGGGACACAAATGTTATATAGAGGATCCGTTTCTAGCCAGCTACTTGTTTTATTAATTTTTGTGCATATGTAATGAATTGTTATATTATTGTAGTCAGAATTCATAGTAATGTGTTATTTTCCCATAGGATTAAAATGTATTGTTATATTAGGGATACAAACCATTAAGTTGCATATTTATATACGGCTGGCTTTTCTTTATTTCACTGTATATACATTTAATGAGTAGTTACATGTCTGACCTTTTAGTGGTTTAATTATATGCTATAACTCACAGCTGCTAACCCTGATGAGGCTTTGATAGCTTTAAAAGTGTGCTCATATTGTAATATGGTCTATGATTAAGGCTTTTTTTACAGCCGAAACACGTAAGACCGGCAGGAGCTTTGCGTCATAGCATAATTAGCTCAATTTTTTCTTAAATATTTTACCCCTTACTTATTTGATATTTGTGTGTACCGCATGTATTAAACCGTCATTCTTGGATGGAAGTTCGCTGGATTGGTGTGTCTTTTTTTGCTAAGCTATATATACGTATATATATATATATATATATATATATATATATATATATATATATATATACATGCCAAATAGCGTTACAGGAGAGGAAAAAAACACCAGAGTGCAGCGAAAAGTTTGCAGATTAATAGGAACTCTATTCACATACTAAAGAGAGTTACAGGAGAAGAAAAAACACCAGAGTGCAGTGAAAAGTTTGCAGATTGATAGGGACTCTATTCACATACCAAAAAGTGTTACACTAGTAGGAGCAAGCTGCTGATCGGTGCCTGCACATGTTTGTCTATTGTGATTGGCTATCTAGATGTGTTGAGCTATCTGCCAGTAGAGCAATGTTGTTCCTTCAGAAAAGAATTAAGAGAATGAAACAAATTTGAAAATAAAAGAAAATTGGTTGTTTTAAATGATAAGTTCTTTCTAAATCATAAAAGAAAAATGTACGTTTTTCTCTCAATTTAATGTCCCTGAATATGCAATGCATAAATAGGTTTACCAATATGAAGATCTAGGACAATAAGAAAAATGTGAAATAATAATGGTGAATCTGTTGTATTCTTTAATCCTTAATGGGTTAAGTGAGGCCTCTTAGTGGTCCCAAATAATTTATTTGAAAAAGTCAGCTGCTAGTAATGATATTCTACTGGATACTGCATAATGAGTAATTCTAATTAGCCTTTTATACTAGTTTCTTGATGAGCTGAAATAACACTTGATCTCAATAAATTGATATTATTACTCAAAATTCTGATTAGTTAAGTAAAAGCCTAATGTAACATGCAATTTTATTATGCAAATTAAATTACACAAGATTCTCACTTTGCTCTGCATTAAACAGTATGTTATTCACCGTCAGCATATGAATCTAATATCTAATAGGTACTAACTTAAATTGTGTTGTCAATTAATTGAAGACAGCAACTCATGTCATTCAGTTAAAATGTAATTTCAGCACTAGTTAACAAAAAAGGCTGAGAAACACGATGTTGATTTTAATTTTTTTTTAAATAAATGACTCCAGTGAATAGGAGCTTAACACATATGTTATTTTTTGATTAATGAAAGTTTATACTCGGTTGCCACCAATATTCTAATTGTGTAGCTGGTAAATGGTTGCAAAGTTGTATAATATTAGTGTTACAAACAAAAGAGATTTGCAGTATTTGCTGGTTGGTGGGGAGCTGTGAGACTGATTTCACATTCAGCTGGAAAACTGCTAAAAATGCCAACCAGGCCCAAAGTGAGGCCTTGACATACCTGGCATTAGCTCAGTTGACCGGGTTCAGTTGCCTTCCAATAGCCAGTTTTATTATTTTTGCAAAATACAGGGCCATCCCTGCCATGCCTCTCCCTGCTTTTAAGGCCCCACATCGTAACTAATAAACTAAACCAATTAACCTCTAAACTGCTGTCCCCCACATCGCAAAATACTAAATTAAACTATTAACCCCTAAACCCTAACTTTAAATTAAAAGTTACAATATAACGGGGCGGAGCTTGGCCGCACTTGTAGATGGCCGCTTGCTAAGTTAGCTCTGAAGCCCCAGTGCATCTATGTGAAAAGCCTGAATAACCCAAAACCTGTCAGAACCCCAATTCTGCTACACAACGAATCCTGAACCCAAGCGGATACTAATATTTGAAGAAGAAGACCGCCTACTATCAGAAAGACCCCCCCTGGGTGAAGACAAACTGTGAGGCCTGGTGCGCGGAGTTTTACCGCGACGTGACTGCACTGCTGCCTACCCGCGGGCATATATCGCCCGGAACCAGGGACTCTCTTGCATCTTACCGGAGGTCGCCTTGTGCCGGGAACATCACACCGGCATACAACACAGGCCTGCTACGCTACGGCTCACTGCGTGGTGCGGCGGCCCTTCCCTAGCCACACGCACACTAACCCAGAGACCGGTTAAAACACAGAGAGGTTTGGAGAAACAGCCTGAACATCAACCAAGTGCGACAGAGAGATTGGAGGCCCTGGAAGTGCATTTTGAAGATCTGCCCTGTCCCGGTGGAACCGCACCAACGCAGAGCAGGTGAGAACACCAAATAATAACAGGGCCCAGGAGGAGTGGGACAGCTAATGTGTGTAACCTGCATTAGACCTCAGGGTGACAAAATTCCTAACTGCAGGGCTGCATTGTTCCCTCACTGAAAGAATAGGCTCCTAGAGTGGGGGAAGAAGATAATAAAGAATAATATATTACCCACGAGGCCTGCCTCTCTCACACAAGAAGCTTATTAGGCAATCAGGAGTATAGTGAGGTTACCTTCCTATTATCAGTATGTCCCAGAAACGACTTGCAAAATCAACTAAGGGCTCTCAGTCCTCTAGTTTGGAGAACTACCTTATTGCAGCTGATACCCAAACAAATACCACAAGGGAGGCCACTGAATCCAGCAAACAGACTGCAGCTGTACAAACTTCCAGCGCAGACCACATTTTCTCTAGTTATGTTACCAAAGAAGATATTAGGCACCTATCTTCCAAAAATGACATTAAAGAAGCAATGATGGATGTGAAAATGTTATTTGGGGAACTGAAAAAAGATATAGCTGCAGTGGATCACAGGGTCACACAAATGGAGGAAGTACAGGAAGAACTCAGATCTGACCTGCAACAACAAGCTAGTAGTATACAGTCTCAAGATACAACAGTACAAAGCCTCACAGACAGAATAGAGGATTTAGAAAACAGGAGCAGGCGTAATAACCTGAGGCTCCGTGGAGTACCTGAGACAGTTAATCCGCCTGACTTAAATCAATATATACAAGAACTGTTTAAATATCTGAAAAACACTCCTAATGCAGCTGAGATCCCAGTTGAAAGAGCACACAGGGCGCTCAGACCCAAGCCACCAGCCAGAGCCCCTCCTAGGGATATCATTATTAAATTACTCTCATACAAGGACAAAGAAGACATTCTAAGGCATTCCAGGAACAAACACCCCCTAATATTTGAGGGCACAGAGATTCAAATTTATACAGATTTATGTCCTGCTACACTGCAAAAGAGGCGAGACTTACGCTATATTACTTCTATCCTCAAGGAGCAGCAAATCCAGTACAGATGGGGCTTCCCCACATGCATAATAGCATCTAAAGAAGGCACCTCTGCCATCTTCAGGTCGCTGGATGACCTTAGCGCCTTCAATCAGGCATTCGGCCTGCAGATTAGACCTCCGGGAGGAGCAGCTGCTCGTGCACATCCTGGACCGGGGATGGCTCGAGGTGTGGATGGCCACTGATTTCAATCTGGATTCCTACCACAAAGGGACCTGACCCACTGTCATACTATGCACCACCTGAAAGACCCCAGAAATGGGAAACTTCCTCCACTTGAAACTACAACCCAGCTAGACTTCCAGACAGATAAGTAAAACACCTTCCACCCCTTTATTGCATCATGGAAGTGTCACATTCCCCTATTAGCTTAATTGCCCTTAGCTTATTTAATCTGTGTACAGGGAATAATGTCATTTTCTCTAATATGAGGGGGCAGCTACAGGCGGGACGGACTGATATTTGGACTGTAAAAAGAACCCTGTCCTGTAGCTGTACTCGCAATCTCTTGAACACTGGGACAAATGGGATGTTTTGGTTTATGATGTTTGTTTATATTATCACTAACTTGTCATTGCCAACACGTTTATAGTGATAGTGATATAGTGCAATTATTTTCTGTTACTTTAGACACAATAACAGGATAACTGGTTGATTACGCTGAAGGAAATTAGGTTTATGAGATACCATGCTATGTTACTAGTTTCAATTACAGTAGTTCAATATAATAAAAAAAAAAAAAAAAAAAAAAAAAAAAATCTTAGATATGTATGTATGCATATATATAAAAGTTATATCTGAATGTATTCATATTCTTCCCTTAACTTACTGACCCTTGGCTCATGTACCTAAGCACAAGGAATTATGTGATTTTCTCTAATAAGACAAGGCAGCTACGGGTGGGACGGACTGATGCTTGGACTGTACAAAGGGCCCAGCCCTGGAGCTGTTCTTACACCTTTCCTCCAACATTGTAATAGTTTGGATGTTTTTACTTCAGTAGATTGTTTTTATTGCAACTAATCTGTCATAACCAACATATTTACAGTAACAATTCACAAAGCATTTATTTTCTGTTATCAAAGAAATAGCAACTGATTGATTAACTATTTACACTAAAAGGAACTGAGCCTATGAGAAGCCATGTTTTATTCACAGTTTAAGCTCCCAATAACACATTTCAATATATAAAAAGAAAAGGGGGGGGGATGGGAGCCAAAAAAAAAAAAAAAAAAAAAAAAATTTAAAATGTATACATGCATAGATATCATATTTGAACACTCAAGTGTACCCCCAACACTCTGCGAAGTGGAGCTGGGATTTGAACGTCCATTTCTCAACCCTTATTAAAGGACAGACAGTGGGGACTATAACTTAGGTTCCCTTCACCTCGTTTTAGTTAAAAATAAATTATCCGCAATTGGTTCATACACACGTTCTGACGATTACTTTTTAGATAATTTAGGGTTATTTCACCTACAAAGTTTATCACCATAATTATAATCTGTATAGATGTTCTGGGGCTAATACCTCCTGCTATTTAACTACTCTTGTTTTACAGATTGTTCCCCTTTTCTTTTTTCTTTTTCCCTACCACTCTCCACCCCTAGAAACTAGGAACAGCGACCTTGGATCGCTACTTTATCTACCAGACAATCTCCCCTCCAACCCTCTACTAAACACCTTTTTAAGACTCACTCCCTTTCCCACTGTCACCTCTTTCCCCTTCCCTGACGACCTCAATAGCTCATTTATCTTAACAACCTCCACCCTATCCCCTTCCTACCTCCTTACCCTCCCCCCTTTCCCCCCCCCCCCCTTTTTTTTTTTTTTTTTTTTCTCTTCCCCCCCATCCGCTCCTTAGCTCAATATGCATTCACAGGCCAGGATACATACCTTAGATCTTGTTACTATCAATGTCAAGGGCTTAAATAGCCCAGAGAAAAGATCGGTCGTCACCAGAGACCTTAATAGGCAGGGAGGAGATGTGATTTTCATTCAAGAAACACACTTCGCTAAGACCAGAGAACCTAAATGGTTCAATAGACACTACCCGACCGCACACTTCGCATCTGGACCTTCCAAAAAGAACGGAGTGGGGATCTTGTTTCGCCACTCCACACCATTCCAGACCGAACAAGAATTAAAAGACCCCAATGGAAGGTACTTAATTTTAGTAGGTACGTTATATGGTAGACATATGACTCTGGTTAACCTCTACTTCCCAAACACTGCCCAAGACTTATTCTTTAAGAAAATTGTGCTTAAGATCCTTGAAATACAGAAAGGGATACTTTATGTGGGAGGAGACTTTAATGTCTCCCTAGACCCAGCCATGGATACCTCGGACGGTCTTTCCAGTGCCCCGAGCAGAGTAGTTAAGCACCTGACACGATCATTAAGGGATATGGTTCTGCATGACATCTGGCGGACCCTACATCCGAAAGAGAGGAATTATACTTTTTACTCGCTCCCTCACAAAAAATACACGAGGATAGATTACCTCCTCACTGACTCCGCGGGACTTACAGTCACGACGGATTGTTGTATCAATCCAATAACGTGGTCAGATCATGCCCCTGTCAGATGTACAATAGACTGGCCCAATACCCCGATAATACCATATCTTTGGAGATTGGACGAAAACCTATTGGATGACAAATCTCTAATGCAAAAACTACAAGATGGGATTAACGAATACTTTCGTTTCAACGTAGATGAGACTTTGGCAGACTCAGTAGTATGGGAGGCACACAAGTGTGTTGTCAGAGGTATACTGATGAGACACAGCGCAATGTTGCGCAGAGCAAAAAGAGACACCTATAATGCCCTCCTAGCTCAAGTGAGCCAAACGGAATTGGCTCACAAGGAGCAACCACACAACCGGGAAAGGCAAGAAAGCTTGTCTGAAGCTAGATCAGCCCTGCTGAATCATTTGCAGAAAGAACAGCATAGGAAAGCACTTACTTTGCGCCAACATTTCTTTGAGCATAGTAATAAAGCGGGTAAGCTTTTGGCCCGGGCATTGGCTAGGAAGAGACTGCGCTCCTATGTTTATGAGATGGTCGACAAACAGGGCGAGAAACACAATGACGGGCAATCTATTGCTAATATCTTCGGACAATATTACAAGTCCTTATATAATATACGTGACTGTGTCGCCGGACAGGGTGCCCTAGAGGATGAGCAGACCCCTACACGGGAAATCCTAGATTACATCTCGAAGGCAGAACTCCCATGCCTATCAGGGGAAGAAGCAGAAGCTCTTGATTCTCCCCTTACCTGCGAGGAGCTCCTATCGGCCATTAAAGACCTCCCAGTAGGCAAAAGTCCTGGCCCCGATGGATTTGGGACACGTTACTATAAGAAATTTGCGGGTCTTTTAGTTCCTCGCATGCTCCGCCTATTCAACCAGTTATCTGAAACACCAGAATTGCCACACTCAATGCTTGAGGCATTTATCTCAGTAATCCCGAAACCGGGTAAACCAGAGAATCACCCTAGCAGTTACAGACCCATTTCTCTGCTTAACTGCGACATTAAAATCTTGGCCAAGGTATTAGCGAATCGCCTTAAGAAACTCCTCCCACAGCTGGTAAGTACTGATCAGGCGGGATTCATCCCAGCCCGTGAGGCACGTGACAATATTCTCAGAGTCATCCAACTGATCTCACATGCTCGGGCTGACTCCGCACCGTTGGTACTTGTATCAACGGATGCGGAAAAAGCCTTTGACCGGGTAAATTGGACCTTCATGCAGCATACCATGAGAAAAATGGGCATGGGGACAGATTTTATAAATTTAGTCCTCTCCCTGTATTACAAACCTAACGCCAGAGTCCGGGTGAACGGCTTGTTCTCAGAGCCCTTTCCCATCACTAACGGCACGAGACAGGGGTGCCCACTTTCACCTCTGCTCTTTGCACTTGTTATGGAGGTTCTGGCAAGCCACATCCGAGCCAACCCTAATATCAGAGGCATACAAACAGGAGGACTGGAGCATAAGCTGGCAATGTATGCCGATGATGTTCTGTTGACATTGGCAGACAACTCTCGGTCCCTGCAATCTGCACTGGGGGAATTTGAGGTGTTCGGCAGGGTTTCGGATTTCTCACTTAACCTTTCTAAGTCCGAAATCTTGAATATATCAATGCCACAAGAAGCTTTCCTAAGCCAGAGCTTCGGTTGCCTCTTAAAAGTAGCATCCAAACATTTGAAATATCTGGGCATTACCTTAACATCATCAATTTCAGATATAGTAGATGTGAACTATAAAGCTATCAGAGACGATATTCAGAGAGACGTTAAGATGTGGGAGAACAAAACCATCTCCTGGATGGGCAGGATTCATGTCGTTAAAATGAATATCCTGCCCAGAGTCCTATATGTCATGCAAGCGGTCCCCCTAGCTTCCGCAGGTCATCTAATTCACCAAATACAAGTGGCAATGGAGACATATGTCTGGATGGGACGGAGACCGAGAATACAAAAAAGGACAATGTACCTCCCCAGGAACAGAGGGGGGGCAGGAGTTCCCCGCCTGAGTGAGTATTTTACAGCAATCTCTTTGCAGCGCATAGTTGAATGGTGCCGGGGATCGGCAGACAAGGCGTGGATAGCCCTTGACAGGGAGATCCTGCAGAGGGGGAACGTGGGAGCGCTGGCTTGGATTAGTCCTAGCTCCCGCCCAGACCAAATAGCGCGCTACCCCCTGATTAGAGATGTTTTGCAAATCTGGGATAGAGCACTCAAGACGGGGAGTCATATCTCCTCCATAGCTTCCCCACTAATACCCGTTCGAGAAAACCCGGATAATGGCATTGCCAACAGAGCTTATTCCACGGGCTCAAGTTATCCACTGTCCGTAACAATGGTCTCTAACGCCTTAATAAATGGGAAATTGAAAACGCAGAGGGATCTTGCAGATTGGGATCAGGAGCTCTTCACTTCTTGGTTCCGAGTCACCCAACTTAAACATTACTTCAGCACTCTAGGGAGCAGAGACTCTTTAAACAAACAGAGAACGCTGTTTGAAACACTCTGCACATCAGAAATCCATCCTCGCCATTTGATCTCGACCTTATACAAACTCCTAATAGAAGGAGGAGAGGTAGCGCTGCCCTCTTACACGATTGCATGGCAGAGAGACCTGGGAGTGGAGATCGATCCCAAAACATGGCTGACAATCTTTGATAGATCTAAACGAGCCTCTGTATCGGCAAGATTGCAGGAAATGCACTTTAAGTTTCTGAGCAGGTGGTATCTCACCCCTCAGAGACTGAAGAAAATATACCCCCACACCGGTGGGGAATGCTGGAGGGGCTGTGGAGAAGAGGGATCCATACTGCATGTATGGTGGCAATGCCCGCTGATACAACATTTTTGGACGGCAGTACTTGGAGAAAGTAGCAGACTTCTCCGGGTGATCCTCCCACCAAACCCCAATTACCTAATCTATCACGAACTCCCCAAGATGGCTTTGGTAGCCAAACGCCATTTACTCCTTCTCATGTTGAATGGGGCCAAGAGTCTCATTCCGAGACATTGGAAGTCGCCTCAGGCACCGAGCCTGGACGAATGGAGACGGGAGGTAAGAGATCTCCTGAATCTAGAGAGGTATCATTACCTGCGAACTGGGAAACTAGAGCTGCATGAATACATGACTCTAATTTGGGAAGGCAGAGACATATAAGCCATTGCTGATTTGGCAGAGTATACAGGACCTGACTTACATGAGTTACTGAGATAAACCCGTGAAGAGTGGAAACCTCTCCCCTCTTCTCCCCCCCCCCCTTTTTTTTTTTTTTTTTTTTTTTTCTTCTCCCTCCCCCTTTCTGACCCTCGCATACCCCCCCCCGACCTGAACTTCTTAACCCCTTTGCTGATACCTTTGTCCCTCTACTAATGCCCCTCTTATTCATCCCTTCCCCTATACACCTTCACTTAACACTTCTTCAACCTCCTTACAAAGACCTGACCAGGCTGAGTGTGCCGAATAATCAACCAGCTATGATATACGGCAAACTTAGATCCTCAGATTACAAACAGTTTAGTTTTACACAACAGAGTTATACCGAAACACTCGGCTTGGAATGATTAAATTGCTTTTTGTGTTAAGAGTTTTTCTGATATAAAAAATGATCGGATGCCTTGTTATTACATAATGTTCATAATGCTTTAAGATACGCACAACACAACGTTATTTTGAATTATGTGGAGCTCTGTGCATTTTGATATGTCACTGTGTGATAATGATTGTAATATGATGTCTGATCATTTAATAAAGCTGATTTAAAAAAAAAAAAAAAAAAGTTACAATATAACTATCTTAAAATAAATAAAAACTTACCTGTGAAATAAAAAAAAACTAAGATTAAACTATAAATTAGCCTAACATAACTATTCTAATAAAAAAAATAAACTACCAATTAAAAATCCGAAATTGCATGATTAAAAAACACCTAACACTACAAAAAAATAAAGACCTAAATAAGAAA
This sequence comes from Bombina bombina, assembly GCF_027579735.1. Lineage (NCBI taxonomy): Eukaryota > Metazoa > Chordata > Amphibia > Anura > Bombinatoridae > Bombina > Bombina bombina. Next base: position 446,662,155 of record NC_069503.1, read on the forward strand.
TTTCAATAAACCTAATACTACGAAAAAATTAAAAAAATCTAAGATTAAAAAAAAACAAAACAAAATTACGAAAAATTATCCTAAATAATAAAAATTAAACCTAATCTAATAGCCCTATAAAAACAAAAAAGACCCGCAAGGGGCATTGCCCTTAAAGGGCATTCAGCTCTTTTACTGCCCTTAAAATGGCATTCAGCTCTTTTACTGCCGATCAAAACCCTAAACTAAAGAAAAAACCCACTCGAAAAAATAAAACAAAACCTAACACTAACCCCAGAAAATCTACTCACAGTTCCTGAAGTCGGGACATCCATCTTCATCCAGGCGGCGAGAAGTCTTTATCCAGGCGGCAACATCATGATTTATCGCTGGGGCATCTTTTTTCTTCATCCCGGTGTCAAGGAGCTGTGGAGGCGCGGAGCTGTGGAGACGCAGAGCTGTGGAGGTGTGTAGCATCTTTGCCGGTGGCGCGGACATGCAGCGTGGATGATCCTCTTCATACGGTCACCACCGTACACTGAAGCTAGAATGCAAGGTACCCTTTTAAATATGGGGTACCTTACATTCTTATTGGCTGACATTTTCAAATCAGCCAATAGGATGAGAGCTACTGAAATCCTGTTGGCTGTTCAAATCAGTATTTCACACAGCCATTGGCTGGACACTCTTGTGACCTATTTCTAACTATCCCTAATTGGCCACAGAAGAGAAGGTAACCTATGTTACAATATGGCAGCTCCCAATGTTTTATAGACACCAAAACTTTACACTTATTTTGTCAATATTTAAATAGCTAATAAAACTTTAAAAACACATCTACATACTATTTACAGATTAATCTTTTCTTTAAATGCATCAAACTATCTAGCATTTATTTAGTGTTTAATGTCCCTTTAAGCCCCTCTGTTGATAGCCAATTGCAAAATGAAGCAAACATATTAAGAAGTATAGCAAATCCGTGGCAAATCCGTGGTACTTCCTCTAGTGCTATAGAATGCTTTCTACAATAATAATGTATGCCCTTTTATGTCACTAATTGGTCTGCGCTTTCAAGGGAAGAAGTGATGTGAGACTTTATAGGTTTGAGCAGATCCTCTATAATAAATACAGCATATTTTGACTGCACCAGCTTTACAGCAGAAAATTGTACTCCTTTATAAAAAAAGAAAATGTAGAAAAAACAATGGCCAGAACTGCCAGGGGGACAGTGTTCGCTCCCACAAACCTATCCACCCCAGATCACAGAATGTGGGCAGCATATTGCAGCAATACACTGCCCATATTTAACAATGCACAAGCGTTTGCGAAGAGGGGGTTGTCAATCACCCCGGGACGAATGTACCCAATTTAATCCACCAGCTAATAGGAGTACTCTAATGAACGCTGCTTCCTAACTTTTGGCTGCAGACTCACTCATGCGAGCCTGCATCAATGGCCCCCCAGAGCTGCATATGCAGCTTGATAAATGGGGGTCAATGTCCGTTTATTTTGGTTTGTTTCAGGACAGACTTTAAATCTGCAGGTGTGAAGAACTACTTAAGTAACCCTAAAACCCTTTTTTTTTTTTTTTTTCCATACCTTCCTGAATATATTATTTGTTTAAATCCACATAAAAGTTTGGTAGTTTTAACTGATAATTCAATTGCTAGAGTAATCTTACATTAAAATGTATAATAGCTTCATTTGAAGATATAACTAATAGAACTTTGCATGAATGTGCATGAGTTCTGCACACAGCCAGTTAAAAGTCAGAAAACAACAAACTCTCTACATTACATTTTAGCTGCTATTGCCTGGAGAGGACTATTATCTCACCAGATATAGATTTGTTTTTAATTAGTACCAAAATCTATTGTAAAAATAATAAAGTTAGACACACCTTACCAGCCAAGACACAATTTAAAAGACAAAAAAGTAAAAGTATTGAGGTATAAGGTGGGGATAAAAGCTTATAGTGAAGTGAAAATTTCTAGCTCGTAAGCTTTCTGACTGGCTCATATCTTTAAAGGGACACTGAACCCAATTTTTTTTTCTTTCGTGATTCAGATAGAGCATGCAATTTTAAGCAACTTTCTAAATTACTCCTATTATTAATTTTTCTTCGTTCTCTTGCTTTCTTTATTTGAAAAAGAAGGCATCTAAGCTATTTTTTTGGTTCAGACCATGGAAAGCACTTGTTTATTGGTGGGTGAATTTATCCACCAATCAGCAAGAACAACCCAGTTTGTTCACCAAAAATGGGCCGGCATCAAAACTTACATTCTTGCATTTCAAATAAAGATTCCAAGAGAATGAAGAGAATTTGATAATAGGAGTAAATTAGAAAGTTGCTTAAAATTGCATGCTCTATCTGAATCACAAAAGAAAAAAATTGGGTTCAGTGTCCCTTTAAGCAAATTTGTCATGCCCTAACCTACTGGGAATAGTGTGAAATGGGCGTGACTACAAGTCTAAGGAATTCCAGAAGTAAAAATATTCACATGTCAAATATCAGTCAATGTGTAATGTGAGGGGAGGTGTTAGAATATATTCTGTGTTATTACCATTCCAAATTCTGCAGTTGTCTGTATAATAATGAATTCCCATTTGTATATATACTTCATGTACAGATAACCACAGGTTCATTTATGCCCCATGCTTTTGCCCCAGGCATGTACTTTTCACTGGTTAGGATAACTTAATAAATGCCATTTTTGTAGTCTCTTGGTTTTCTGTATTGGAAAGCCAATGTTTCAACAAACCAACATATGATATCTGGGTGTGGATACATCACTTTCCCAACAAGGCAAGCTCTGCTTGGAGTGAAGATATCTATATACATCTACTAGATATTATAAAATCATCTTGAGTAATATAAAACTGAATAACCAAACACATAATTACACATTTACAGCTTCTATTATCCTTAGCGCAGGTCCCATAGTTAAAGGGACAGTCTAGTCAAAATTAAACTTTCATGGTTCAGATAGGGCATGCAATTTGAAACAACATTTAAATTTACTTTTATTATCAAATTTGCTTTGTTCTCTTGGTATTCTTTGTTGAAAGATAAACCTTGGTAGGCTCATATGCTAATTTCTAAGCCCTTAAAGACCGCCTCTTATCTCGGTGCATTTTGACAGTTTGCACAGTTACGGCTAGATTTAGAGTTTGGCGGCCAAAGGGGTGCATTAGCTACGCATGCTTTTTCCCCCCCGCACCTTTTAAATACCGCTGGTATTTAGAGTTCACAAAATGGCTGGGTTTTCAGTGCGTTAGGCTCCAAAAAGGGAGCGTAGAGCATAATTTAACGCCACTGCAACTCTCGATACCAGCGGTGCTTACGGACGCGGCCAGCTTCAAAAAACGTGCTCGTGCACGATTCCCCCATAGAAAATAATGGGTCTGTTTGAGCTGAAAAAAAACCTAACACCTGCAAAAAAGCCGCGTTCAGCTCCTAACGCCGCCCCATTGTTTCCTATGGGGAAACACATCCTACGTCTGCACCTAACACTCTAACATGACCCCGAGTCTAAACACCCCTAACCTTACACTTATTAACCCCTAATCTGCCGCCCCCGCTATCGCTGACCCCTGCATACTATTTTTAACCCCTAATCAGCCGCTCCGTACACCCCGCCACCTACATTATCCCTATGTACCCCTAATCTGCTGCCCTAACATCGCCGACCCCTATATTATATTTATTAACCCCTAATCTGCCGCCCCCAACGTCGCCTCCACCTAACTACACTTATTAACCCCTAATCTGCCGACCGGACCTGAGCGCTACTATAATAAATGTATTAACCCCTAATCCGCCTCACTCCCGCCTCAATAACCCTATAATAAATAGTATTAACCCCTAATCTGCCCTCCCTAACATTGCCGACACCTAACTTCAAGTATTAACCCCTAATCTGCCGACAGGAGCTCACCGCTACTATAATAGATTTATTAACCCCTAAAGCTAAGTCTAACTTTAACCCTAACACCCCCTAAATGAAATATAATTTAAATCTAACGAAATAAATTAACTCTTATTAAATAAATTATTCCTATTTAAAGCTAAATACTTACCTGTAAAATAAACCCTAATATAGCTACAATATAAATTATAATTATATTGTAGCTATTTTAGGATTAATATTTATTTTACAGGCAACTTTGTAATTATTTTAACCAGGTACAATAGCTATTAAATAGTTAATAACTATTTAATAGTTACCTAGTTAAAATAATTACAAAATTACCTGTAAAATAAATCCTAACCTAAGTTACAATTAAACCTAACACTACACTATCAATAAATTAATTAAATAAAATACCTACAATTATCTACAATTAAACCTAACACTACACTATCAATAAATTAATTAAATACAATTCCTACAAATAAATACAATTAAATAAACTAACTAAAGTACAAAAAATAAAAAAGAACTAAGTTACAAAAAATAAAAAAATATTTACAAACATTAGAAAAAAATTACAACAATTTTAAACTAATTACACCTACTCTAAGCCCCCTAATAAAATAACAAAGCCCCCAAAATAAAAAAATGCCCTACCCTATTCTAAATTAAAAAAGTTCAAAGCTCTTTTACCTTACCAGCCCTGAACAGGGCCCTTTGCGGGGCATGCCCCAAAGAATTCAGCTCTTTTGCCTGTAAAAAAAACACATATAATCCCCCCCCCCACATTACAACCCACCAACCACATACCCCAAATCTAACCCAAACCCCCCTTATATAAACCAACACTAAGCCCCTGAAGATCTTCCTACCTTATCTTCACCATGCCAGGTTCACCGATACGTCCTCGGAAGTCTTGATCCAAGCCTCGGAAGTGTTGATCCAAGCCCAAGTGGGGGGCTGAAGAGTGACGTCCATCCTCGGGCTGAAGTCTGGATCCAAGCGGCGGCTGAAGAAATCCATCATCGGGCTGAAGTCGGAAGTCCATCATCGGGATGAAGTCTTCTATCAAGCAGCATCTTCAATCTTCTTTCTTCCGGAGCGGAGCGGAGCCATCTTCTTCCCAGCCGACGCGGATCCATCCTCTTCTAACGACGCCTACTAGCCGAATGACGGTTCCTTTAAATGACGTCATCCAAGATGGCGTCCGTCGAATTTTGGATTGGCTGATAGGATTCTATCAGCCAATCGGGATTAAGGTAGGAAAATTCTGATTGGCTGATGGAATCAGCCAATCAGATTTAAGTTCAATCTGATTGGCTGATCCGATCAGCCAATCAGATTGAGCTCGCATTCTATTGGCTGTTCCGATCAGCCAATAGAATGCGAGCTCAATCTGATTGGCTGATTCCATCAGCCAATCAGAATTTTCCTACCTTAATTCCGATTGGCTGATAGATTCCTATCAGCCAATCGGAATTCGACGGACGCCATCTTGGATGACGTAATTTAAAGGAACGTAGGCGTCGTTAGAAGAGGATGGATCCACGTCGGCTGGGAAGAAGATGGCTCCACTCCGCTCCGGAAGAAAGACGATTGAAGATGCTGCTTTATAGAAGACTTCATCCCGATGATGGACTTCCGACTTCAGCCGGATGATGGATTTCTTCAGCCGCCGCTTGGATCCAGACTTCAGCCCGAGAATGGACGTCACTCTTCAGCCCCCCGCTTGGGCTTGGATCAAGACTTCCGAGGACGGATCGGTGAACCTGGCATGGTGAAGATAAGGTAGGAAGATCTTCAGGGGCTTAGTGTTAGGTTTATTTAAGGGGGGTTTGGGTTAGATTAGGGGTATGTGGTTGGTGGGTTCTAATGTTGGGGGGGGGTATTGTATGTGTTTTTTTTACAGGCAAAAGAGCTGAATTCTTTGGGGCATGCCCCGCAAAGGGCCCTGTTCAGGGCTGGTAAGGTAAAAGAGCTTTGAACTTTTTTAATTTAGAATAGGGTAGGGCATTTTTTTATTTTATTAGGGGGCTTAGAGTAGGTGTAATTAGTTTAAAATTGTTGTAATATTTTTCTAATGTTTGTAAATATTTTTTTATTTTTTGTAACTTAGTTCTTTTTTATTTTTTGTACTTTAGTTAGTTTATTTCATTGTATTTATTTGTACATATTTTATTTAATTAATTTATTGATAGTGTAGTGTTAGGTTTAATTGTAGATAATTGTAGGTATTTTATTTAATTAATTTATTGATAGTGTAGTGTTAGGTTTAATTGTAACTTAGGTTAGGATTTATTTTACAGGTAATTTTGTAATTATTTTAACTATTTTAGCTATTAAATAGTTCTTAACTATTTAATAGCTATTGTACCTGGTTAAAATAAATACAAAGTTACCTGTAAAATAAATATAAATTCTAAAATAGCTATAATATAATTATAATTTATATTGTAGCTATATTAGGGTTTATTTTACAGGTAAGTATTTAGCTTTAAATAGGAATAATTTATTTAATAAGAGTTAATTTATTTCGTTAGATTTAAATTATATTTAATTTAGGGGGGTGTTAGTGTTAGGGTTAGACTTAGCTTTAGGGGTTAATCCATTTATTACAGTAGCGGCAAGATTCGGTCGGCAGATTAGGGGTTAATAATTGAAGTTAGGTGTCGGCGATGTTAGGGAGGGCAGATTAGGGGTTAATACTGTTTATTATAAGGTTATTGAGGCGGGAGTGAGGCGGATTAGGGGTTAATAACTTTATTATAGTAGCGGTGCGGTCCGCTCAGCAGATTAGGGGTTAATAAGTGTAGGCAGGTGGAGGCGACGTTGAAGGGGGCAGATTAGGGGTTAATAAATATAATATAGGGGTCGGTGGTGTTAGGCAAAGCAGATTAGGGGTACATAGCTATAATGTAGGTGGCAGCGGTGTATGGAGTGGCAGATTAGGGGTTAATAATAATATGCAGGGGTCAGCGATAGCGGGGACGGCAGATTAGGGGTTAATAAATATAATATAGGGGTTGGCGGTGTTAGGGGCAGCAGATTAGGGGTTCATAGGGATAATGTAGGTGGCAGCGGTGTGCGGTCGGGAGATTAGGGGTTAAAAATTTTTAATAGAGTGGCGGCGATGTGGGGGGACCTCGGTTTAGGGGTACATAGGTAGTTTATGGGTGTTAGTGTACTTTAGAGCACAGTAGTTAAGAGCTTTATAAACCGGCGTTAGCCCAGAAAGCTCTTAACTACTGTTTTTTTTCTGCGGCTGGAATTTTGTCGTTAGATTTCTAACGCTCACTTCAGCCACGACTCTAAATACCTGGGTTAGAAAGATCCCATTGAAAAGATAGGATACGCAATTGACGTAAGGGGATCTGCGGTATGGAAAAGTCGCGGCTGGAAAGTGAGCGTTAGACCCTTTAATGACTGGCTCCAAATACCAGAGGGCGGTAAAAACCAGCGTTAGGAACCTCTAACGCTGGTTTTGACGGCTACCGCCCGACTCTAAATCTAGGCATTAGAAAGGTGCTAGTTTACGTGTGACATATAGATAATGTTGTGCTCACTCCTGTGGAGTTACCTATGAATCAGCACTGATTGGCTATTATTATTATTATTATTATTATCGGTTATTTGTAGAGCGCCAACAGATTCCCAGAGCGCTAAAATACAAGTCTGTCAAAATAATTCAAACAAGGGTGCAGTCTACAGAAGCTTAGCTACAAGGTAATCACAAAGGTAAAAATTGTATTAATATAACAGTGTTGGTTATGCAAGACTGGGAAATGGATAATAAAGGGATTATCTACCTTTTTCAACAGTAGAAATTCTGGAGAAGACTGTCCCTTTAATGCCAGCATGGACATACACCACACTATCTTTAGCGCACGGGGCAATGGACCAACAGTAGCAAACCCTACAGCATTAACGACAGTAAACCAGGGCCTCTTCTAAGCACATCTCATAGCAAGCCCAGTTAAGTTCTTCAGGACCTGACACTTGTCTGCCCTGCTGTGGACATTTGGGAATATATACAAATAAGCTCCTGCATTGATCAAGCAATTACTTTGTAATGTTACAGAGTCAAATTCTGGATGCACTTCAGCTTCTGATGTAGAAGGAAGTGGAAAAAATTACAGGAAAAGCAGGAATAATAAATAATGAAAGTGCACTGCAAAGTAACTAAAGTTTGGGGGATAGTCTTCATCAACAGGTAATTCTTCTATACAATGCTCTTGCATAATAATAATACTTCAAAAGGCTTTGCAATGCACAGGTGGCATTACATTGTCCCAGGACCAGTATATAGTATATAACTATAGTGTAGAGTCTGAGTGGCACATAACAAAAGTCTCAACATGAACCATACACATTTACTCAATTGACAAAGTGTTACAGTATGTATAACCATACACCTAGGCCCCTACATACAGTGTAACTTAAAGGGACATGAAACCAACAACTTTCCAATATACTCCTATTATCAATTTTGCATTATTCCCTTGGTATCCTTTATTGAATTGGGCAGCAATGCACTACTGCGAACTAGCTGAACAAATTAGACAAGAGGCATATGTGTGCAGCCACCAATCAGAAGCTAGCTCACAGCTCCTGAACCTGCCTAAATATGGTTTTAACAAAGGATACCAAGAGAACAAAGCAAAAGTTGTTTTAAAATTTTATTTTTTACATGAATCATGAAAGAAAACTGTTGGGTTTTATGTTCCTTTAAAGACAACAACCTGCTCTAAAAGATAATATATCACACACTGAAAATGGCACCTGCAAACACACATATAGGGACCCACATACACACACAGTTCTGCCAACCTACATACACATGTAAACTCATACCCACACAATCACCTAAATACACAGATATAGGGCTCCTTTAACAAAGACAGATATGCAGGTTCTGACCCTTGTGATGCAGGCTATTAAATGTTGTTGTCATAAAATATCCTGGATTGATTTGGGATGATTGATATGCTCTGCTCTCATTCACTTGAATGTATCAGAACAAGGGAGGAACTGCACAACTAAATACCTTTGCAATAATAAATGTGGGCAGTGGATGCTATCGCATTAGCCCTCAATCCAGACAGATATGTTCCATGACTGTTAACCTTGTCCACTAGGTATCTTAATAAATGAGGGCCCTAGATTCAGTACAATAAGCACATGCATCCACAGGATTATTTACCATGATATTTAAAAAAAACTCTATGGGGTTTATTCCAGACATTTAGAGCAGCTGTAGAAAGTGTCTCACATAGCTTTTATTTTTTTAATTTAAGGCTAATTACATCAATTTAAAATCCATTGGAAAACCATGTTCTAGAGACTTCTCACCTTGTTAAACTAATCAGCAATTCAAATCAATCAAATAAATCTTGAGCAGATTCAGAAGCTTTCCCCTACAACCCTCTATTAAATGACAGATCTTTCATTTAAAGGTACAGTCTAATTAAAAATGATTATTGTTTGAAAAGATAGATAACGCCTTTACCACCTATTCTCCAGCTTTGCACAACGATCAAGGTTATATTAATATACTTTATAACTTCTAAATTTCTGCCTGTTTCTAAGCCCCAGCGCATCTTTTCTCAGTGCATTTTATTAGCTTTTCACAGCCAGACAATGCTAGCTCATGTTTGCCATATAGATAACATTGCACTCAATAATGTGGAGCTACACATGAGCCAGCACTAATTGGCTAAAATGCAAGCTTGTAAAAATCCATGACATAGGGCTAGATTTATCAAAGCTAAGGCAGACAGGGGCATGTATACGTGCCCCTGTATGCCTCAGCTCGCCTGTGGCAGGGCGAAATTACCTGCAGGTAATCACCATTGCACATGAGCGCAATTTTGCGCTTGTGTGCAATCCAGCCCCCTGCCCGCGCACAGCCAATCACGCGCGGACAGGAGCTGTCAATCTCCTCGGTCGGACTCGACCGCGGAGATTGAATTTCGCCGCCTTAGAGGTGGCGAAGAGGTTAGGGAAGCGGCGGTCTAGTGACCGCTGCTTGTTAAATTACAGCGAGCAAGTTCTTGTGAGAACTTGCAGCCGTAGGGCTTTCGATAAATTGAGCCCATAAAGCTTAGATACAAGGTATTCACAGAGGTAAAAAGTATATTGATATATCAGTGTTGGTTATGCAAAACTGGAGAATCATTTAAAAGAATGCCAATTTTCAAATAGACTTTCCCTTTAAACAGTTGTTCACTGTTTTGGAGCATGCTCAGTGCACATGTTAATAAACACACTTGCTTCCTGGTTTAACAAAAAGTTAAGATATAACTCAAACCACATATATAAAAACAATGAAACATTTTTATAACTAAAATCAGAGTGTTATTTTGTTATTGCAGTTACTTGGCCATTATGATTTACTTTCCATTGAAGTATAAAGAAATAAATTAATGCATGTGACACAAAAACATAGTTGACTCGATCATGCAGTTAAAATCATTAATCGAAAGGAGGGAAATACTTTTTTTTTGCAAAGGGAAAGGTTTCAAATTTACAGTTTTACACTACAATAGTGATACAGCAATGCCCTTGTCAGTTAGGGTTCACAGGTGTGCAGTATTCAACTGGACAATCCAATATTTTTAAAGTCTCCTGAGTTTCAGCTAAAAATAAAAGACCTCCTATGCCTCAATGCATTGTAAATATAGCCCAGAAAGAAGTGACACTGCACATGCTCTACTCTATGCTACTTGTAGCCAAGGAGGCTTATGGCTTATGTGTTTCCAGCAGTTCTGGGGGTGTCAACTCTATGTGAGTTTTATGTGCAGCTTTTGGAACAACGTTTCTGTTCTGTGTGCTCTTCTGGCAGTCAATTGAAGTTTTTTTTTTTTTTTTAAATCTTTATTTATCATTGACAGGGTAATTGAAGATACAGAGTCTCCACCCTTTGGCAGAGTACAATATATACAAAACATTTAAAGAATCCACAACATATGGATCCCTGGTACATTTGGATAAATGCAAACAATCATATTATCAACACCCTGAAATTTTTTTAACATTTTAAACAAAACATAGATAAATAATCTTTTTTAGGTAATAAGACTTTGCATAGATTCTAAAATATACATAGACATATTTTAAGCTGTCTCATACTATATAAACAGTACTAGACACAAACAGAATAAAAAATGTAAAAAAAAAATAAAATAAAAAAATGGAAGTTTAAATCATAAACTAACCCAGCGCAGCTGCCTCAAGTGTAATTTATTAAAGGGACAGTCAACCCAAATTTTCAAATATGTAATTCCTATAAAGTTGCTAACGGTGTTTAGTTTGCACTGTAGCCTAATGTATTAGCCTAAATCATTTATAAGCATTTCTACTTACTTGTTTCTTCTTTGCAGTTTAAAATGCCCGCCTGCCCCCTCCCATATTTCGTCATCATGATCCTCAGGTTGCTCAGTCTCCAGCTCTAAGTCGGCTACTTCTCGGAATTCCACGCTCCTGTTTTTTTGCGCATGCGCATTGCGCCGCTAACAGGTGTGCATGTCTGTCAGTGAGCAGCTGTGTTTAGTGCCGTCTCTTGTTTATTGCAGGGTTGGAGCTGGAGCATACGAGCAGGTGGTGATCAAGCGCTAACAAATACACTACAGGGTATTCTGGTGCAGGATCCAGCCTGGATTGTCGCAGAACCACAAAACTGTGTCCCAGTGGGAATTTGTGACATCCAGAGTGACACTGCCCTGATTGGAACTTTGACAGCTCCGTAGAGGAGTTTTGGATCACATGGGCTCTCTGTCCTGTTAGAAAAGGGCAACACTTATTTATCTGGATGGGACGTGATCTGAGTTGTAACACAGTAATATTGCTCCAGTGGGCGACGCAATGCACACAACTTCCTATTACACTGGGCTTCCTGAGATAATCACTAATAATCTTACAAACCAGGGTCTTAATTTCCTGGACATCTGAATTTAATGATTGTGTATATGGTCCCCAAGTAATATAAAAAAATAAATAAAAGCAGCACCCTGAAATTAAGACCCTGGTTTGTAAGATTATTAGTGATTATCCAACACTGCAATAAACAAGAGACGGCACTAAACACAGCTGCTCACTGACAGACGTGCACACCTGTTAGCGGCGCAATGCGCATGCGCAAAAAAACAGGAGCGTGGAATTATGAGAAGTAGCCGACTTAGAGCTGGAGACTGAGCAACCTGAGGATCATGATGACAAAATATGGGAGGGGGCCGGCGGGCATTTTAAACTGCAAAGAAGAAACAAGTAAGTAGAAATGCTTATAAACTATTTAGGCTAATACATTAGGCTACAGTGCAAACTAAACACTGTTAGCAACTTTATAGGAATTACATATTTGAAAATTTGGGTTGACTGTCCCTTTAAGGACTGAATAAAAATTAGAGCAATATAAGCAACTCACAGAATGAGAGTCTATCCGATCATACAAAACAATTTCTTCTTTTGGTCCTCCCAGTCTGTTAACACTGATCCTCTACTGGTACACCAAAGCCACTCAGCTGGATACCTGGACAAAATGACGTCACAGCATCAACATATGGAAGCCAAAAAAGGTCATACAATGCGGGATGGTTAAATCACTGCTGTGTGTTCTACTGGCAGTCAGAAAGGTAAAAATTACTGATTTGCATATTACTGGCAGTCAAGGTGCTAATATCACTGCTCAGTGATATTATAGTACAGTCAAGGGTGGGGCCTAAGGTAGAGATTTGGGCAGGGGGCATTGCATAACCCATCTGCCACCTGTGCCAATTAACCTAAAGGTAGTCCAGTATAACCCTATTGTCAGTGAGTTGATTGGTTACTGTGTCAGTCAAGTTACAGTATGTAAGCTTCACTTTTGTTCTTAACAATCATTACCACTTTAAAAAAATACATTAAAAATGGCTCGTACTCTAAAGTAAATTTCTGTTATTACATTATCAAATTAACTAATCTTGGATTACAAACAAAAATATATGTTGTTATATATTGTTGTTCATCCCAAATTAATTTTGTGTGTGACAATGTGTCACATACCTGCCATGAACGTCTGTGGAGACACCAGTAAAAAATAAAGCCTGTGAAATTCCTGTTTTTAAAGGTTTTGTTTTGTCAGATATTCCTAATATATTAAAAATTGTGGGTGGGTTTCTTATTCAGATTCTCTGTTTACACAAGTTAATATGACTTTTCAAAAAAACCTATAATGACCCAAAGTAAATAGAAGGTTTTTACATGTTAAATTCTTAGAAAGGGGAAGGGAGGTCATGGCTCCTTCATACTGTGCTCCATGCTAGTGATCTGATGCAGCCCTATCAGACTCCAGTTGACGTGGTGTAAGCTGGTTGAAAAGGAAGTAAGAAAATGGCAAATCTGTCTGAAGAGACACAGATTTTCTTTCCACAGCTGCCAAATGAATATATTAGGATAAACCTTTAAATATGTTACAGTTTATACTTAGTATATATCAGCAGTTGAGTACTGTACTGTAAAATGTTTTAGAACATTTTAAAATTGTTAATTTGATAGCAAATTGTGGAGAGTTTTTTTTTTCTTTTCAAAGCAATCAAGGGATTACACCCTGTAAAAAGCCTGTTAAGTGTTTTCTATCTGGTCACTTATTTTACTCCAATTGCAGTGTGTCACAGCCTTTATGGCTTATGTGTTTCCAGCAGTTCTGGGGGTGTCAACTCTATGTGAGTTTTATGTGCAGCTTTTGGAACAACGTTTCTGTTCTGTATGCACTTCTGGCAGTCAATGGAAGTTTTTTTTTTTTTTTTATCTTTATTTATCATTGACAGGGTGATTGAAGATATAGAGTCTCCACCCTTTGGCAGAGTACAATATATACAAAACAATTAAAGAATCCACAACATATGGATCCCTGGTACATTTGGATAAATGCAAACAATCATATAATCAACACCCTGAATTTTTTTTAACATTTTAAACAAAACATAGATAAATAATCTTTTTTAGGTAATAAGGGCAGCCCGGGCGACGACTGGAGTGGAGGGCAGTTTGACCCCCACTTTGCGGGAGCAATGGTAGGCTCCGCTATAGAGGTGGAGGAAGAGGGGAGGTGATAAATATCCCTCCTTTGCGTTGAACGTCAGTGCAGAGTTAAGGAACAGCGCGGAAGGAAGAAGGTTTTTCAGCACTTACCTGAGGAAGAAAGTTCCAGCACTTACCTGATGGAGGCTCTGTTGTCGCAGCTGTTGGCGGTCTCCAGGCAGAACGGCGAGGAGTGGATCCGGGAGCGGCTGATCGGTGGTGCGGTGGTGGTTCCAGGAGAAGAGGCGGCAACGGACAGGACCAGAGGATGGCCAGCCAGGAGGTCGCGGCCACCAGAACGACTCAGTCCGGATCTTCACGGCGCCAGGTCCAGGAGGAGTAGCGCAGGGCCTGGGTGTCCAGCGGAGGTGGAGGTGAGCTGTAGGTCGACTGGCGGACGAAGGCGGCAAGCAGGAGCAGAGGCTGAGTCGCGGCCTACCACGGGGCCGGTTACTGACGTCATGGCCGGGCGACGTCAGGACGAACCGGGCGCCAGTCGCGGCAGGAGGAGGTCGTTGAGGATCAGGACTGGCGGTGTGGCGGCAGGTAAGTGACGCTGAGCTATCGCAGATGTATCCTCCTTCTCTGGGCAGCTGGGCTATCGCAGATGGGTTCCCGGAAGGCGGGAAAGAGGTGGCAGCAAGTGCGGGGAAGTCCGGGGGGGAAAAAGGGCTGAGGGGGGGTTGATTTGAACCAGTTAATGGTATATAAAGGGAATTTTGCGGAGGGAGAGCCGGAATAAGGCTGGGAAGGGAGGTTGTCAAATGGTAGTTAGTGCGGGGGCCAGGATATGGTGCAAGATTAGTGGAGCGGCAGAAGGGGGAGCCGGGATAAGGCTCAGGGACTAGTGCTAGGGATATAATTGAGTGAGTGAGGTAGCGGGGCCAGCGCTAGGGACATAATTTATAAAGTGTTAGGGGTGTATGGAGGAGCCGGGATAAGGCTCAAGGATCAGTTAGGCAAGCGAGAGGGATTTTAAAACATGGGGGCTAGGCTGGGTTTAGGCCTGTGATTTAATAAGGCTCAAGGATCAGTTAGGCATGCGAGAGGGATTTTAAAACATGGGGGCTAGGCTGGGTTTAGGCCTGTGAGTTAATAAAGGCGGGGGCCGGGTGTTGAGCCCGGTTGGGCGGAGGCAAAGAGGTAGGGCCAGCATAAGGCTGGTAGGCAGGGGGTGGTGTAGTGGATGGGGGTATGGCAGAGGATGGTTTTTGACAGGGATAGGGTTGCAAATGGGGGGGCAGGTCCAGTATATTTAACAGCAAAAGACAAAGGGCTGGTTAGGCATAGGGGAAAGATGTTTGGGAGGGGAGGGTGTCCTAAGGGGATAGGGAGTGGGTGGGTGAGTAGGTTTGGTTAGTGGAGTGTGGGAGGTTAAGCGGGGTGGTGGGCTCAATAGGAGGATTTAAGGGGGGCGGTTCAGAAGGTGGGGGAGGGCGTTAGTGGACCTGATCTTTTGGGGCACATTATGCAGGGGATGGGCCCAGCTGTAGTGGGGGGGGTTCCAGAGTTAGTGAGGCAGAGAGGGGGGGGAGAAGTGCTTGGGAACTGGGGGGGGCTAATGTGATATTAATGCTGTGATTTTTTCAGGACCCATTGGGGCAGACAGGAGGGGTGTGGAGGCTCCGGATGCCATGAGAGGAGAGAGTAGGGATAGACAGGAGCAGATTATGGATCCGCCATTGGAGCTGAACGCTAGTGGCAATCTGGATGAGGAGGATCTATTGGAGGGGACATCGTCTGGAGGAGGAACGGCTGGCTAGGTAGGGGGTATGTCTACACTGGTGCAGCTTCTTCAATTATTGTCTCCACAATGGAGAGTGGAGGGAGAGGGGCAAGGGGGAGCTGGTCGGGGGGAAGGGGGTGATAGAGGGGGGGACAGGGGTGATCTTACGATGTCTTCCTCACAGTCTGTAGGTGCGGGAAGTAGGAGAGAGAGGGGCACTTCGCCTGTAGTGAGGGCGGCAGGGTCCGGCGGACGCCGGTGGTCCAGATCACCAATACGGCGGCCTCAGGGTGGAGGCAGGCCTAATTCGCCGTCCCGAGCACGGTCGGAGAGGGATCGGGAAAGGAGCAGGTACGGCATGGGGCGTTCTCCTGCTAGGTGAGACAGAGTGCGAAGGAGGTTGGAAGTCAGCAGAAGCCTGGAAAGCATAGGGATAGAGCAGAGGAGAGAACAAGTGTCGGGTCCCGGGCAGGGGCCGGTGATGGTGCAGCAGCCTGCAGGTGAGATGATGGCTGGGGGAGCGCCAGGAGTGAGTGCAGTGGGGAATGGTGAGAGAGAGACGTAAGTAGCAGGTTTGAAGGGGCTGTTGGCTGCGCTGGAGAAGCCTAGTGACTCGGGGGTCCCAGTGGCATCGGCATGGGTGGCCCCAGGGATGGGGTTGTCGGGGATGGCGCAAGCGGCGTCGGGTGTGGTTCCACAGACTGGCGGGGTCGCGGGCCAAGGGGGTGCAGCGACGTTAGCAGTGGGGAAAGTGGTTAGGGTGCCCGAAGGGGCACTTCGGAGGCCGTG
The DNA here is from genome assembly GCF_027579735.1 of Bombina bombina. Classification (NCBI taxonomy): domain Eukaryota; kingdom Metazoa; phylum Chordata; class Amphibia; order Anura; family Bombinatoridae; genus Bombina; species Bombina bombina. Next base: position 446,678,616 of record NC_069503.1, read on the forward strand.
CTTATGTTCGGTGGGGCCGTTAGGGATACATCTAACGACTGAGTTAAGAGAGAAGATAGGGAAGAAGGAATTTGTGGAGATATTCTCCCTGTTGCCCTTGGAACATGTATTGGAAGTGAAGGAGGATGAGAAAGAGAAGGGTAAGAAGGAGGAGGAGAGGAAGAAAAGGTGGAGAAAGTTACCCAAGACTTTTGGGAATTGGTCCCGGACTTTTTGTATATTAGCCAGTGTGTTCTGTGAGAAGTTCCCGGAGCAGGGGGCATCTCTTTTTTGCTATTATGATGAGATAGCGGGGGCCTATAGAACCTATGGCGGTATGGCGTGGTGGAGGTATGATGAGGGGTTCCATCAGCGGATGGCGGTTCGCCTGGAGATGCGTTGGGGCGATAGGGACATGGGGATTTGGTTGGAGATGATGACCCCATTGCGAGGGAATCATTCCTTTCGGAGTTACGGGCAGGCCGGGGTAGTGGGGGACCTGGGGTTGGGGCTGGAACAGCCATACGCAAGGGGTTGTGTTTCCAGTTTAACGAGGGGCAGTGTAGGTTCGGTAGCTCCTGCAAGTACAAACATGAGTGCTCGATATGTGGAGGGAGTCATTCTGGGGCAAAATGCTTCCGGAAGGGCAGAATTGGAACCCGGCCAGGGGAGATGGGTTCATCGGGCACGGACGCCGGTGAAAGTAAGAAAAATGGTCCCATGGCTAGAGGCGTACGCCCGTGAGCGAGGACATGCGGGGGACGCGGAGTTGCTCTTAACGGGGTTTAGTTCGGGGTTTGTGATTCTGTTCAAGGAGCAAAAGGGGTCGGTTGTTGCGGGCAATTTGAAAACGGTTAGGGACTTCCCGGAGGTGTTGAGGGAGAAGTTGGTGAAGGAGGTCCAACTTGGTCGAATGGTGGGCCCTTTTTGGGAGCTGCCGTTCCCGAATTTAAGGGTATCCCCATTGGGGGTAGTGCCAAAAAAGACGCCGGGTCAGTTTAGGATGATACACCATTTATCTCACCCGCGGGGGGTATCGGTGAATGATGGCATCGATCCCGAACTGGTATCGGTGAAATATGCATCCTTTGATAAGGCGTTTGGTTTGGTGAGAGCGGCAGGCCGTGCTGCCTTGATGGCGAAGGCGGACATTGAATCAGCCTTCCGGTTGTTGCCGGTACACCCGAGGTGTCATCACCTTCTGGGATGTAAGTTCGAGGGCCAATTTTATGTGGACCTCTGTCTCCCCATGGGCTGTTCTATCTCCTGTTCATATTTTGAAAGGTTCAGCTCATTCGTGGAGTGGTTGGTGAAGAAAAAGTCAGGGAAAGTCTCGATAGTGCATTATTTGGATGATTTCCTTTTTGTGGGCCCGGCGGGTTCAGATGTATGTGAACGTCTGGTGGAAGCCTTCGGGGAGGTTGCTCGGGATTTTGGTATTCCCGTGGCAGCTGACAAATCGGAGGGTCCAACTTCGGTGCTGAGTTTTTTGGGAATCGAAGTGGATTCGATCAAGATGGAATGCAGGCTCCCGGAAGACAAAGTCCGGGATCTGCGGGAGGTAATTGATAGGGTTCTGAGCTGCAAAAAAGTCTTGCTCAGGGAGGTACAATCGCTCTTGGGGAAGTTGAATTTCGCAGGGCGTATTATTCCCATTGGACGAGTTTTCTGTCGCCGGTTGTCTTTGGCGACAGTTGGTGTGACAAATCCGACTTTTCATATACGTTTGTCGGTGGATGTTAAGGAGGATTTGAGGATCTGGAAAATCTTTTTGGAAGATTTTAATGGGAGCTTGCTGATTCAGGAGCACGGGTGGTCGGACGACCAATTGTGTCTATTTACAGATGCGCCGGGTGCCCATGGTTTTGGGGCATTTCTGAACGGTAAGTGGTGCGCCGGGGCTTGGCCTCAAGCGTGGGCGGAATGGGGACTGACCAAGAATTTGACGTTTTTGGAGCTGTTCCCGGTGGTGGTGGCCCTAAGAATCTGGCCTGAGGAACTCAGGAATAAGAGAGTCTGTTTTCATTCTGACAACTTGGGTGTGGTTTGGGCTATTAATCACCTTACGGCAAATTCCCCAGCGGTGATACGTTTACTTCGAGCATTTGTGTTGGAATGCTTGCGGTGCAATGTTTCATGGAGAGCGGTGCATGTTCCAGGGTGCTTTAATTTAATTGCTGACTCTTTATCCCGGTTTCAGTGGGATTGATTCCAAGAGGCGGCCCCGGGGGCGGACGTGGAGGGCATGGAATGCCCGGAGGACCTGTGGCAGCTTGGTTGCCAGGAGCGTTGAATCTGGTACAAGGGGCATTAGCCCCTGGCACATGGAGGGCTTACGTCCGAGTGTGGAAAATGTGGTGGAATAGGGTTGAGCTGGAGGACCGGCAGGAAGGCGGTGTGGAGTGGATGAGTATTTTGGTGGAATGGATAGGGTGTTGGGGGAGAGAGGGGCTGTCGCCCTCAGAGATCCAGAAGAGAATGGCGGCTTTGGCCTTTCTGTTTAAAATTTTGGGGTGTGTAGATATAACGAAGAATTTTGTGGTACGAATGGCGGTCAGGGGTTTGTGTAGGAAAAGAGCGCGGGCTGATGGTCAGCGGCCGCTGACGTTTGCTATCCTAGAAGGGGTGGTTGAGAAGCTGGGGGGTATCTGTTTTTCGCATTACGAGGAATTGTTATTTAGAGTGGCATGTGTGCTGGCCTTTTTTGGAGCGTTCAGGGTGTCGGAGTTGATGGGGTTGAACCGGCGGGATGGGCAAGGTTTGGGAAGCCAAGATGTGGTGCTGAAGGAAGAAGCAGTGGAGATATGGGTGAGGAGGTCCAAGACGGATCAGGAAGGGAAAGGGACGATCGTAGTCTTGCGAGGGATCGGGGGCCGTTGTGGCCCGGTGGGAGCGGTGAGGGAGTTTTTGAAGGTGTCGGGTCATGTATCGGGACCGTTGTTAGTGCATGCGGATGGTACTCCTTTATCCAGATTTCAATTTGTGGCGTTGTTGAGGAAGGCATTGGTTGCAATGGGTTTGAGAGGGGAGGAGTTTGGTTCTCATTCGTTTCGGATTGGGGCGGCGACAGAAGCTGCGAATCGGGGTCTGGACGCGGGGGTGATCAGAAAAATTGGTAGATGGAGGTCTGAAAGGTTTTGGGGGTACGTGAGACAGGAGTTGGTGTTGCAGCCTGGGAGTTGTTGATGTGTGGCTATTTTTATTTGCTTGACAGGGTCAGTGGAGTGCTGGATCTTGGGACACTCATATGTTTTTTGGGCGAGGAAGGCGGCTGCTGTTAAAGTGAATGGGTTGCAGTTGGGTTTTTCCAAGGAACAGGTGCACTTAAGGTGGTTCGGTATAAGAGGGATAAAGTGGGCCCAGGTGGTTGGGAAGGTGACGGAGTTGGCCAAGATGTTTAATCCTCCCCGGGTATTGGTCATTCATGTGGGGGGAAATGACTTGGGGTACATGTCACAGAAGGACTTAATATTGGGGAATGAAGAATGGGCTTGACAGATTGCTGGAGTTGTTCCCGGGTTTGATTTTGGTGTAGTCGGAGATAGAGAGCAGGTTGGAATGGCGTTCTGCTTGGGATTTGAAGAAATTGGAGTTATCTAGAAGGAAGGTGAATAGGACAATGAGTGGGTACGTCAGACGGCTAGGTGGTTTGGGGCTTAGGTATGTGGAGTTTGAGGGTGAGTCAGGTAGGTGTTTCTACCTGAAGGATGGTGTCCATTTGAATGAAGTAGGGTTACACCTATTTAACTTTACCATTAAAGAGGGGATAGAAAAGGCCTTAGCTATGTGTGGCGGTACTCGCTGAAGGCTAGTGGTGGCGGGGTGCTTGCTGTGGTCTATTGAGGCTTACACCTGATGGATAATGGCCGGTACTTCTGTCGGTAATAGAAAGGGAAAAGTGATGGTTGACGCCCCGCCCTGAAAAGAGGTGGGGGCTTATAGAGAGCAGAAGCAAGCATTGGGGATACTGTTAAGAAATGAAAGGTTGATAATGTTGTTATAAAGTTTAACTTGTGGTTTATTGGTTAATAAACAAGCTGCGGCCTTTTCTTTCCCATAACTGGTGGTTGTGTCATTATTTGAGGTGGGATCGAGCGAACTCAAAAATGGGGGGTCAAGGGCAGCCCGGGCGACGACTGGAGTGGAGGGCAGTTTGACCCCCACTTTGCGGGAGCAATGGTAGGCTCTGCTATAGAGGTGGAGGAAGAGGGGAGGTGATAAATATCCCTCCTTTGCGTTAAACGTCAGTGCAGAGTCAAGGAGCAGCGCGGAAGGAAGAAGGTTTCCCGCCCTCCCTCCCTATAACAGGGTAATGAAGATGGTGTACGTCGCAGCTATGGTGGGGTTCTTGCTGTGGTCTATTGAGGCTTACGCCTGATGGATAATGGCCGGTACTTCTGTCGGTAATAGAAAGGGAAAAGTGATGGTTGACGGCCCGCCCTGAAATGGGGTGGGGGCTTATAGAGAGCAGAAGCAAGCATTGGGGAAACTGTTAAGATATGAAAGGTTGATAATGTTGTTATAAAGTTTAACTTGTGGTTTATTGGTTAATAAAAAAGCTGCTGCCTTTTCTTTCCCATAACTGGTGGTTGTGTCATTATTTGAGGTGGGATGGAGCGAACTCAAAAATGGGGGGTCAAGACTTTGCATAGATTCTAAAATATACGTAGACATATTATAAGCTGTCTCATACTATATAAACAGTACTAGACACAAACAGAATCAAAAATGTAAAAAAAAAATAAAAAAAAAATGGAAGTTTAAATCATAAACTGCCTCAAGTGTAATTTATTAAAGGGACAGTCAACCCAAATTTTCAAATATAAAGTTGCTAACGGTGTTTAGTTTGCACTGTAGCCTAATGTATTAGCCTAAATCGTTTATAAGCATTTCTACTTACTTGTTTCTTCTTTGCACTTTAAAATGCCCGCCTACCCCCTCCCATATTTCGTCATCATGATCCTCAGGTTGCTCAGTCTCCAGCTCTTAGTCGGCTACTTCTCGTAATTCCACGCTCCTGTTTTTTTGCGCATGCGCATTGCGCCGCTGACAGGTGTGCACGTCTGACAGTGAGCAGCTGTGTTTAGCGCCGTCTCTTGTTTATTGCAGGGTTGGAGCTGGAGCATACGAGCAGGTGGTGATCAAGCGCTAACAAATACACTACAGGGTATTCTGGTGCAGGATCCAGCCTGGTTTGTCGCAGAACCACAAAACTGTGTCCCAGTGGGAATTTGTGATATCCAGAGTGACACTGCCCTGATTGGAACTTTGACAGCTCCGTAGAGGAGTTTTAGATCAGATGGGCTCTCTGTCCTGTTAGAAAAGGGCAACACTCATTTATCTGGATGGGACGTGATCTGAGTTGTAACACAGTAATATTGCTCCAGTGGGCGACGCAATGCACACAACTTCCTGTTACACTGGGCTTCCTGAGATAATCACTAATAATCTTACAAACCAGGGTCTTAATTTCCTGGACATCTGAATTTAATGATTGTGTATATGGTCCCCAAATAATATAAAAAAATAAATAAAAGCATGAAATTAAGACCCTGGTTTGTAAGATTATTAGTGATTATCCAACACTGCAATAAACAAGAGACGGCACTAAACACAGCTGCTCACTGACAGACGTGCACACCTGTTAGCGGCGCAATGCGCATGCGCAAAAAAACAGGAGCGTGGAATTACGAGAAGTAGCCGACTTAGAGCTGGAGACTGAGCAACCTGAGGATCATGATGACAAAATATGGGAGGGGGACGGCGGGCATTTTAAACTGCAAAGAAGAAACAAGTAAGTAGAAATGCTTATAAACGATTTAGGCTAATCCATTAGGCTACAGTGCAAACTAAACACTGTTAGCAACTTTATAGGAATTACATATTTGAAAATTTGGGTAGACTGTCCCTTTAAGGACTGAATAAAAATTAGAGCAATATAAGCAACTCACAGAATGAGAGTCTATCTGATCATACAAAACTATTTCTTCTTTTGGTCCTCCCAGTCTGTTAACACTGATCCTCTACTGATACACCAAAGCCACTCAGCTGGATACCTGGACAAAATGACGTCACAGCATCAACATATGGAAGCCAAAAAAGGTCATACAATGTGGGATGGTTAAATCACTGCTGTGTATTCTACTGGCAGTCAGAAAGGTAAAAATTACTGATTTGCATATTACTGGCAGTCAAGGTGCTAATATCACTGCTCAGTGATATTATAGTACAGTCAAGGGTGGGGCCTAAGGTAGAGATTTGGGCAGGGGGCATTGCATAACCCATCTGCCACCTGTGCCAATTAACCTAAAGGTAGTCCAGTATAACCCTATTGTCAGTGAGTTGATTGGTTACTGTGTCAGTCAAGTTACAGTATGTAAGCTTCACTTTTGTTCTTGATTGTTGACGGCACTAAACACAGCTGCTCACTGACAGACGTGCACACCTGTTAGCGGCGCAATGCGCATGCGCAAAAAAACAGGAGCGTGGAATTACGAGAAGTAGCCGACTCAGAGCTGGAGACTGAGCAACCTGAGGATCATGATGACAAAATATGGGAGGGGGACGGCGGGCATTTTAAACTGCAAAGAAGAAACAAGTAAGTAGAAATGCTTATAAACGATTTAGGCTAATACATTAGGCTACAGTGCAAACTAAACACTGTTAGCAACTTTATAGGAATTACATATTTGAAAATTTGGGTTGACTGTCCCTTTAAGGACTAAATAAAAATTAGAGCAATATAAGCAACTCACAGAATGAGAGTCTATCCGATCATACAAAACAATTTCTTCTTTTGGTCCTCCCAGTCTGTTAACACTGATCCTCTACTGGTACACCAAAGCCACTCAGCTGGATACCTGGACAAAATGACGTCACAGCATCAACATATGGAAGCCAAAAAAGGTCATACAATGCGGGATGGTTAAATCACTGCTGTGTGTTCTACTGGCAGTCAGAAAGGTAAAAATTACTGATTTGCATATTACTGGCAGTCAAGGTGCTAATATCACTGCTCAGTGATATTATAGTACAGTCAAGGGTGGGGCCTAAGGTAGAGATTTGGGCAGGGGGCATTGCATAACCCATCTGCCACCTGTGCTAATTAACCTAAAGGTAGTCTAGTATAACCCTATTGTCAGTGAGTTGATTGGTTACTATGTCAGTCAAGTTACAGTATGTAAGCTTCACTTTTGTTCTTGACAATCATTACCACTTTAAAAAAATACATTAAAAACGGCTCGTACTCTAAAGTAAATTTCTGTTATTACATGATCAAATTAACTAATCTTGGATTACAAACAAAAATATATATTGTTATATATTGTTGTTCATCCCAAATTAATTTTGTGTGTGACAATGTGTCACATACCTGCCATGAACGTCTGTGGAGACACCAGTAAAAAATAAAGCCTGTGAAATTCCTGTTTTTAAAGGTTTTGTTTTGTCAGATATTCCTAATATATTAAAAATTGTGGGTGGGTTTCTTATTCAGATTCTCTGTTTACACAAGTTAATATGACTTTTCAAAAATAACTATAATGACCAAAAGTAAATAGAAGGTTTTTACATGTTAAATTCTTAGAAAGGGGAAGGGAGGTCATGGCTCCTTCATACTGTGCTCCATGCTAGTGATCTGATGCAGCCCTATCAGACTCCAGTTGACGTGGTGTAAGCTGGTTGAAAAGGAAGTAAGAAAATGGCAAATCTGTCTGAAGAGACACAAGTTTTCTTTCCACAGCTGCCAAATGAATATATTAGGATAAACCTTTAAATATGTTAAAGTTTATACTTAGTATATATCAGCAGTTGAGTACTGTACTGTAAAATGTTTTAGAACATTTTAAAATTGTTAATTTGATAACAAATTGTGGAGAGTTTTTTTTTCTTTTCAAAGCAATCAAGGGATTACACCCTGTAAAAAGCCTGTTAAGTGTTTTCTATCTGGTCACTTATTTTTCTCCAATCAGAAACCAAATATAAAAAAGCTGATCACTGTGTAGTATGTTAATGGTCAGGAAAATGGCACCATACTTTGGTATGAACTATGCATTCCATCGAAAAGTTGAAAGAGCTCAATTTTCAGAGATAAATTACAAGAACACCTGAGAGAAAAATGAATTAATTGTACCCATCTTTTTTATTAAGTTCATGTAACATTTTATGGGAAGTTTGATTTTGAGTAGATATGTTTATTTAATGTAAACATAAAGAGACATTCTTACCCCTTTTAACAATTATGGTAAAATAAGCCCTTCAAAGAAATTCAATCAGTCACTAATGGCAGTAAATCAGAAAGTTCAATAAACTCTGGGTATGTTTTTAAAGTGGACAAAACCCAAGTGCTTCCCAAGGGATCACGACTATGTAAAATTAAATAAAAAAAAAAATATTTGCACAAAATAGCTGATGTGTTTTGATATACCAACAGTAATTGAAGGTCTATAATTATGATTGCTACACCAAAATGCGTTAGATGCTTTGGGTGAAAGAGTCATGCTCTAATTTTTTCATGGAATCTAGTTTATGTTTTGTATGTTATTTGGAAAAATAGCCTTCTATAAGCAGTGATGGTTTAAGCCTCTGTTTACATTTTGCACACAATTTCACTTATTTGCCTTTTTAGGTAGGTTAAGTCAGCCCCTGTCTCCTGAAATGCGCAGGGAATAGCTCACAGTTTTTGCTTCCACATAAAAAATAACTATTTCTGGTAACTTAGTGATATTATAATGAACCAAGCAAGACATTCATTTAATGGTAAGACAGCAATATTTACAGATTACACTTAGACCAGGCACCAAAATCATGGATGTCTCACATTCACTAGACAATGATCTACTACTCCAGTAAAAGGTTGTGACTGAGAAATTTGCTGCATGCTGTTATCATCTGAAGGCCTGGATGAATCATTGCTGCTACCATTGAGATGTGAATGTGAAGGAGCATTAAGAATTAAATAAAGAAAATAATGGGTAATAAATAATGACTGATCATGTATTTTAGAATTGTAGATTCTGTTGGATACTTGATGGAAAATTAGATGAATCAATAACACACTAAAAGAGTATGATCCAGATTTTATTAAAGTCGATATAAAGAAATACAAAGGTGTTTAATAATTATACCTATATGAGGTAAATCTTGGTACTGTAAATCGCCTAGATTAAGAGTTTTGAGCGCTATAGGGAAATTAACGAACACAACAAAAGTGGCGTTATTTAATCTCCTATAGCGCAGACATTACAAGTTTTAAAAAACCTGGCTTGTGCGTGCGATATGGTGCTTTTAAGCTCCATAATGCATCAAAAACAAGCGCTGTTTTGATGTGCTCGTGCACGCTTTCCTCATAGGCATCAATAGGGAGAGCTGGTTAGAAAAAAGTCTAACACCTGCAATTGCGGAAAGAAAAGCACACAAAACTGGAATTAGATGGAACACTGGTGAATAACCTTTTTAAAGGGAATTATTTAATTAACGGTAATACTACAGATTAGGAAATGAGAGATGCTTAAATCCTATTAGCTGTTCAAATCAGCCAATAGGATTCAAGCAGCTCTAATTCTATTGGATGATGAATCAGCGCGAAAGAAAATAGCACTAAAAAGTGCTCTTACATTGCGGTCTATGGGAACTGTGTGTTCCCAGTAAATATTATTATTATTATTATCAGTTATTTGTAGAGCACCAACTAAACATAGACAGTATTCAAGGTAGCAAGTTTAGGGATCAAATTAGTAGAGGTCCCTGCCTAGAGTCACACTTTTGCAGTAAGCTCTTATGAAGGTGATCTGCAAGCAGTTGGGCTCCTAGGCTTACATTCTAAGGGGGTTCATGGCAGATAGCAATAGAGGAGAGGAGCTGGTATTAGGAAAGGTTAGTGTAGGTGTATGCATGGAACAGAAGAGTCCACACAACAATTTTATGGATTCTAAAATAGAAAATATTTATTATGTCACGCACCATCCCTGTGAAAAGATATAAATAGAGATGAATTACTTACAGGGATCTGTAAGACACCAAAAAATAAAAATTACAACATAAATAGCTCCCTAGACTCTAGGGTAGTAGATGCTGAATGTCTATATTCATAGGGGCCTATCTATCAAGCTCCGAATGGAGCTTGATGCCCCGTGTTTCTGGCGAGCCTGCAGGTTTGCCCAAAACAGCAGTTATGAAGCAGCGGTCACAAAGACTGCTGCTCCATAACCTGTCCACCTGCTCTGAGCAGGCGGACAGACATCGCCGCAATTCAACCCGATTGAGTACGATCGGGTTGATTGACACGCCCCTGCTGGCGGCCGATTGGCCGTGAGTCTGCAGGGGGCGGCATTGCACCAGCAGCTCTTGTGGGCTGCTGGTGCAATGCTGAATACGGAGAGTCTATTGTCAGTCACAAAATTAGAGGATATATGACTTGCAAGAGTGAGGAGGTCATCTATGTTTTTTAATGCTATTGCCCCAGACAATATGTTGGGAAAACCTACCGTGAGCTAAAAGAGAGAATGAAAAAACATAGAAGAGATATCTTGAAATGGAGGATTAAGAATAGTGGCATAGTACGTCATTTTTTTGACTACCATGAAATTAGTGTCAAAGACCTCCGTTTTATGGGTGTTGAAAAAGTTAGTGTAAGTGAAAAGGGAGGAAATTGGGATAAAGCTCTTTTAAAAGAAGAGTGTAAATGGATCTTTAATCTACATACAGTACAACCATGTGGCTTAAATGAAGAACTGATCTATGCCCCATTTCTGTAACTCTTCCATTTTCCTCCCATTCAAATATGTATCTCTATGATAATGGCCATGGGATTTAGACTTGGGACCTTGGAATGAACTGTAACCTATTAGGAAAAAAGGGTGTGTGTACAAGCGCTAAGGTAATCCCCAAGCTGTATCCAAACAGAGATCCTAACCAACCTCCAAAAAATATGCACAAGTAGTAAGAAGTGAATACAGCGCCAACAAGAGGCCAAGGGATAAATATACTCACAGAGAGATAAAAGAAGATTATTTAATGAACCATGTTAAAAAGCATCAGTAATAAAAGACTATATATAAAAAATGTAAAAAGCACATATAAATAAAATTACAAATACAGGAATATCTTACAGAAGCGGCTCAAAGGGCCAAAGCTGATAATTACAATAAAAACAGAGGTAATAACAGGTGATCAGTGTGAGTGGTACACCAGAATAAGAGTGTATACTAATAAAACAGGATTAGCCTAAGTACAACTGTAGCAAGTGCATCAAGCAAAAAACTAATAAACAATAATACAAACAATAGTGTTCAAAATTAGTGTTACAAAAATAGTGTTACAAAAAATAAAAAAATGCACTGCAGTGCAAAAAAAGGGGGGTAGCAAAATAATTGTATAGATACAATCAAATAGTGAGTGAGTGCAAATGGATATAAAAATGCTAGCTACTTAATCCAGTGAGGTTAAGATATAATTAAATAAAATACACAATATGCAATAACATAAAAAATAAAATACACAATATGCAATAACATAAAAATAAAATATAAAATATAATCCAAAAAAGTATTCAAAAAGTTGATCAACAAATGTTAGTGAAGAACAAAAATAAGTCAATCAAAACAAAAAAATGGAAAAAATGGGTGATGAAAAGCAAGGTGAAAGTGAGGAAATTGATTCCTTCCAATGTTAGTTACTTTAACAGATCCAAATTCCTGAGTGTGGTTGCTGAAGTAGCTGATTGGATCCTAGCACCTGTCAGCTGCTCCTATGGTATCCTAAAAAGTGTCCCTGTAAAAAAAGAAATTCACAACATAGTGTATCCAATATGAGAATGAAGTAAAGATTAAAGTAATGCTTACCAATATGTCAACGCGTTTCTGCCCTCAAAAAAGGGCCTTTCTCAAGACTAGAATATTGGTAATGGCAGCTGGCCTTATATACAGTTTAGAAGTAGCCTATATGGTAGTTTAATTGATTAATTGTATTGTTTGGGCGCCAAATCCCTCCACTTCCTGTGTAACATCTAAAAGATTCCCCCATAAAGTGTAGTATCACTTCCTGTGTAACATCTAAAAGATTCCCCTCCACTTCCTGTGTAACATCTAAAAGATTCCCCCATAAAGTGTAGCATCACTTCCTGTGTAACATCTAAAATATTCCCCTCCACTTCCTGTGTAACATCTAAAAGATTCCCCCATAAAGTGTAGTATCACTTCCTGTGTAACATCTAAAAGATTCCCCTCCACTTCCTGTGTAACATCTAAAAGATTCCCCCATATGGCAAACCGGAAGTATATAAATTTTCCCGGATTAATTTTATACATATCTAAATATATAGGTCATTCAAAAGGCATGTATATGGCCTTAGATTTATCCAGTTGTTTCTTTCTCGATTGCCGGTATCTTTGTTTTGGCTTACCAGTTTCAAGCCCAATATCGGAGCTACCCGGTAGTGACGTAACCGTTGACGTCACTTATTACATAGACAAGCCGCTAGCAACATTAGCATGCTGTACAATGCTAATATATGCGGCTGTCAGTTACGCCTCCCATCTAGTATATTAAATCCTTAGAGAGCCCTGGGGATAAAGATGTCAGAACAATGCCCACCAATGTGTCAATAAAGGGGATAAGTGTCAAGGCACTATTGGCCCCCAAACGTTATAACGATAGATAAAGGCTATGTTATCACAAACATTGAGATTTACAAAAAACTAACACATATTTTATGTCAGTGGGACAAAGGAAACAATAAAAACAATAAAAACAATAACGGCAAGTATTTTTGGAAATTAAATAATGGTTTTGTTATCTATTTCTCTTAAGTCCAAAGGAGTCAGATAATATTTTCTTTCTATAGCCATATTTTATATATCCATCATTATACTAGTAGATGGATTGAATGATCTCAAATATTATAATATGTGTTAACATATTGTCAAAGTGTGTTTAAGATACACTGGTAGTGGATTAAGTGATCTTAAATATTATAATATGTGTTAACATATTGTTAAAATATTTTGAGATATGTTTGACATTTCATAAAGAGAAGAGAAGTTGTATATACTTTTATGGATCCTTCAATGTCATTGAGCCATGCTCAGATGGTAAGATCTCGCATATTTATAAGAAATAAAGTTATTTTAATTTATTTTATAAAAGATCAGAATCATAGTGAGAGGAGGAAGAAATTAACCTGTGATGAATTATTTACAGAGGGCAAACTGCTTAGTTATTAAAAAAGTCCTAGAATGTATTTTTATATATATATAAAAATACATTCTAGGACTTTTTTAATAACTAAGCAGTTTGCCCTCTGTAAATAATTCATCACAGGTTAATTTCTTCCTCCTCTCACTATGATTCTGATCTTTTATAAAATAAATTAAAATAACTTTATTTCTTATAAATATGCGAGATCTTACCATCTGAGCATGGCTCAATGACATTGAAGGATCCATAAAAGTATATACAACTTCTCTTCTCTTTATGAAATGTCAAACATATCTCAAAATATTTTAACAATATGTTAACACATATTATAATATTTAAGATCACTTAATCCACTACCAGTGTATCTTAAACACACTTTGACAATATGTTAACACATATTATAATATTTGAGATCATTCAATCCATCTACTAGTATAATGATGGATATATAAAATATGGCTATAGAAAGAAAATATTATCTGACTCCTTTGGACTTAAGAGAAATAGATAACAAAACCATTATTTAATTTCCAAAAATACTTGCCGTTATTGTTTTTATTGTTTTTATTGTTTCCTTTGTCCCACTGACATAAAATATGTGTTAGTTTTTTGTAAATCTCAATGTTTGTGATAACATAGCCTTTATCTATCGTTATAACGTTTGGGGGCCAATAGTGCCTTGACACTTATCCCCTTTATTGACACATTGGTGGGCATTGTTCTGACATCTTTATCCCCAGGGCTCTCTAAGGATTTAATATACTAGATGGGAGGCGTAACTGACAGCCGCATATATTAGCATTGTACAGCATGCTAATGTTGCTAGCGGCTTGTCTATGTAATAAGTGACGTCAACGGTTACGTCACTACCGGGTAGCTCCGATATTGGGCTTGAAACTGGTAAGCCAAAACAAAGATACCGGCAATCGAGAAAGAAACAACTGGATAAATCTAAGGCCATATACATGCCTTTTGAATGACCTATATATTTAGATATGTATAAAATTAATCCGGGAAAATTTATATACTTCCGGTTTGCCATATGGGGGAATCTTTTAGATGTTACACAGGAAGTGGAGGGGAATCTTTTAGATGTTACACAGGAAGTGATACTACACTTTATGGGGGAATCTTTTAGATGTTACACAGGAAGTGGAGGGGAATATTTTAGATGTTACACAGGAAGTGATGCTACACTTTATGGGGGAATCTTTTAGATGTTACACAGGAAGTGGAGGGGAATCTTTTAGATGTTACACAGGAAGTGATACTACACTTTATGGGGGAATCTTTTAGATGTTACACAGGAAGTGGAGGGATTTGGCGCCCAAACAATACAATTAATCAATTAAACTACCATATAGGCTACTTCTAAACTGTATATAAGGCCAGCTGCCATTACCAATATTCTAGTCTTGAGAAAGGCCCTTTTTTGAGGGCAGAAACGCGTTGACATATTGGTAAGCATTACTTTAATCTTTACTTCATTCTCATATTGGATACACTATGTTGTGAATTTCTTTTTTTACAGGGACACTTTTTAGGATACCATAGGAGCAGCTGACAGGTGCTAGGATCCAATCAGCTACTTCAGCAACCACACTCAGGAATTTGGATCTGTTAAAGTAACTAACATTGGAAGGAATCAATTTCCTCACTTTCACCTTGCTTTTCATCACCCATTTTTTCCATTTTTTTGTTTTGATTGACTTATTTTTGTTCTTCACTAACATTTGTTGATCAACTTTTTGAATACTTTTTTGGATTATATTTTATATTTTATTTTTATGTTATTGCATATTGTGTATTTTATTTTTTATGTTATTGCATATTGTGTATTTTATTTAATTATATCTTAACCTCACTGGATTAAGTAGCTAGCATTTTTATATCCATTTGCACTCACTCACTATTTGATTGTATCTATACAATTATTTTGCTACCCCCCTTTTTTTGCACTGCAGTGCATTTTTTTATTTTTTGTAACACTATTTTTGTAACACTAATTTTGAACACTATTGTTTGTATTATTGTTTATTAGTTTTTTGCTTGATGCACTTGCTACAGTTGTACTTAGGCTAATCCTGTTTTATTAGTATACACTCTTATTCTGGTGTACCACTCACACTGATCACCTGTTATTACCTCTGTTTTTATTGTAATTATCAGCTTTGGCCCTTTGAGCCGCTTCTGTAAGATATTCCTGTATTTGTAATTTTATTTATATGTGCTTTTTACATTTTTTATATATAGTCTTTTATTACTGATGCTTTTTAACATGGTTCATTAAATAATCTTCTTTTATCTCTCTGTGAGTATATTTATCCCTTGGCCTCTTGTTGGCGCTGTATTCACTTCTTACTACTTGTAACCTATTAGGGAATAATTAATAATTTGCATAGAAATAATATTATGGAATATTGCTGCATTAATTAACCTAATCCCTCTCCCAAATGATACCATTGGCTATTGTTATTATTATATTCTTATCTTTGTATTATAATCTGTCATGGAACCATGGATTTGGTAACCCAGGGATATTGACATGGTGAAAACTCCAGCCCCATATTTTTTGAAATGTAATGTAACTTCACAAACCATGTACTTTGCAATATGTTCTTTTTGAAAGTAATTCATATTTAATATATAACTCTCTTCTGGTACGTGAGTAGAGACCCTCTCAATCTGCAACTATTCACTGCACTCTGGTGTTTTTTACTCTCCTGTAACTCTCTTCTGGTACGTGAATAGAGACCCTGTCAATCTGCAACTATTCACTGCACTCTGGTGTTTTTTACTCTCCTGTAACTCTCTTCTGGTACGTGAATAGAGACCCTGTCAATCTGCAACTATTCACTGCACTGTGGTGGTTTTTACTCTCCTCTAACTCTCTTCTGTTACGTGAACAGAGACCCTGTCAATCTGCAACTATTCATTGCACTCTGGTGTTTTTTACTCTCCTCTAACTCTCTTCTGTTACGTGAATAGAGACCCTGTCAATCTGCAACTTTTCACTGCACTCTGGTGTTTTTTACTCTCCTGTAACTCTCTTCTGGTATGTGAATAGAGACCCTGTCAATCTGCAACTATTTACTGCACTCTGGTGATTTTTACTCTGCTGTAACTCTCTTCTGGTACGTGAATAGAGACCCTGTCAATCTGCAACTATTCACTGCACTCTGGTGTTTTTTACTCTCCTGTAACTCTCTTCTGGTATGTGAATAGAGACCCTGTCAATCTGCAACTATTCACTGCACTCTGGTGTTTTTTACTCTCCTGTAACTCTCTTCTGGTACGTGAATAGAGACCCTGTCAATCTGCAACTATTTACTGCACTCTGGTGATTTTTACTCTGCTGTAACTCTCTTCTGGTACGTGAATAGAGACCCTGTCAATCTGCAACTATTCACTGCACTCTGGTGTTTTTTACTCTCCTGTAACTCTCTTCTGGTACGTGAATAAAGACCCTGTCAATCTGCAACTATTCACTGCACTCTGGTGTTTTTTACTCTCCTGTAACTCTCTTCTGGTACGTGAATAGAGACCCTGTCAATCTGCAACTATTTACTGCACTCTGGTGTTTTTTACTCTCCTGTTACTCTCTTCTGGTACGTGAATAGAGACCCTGTCAATCTGCAACTATTCACTGCACTCTGGTGTTTTTTACTCTCCTGTAACTCTCTTCTGGTACGTGAATAGAGACCCTGTCAATCTGCAACTATTCACTGCACTCTGGTGTTTTTTACTCTCCTGTAACTCTCTTCTGGTACGTGAATAGAGACCCTGTCAATCTGCAACTATTCACTGCACTGTGGTGGTTTTTACTCTCCTCTAACTCTCTTCTGTTACGTGAACAGAGACCCTGTCAATCTGCAACTATTCATTGCACTCTGGTGTTTTTTACTCTCCTCTAACTCTCTTCTGTTACGTGAATAGAGACCCTGTCAATCTGCAACTTTTCACTGCACTCTGGTGTTTTTTACTCTCCTGTAACTCTCTTCTGGTATGTGAATAGAGACCCTGTCAATCTGCAACTATTTACTGCACTCTGGTGATTTTTACTCTGCTGTAACTCTCTTCTGGTACGTGAATAGAGACCCTGTCAATCTGCAACTATTCACTGCACTCTGGTGTTTTTTACTCTCCTGTAACTCTCTTCTGGTATGTGAATAGAGACCCTGTCAATCTGCAACTATTCACTGCACTCTGGTGATTTTTACTCTCCTGTAACTCTCTTCTGGTACGTGAATAGAGACCCTGTCAATCTGCAACTATTTACTGCACTCTGGTGATTTTTACTCTGCTGTAACTCTCTTCTGGTACGTGAATAGAGACCCTGTCAATCTGCAACTATTCACTGCACTCTGGTGTTTTTTACTCTCCTGTAACTCTCTTCTGGTATGTGAATAGAGACCCTGTCAATCTGCAACTATTCACTGCACTCTGGTGTTTTTTACTCTCCTGTAACTCTCTTCTGGTACGTGAATAAAGACCCTGTCAATCTGCAACTATTCACTGCACTCTGGTGTTTTTTACTCTCCTGTAACTCTCTTCTGGTACGTGAATAGAGACCCTGTCAATCTGCAACTATTTACTGCACTCTGGTGTTTTTTACTCTCCTGTTACTCTCTTCTGGTACGTGAATAGAGACCCTGTCAATCTGCAACTATTCACTGCACTCTGGTGTTTTTTACTCTCCTGTAACTCTCTTCTGGTACGTGAATAAAGACCCTGTCAATCTGCAACTATTCACTGCACTCTGGTGTTTTTTTTTTTACTCTCCTGTAACTCTCTTCTGGTACATGAATATTTACATAGAGCAAATGATTTTAGTTTGTTAATTAAGTCCTACATCTGTTGTACTGTTATCCAATGTCTTATTTCTAATTTAATTTTAATTGCCATGTGATGTTCAATCCTTATCAATACTTGCTATTATTCTAAAATGTATAGCTGTCTTATTCTATAGTTTTAACCTCCCCAAAATTTGATTGTCTGTTTACTTAACATCTGACCCTGACCAGACCTTTCTAATTGGCCTTTCCAATTGTCTTTGATTAGCAATCAACTAAACTTAGTGGACTCAGCTGACTGCCCTCCCTGCATGTATTTCACACCAGTCTGGGTTGTGCATTGCACTGGGATGTGCATTGCTATAACAACATATGTTCACATTTTCAAAGTGAACATTTTATAAGTGATGCACTAGCAATAGAATTATACAAGAATTAAGTGAACATTTTATAAGTGAGGCAGTAGCAATATAATTATACAAGAATTAAGTGAATATTTTATAAGGGAGGCACTAGCAATAGAATTATACAAGAATTAAGTGAACATTTTATAAGTGAGGCACTAGCAATAGAATTATACAAGAATTAAGTGAACATTTTATAAGTGAGGCACTAGCAATAGAATTATACAATAATTGAACAAGGATTGGGCAAGGGGCAAGAAAAAGGCAGGTACTTTTGTAATATTATGTTTGATATACCGTACTGTTTTCTTATGCAGTTGCTACTGTAATACTGTGCTTTATGTGTTTAACTGGTTCCCTCTTTCGTAAAAATGCCTAATATCTTCTTATTCCTTTTTGTTGCCTTCTGTCTCTATAACAAACTACATTATTCAATTACTCCTTCTCCCTCTCCACCTGCACGGTTCATTAGCCCATCTCTCTTAAACTCACCTTACTTTTGTACTCATGAACTTTACCTATTCCTAAACACTCTCTCTCCCCCCTGCATCTTGTCTCAAAAGCAGTCTCACTATGCAAATTTGTATCTCATCTCATGTCACTCTCACTCTTGCTTTTACTAACTGCTGGTGACATCTCCCCTAATCCTGGTCCCCAATAACTGCCTAGCCGTGCACATCCATGTATACCATCCCACAGACTCAAAAAACAAAACTCTGACAACCTTACTCACATTCCTCTTGCACCAAAAGCCCCTTCCCCTTTCACTTGTGCACTTTGGAACTCTCGCTCTGTTTGCAAAAACCTCACTTCTATACATGACCTCTTTATCTCCCACTCCCTCAATCTTCTAGCCCTAACAGAAACCTGGCTCTCTCCCCTAGACACAGCATCCACTGCTGCTCTGTCACATGGGGATCTCCACTTCAGCCACACTAGGTCTGGTAATAGACAAGGAGGTGGTGTAGGTATTTTACTTTCCTCTCGTTGCACCTTTCAACAAATACATCCCATCTCTTCCCTCACATTTTCCTCATTCGAAACCCACATGATTTGCTTATTCTCTCCTCTTTCTCTATGTGTTGCAGTCATATACCGTCCTCCTGGCTCCTCAACTCAATTTCTAGATCACTTGGCTGCCTGGCTACCTTATTTCCTTTCCTTAGACATCCCTTCCCTCATTTTTGGTGACTTCAACATCCCTCTTGACAATCCCACTGCCTCATCTGCAAAACAACTGCAACTCACTTCCTCTTTCGGTTTGTCACAATGGACTGATTCTACCACTCACAAAGATGGTCACTCCCTTGACCTAATCTTTAGCTATCGATGCACCCTCTCAAACTTCACAAACTCCCCCTTTCCTCTTTCTGACCACCATCTCCTTACTTGCAACATATCATCCCTCCCTACAACTCTCCCTCCTTCTGCTCCTCACACCAAACTTCACAGAAGCATTATGTCATTAGATCAACAACAGCTTTCTAATTCCCTCAAACCTCTCCTCTCATCCTTCTCCTCCTTTTCATGCCCTGACCAATCTATCTGCCACCATAATTCCACCCTTACATCCGTCCTTGACAATCTCACCCCTCTTACCATAGCTCGGAAAACAAACACCAATCCTCAGCCCTGGCATACTCCTCTAACACGATACCTACACAGATGTTCCCGTACTGCTGAGCGGCACTGGAGAAAATCTAGGAGTTCAGCTGATTTTCAACATTTCACATTACAAATTTATCTTGAACTCCTACTACTCTGCCCTTATCTCTAATCTAACAAAATCGACTCCATCAGAAATAAAATCAGCTCTCAACATAATTCCATTCTCTCACCCCCTCAAATGCTCTCAATCAACCACAACCAACATAACCTTAAACTTAGCTCATTCTCCCCTGTTACTGAGGAAGAAGTTTCGGCACTAATACTGCACTCTCACCTCACTACCTGTCCCCTTGACCCTATCCCCTCACAGCTACTCCCCTCCCTCTCTGCCACTCTTACCCCTATACTCGAACACACTTTCAACCTCTCCCTAAGCACCGGTATATTTCCCTCATCACTGAAACATGCACTGGTCACACCTATCCTCAAAAAACCTTCCCTTGATCGTACCTCCCCATCCAACTACCGCCATATTTCCCTCCTCCCTCTTGCATCAAAGCTTCTCGAAAAACTAGCTTATGTACGCCTATCCCATTTCCTTACAATAAACTCCCTCCTTTGCAATCTGGATTTCATCCCCATCACTCCACAGAGACAGCAATTGTTAAGATTACCAATGACCTACTTACAGCAAAATCAAAAGGCCACTTCTCTCTGCTTATCCTCCTTGATCTGTTCGCAGCCTTTGACACTGTTGACCACCCTCACTTGATCTTAACCCTCCAATCCATATGTGACACAGCCCTCTCATGGCTCTTTTCCTACCTGTCAAACCGTACCTTTAGTGTAGCCTTCTCTGGGGCCTCCTCTGCCCCATCACCACTTTCTGTCGGAGTACCGCAAGGCTCTGTCTTCGGTCCCCTTCTCTTCTCAATCTACACGTCATCACTAGGTTCCCTAATAAAGTCCCACGGTTTACAATATAATTTGTATGCCGATGACACCCAAATCTTCTTCTCTGCACCAGACCTTTCTCCTTCCTTGCTAACCCGTGTCACTAACTGTCTTTCTCACATCTCCAACTGGATGTCCTCTCACTACCTCAAGCTAAATCTCTCCAAAACTGAGCTCCTTATTTTCCCCCCTTCTTCTAAACTCTCCACCCCCCAATCTCTCTATAACTGTTGACAACTCCATTATTACCCCTACCCCGCATGCCCGAAGTCTCGGGGTCACAATTGGCTCAGATCTTTCTTTTCATCTCTAAAATTAGACACTTCCTTACACAAGACAAAACTAAGATTTTAATCCACTCTCTCATTCTCTCCCGCCTCGATTACTGCAACTCTGTCCTCTCTGGTCTCCCCACCTGCCGCCTAGCTCCTTTACAATCCATAATGAATGCCTCTGCCAGACTCATCTTCCTTACACGTCGCTCTTCATCTGCTGCACCTCTCTGCCAATCTCTTCACTGGCTTCCTCTTGCCTCTAGGATCAAACACAAAATTCTCATTCTGACATACAAAGCCCTCAACTGCACTGCTCCCCCCTATATCTCAGACCTTGGGGCATATGTATCAAGCTCCGTATGGATCCTGGTGCCCTGTGTTTCTGGTGAGCCTGCAGGCTCGCCAGAAACAGCAGTTATGAATCAGCGGTCACAAAGACCGCTGCTCCATAACCTGTCCACCTGCTTTGAACAGGCAGACACACATCGCCGGAAATCAACCCGATCAAGTACGATCGGGTTGATTGACACCCCCTGCTGGCGGCCGATTGTCCGCGAGTCTGCAGGGGGCGGAGTTGCACCAGCAGCTCTTGTGAGCTGCTGGTGCAATGCCGAATACGGCAAGCGTATTCAGCGAGGTCTGGTGGACCTGATCCACAGTGTCGGATCAAATCCGCCAGACCATGATAACTAGAGGCCATTGTCTACAGATACTCTCCCTCCCATCCCCTTCACTCTGCTCACAACCTCCTACTCTCTCTTGTCACCTCATCACTCTCCCGTTTACAGGACTTCTCCAGACTGGCTCCCACCTTGTGGAACTCTCTGCCTCGCTCCACTAGACTCTCTTCTAGTTTTAAAAGCTTCAAGTGCTCCCTAAAGACTCTACTGTTCAGGGATGCATACAACCTATGCTAACCTTTCTTTATACCAGTTCCTCTCCTCCATTGCTATCTCCTGAAACCCCTTAGCATGTAAGCCTAAGAGTCCAGCTGTTTGTTGATCACCTTCTCAAGAGCTGACTACAACAGTGCAATTCTTGGCAGGGCCCTCTACCCATTTGATCCCTATACAACTTTTGTTGTACTCTGCCTTTGTTAATAGCGCTGCGGAATCTGTTGGCGCTCTACAAATAACCGATAATAATAATAATATGACTGTAACTAGATAACTTATTCTAGATTTAGTTCCTGCTCTAGCTAGCCTTTGCATGGTCTAATTTACTTTGAATTATTTTGTAAATGGTCTCACTAAAATGAAAATGGTCACCATGGAATTAATACTTCTCCTGGCTAGGTATAAATTTGTGATCACATGCCTGATGAAGCCCAATTGAATCACTCGATGGGTGAAACACATGTAGCGTCTTTTTTACCATGCCCAAAAGAGCTCCGTGAGCGTGGTGTTTGTTTGGTCTAATCGGAAAAGATTCCCTGTATGCCACATAGCTAATCCGGTGAATGGAACATACCCAGGAGCAGAGGACGTGCTTCATATAAATCCGGAGGAGCAGTGAAGTAGGAAGTTACTCCCTCAATGGATGCAGCTGAAAACAGCATCTGGTAATCTGGGGTTTGCATTTTCCACTCTGGGAGGATAATCTATTGCTGATTTGTATTTAAGTGGGAACATCCGAAAACCATATATAAATGACTCCCTTAAGACGTTTCTCTGTCTGTGATGGAATAGCAATTTTTGTAAGTAATTAATCTCTATTTATATCTTTTCACAGGGATGGTGCATGACATAATAAATATTTTCTATTTTAAAATCCATAAAATTGTTGTGTGGTACCTTTTATAGACATATACCCTGTATGTTGTGTTTTTTTATTTTTTATTTGGAAGTATGGGGAGTGCTGTACTAGGGTTCACCTGTTTTTTGCTTCTTTTTTTCTACATTTAATTAATTGTGATCCCTTGTGCACCAGTGAACTCGTTTAACTGTGGAGCTCTCTGATCCCTATTATATATTAAACCCCTTAACAGCGGTATAAACTTTTTCTCATATATATTTATTTGTTAATATTTGTATATACACATATTAGCACATTAATATATATGTGTATAGTCATATACATATATATATATATATATATATATATATGCTGCAATCACTGCATTACTTATCTCTTTGAATGCAAGCAATATTTAGCGCTCCACTTGTAATCAAGCCCTAACTGTTTCACTGCTGAACACTGTTAATCACTATGCTTCAGAAAATAGGTAAAGAAATAAACTCAAAAATAAAGGCCAATCTCCCTTGAACAACTGAGAGAGTCTTACAAAAATACCTGGTATTCCTGTCAGATATACTGGAATGTTGGCATTGGTGTGTGTGTGTATGTGGGTGTGGGGGGGGGAATCAAGCAGGTGTTAGCAAAAAAAAGGATAAAATCTCAGCACTTCCCCTATGTTCTGGAGCATGGCAACTGATTTTAAGGGAATAAAGTTAAAGTTAAAGGGACAGTGGAATCAAAATAAAATGTTCAAGTTTCTTAGAATTATGTATCAACTGGCACTGTGTCAAATTAATTTAAGGAAGCATACAAATTGCCTTTTGCTATTACTCTTCTTCAAATTTCATAAATAAAAGTAAATTACCCCAAGAGAGGGGAAAATGAAGAATGAAGAATTTGGTGCTCCATTTTCTGAACTCTTGTATTTCCAATAATTAGGACAGTAAAATCGAATTCAAAATTGCAAATTTAAACAACTTTACTGGTAACTTTACAAAATTTCAGATTTGCCTTGTAGTCTTTGTATCCTTTGTTTTAGATTAAATCTATGTAGGCTCATAGAAGCTCAGGCGTGTGCACATGTCTTTAGAACCCTATGACAAAGTTTTTCGCAACATTGTTTGTATCAGTGCTACACATTGTTGCAAACACTGCTGCAACAGAGTCCTAAAGACACATGCATGCATGCCCCTGAGCTCCTATATATCTACCTAGATTTACTCTTGAACAAATGTTACCAAGAGAACAAAGCACATTTGTTTCAAATTGCATACTCTTGAAAGTTCACTTTTGAATTTTTCTGTTCTTTAAAGTTTTAATTAATTACATACAATAATAGAATCAATTAGGAAATTGTGCACTTATTTCTTCCCTTTCTTTACTTTTATTTTTGATATTTGAAGAAGAGCAATAGCACCAGGAAATCTACTTGTTTTCCTTAATTAATTTAATTTGAAACAGTGCCAGTTGACATATAATTCTCAGAAAGTTTATATCATGCCAATTGAATATTCTCATTTAAAAAGTGTTAATTAAAAGATGTATGAAAGGACAGGATTAGTTGTAAGCTCATTACTTATGCACACTGGCTGATGAGGACCCCTACAGTTCTATTAGTGGAAAGGGACAAACCTCTGCAAACTGACAAGAAAATGTTTATTCAGGACAGGAATTAGCATACAAAAGAAGCACCTTCTATAATACTAGACAGCTTTCAAATAGTGAGAATTGGCCATGAGACAAAATACTTCACAAGGGCAATAGAATCTTTAAGAATTCTGCAAGTTTGAAGGCGGTTTAAGTGAGAATCATGTGGTCATGACTCTAGAATGCCTCTAGAATACCCCAGAATGGTCACAACTAGCTACTTGTTTTTATCTGCGAGGTTTCTGAGATGGTTTTTGTAATATGCAATGAAACCTCTTCAGCCTAATAAAACAGACATGTGACTATTTTATAATTATGAACATTTGCAAAACGTATTTTGCAAGTGTCTTACCTAAGTATAGAGGTTGTAATGAATTAATTTGCATTACTAACAGTTCTTATATGTTGCGCGTGATACCATACACTAAACACAGCTATTAACCCCTTAACGACCGAGGACGTGCAGGGTACGTCCTCAGAAAAAAGGCAGTTAACGCCTGAGGACGTACCCTGCACGTCCTCGATGTGGAAAGCAGCTGGAAGCGATCCTGCTCGCTTCCAGCTGCTTTCCGGTTATTGCAGTGATGCCTCGATATGGAGGCATCCTGCAATAACCTTTTACGGCCATCCGATGCAGAGAGAGCCACTCTGTGGCCCTCTCTGCACCGGACATCGATGGCCGGTATCGTTGGTGGGACCCGGTGTGGGACGTGGGTGGCGGCCATCGATGGCCCTGGTCATGTGGAGGGGGGCGGGATCGTGGGCGGGGAAGTCCGGGGGAGCGCACGGGCATGCGCACGTGCACGAGGGGGCGGGGGCGGGCGCGTGCACGGGGAGGGAGCGGGTGGGAACTGCTACACTACAGAAAAATGTGTCCCAAAACAAAATAAAAGCGGGACATTTAATGTTAAAAAAAAAACCCTTAGGTGTCATTTAGGTGATGGGGGTTGGTCCGTGGGGGGGGGGGGAGCTACACTACAGAAAAAAAAAAAAAAAAATAAACATTTGATTGTTCAAACTGGGTACTGGCAGACAGCTGCCAGTACCCAAGATGGCCCCCAATAAGGCTGAGGGGGAGGCTTAGAGAGCTGTTTTGGGGGGGATCAGGGAGGTTGGGGGTTAAGGGGGGATCCTAAACACAGCATATGTAAATATGCTTCTTTTTTTTCTTTAAAAAAAAACAAAAAAAAACTTTATTTTAGTACTGGCAGACTTTCTGCCAGTACTTAAGATGGCGGGGACAATTGTGGGGTGGGGGAGAGAAGGGAGCTGTTTGGGAGGGATCAGGGGTGGGATGTGTCAGGTTGGAGGCTGATCTCTACACTAAAGCTAAAATTAACCCTGAAAGCTCCCTACAAACTACCTAATTAACCCCTTCACTGCTAGCCATAATACACGTGTGATGCGCAGCAGCATTTAGCGACTTTCTAATTACCAAAAAGCAACGCCAAAGTCATATATGTCTGCTATTTCTGAACAAAGGGCATCCCAGAGAAGCATTTACAACCATTTGTGCCATAATTGCACAAGCTGTTTGTAAATAATTTCAGTGAGAAACCTAAAATTGTGAAAAAATTAACGTTTTTTTTAATTTGATCGCATTTGGCGGTGAAATGGTGGCATGAAATATACCAAAATGGGCCTAGATCAATACTTGGGGTTGTCTACTACACTACACTAAAGCTAAAATTAACCCTAGAAGCTCCCTACATGCTCCCTAATTAACCCCTTCACTGCTGGGCATAATACACGTATTGTGCGCAGTGGCATTTAGCAGCCTTCTAATTACCAAAAAGCAAAGCCAAAGCTATATATGTCTGCTATTTCTGAACAAAGGGGATCTCAGAGAAGCATTTACAACCATTTATGCTATAATTGCATAAGTTGTTTGTAAATAATTTCAGTGAGAAACCTAAAGTTTGTGAAAAAATTTGTGAAAAAGTGAACATTTTTTTTAATTTGATCGCATTTGGCGGTGAAATAGTGGCATGAAATATACCAAAATGGGCCTAGATCAATACTTTGGGATGTCTTCGAAAAAAAAATATATACATGTCAATGGATATTCAGGGATTCCTGAAAGATATTCGTGTCCCAATGTAACTAGCGCTAATTTTGAAAAAAAGTGGTTTGGAAATAGCAAAGTGCTACTTGTATTTATGGCCCTATAACTTGCAAAAAAAGCAAAGAAGATGTAAACATTGGGTATTTCTAAACTCAGGACAAAATTTAGAAACTATTTAGCATGGGTGTTTTTTGGTGGTTGTAGATGTGTAACAGATTTTGGGGGTCAAAGGTAGAAAAAGTGTGTTTTTTTCCATTTTTTCCTCATATTTTATAATGTTTTTTTGATAGTAAATTATAAGATATGATGAAAATAATGGTATCTTTTGAAAGTCCATTTAATGGCGAGAAAAACGATATATAATATGTGTGGGTACAGTAAATGAGTAAGAGGAAAATTACAGCTAAACACAAACACACTTCAAAAATGTAAAAATAGCCTTGGTCCTAAACGGACAGAAAATGGAAAAGTGCTGCGGTCATTAAGGGGTTAATACTGGCATGTGCATTCATTTAGTTACCAATACAAATTATTTAATGGCACGCAAATATTCATTTTGTTTGACCACACTAATAGTAATCTTAGCGTGGTGGCTGCCAGCCTGCACTGAATCAGAATCTCCTATTAGCGCGACTGGGGCTCTGTAAAGAAGAGACTGGGGCCTAGATTTAGAGTTGGGCGGTAGCCGTCAAAACCAGCGTTAGAGGCTCCTAACGCTGGTTTTTACCGCCCGCTGGTATTTGGAGTCAGTCAGGAAAGGGTCTAACGCTCACTTTGCAGCCGCGACTTTTCCATACCGCAGATCCCCCTACGCCATTTGCATATCCTATCTTTTCAATGAGATCTTTCTAACGCTGGTATTTAGAGTCATGGCTGAAGTGAGCGTTAGAAATCTAACGACAAAACTCCAGCCGCAGAAAAAAGTCAGTAGTTAAGAGCTTTCTGGGCTAACGCTGGTTTATAAAGCTCTTAACTACTGTGCTCTAAAGTACACTAACACCCATAAACTACCTATGTACCTCTAAACCGAGATCCCCCCACATCGCCGCCACTCTATTAAAATTTTTTAACCCCTAATCTGCCGACCGCACACCGCTGCCACCTACGTTATCCCTATGAACCCCTAATCTGCTGCCCCTAACACCGCCGACCCCTATATTATATTTATTAACCCCTAATATGCCGCCCCCAACGTCACCGCTACCTACCTACACTTATTAACCCCTAATCTGCCGACCGGACCGCACCGCTACTATAAAAAATGTATTAACCCCTAATCCGCCTCACTCCCGCCGCAATAACCCTATAATAAATAGTATTAACCCTTAATCTGCCCTCCCTAACATCGCCGACACCTAACTTCAAGTATTAACCCCTAATCTGCCGACCGGAGCTCACCGCTACTCTAATACATTTTTTAAACCCTAACCCTAACACCCCCCCTAAGTTAAATATAATTTAATTCTAACAAAATAAATTAACTCTTATTAAATAAATTATTCCTATTTAAATCTAAATACTTACCTGTAAAATAAACCCTAATATAGCTACTATATAAATAATAATTATATTGTAGCTATTTTAGGATTAATATTTATTTTACAGGCAACTTTGTATTTATTTTAACCAGGTACAATAGCTATTAAATAGTTAATAACTATTTAATAGCTACCTAGTTAAAATAATTACAAAATTACCTGTAAAATAAATCCTAACCTAAGTTACAATTAAACCTAACACTACACTATCAATAAATTAATTAAATACAATACCTACAAATAAATACAATTAAATAAACTAACTAAAGTACAAAAAATAAAAAAGAACTAAGTTACAAAAAATAAAAAAATATTTACAAACAATAGAAAAATATTGCAACAATTTTAAACTAATTACACCTACTCTAAGCCCCCTAATAAAATAACAAAGCCCCCAAAATAAAAAAAATGCTCTACCCTATTCTAAATTTAAAAAGTTCAAAGCTCTTTTACCTTACCAGCCCTTAAAAGGGCCCTTTGCGGGGCATGCCCCAAAGAATTCAGCTCTTTTGCCTTTAAAAAAAAAACATACAATACCCCCCCCCCAACATTACAACCCACCACCCACATACCCCTAATCTAACCCAAACCCCCCTTAAATAAACCTAACACTAAGCCCCTGAAGATCTCCCTACCTTGTCTTCACCACACCGGGTCCCGATCTGTCCAGAAGAGCCTCCGAAATCTTCATCCAAGCCCAAGCTGGGGCTGAAGAGTGACGTCCATCCTGCGGCTGAAGTCTGGATCCAAGCGGCGGCGGAAGAAATCCATCATCGGGCTGAAGTCTTGATCCAAGCGGGCGCTGAAGAAGTCCATTATCGGGATGAAGTCTTCTATGAAGCGGCATCTTCAATCTTCTTTCTTCCGGAGCCATCATCTTCCAGCCGACGCGGATCCATCCTCTTCTACCGACGCCTACTCGCCGAATGACGGTTCCTTTAAATGACGTCATCCAAGATGGCGTCCGTCGAATTCCGATTGGCTGATAGGATTCTATCAGCCAATCGGAATTAAGGTAGGAAAATTCTGATTGGCTGATGGAATCAGCAAATCAGATTCAAGTTCAATCCGATTGGCTGATCCAATCAGCCAATCAGATTGAGCTCGCATTCTATTGGCTGATCGGAACAGCCAATAGAATGCAAGCTCAATCTGATTGGCTGATTGGATTAGGGGTTAATAATAATAATATGGGGTTAATTCCCTGATCCTACCTGTAATTTTAATCAATGGAATAAAGTTTTGACTTTTTATTGCAAGCCGGTGTCCCACGAGTGCTGCTTTTTCTTTTTACTGTTAATAATAATATGCAGGGGTCAGCGATAGCGGGGGCGGCAGATTAGGGGTTAATAAGTGTAAGGTTAGGGGTTTTAGACTCGGGGTTCATGTTAGGGTGTTAGGTGCAGACTTAGGAAGTGTTTCCCCATAGGAAACAATGTAGCTGCGTTAGGAGCTGAACACTGCTTTTTTGCAGGTGTTAGGTTTTTTTTCAGCTCAAACAGCCCCATTGTTTCCTATGGGGAAATCGTGCACAGGCACGTTTTTGAAGTTGGCCGCGTCCGTAAGCACCACTGGAATTTAGAGTTGCAGTGGCGGTAAATATGCTCTACGCTCCCTTTTTGGAGCCTAACGCAGCCCTTCTGTGAACCAGCGGTATTTAAAAGGTGCGGGAGAAAAAAAGCCAGCGTAGCTAACGCACCCCTTTGGCCGCAACTCTAAATCTAGCCGTGGGTTAGCACAGCACTACAGCAAGCTAAAGGTGCTACAGCGGAACTTTTCCACCACTAGCTTAGGAACATTTACATTTGTTTCATAAATATGAATGTAAAATTTCTACCAATATTCAGTATTCATTTAGTTTAAAACAAAACGGATACCGAATAGAGCAGCCAATGAATATTTAGGGAAACTAATTTCCCTGAATATTCGTTCTGAAAGATTCGGCCAAGCCAATTTTTTTGTAGCATTTTTTTCTAATAAATGCTTATATCAGGTGCACCCTCAAATAAAACACTATAAAAGAGAGAGTGAAGCGAGATACATGAATTTTTAACATGATCTCGTCTTAATAGCGAGTCTACTTGGCATTCTAACAAATCTAGCCCAATGATATAGTTTTGCATATTCTCAAATAAGCATCAAATTATGTAGTGAGTTTGTATGCCTTAATTTAAATATTTTTTTTCTATGCATTACAGCAATCTGAAACAATCTGGTTCATTTTTTTGATTAAACGGTAAACTACTGTTAATTGCCAATTTATCATTTCTGTCTTATTACTCATTTTAATTTACTAATCATAAATGTTTCTTAGCTACAACAGATAGAACAGTAAATTACTTGCAATAAATCTCTTCTTCATTGATGATATAAAGAAGCCTATTGGTTGTAGAAAACTTTGAATAAATTCACATACCTATTATTATTTTTTTAAATGGTTACAATAAATCTGATTTGTCAATACTTTCACATAACAACAAGCTATACAAATGTGTAGTATCTAAATGAAATGATCTTGGCTCTCTTGCATTTCAAGATAGTGTTCTTTCCTTCAGTCCCTGGTGTACAGGTCTATACTGTGATTTTCACAGGATGATCAATAATTAAAATGGTATAGCTGTGCTTCTGAATCCCAAATAGTTATGCATGTAAAAAACTGTAAAACGGTTGTTTGTCACCAGGTGGTGCTGGCGAGATTTTGTATTGAGCCTATGTCAAAATATTAAAGGGATTTAGAGGTAAAACTGAAATGAAGGGATTATTAAAAAAGGAGCAAGCTTTGCTTAAAGGGACAGTGACAGGAGCGAGCTGCACTTAATCTTACGGCGCGGTCGGGCCGGGCTGTGACTATACAGCTGGCCCGATGCGCTGACTAAAAAAAACAGACCCGCTCAGCAGAGAGTAGAGAGCGGGTCTGTAAAAGCGGCATGTTTTTTAAATATTAAAAGGGAAAAAAGGGTTTTATAACTATAGCAGTAAAATAATGTTATATAATTCTGCACTATGTGCAGAATTATATAACATTATTTTTTAGGTTTACTGTCCCTTTAAATAAGCAAAAAAATAAATTGGTTGGCTTTCAATTAGAATGAACTGGTACTTTTTCATGGTGTACCTCTTTCATAAATATGAAATAAATATGAAAATTAGAAAAATAGTTACAAACTGTATTGAGGAAACGTTACCAGTTTTGGTATAGCGAGAAATGACAGCAAGCTGAAATACTTTACAAGGGTAGCAGAGTGTTTATGGATTTGATTGGCCCCTTGTTAGTGTCTCTGAGATTTTCAATATATCTCCCTTTCTATCCAGTGAGACTACTTTCCCTTAACAAAAAGTCAGCCACCAATTGTGCAAGTTCTTCCACTTAAGAAGATGAGAGAGGCCTGTAATTTTCATCATAGGTATACCTCAACTATGAGAGACAAAATGTGGAAACAAATCCAGACAAGCAAATTGTCTGATTTGGAAATAATTTATTTTATCTCAATGCTCTGCAATATATCCTTTGTTGGCAATGACAGAGGTCAAACGTTTTCTGTAACATAGTAACATAGTAACATAGTAACATAGTAACATAGTAGATGAGGTTGAAAAAAGACCGAAGTCCATCGAGTTCAACCTATACAAATCTAAAATATATACAAAAAGCTCCAGTTAAAGGGACACTGTATCCAATTTTTTTCTTTTCTGTTTCAGATAGAGCATGACATTTTAAGCAACTTTCTAATTTACTCTTATTATCAAATTTTCTTCATTCTCTTGGTATCTTTATATGAAATGCAAGAAAGTAAGTTTAGATGCCGGCCCATTTTTGGTGATCAACCTGGGTTGTTCTTGCTAATTGGTGGATAAACTCATCCACCAATAAAAGCGTGCTGTCCAGAGTTCTAAATAAAAAAACAGCTTAGATGTCTTCTTTTTAAAATAAAGATAACAAGAAAATGAAGGAAAATTGATAATAGGAATAAATTAGAAAGTGGCTTAAAATTGCATGCTCTATCTGAATCATAAAAGAAAAAATTTGGGTTCAGTGTCCCTTTAAGCTTAAATAATCCCACTAAAAGGTGACCCATTTAATACTAGCAATCATATCCATGAATTTTGTTTATAGACAGAAATGCATCCAAATAATTTTTAAATGTATCTAGGGTATTGGCATTCACTACCTCCTTTGGTAATGAGTTCCAAAATGTTATTGCTCTTATAGTGAAAAAACGTTTCCGTTGCAAGAGATTAAATCTCCCTTCCTCCAACCTTAAATTGTGACCTCTGGTCACAAACAATTTTCTTGGAATAAACAGAGCTTCTGCTATCTCTGTATATGGGCCTTGAATATATTTATATAAAGTAATCATGTCACCTCTTAAGTGCCTTTTTTCTAAAGAAAACAGACCCAGTTTGGCTAGCCTCTCCTCATAGGTTAAATTCTCCAATCCCCTTATTAGCTTTGTGGCTCTTCTCTGAACTTTTTCTAGTTCTGCAATATATTTTTTGCGATGGGTCCCCAGAACTGCACTCCATACTCAAGGTGAGGTCTTACCAGGGCTTTATATAGTGACAGAATTATGCTTGAGTCAATGCCTCTTTTTTTTTATTGAATATTTTTTATTGAGACAAACAAAACAGAGTAAAGTATAACAACTCCACATGAGTATGTGCATAGGAATTACAAACATATGAAGGTAAACAATAGATCTTAGATATTGGTGAGATAAAAATTAGCTTGCTCTTTCCACATACGTAATTTTTCTTCTGTTGGAGAACTTGAAGGTGGGGTTGCTCAGGCAGAAGTATAGGGTCTCTTTTTAATATTATATAGGATATTATGAATATAAGTTAACAAAGTTATATCCCTGTTTCATAATGGGATAGGACAATAAAACCACTCCCTGGAGACTGAAGTAAATTTTGAGTAATAATATGGTGAGAAATCTGCTAGTCTACTGGTGGTAGAAGATACATTTAACTAATAGCTGGTGAGAATTTTTGGATTAATCATGGGATCTGTATCGGTGTAGGGATATAACTTAACAAGAATATTGTGAGAGAGAGAAAGATTACAGCGGACAAGAGCCGCTTGAATTTAAGGAAAATGGGTATAGGACCCAGTATGGGGGAGGCGGAGCTATGATAGGATTCTCTATATGGAGTGCAACTGGTATAAAAGTAGATAAGTATAGAAGGTGAGGCAGTTAAACCTAATAAATACTCTAACTATTTATTCGAAGTCTAAAGGGTATGGGAGGGAAATTTGCTGGTGCATACCTAAATATTACCCAATCTCGGCTATGATGGATTGGTAGAGACTTACACAACAAGGGGGGGTACATTCAACCAAGACAAAGTCTCTAGGGTGGTAGATATTAATACCTGTAGGCCTAAAAATACATTATTGATAAACAGAGTCTCATGCTAGATGAGGTTTATAGTGGCTTTGTAGTAGGCTGTTTTATAATCTCTGATGTGAGAAGTCTGAAGTGATTTAGTTACTTAAGGTATCTTTAATTCTCAGCGAAGAGACTAGACTAGCTGTGATACATTTAGCCTAACATTGCTATTAGGGCAAAACTACGCCATATGGTATATATAGAATATAGTACCTCGGTTACTGAGATGGGCCCACTTCAGGTAAGCTAGAGTAAGGAAAGCAAAGGTCCATATGGCTGTATGAAATGCAATATAACATTACCTAGGCGTATAAAGAAAAATATTAACTGCAATTAGAGCTGGGGGCCATTAATGTGGGTATTGAGAGCCGCGTCCTGGCTAGGACTGAATACATTGTGCTATACCTGGATGTAGGATTTTTCAATTATTAGTCGAAGTATATAGTAATAGGTATTGAGCAGCAGGCTCTAGCGGGTCTCTCATAGAGGCTACAGGAAAGCTTTAAAGTGATAGTAAGTTGAAATCAGGACCTCAATGTTACAGCTACCATAGGTGAGGGATATAATTTTCTCTTCCCCCAGGGGTTGTTGTCTCCACCAGACACAGACGGGAAAGGGAAGTTGGGTATGACCTGCCCTGACGGACAGGGCGGGAAATTGTGGGGGGAGATATTGTTCCTAACTTTCTATTTTTGCAGGTAGTTTAACCCTACATGGCATGAAAATAGTGAATTGTAAGAAGGCTAACAGGATACTCTTCCTGTAAATTGAGTTTCCTATTACATAACAGAGTATACAACATACAGTAAACATTTCTGATAAAGTTAGCATGGGAAGAGAAGAACATTATAGGAGCAATATAGGAGGGACCCTATGGAAATCCTTAAATATGATCTCCCATGTGTCTTGCATGAATGTAAATTTAAACTAATAGAGGAGGTTACATGAGCAAAGCTTTTGTACATTCACAAGGCAAACTTTCAACTGTGTTAACAATTAACAGTATGCTGAGTAACAAAAATAACACACCTGAAAACCAATAACCCCTCTGGGATGAGTGACCTGTATGCAAGTAGTTTATACTGTAAAAAAGAGTAGCAGTTTGAAGATGTGCCTTCTACTTAATAGAAACATTAACTGCTGTATAATATCATCTTTTCAGAAATTAGAACAGATTACTGTAAGAATGCATTAAACATAAAAACAGCAAAATAACATTTAAGGTCTGATACATAAAGGTATAAGATGATATTGTTAACATTAGAGCTAAATCGTGTAAAGTACCTTATATGTAAAGGGAACTGCTCTGGAGAATGTTAGGTTGAGCGAGTAATTAAACACTAAACAAGCTGCATTAAAATGAATACTAAATGTTAACAAGTGATATTTAGGTAAGAGAGTGCCACTAGGAGTTAGTTTAGTTAGGACAAAGTGACTATTTCTTAATTTGAACATAATCCCATTAAACAAAACCTTTGTACTCAGATATAGGAAGCATAAAAACTTATTCACTCATGCTAAAATAACAGTTAATATTAGGCTATTTTTAAACGTACTAAAGAAAACATGAAAAGTATTAGCCAGGCTCATGAGACAGAGTATAGTAAAGTCCAACAGTGAGGGCAATGTGGTTAAACAATTTAAATAAACCTAACCCACAGTTGAACAATCATTGTCTGGGGGTCAGGGGTGATTTACCCAACGCCTAATTTCACAAAGTCTCGATTAGGTTTACGGTCAGTGCTTCCCAGCATTTGGGATAACCCTCTATAACACCTGAGGTGATGTAGTACCAGTTCTGTGACTGTCAGGTTCCCCAGGGCCCAATTATAATGGGATAGTGGCTGTGATCTTTGATGTAGATTTTCTAAAATGTTCTTGCGATTGTCTCTCCCCCTCTCAGATCGGAGGTTTCTGCTGCTGTCTGCAAGCGGTGTTTGAGAACCGCAAGGTCCCGGATCCTGTTGCTCCATCTTAAAGCCTGTGGGTAAGTCTGTACAGTGTCCGGACTGCAGGCTTTCTATAATTACAGAGGCAAAATGCTGTGGAGTGACATCAGGCTCCTGTTCTCTTTGTAGAACGGACTTTGCGGGAGTTTCACAGCTCGTGATGGATGATTTGCAGCAGCAGTCATCCAGTAGATCGGGTCGGGTATCAGAGCTGCTAGTATGGAGGACTGCGATGGGACCCGTAATGGAGGCGGATGTCATTGCGGTATGTAGCGTGTCCACTAGGTCCGCCCGGTAGTCGTCAAGTCGAGCACATATCGCTCTCAAGAGAGAGATCTCCAGCTCCATGAGTTGAGGGTGTATCTAGCACACCAGTTTTAAGGAGCCGTCAGCTGCGAGGTCTCTGGCCTCTTATCTCGGAAGTTTATGCAGGGCATAGGCGGAATTAAGTTGGTGTTGTCCGTCTGTAATTTATATCTCTGGGTACACCCAGCTTACCGGAGGTAAATGTAGGCGGTGGGTGTGTGATCTGTCTATCGGATTCTCATTTGGCTGTGCTGAAGTGTTCCTGAGACAACGTGTTGTTTCATGTAGGCCCCAGCCACGTGTGTCTGTATCTGGCTACAGCCGTGTGTAATCTGCCTTCTGGCATGATGCAGAGCTTTTTAGCTGGTTCCGCCGATACCCTACACCTTTAGGGAGCATCCCATCACTTTTTCCATCTGCTGATTTTGGTCATAGCGGTGATTTTAAGGCTTTAGGTGATCCCTCATACCGGAGCTCCTGACTTAAGCTGCCATCTTGGCTGCGGTTGGCTCCGCCCCCCCAATGCCTCTTTTAATACATGCTAGTATCCTATTAGCCTTTGAAGCTGCTGCCCTGCATTGTGTACCCATCTTTAGCTGTAAGTCTTCACAAGGTTATCACACACTGTTGCTGGTATGTTGGCCTATTCCTGCATGCAGATCTTCTCTAGAGCAGTGATGTTTTGGGGCTGTCGCTGGGCAACACAGACTTTCAACTCCCTCCAAAGGAACTGGAGACTGGCTTGGCCAATCCAGGATCTTTAAATGCTTCTTACGAAGCCACTCCTTTGTTGCCCAGGCGGTGTGTTTGGAATCATTGTCATGCTGAAAGACCCAGCCACGTTTCATCTTCAATGCCCTTGCTGATGGAAGGAGGTTTGCTCTCAAAATCTCACGATACATGGCCCCATTCATTCTTTCATGTACACAGATCAGTCATCCTGTTCCCTTTGCATAGAAACAGCCCCAAAGCATGATGTTGCCACCCCCATGCTTCACAGTAGGTATGGTGTTCTTTGGTTGCAACTCAGCATTTTCTCTCCTCCAAACACGACGAGTTGTGTTTCTACCAAACAGTTCTACTTTGGTTTCATCTGACCATATGACATTCTCCCAATCCGCTTCTGGATCATCCAAATGCTCTCTAGCGTACTTCAGACGGGCCCGGACATGTACTGGCTTAAGCTGGGGGACACGTCTGGCACTGCAGGATCTGAGTCCCTGGCAGTGTAGTGTGTTACTGATGGTAGCCTTTGTTACGTTGGTCCCAGCTCTCTGCAGCTCATTCACTAGGTCCCCCCGTGTGGTTCTGGGATGTTTTCTCACCGTTCTTGTGATCATTTTGACCCCACGGGGTGAGATGTTGCATGGAGCCCCAGATCGAGGGAGATTATCAGTGGTCTGGTATGTTTTCCATTTTCTAATTATTGCTTCCACAGTTGATTTCTTCAGACCAAGCTGCTTGCCTATTGCAGATTCAGTCTTCCCAGCCTGGTGCAGGTCTACAATTTTGTTTCTGGTGTCCTTCGACTGCTATTTGGTCTTCACCATAGTGGAGTTTGGAGTGTGACTGTTTGAGGTTGTGTCTTTTATACTTATAACAAGTTCAAACAGGTGCCATTAATACAGGTAATGAGTGGAGGACAGAGGAGCCTCTTAAAGAAGAAGATACAGGTCTGTGAGAGCCAGAAATCTTGCTTGTTTGTAGGTGACCAAATACTTATTTTCCACCTTAATATGCAAATAAATTCTTTCCAAATCAATGTGATTGTCTGGATTTGTTTCCAAATTTTGTCTCTCATAGTTGAGGTATACATATGATTAAAATTACAGGCCTCTCTCATCTTCTTAAGTGGGAGAACTTGCACAATTGATGGCTGACTAAATACTTTTTTGCCCCACTGTATGTGTGTGTGTCTGTGTGTGTCTGTGTGTATGTGTGTGTGTATACAGAACTTTACAACTTTCTCTGAAAATTCTTGCTGTTAATTTACTTGAGTGTCAGAGTCAGGCTTCATTTCACAGTCTGAAGGAACTTAACCACACACCTGTTTCTAAGGGCTCTCTGTGGCTTAGTAACTTGTAAGAGATATAGGGCCAGATTACTAGTGGAGCGCTGACAGTTATGCGCAAGGGAAAAGGGTTTATTGCAAATGTTTCCGTGCTTCGGATGTAGAGCTTGCATTAAGTTAAAAGTAAACACAATTGCTTGAGCGTAATTGAAGTGCGTCCCCAGAGCTTTGGTTAACTGTTTCACAAAATAAAAAAAGTGTCACAAAACACATCAAAAATAGATGTTCTATGTATTTATATATATATATATATATATATATATACACCTCACTGACGAGGCCCAATGAAGGCTGAAATGATCATCTGGGGTTGCTGTGTTCCTTGTTCAGAGAGGAATTGCCTGGTATTTCGGCGCTGGACTGACCATAATAGGCGGGATCAGACTGATATACTACAGGAAAGTTCTACTCTGTGAAAAGCATTACTGGGCTAAAAAGTTGCACCCAAGTGGTAAATCGCCATAGAACAGGCTAACAATGGTATTGAGCCAGTTGTTCGTTCCAGTGAGTGCACTTCTCTCTGTATGTATTTAGTCTCCCTATGGGAAAAAGGGACAACCAGATGTGGACTCCTTGCTCAGTGTGCTTAGAGGAATATGGCTACACCTCACTAACAAGGCCCAATGAAGGCCGAAACGATCATCTGGGGTTGCTGTGTTCCTTGTTCAGAGAGGAATTGCCTGGTATTTCGGTGCTGGACTGACCGTAATAGGCGGGATCAGACTGATATACTACAGGAAAGTTCTACTCTGTGAAAAGCATTACTGGGCTAAAAAGTTGCACCCAAGTGGTAAATCGCCATAGAACAGGCTGACAATGGTATTGAGCCAGTTGTTCGTTCCAGTGAGTGCACTTCTATCTGTATGTATTTAGTTTCCCTATGGGAAAAAGGGACAACTAGATGTGGACTCCTTGCTCAGTGTGCTTAGAGGAATATGGCTACACCTCACTAACAAGGCCCAATGAAGGCCGAAACGATCATCTGGGGTTGCTGTGTTCCTTGTTCAGAGAGGAATTGCCTGGTATTTCGGTGCTGGACTAACCGTAATAGGCGGGATCAGACTGATATACTACAGAAAAGTTCTACTCTGTGAAAAGCATTACTGGGCTAAAAAGTTGCACCCAAGTGGTAAATCGCCATAGAACAGGCTAACAATGGTATTGAGCCAGTTGTTCGTTCCAGTGAGTGCACTTCTCTCTGTATGTATTTAGTCTTCCTAGGGGAAAAAGGGACAACCAGATGTGGACTCCTTGCTCAGCGTGCTTAGAGGAATATGGCTACACCTCACTAACAAGGCCCAATGAAGGCCGAAACGATCATCTGG
The DNA here is from genome assembly GCF_027579735.1 of Bombina bombina. Classification (NCBI taxonomy): domain Eukaryota; kingdom Metazoa; phylum Chordata; class Amphibia; order Anura; family Bombinatoridae; genus Bombina; species Bombina bombina. Next base: position 446,717,851 of record NC_069503.1, read on the forward strand.
GGTTGCTGTGTTCCTTGTTCAGAGAGGAATTGCCTGGTATTTCGGTGCTGGACTGAACGTAATAGGTGGGATCAGACTGATATACTACAGGAAAGTTGTCCTCTGTGAAAAGCATTACAGGGCTAAAAAGTTGCACCCAGGTGGTAAACGCCGAAACGATCGTCTGGGGTTGCTTCTCGGGTCTTTGGCTGGGATCAAGTGCAGTTTTTTGTGCTTGATCTTGGTTGAAAGATTTGCTGCCTAGAGACCTGCTCCTTCGGTTTGGGGTCCTTTCCCTTCGGGGTTTGGGCTCCTGCTGGGTAGTAGGGCCATCCACTTGGCCTTGTGGCATCGTCCCTGGACTTCAGCCACATGCTGCTTTTGGGGGGGTGCTCTGAAATCCAGCCTAAAGAGGCAATAGGACAATTGTTGCTACCAATGTGCCTAACGTTCCTCATACACTTTGGGTGTTGATTTCTGAGGACTTCCGAGAGAAGATTGGTTTGGCTCATGTCCAGCAGGTTGTTTTGGAGGGTGTTTTGAAGATGCCAAGAGCAAGTTTGCACTGTGTTCAGTCTTTCCCTTCAAGAGGGATTTTTGATGTGGCTTTCACCGATATCAAAGACTATTGATATGGCTGCTGCTCCAGAGTTTGTGGGCATGAGATTTGTTGCCTGTGTGCAGAGGGAGAGAAGAATCCCGGTGACAGTACATATGTACAACCCTTGGGTCACTGATATGGAAATTCGGCTGTTTCTTTGTCTCTACTTTGATGATGTTCAAGGAGGTAGCAAGCTAAAGAATCAATTTGGGACTTTCAATGGAAAGCGCAGGTTCTGGGTGCGGTTTGTGCCAGATGAATTAGGTATTGATGGAAAGAAACACCCTCCACAGACTTTTGCCATTGGTGGAAATAGAGGTTTCCTATACTATGATGACATGCCTCTGTTTTGCCGTCGTTGCAACTTGTTTGGTCATATTGCTGAAAATTGCCCAGGTGCCAGATGTCGAAATTGTGGTGAGGAGGATCATCTTGTTGCCCACTGTAGTAAACACCAGACCTGTGACTTGTGTGGTTCTTTAAGTCATCTGTGCAGGATGTATCCTTTGATGATGTTGCAGGGGCTTGATAGAGTGAAGCTTTCCTACACTGATGTTGCAAAAAAAACTGCTTCAGTTGCGATTGAGCCATCTGTGAATGAGGAGGAGATCTCTGATGAGGCATTGAACTCTATATTACCTCTTTTGTGTAAGAAAACTTCAGTTGGGGTCCCTGTCGGAGAGGTGTCTGATGCTCCTGTGGCGGTTCCTGTAGCTGAGAAGGTGGAGGAAGCCCAATCTTATCTTCAGGAGGTGGATCTTGTGTGATAGCTGCTTCCGATGTTCTTGAAGCCCTGTTGCCCAATTCTGTGGATGATACCGTTGCTGTTCCTGGGACAGAGAATTCATCTTGTGATCCTGCTCCTGATGCTGTTCTTGGTGAAGGGGAGAATATTGATTGGTCTGCTGTTGTGTCCTCTGGTTCTGAGGAGGATATGCACACTGCAGGGAAAAAGCGGAAACAAGGTGCAGATTTTAATGGATGGGAGAGTCCTGATTTGGATCTTCCAGTAGTTAAGAGTACAGATCCAGATACTGCAAGTGATGCTGACTCTTTAATTTCAGAGTTTCCTACTGTCTCTACTAAAGACGTTCCCTCTGACTCAAGCCAGTGTATAGGTGACTTTTCTGATGCCTCTTCTGTTAGTTATCTAGATAAAAGAGATGTGAACCAACTTGCTGAAGTTACTAGTTATGAGGCTGGCAAGGGGGAGCCTAGGAGGTCGGAACATCACAGAGGCAGATTTAAAGGATCTCCTTTGAGTCATAAGAAAAAGAAAGGAAAGAAGAAGTCCTGATGTTAATTCTTTTTTTTGTTTTTCTTTAATTTATTTTTGTGATGTTTCTGACCATTTCTTCCCTTAATATCAGTTGTATGAAAACTATAACAAGGAGAGCTGCAATTTTTAAGTTATTATCTGTATGTTCTGCTAATATTTTTTGTTTGCAGGAATGTGGTCTCTCTGAACATCCTAAATGTGCTGACTGGGAATATGGTCCTAAAGTATGGTCTTGTTCTTCTGATAGGAATGGGGGGGGGAGTTCTGTTTAAGGGGTTTTGTTTTTCTATCCTTGATGTAGTTCATATTGTCCCAGGTCGGGTTCTTTTGGTTAGTTTTAGTTTTTGTGGGACTGTTTTTCATTTGTTTAATATATATGCTTCTCCAAATAGGGTAAAACATTTGCTTAATTTTGAAACATTAAAGTTTTTTCTGCCAGGTCGAGAGCCAACTTCTTTGGTTGGGGATTTTAATTGTATTATTAAGAATGGGGACAGAGAGGGTGGGAGTGATTCTAGGGTGGATAGTTCAGGGAAATTTTTACTTGATCTGCTTAAATCTTTCGGTCTGAAGGATGCCTTTGGGAATGTTTCATTTTCAGGGGAGAGTTTTACTTTCTTTAGTGATAGTGGTGGGATAAAATCTCGAATTGATTTTTGTTTTTTATCTAAATTTCTATGTGTTGATGATTTTTCTTTAAAGCGGATGCCCTTTACGGATCATGCCCTTTTGATGTGTAAGGTGAATTGTGATTTGAAGATCAAGTATGGTAAGGGTGTTTGGAAACTGAATGTGGATTTGTTAGAAGATGAGAAGATTAAGCGTCAGTTTTTTTGGATGTATGAAAGGTGGCATGAAAGAAAGTGTGGTTTTAGTAATGTGCTTATGTGGTGGGAATGGTTGAAGGTGGAAATAAAGAGGCTTTTTATTAAGAAAGACTGTGAGAAAGCTAGAATGGAAAGGGAGCTGTATGATAAATGGTATCTAAGGTTGTTGTATTTATATGAATTGAGAGATTGTGGTATTGATGTGCATGAGGAAATTGCTGAATCAAGAAAGATAATTAAAAACTGTATGCATGAAAAAGGAAAGGAAATTGTTTTTATGGCAAGACTGGAGAAATGGAAAAGGATGAGTCTTGTAGTAAATATTTTTTTAAGAAAGCTTTTAAAGGAATGCTGGTTTTGTTAGTGTTTTTTATAAGGTTGAGTGTGAAATTAATGGTACGATGGTGTTTTGCATGAAGTTCATGAGTTTTATAGTGAGCTGTATAAAGAAAAGACAAGAGAAGTTTTATTGGAAAAGGAGTTGTTGGAAGACATTGAGGTTAAGTTGGAAAAATATGATAATGATTTGTTAGAAAGGGATCTAAGTTTGGATGAGAATGCAGAGGTTGTTAGGAGTTTTAAGAATGGGAAGGTACCTGGTTGTGATGGTTTGCCTGTTGAATTTTATACATGTTTTGGAATTTGATTGGGGTGGATATGTTGGATGTTTGCAAGTTTGTTTTGAGAATGAATGTTTTGCCTGTTTCAATGAGGAAAGGTTTGATTGTTTTGTTATTTAAAAAGGGTGATAAGAGAGATTTGAGGAATTGGAGGCCGATTACGTTGTTGAATGTTGACTATAAGGTTATTGCAAAGGTGCTGGCAAATAGAATACGTGGAGTGATTGGTAAAGTTGTGGGTGAAGAACAAGTGTGTGCTGTTCCTGGGCATCAGATTTCTGAAAGTTTGTTGTTACTACGTGATGTACTGTAGTATGTGAAGGAGAAAATGAGGTCTGTTGCTGTTGCTATTTTGGATTTTGAAAAAGCGTATGATAGGGTAGTGCATGATTTTATGTTTCATGTTTTAGAACGTTTAGTTTTTACTGGTAAGATTATTGGATGGTTTAAATGTTTGTATTGTGATATTGTGAGTCAAGTTCAGGTTAATGTTTTTTTTACTGAGGAATTTTTTGTTAAATCTGGAGTGCGTCAAAGATGTCCTTTGTCTTCTGTGTTATTTGTATGTGTCATTGAGCCATTGTTAACTAGTTTGAGGAAGGATAAATTAGTTAGAGGTGTGGGTGTTCCTGGCAGTAATGGAAGGTGTTTAAAAGTGATTGGGTATATGGATGATGTGAGTGTGGTATGTGAGTCTCAGGCTGGTTTGAGGAGGGTGAAAACTTTTGTTGAATGTTTTTGTATGGCAAGTGGTTTCAGACTTAATTGGAATAAGTGTAAAGTTAAAGTTTTTGGTAATGATAGGGAGATTGATTCCTGTGGATGGCCTGTGACAGTGCAATTGAGGTGTTGGGTGTGAAATTTGATGTAGATTTGAAAGGCTTGGAAAGTTGGAAGAATGTTTTTGATAAAGTGATTAGAAAACTTCAGTTTTGGTCTTTAAGGACGTTATCTTTGGAAGGAAAAATGTTAGTTATTAAATCCCTATTATGTATTTGGCTTAAGTTTTTCCGCCTCCTGAGAGGATTTTTCAGAGCATTTTGAGAGTGTTGTTTTCTTTTTTCTGGAGTTCTGGTATGGAGTGTTTGAAAAGAGATGTTGTTGTTAAGAGTAAGAATGTTGGTGGTAAGGGTTTTCCAAATGTGGAGAGAATTTTGGCTGTGAAATATGTTAGTAGGTGTGTGGTTCTGATTGGTAAGGATATCATGGCTGGTTGTATGGTAAAGTATGCTTGTGGAAATGTTTTAAGACAATATGGTTTGTTTGAGATTGATAGAAAGAAACCGGTATGTTTTGCTGTTCCGTGGTTTTATGTAAGGTTGGAATGTTGGATTAAAAAATATGGTTTGGAGAATGCTAGTAGGGAGATGTGGTGTGCAAACAGAATGGTGTTGAAAATGTTGGAGAAGACAGAAGGTCTTGAGTTGATTGGGGGTTTGAATGAAAATGAATGTGTGTTGGTATGGAAAAATGTGTGTAATAAGTATTTGATGAATAGGCAGAAAGATATTAGTTGGATGAGTGTGCATAAGTATTTATGATTAAACAACTAAAAATCTATGCGCTGGTGGTAGATAATACTTCACATAAAAATCAGATACCCCAAGTCATCTGAATAAATAGTTTTAGTAGCAGTTATGATTGTCTTATATGTGTGCGCCTGTGTGCAAACACTGGCTTAATATCTACCAAATGACAATGGTCTTAGTAGTATTTGTATTTCTATGTCTATGTTTATATAAATAAATGTATAGAAAAAAACGTTTTTTAGTTTTTAAAGAATTTTCATAGAATAATATCTTAAAATTATTAAGTTCGAATTCAAAAATAAAAATAAAAAATAATAATAAAAAAATATACAAAGATTATTGGTTAAAAATAATATTCTTTTATTAGAATCAATATAAAACAGTCAGTCGAAATTGCTTAATCTTAAAGTGGTTATGTGAGAAAGTTGGTACCAACCAATTGTATTGAGGTGTAGCTACAATTAGTATATGATATATGTGTGTAAAATTAGCAAGTCCAGTTTATACCTTGGCAGGTATTTAAAAATACTTTTTGTAAAAGATTTGGCTTTTCGCTCATAAAATGCACCAAAGGTAGAAAATAAGGTATAATTGGTAGAAATACAGTTGTTTAGAGATCGTTGTTGAAGACAACTATTGACACCTGGTTCAACAATAGGTGTTTATTTTCAGCCTTTTTGTGCATAAGTGTTTGCCGACGAGGGATTTTCAGAGAGTGCGTCATTTAGTGGCTTCAGAAGTGTGTCCTAGAGATGGTTGTTGTCAAAGCGAAAGTGTTATTCATTTGTTTTGGAATTGTGAATATGCTAGGGATGTTTGGAGAAGTTTGAAAATGATGATTAAGGGTCTGACTGGAGTGCAGTTTTTTTTTACTTTTAATATGATGATGTATGGTTTGTGTGGAAGTGGTGTGGAAAAGGAGAAAGCAAGATTGATATGGTTGTTGGCATGTTGTGTGAAGGAGGTGTTGTGGGATGTGTGTAATATTTTTATTTTTAAGAAAGAGGTAGTTACTGTAGGTAATTGTGTGGGTATGATTCATGGGAAGTTGTTTTTGTATTTTTCTTTTGATAGCAGGTGATATGGGGAATTAGATTCTGAAGGCATCTGGAAGACAAAGAAGTGGAAGGATTGGATTATTTAGTTTTTAGTTGTTTTTTTTACCAGTTTGTTTTTGTCTGTATTTGAAATATTTTTAATTTTATTCTGTGTGATTGTTTAAGTTTTATGTTTGTATTTTGATTTTTTTTCTGATGACAAAAGTTTGGGTCAATATTTCAGTTGTTTTGTAACAAGAGATATTTTGTTTGCATTTGTTAATATGATTTTATTTTGTATATATGAATATATGATTATTTTTTTAATAAAAGAATTACGAAACGATCATCTGGGGTTGCTGTGTTCCTTGTTCAGAGAGGAATTGCCTGGTATTTTGGCACTGGACTGACCGTAATAGGCGGGATCAGACTGATATACTACAGGAAAGTTCTAATCTGTAAAAAGCATTACTGGGCTAAAAAGTTGCACCCAGGTGGTAAATCGCCATAGAACAGGCTAACAATGGTATTGAGCCAGTTGTTCATTCCTGTGAGTGCACTTCTCTCTGTATGTATTTAGTCTCCCTATGGGAAAAAGGGGAAACCAGATGTGGACTCCTTGCTCAGTGTGCTTAGAGGAATATGGCTACACCTCACTGACGAGGCCCAATGAAGGACGAAACGATCATCTGGGGTTGTTGTGTTCCTTGTTCAGAGAGGAATTGCCTGGTATTTTGGCGCTGGACTGACCGTAATAGGCTGGATCAGACTGATATACTACAGGAAAGTTCTACTCTGTGAAAAGCATTACTGGGCTAATAATTTGAACCCAGGTGGTAAATCGCCATAGAAAAGGCTAACAATGGTATTGAGCCAGTTGTTCATTACTGTGAGTGCACTTCTCTCTGTATGTATGTATATACCGGTGAAAATCGAAAAATTAGAATATCGTGCAAAAATTAATTTATTTCACTAATACAACTTAAAAGGTAAAACTAATATATGAGATAGACTAATTACATGCAAAGCAAGATAGTTCAAGCCATGATTTGTCATAATTGTGATGATTATGGCTTACAGCTCATGAAAACCCCAAATCCACAATCTCAGAAAATTAGAATATTGTGAAAAGGTGCAATATTCTAGGCTCAAAGTATCCCACTCTAATCAGCTAATTAAGCCATAACACATGCAAAGGGTTCCTGAGCCTTTAAATGGTCTCTCAGTCTGGTTCAGTAGGAATCACAATCATGGGAAAGACTGTTGACCTGACAGTTGTGCAGAAAACCATCATTGACACCCTCCATAAGGAGAGAAAGCCTCAAAATGTAATTGCAAAAAGAAGTTGGATGTTCCCAAAGTGCTGTATCAAAGTACATTCATAGAAAGTTATGTGGAAGGGAAAAGTGTGGAAGAAAAAGGTGCACAAGCAGCAGGGATGACCACAGCCTGGAGAGGATTGTCAGGAAAAGGCCATTCAAAAGAGTTTTGGGGACTTTCACAAGAGCCACCACACACAGACGGATCCTGGACATGGGCTTCAAATGTCGTATTCCTCTTGTCAAGCCACTCCTGAACAACAAAGAAGCGTCTTACCTGGGCTAAAGAAAAACAGACCTGGTCTGTTTCTCAGTGGTCCAAAGTCCTCTTTTTCTGATGAGAGCAAATTTTGCATCTAATTTGGAAACCAAGAACCCAGGGTATGGAGGAAGAATGGAGAAGCACACACTGCAAGATGCTTGAAGTCCAGTGAGAAGTTTCCACAGTCTGTGTTTATTTGGGGAGCCATGTCATCTGCTGGTGTTGGTTCACTGTGCTTCATTAAGTCCAGGGTCAACGCAGCCATCTGCCAGGAGATTTTGGAGCACTTCATGCTTCCTTCCACAGACAAGCTCTATGGGGATGCTGACTTCATTTTCCAGCAGGACTTGGCACCTGCCCACACTGCCAAAAGCACCAAAACCTGGTTCAATGACCGTGGGATTACTGTGCTTGATTGGCCAGCAAACTTGCCTAACCTGAACCCAGTAGAGAATCTATGGGGCATTGCCAAGAGAAAGATGAGAGCAGGGGCGGACTGACAAGTCGGGCAAATCTGCCCTGGCCCGAGGGCTCGGCTACTTAAAGGGGCCCCACCCTATGCATACTCAAGCTTCATTTTTTAAAATATTTAATTATTTTTTTTGCCTTTATTATTATTTTAATTTTTTTGGGGGGGTCCTCGGCAGCATGATTGACTCGTTCTCCGCGATCGTGATGACATACATTACAAGTCCTGCTGTGTCTAGACTCTATCGGCTAGATTACAAGTTTTTGTTGGTAAGGCTGTGCGGTGCTAACAAGCCTTTTTTTCTCACTGCTCACTTAAGACAACGCTGGTATTACAGGTTTTCTTCAAGCCGGCGTTAGCCTCAGAAAAGTGAGCGTTGAGCAAAATTTAGCTCCACATCTCACTGTAATACCAGCGCTGCTTATGGTAGCGGTAAGATGACTAAATGTGCTTGTGCAGGATTTCCCCATAGGAAACAATGGGACTGAGCTGGCTGAACAAAAACCTAACACCTGCAAAAAAGCAGCATTCAGCTCCTAACGCAGCCCTATTGTTTCCTATGGGGAAAGAAAAGTTATGTCTACACCTAACACCCTAACATGAACCCCGAGTCTAAACACCCCTAATCGTACACTTATTAACCCCTAATCTGCTGCCCCCGACATCGTCGCCACCTGCATTATATTATTAACCCCTGATCTGTAGCTCTGGACACCGCCGCCACCTACATTATCCCCATGAACCCCTAATATACTGCCTCCAACATCACCGAACCCTACATTATATTTATTAACCCCTAATCTGCCCCCCCAACGTCGCCACAACTATATTAAATTTATTAACCCTTAATCTGCCGCCGCCAACGTCGCCGCCACTATAATAAATCTATTAACCCCTAAACCTGTCTAACCATAACCCTAACACCCCCCTAACTTAAATATAATTTAAAAACATCTAAATAAATTTAATATAATTAATTAAATTATTCCTATTTAAAACTAAATACTTACCTATAAAATAAACCCTAAGATAGCTACAATATAACTAATAGTTACATTGTAGCCAGCCTAGGGTTTATATTTATTTTACAGGCAACTTTGTATTTATTTTAACTAGGTACAATAGTTATTAAATAGTTATTAACTATTTAATAACTTCCTAGTTAAAATAAGTACAAATTTACCTGTAAAATAAATCCTAACCTAAATTACAATTACACCTAACACTACACTATCATTAAATTAATTACATAAATTACCTACAATTACCTACAATTAAATTAAATAAACTAAAGTACAAAAAAACCAAACACTAAATTACAGAAAATAAAAAAAAATTACAATTTTTTTAAACTAATTACACCTAATTTAATCCCCCTAATAAAATAAAAAAGCCCCCCAAAATAATAAAATTCCCTAACCTATACTAAATTACAAATAGCCCTTAAAAGGGCCTTTTGCGGGGCATTGCCCCAAAGTAATCAGCTCTTTTACCTGTAAAAAAAAAATACAATACCCCCCAACATTAAAACCCACCACCCACACACCCAACCCTACTCTAAAACCCACCCAATCCCCCCTTATTAAAACCTAACACTAACCCCTTGAAGATCACCCTACCTTGAGCCGTCTTCACCCAGCCGGGCACAAGTGGTCCTCCAGAAGGGCAGAAGTCTTCATCCGATCTGGGCAGAAGAGGACCTCCAGACGGACAGAAGACTTCATTCAGATGGCATCTTCTATCTTCTTCCATCCGGAGCAGAGCGGGTCCATCTTGAAGACATCCGACGCAAAGCATCCTCTTCCATCCGACGGCGACTGAAGGATGAAGGTTCCTTTAAGTGACGTCATCCAAGATGGCGTCCCTTCAATTCCGATTGGCTGATAGAATCCTATCAGCGAATCGGAATTAAGGTAGGAAAAATCCTATTGGCTGATGCAATCAGCCAATAGAATTGAGCTTGCATTCTATTGGCTGATTGCAACAGCCAATAGAATGCGAGCTAAATCCTATTGGCTGATTGCATCAGCCAATAGGATTTTTCCAACCTTACCTTAATTTTTCCAATATTACCCACATATATATATAACTTAACTTCATTACCCTCTGCCCTTATATTACCACTAACTTTAGTGGAGGCTTAGCCCAGGTCACCAGGGGATAGACTGAGACGGGTGGTCAGTGCAGTGTGTGTCATCACAGTCCGGAATGGTCTGGATAATAACAGGTTCAGGGTATTGGGTATGGGTAATAATATAATGTGATGATGCTGAGTGATGGAGCAAATTTACAGTTTAATATGGAGTACTGGAGTACTAGTAGTGACTAGTGAGTCAGACAAAGGGTGATAATTATAGACTAAGACGACTGTCGACTTGTATAAAGACAGGTAGGGTACTGTACTACTGATCATCAGATTCACTGTCCTGATATTGGGCTGCCTGCGGGCATTAAATTGAATTGGGGTAAATGAATCATTCATGTTATGTTATATGGCTGGGTTATGGGCAATACAAGGGTCAGAGGACAACAATGTCTCAATTCATAGGATTGGACTAGAGTATGCATTATACTCTGATGTATATGGGCAAAACAGAGGATGAGTGACAAATAAAGTTAGTGGTACTATAAGGGCAGAGGTTAAGGAGGCCGAGTTTCTTATAAAGTAAGTAGTTATATATATATGTGGGCAATATAAGACTCAGAGCGTGATAGAGGGATATTTGATTTTTATAGATTATAGTATAATCTAATATCCCTTCCCTCTATCACACTCTGAGTCTGCTCTTATATTGCCCACATATATATAACTTAACTCCATTACCCTCTGCCCTTATATTACCACTAACTTTATAAGACCCCTTTGTCTTCCTCTGTATTGCCCATACATCAGAGTATAACATTCTACCAATCCATTATCCATAATCCATTTGATCTGACATCAGTGGTGTTTGTAGAAGAATTGAAAATGTAAGAATCTTTTGATAGATTGAAGCCCAATCTTTTTGAGCTTCTCTAGATTGCATCTTCGTGAAATTGAGCGTCAGACTATTGATAAATAAGTGGTAATGTGTGCAATGCAATGTGAAAAATAAAGGGACTAGTGGTGTATGTTAAAAAGCAAAAAGTGGTTGAAGCAAAAAATTGGGTGTAAAGGTGTACAAAAAAAAACAAAATATAGATTTCAAAACCAATGTGATAAAAATTAAAAATGAGCAATATCCGCTATGATACTGAAATCATAATACAAAATTAATCTGATTAGGCAGTTTCTGAGTTTCTAAAATATCTAAATGTGATAAACCCAAATGTGTAAAGAGATTATTAATATAATGTGCAAAAATAGTGTAAAAAAACCAATACTGATAAAATGACAGATTTGTATTATTTTGGAGACGACAATGAAAGTTAAACCCTAATAGAGCAATTCACCAACCATGCAGTTAGGGGCGGACTGACAAGTCGGGGAAATCGGCCCTGGCACGAGGGCCCAGCTTCTATGCATACTCAAGTTGCATTTTTTTTTATATTTTTTTTTTTGTTTTCTTTTCTTTTTTTGTCTTTATTATTATTATTATTTTTTTTGGAGGTGGGATCCTCGGCAGCATGATTGACTCGTTCTCTGTGATCATGATGACATACATTACAAGGCCTACTGTGTCTAGATTCTATATCTGCAGTACACACTGCGCTCTGCACTGTGAATGAAAAAAAAGACTGGACTGGATTTAGTGAACTGGAGTCTGGAGCCGTGGAGGAGCCTGACTCTAACTTTAAAGCAGCAGCCTGCCCTGCAATATGTTGACCGGTCAGTAAATCTGGAATCTGGTCCGCATATTATGAACACACTCTCCCACCACCTGTCCTGGCTTTGTCTGTCTGGCGGCTGCTCAGCTCCGCCTCCACATGCGGTGTGCACAGTGACAGAATTTTAATTGCGCAAGAGGCTCAGGCGGCAGGAGCTGCAGCAGACTGTGTGTGACCATGTTCAAGGCAGCAGGAACCAAGGGGACAGGACATGACAACACTGAGGCAGGTGGCAACAAGTTGAAGTTAACAAGGCAGGCAGCAGCAAGAGCAACGAACAGACGATGAGTCGACTAAGCCATGTAAGTGAAGAGCCGGCTACTGCCGGAGAGGGGCCAAGCCGGGGCTGTACCTACAAAAACGCAATAAAACACTGCAGTTTTATATACTATTAATGGCAGGTCGCAGGAGCCAGGACTCTTAGCAGGACAGGTACTCAGCTCAGGGAGGCTTAGCCCAGGTCACCAGGGGATAGACTGAGATGGGTGGTCAGTGCAGTGTGTGTCATCACGGTCCGTAATGGTCTGGATAATAACAGGTTCAGGGTATTGGGTATTGGTAATAATATAATGTGATGATGCTGAGTGATGGAGCAAATTTACAGTTTAATATGGAGTACTGGAGTACTAGTAGTGACTAGTGAGTCAGACAAAGGGTGATAATTATAGACTAAGACGACTGTCAACTTGTATAAAGACAGGTAGGGTACTGTACTAGTGATAATCAGATTCACTGTCCTGATATTGGGCTGTCTGCGGGCATTAAAATGAATTGGGGTAAATGAATCATTCATGTTATGTTATATGGCTGGGTTATGGGCAATACAAGGGTCAGAGGACAAAAATGTCTCAATTCATAGGATTGGACTAGAGTATGTATTATACTCTGATGTATATGGGCAAAACAGAGGATAAGTGACAAATAAATTTAGTGGTAATATAAGGGCAGAGGTTAAGGAGGCCGAGTTTCTTATAAAGTAAGTAGTTATATATATATGGGCAATATAAGACTCAGAGCGTGATAGAGGGATATTAGATTTTTATAGATTATAGTATAATCTAATATCCCTTCTCTCTATCACACTCTGAGTCTGCTCTTATTTTACCCACATATATAACTTAACTCCATTACCCTCTGCCCTTATATTACCACTAACTTTATAAGACCCCTTTGTCTTCCTCTGTATTGCCCATACATCAGAGTATAACATTCTACCAATCCATTATCCATAATCCATTTGATCTGACATCAGTGGTGTTTGTAGAAGAATTGAAAATGTAAGAATCTTTTGATAGATTGAAGCCCAATCTTTTTGAGCTTCTCTAGATTGCATCTTCGTGAAATTGAGTGTCAGACTATTGATAAATAAATGGTAAAGTGTGTAATGAAATGTGAAAAATAAAGGGACTAATGTTGTGTGTTAAAAAAGCAAAAAGTGGTCCAAGCAAAAAATTGGGTGTAATGGTGTACAAAAAACAACAAAATATAGATTTCAAAACCAATGTGATAAAAATAAAAAATTAGCAATATCCGCTATGATACTGAAATCATAATACAAAATTAATCTAATTAGGCAGTTTCTGAGTTTCTAAAATATCTAAATGTGATAAACCCAAATGTGTAAAGAGATTATTAATATAATGTGCAAAAATAGTGTCAAAAAACCAATACTGATAAAATGACAGATTTGTATTATTTTAGAGACCACAATGAAAGTTAAACCCTAATAGAGCAATTCACCAACCATGGGAGACATGAGACCGAACAATGCAGAAGAGCTGAAGATCGCTATTGAAGCATCCTGGTCTTCCATAACCCCTCAGTAGTGCCACAGGCTGATAGCTTCCATGCCACACCGCATTGAGGCAGTAATTGCTGCAAAAGCGGCCCAAACCAAGTACTGAGTACATACAGGGCTCCATGTACTAATCAGTCAGCGAGCTACCCGCAACAAATCTCGCGTCAAAACTCGCAAACTGATATGTACAAAGCCGTCAATTATGTTAAAACTCGCATCTTTAAAATTGCGAGCGTACTTATCCGCCAAACCTCGCTACCTCTCCATTTTTTACTGTAATTAGACACATTTGACCACCAACTCGCCAAAAACGAATGTACTAAAAAATCTATTTGTCCGCTCGCGTCAATCTCGGCCCCCATCTCGTTATTATATCCTCGCCACCTTTTAGGTGACGGGCAAGGTACAAAACAATAGGAAAGTCACTCTAGACGCCAGTCTAGACATATATAAAAGGCAGTAATATCAGCATTGTACTTACATTGTTCATTTCAGCAGCTATGGAGAGAATTCTGTTTTTGTTTATTCTCCGTGTGATGCAAATCCGGGCTAGAAGACAGAATACTGGAAATGTAGCTAATCGTATCGTTAGAAGAAGGAGAGTTCGTGTCCCCCGTGTATTCCTTCCACGGGTTGGTTTGCACGGCATTTCTGACCGAGAGATCATACAAAGATTCCGGCTTGATCGTGAATCGATATTACACCTGTATCGAGAGATTGAAGATCATTTGGAGCCGATGACTGCTCGTTCACAAGCTATTCCGGGACTTCTGAAACTATTAGCTGCATTGCATTTTTTTGCAACAGGCTCCTTTCAGGCAGTTTCTAGCGTCATTATTGGAATGAGTCAATCTGCTTTTTCACGCCACTTATCCAAAGTAATAGGGGCTATGATGGTTATTTTTCATCGATATGTTTGTTTGCCATCTTCCCCTGAAGAATGGCAATCTATCAAGTCAAATTTCTATAGGATGGCTGGGATGCCCAATGTCCTAGGTGCCATAGACTGTACCCATGTTGCTGTAAGACCACTTCAAGCTCGTGAGGAGATCTATAGGAATAGAAAGCATTTGCATTCCTTGAATGTCCAGATGGTCTGTGACCCCAACATGAGGATTATCAGTGTCCGTTCTAACTTTCCTGGCTCCTGTCATGATTCTTACATCTTAAGGCAGACTGGGTTATACCGGAAGTTTGAGGACGGAAATATGCCTGAAGGATGGCTTCTAGGTAAGCATAACTGGCGTCTAATTTGTCTCTCATTTCAATGTACAAAAATTGCGCCAAATTTGTCGACTGTAATCTGTATAGTTTAAATTTGTATTGTATAGTTCTGAATCTTTATAATTATTCTTATATTAATATTTATATTTATTATATCTTCTTTTAGGAGATGGAGGGTACTCATGTACAGAATGGCTGTTGACTCCCTATAACAACCTACAGACCAGAAGTCAAGTACATTTCAATGAAGCTCACCGATCTACCAGGGGGATTATTGAGAGGACTTTCGGTCTTTTGAAAATGCGGTTTCGATGTCTTGATCATTCTGGTGGTGCTATGCAGTATGCACCAGAGAAAGTTGCAAAAATTATATTGGTTTGCTGCATACTGCACAATATAGCAATTAAAAGAGGTTGTCCATTAGAAGATGAAGATCCAATAGATGCTAATGATTTACCAGAAGAAATATGTGTAGAACAAGCTAATAGAAGTGGAAATGCAACAAGGGACATGGTTTCAGAACAATATTTTGAAGATTAAAGTTTCAGTTGATCAATAAAAAACTTTCTTTATTAACTTGTCTCCATTTTTTTTTTTAAGAATTAAGGTTATTAAAAATCACTCATGATAAACAGTTAAATACATAACAGTTGTTGCTCTTCAATTATCAAAGGTTTCAAATAAATAAAGTTTATGATCAAAGTTATTACAGACAATATATTATAGGTAATACATTGTCTTTGTGACATCACACTAGTGTCTACAGCTGCTCTCACTCTTTTACATAATGTGATTAGTGTAATGTAATCCCTCCATAGCTGATGCTAATTCATTGTATTGTGTCATTGAATTGTAGCTTTAACAAGCGACAGTATATTCAACAGATTTTTGAGTTAAAAAAGACTTGCTAATTTGATTTGTTTTATTCTAACCTCAATTTTTAACAGCTACTAGGTTTTCCCATATTCAAATAAATACCTTAAGGGCTTACTCTTAACACTTATTTTCTTATCCTTAATAATATATTTTTCCATTCAAGATTTGTTAAAAGAATAGTGGCATATAGAAAATAATGGCAAATAAATTATTTTATTACAAAATTACAATCTTTAAACATTATATATTAACAATTGTAAACCAAAATAACTTTTAATACATATAAACACATATGAAAAAAAAGAAAATGTTTAGAAACAAAATAACAATTGTAAACCAAAATAAATTTTAATACATATAAACACAAATGAAACAAAGAAAATGTTTAGAAAAAAATAACAATTGTAAACCAAAGTACATTTTAATACATATAAACACATCTTAAAAAAAGAAAATGTTTAGAAACAAAATAAAAATTGTAAACCAAAATAAATTTTAATACATATAAACACATCTGAAACAAAGAAAATGTTTAGAAACAAAATAACAATTGTAAACCAAAGTAAATTTTAATACATATCAACACATCTGAAACAAAGAAAATGTATAGAAACCAAATATCATTTGTAATAACTATAAACATCGATATTTACAAACCTTCATAAAATACATTAATCTACATATACATTATATTTTTTTCTATTTTTCGGGGATTCATATCTATATCAATGCACTAATGATTGACATAACGATTAATCACGTCATCGTCAAACATGTCGCGTCCTGAACCTTTTGGTGCTGGAGAATTGGTGATATTAGTTTATGCCATGGATAAATATTTCCCTAAACGGATTGGTGGTGTGAGGGGAGTGAGACAGGAATGCAGAGACAAAATTATATACGAGATGCTGAGAAGAATGCATCGTATTTCAAAAATTAAAAGAACAAGACGACAGTGTCTTAGAAAATATAGTGATTTGAAGAGAAGAGAACCGAAGTAAGAAACATGTAAGTTTCAAAATTATATATGAAGGGGGGCGGAGCTAACTCTCAAAGAAAGCAGACGTGCCTGAGCTAAGCTCCATGAATTTCTATCATTAAAAGTTAATTTATGCATGCTATATTAATCCCAAACTACTTAAAAGTATTGGGAAAACAGCCTGAGACTATAAGTGGGACAAGGAAAAGAAAACTTTAGAGATCGGACATTTACATCTCCACAGCACGAAGTTAAAAGAGGTGACCGGCTGGGAGGCCTACACGTTCACTCGCAACTGGGAGTACTTCCCCCATACTGCCTGGGAGCCATCAACGACCCCTGGACACTGTAGAGGACCCTGCAGTTTGCGGAAAGAGCAGGAGAGGCTGTAAGTTTTCAACAAGAGCTGCTGCAGACAGCGGAGCCCTACAGATCCTGCAGGTGCAAGTCTTAGACTGACAAGCAACCAGTGGCACAGTGTCTGGGGCTAAAGTCCAGCAAAGCACTCTAGCAGCAGTGCGGTCACAGTTAAACCTAAGAGGGACTCGCCATTCTACAACCCATCCGGGACGGACCCACCATCTTGACCTGAATAAGGCAGCGTGTCTTGTGGCACCCCTCACTAACCTACGCAGGCCCAACCTACCTCTCAAGGGAGATACCAGCATCCTCAGCCGGAGCATAGAACCTTCTAAGCTCTGAAGAGCCGGAGACCTCCATCGGCACTAGAGATCAGGCCACCCGGTGCAGCGCTGCTGCATCGGCTACTCGTGCAATTGACTCCGGGCTTGGAGACTCAACTGAGGCGGATCCTAACTTAAAGAGACAGCACAAGACCGGCTTGAGGTAGGGGGTGATCTTCTACGGAGTGGGAGAGAGGCGGGAGCGAGAAAGGAAAGGCCATAAGGCAGGCCGCAGAGACTTTCTGAAGGGGTTACTTGATATACAGGTCGCCGGCTGTTTGGCGCGAATTGTGGCCATTTTGGACTGTTATCAGAACAGCAAGGCGGCCTGTGCATAAAGATACTCAAGTGCCGGAATTGCCCTAGCAACAGTGGTCCTTGATTAAGAGCTACTAATAAACAGGCAGCACATATAAGTTATTATTTGTTGTAGAGACACGATCTTAAGGGGGAAAGGAAACAGGCAGCCAGACAGATCTAATTACGTAGTTTCCCTCACACAAGATAACGTGCTGCAGTGAAAGCCTAACATATGTCTCTAGTGCTTCTATAAATACAGAGATCTGGATGCATGATCATCATAATTCCAGGAACCTTGGGGAGAAGTTGGATTAATCCCTAAGAATCACAGCGCAAATATGTTCTTTAAACCTTGAGCCCTTCCAAAATAAAAAAGGGGAAAAATAAGAATCATTCAATCCTCAGTTTCCCAACACAGTTCTATAAGAAGGCCTATTATGTTATAGTGGGTAACTGAGTTATGGCAAGAATACTACAACAGGATCTTTTGAGAACTGCTAAATAAATATTAGAACCCTGGTTAACACAGAATCACACTCACTTCATTCCACCACTGAGGCCTTCTAAAGAAATCAGTGCATCAGCAGTCTTTAGGCTGATCTGTAAAATACCTGGGGGCTGTATATGTTTGGAACACAGATTTAACATGTATTCAGTAATTGTACTAGGAGCCACAACAGAAGGCTCACAGACACAGACTCCCTCCTCCCTTTCCCGCGGCTCCACATGGTCAGCGGGTCATAACCACTCTCCCTTTCCCTACTTCGCCCAATAGGGGGCACCCCCCCAGGAGGGTAGCCATATTTTATGCCTGCTGCTGCGTCAGCCAAATGTTCTCTGTTGTAAACAGAGTGGAGTGTCATTAATTATATTTTATTGCTACATATGTGCATCACTTTCTGGTATGTAGGTACTGTTCACACAGCTCAGCCACACCATCTACTCCTTACTCTCCTAGATACCAGGATACCCTTTAGGCGCTGTATAACACACTGACACCCTCACTGGCTCACCCACCACATTCACACGCTATACCTCTAACCAACATCTTTAAGCCAGTTTAGAGCTAGAATATACCCTTCACTGTTCATTTACATAGACACGCTTTCCTAGCTTCTCATATACTGACACGCTACAGTACGCACACCCACCACACGTACTTTGGCTATTCCATATTGCATCCCCACCATTGCAACACGCAAATTAATCCTTACCTCCCACTCACGAGAGAGAGAAACATCACACCCTGAAGAGCACCACTATCACCCACACTCCTGATCCAACCGTGGAATTGCTTTACTTCTCTCAATACTTTAATAGTAAGGCATCCTATTAACTAAACTCAGTACCTTACCGACCAACACTAGTAGTTGGCCTACCCTGGCACCTCTCCCTTTCCGGTCCAGCTAGTCTGGGCTGGTCACTTCCCTTTTCCTTTTCCCCTTCTGTACACTCGTATCCCATCATCCCCCGAGGTGCTAGGGACATAATCACTTGAGCCTACATACTAATGTTGAAAGCTTTATTTTCTGTCTATTACGTGTTCTCATAACAAAATGTTCTAGGTATAGGGGGTGCTATAAGTCCCTGCTCCGCAGTCTGAATATATATAGTAGAACTAGTAAACTTTGCTACATGGTACTTTATATTCTTGAGATCACTCTAGGAGTGTATTATAATATAAGTTGTTACTAATCTTTGATTTACAGATATACCTAACAGTCTTTTCACTATGCCTCATGGCTCCAGGCGACTGGGGAAAACCCCCAATAACACCAAAAAGACTGTCTATGACCATTTTACTCAATCGGGAAAGGAGCCTAGCCTTGTCCCCAATGAAGAGCTGAGTGATCCTGAGTCGCTAGATGCTGAATCTCATTCGAGTGTCCGCTCGGAAGCACCATCACACCATTATATTACAAAGGCAACCCTGCAACATATGTTGGCCAGCCAGACACGCTCTATCACTCAGGAAATCCAACGCTCCTCCGCGGAATTGAAAAAGGAAATCTCAGAGATTGGTGAGAGAGTTGAAGCACTTGAGCGGAAGCAAGATGATCTAGTAGTGGATCAGACGAACCTGCTCACCTATTCTGAAACCCTAGCAGACCAGATGACTCAACTTGAATTTAAAATGGCAGATATTGAGGACAGATCCCGCAGGAACAATATCCGGTTCAGAGGCATTCCAGAAAATGTTGAGAATGCTGAATTGCAGCCTTTTCTGAGGGAGCTGTTTGCAGTACTCGTGGGTGCCCCAGAGGGGTTAACTGATACAATGGAAAGAGCCCACAGAGCCTTAAGATCGCGATCTGCTCCTGCTGATAAACCAAGAGATGTAATTGTTTGCTTCCACAGTTACATATATAAGGATAAACTCATGCAAGCAGCCTTTAAAAGACCGTCCATGCCAGAAAAATTTAAGGACATCCAGCTTCTGCCTGATCTCTCGACTCACACCTTACAGTACCGTAAAACCTTCCAACAAATCACTTTAACTCTCAGGAAAGCTAACATCAAATATAGGTGGGGACATCCCACAAACCTGGTGGTTACTAGAAATAACCAAACCCACACAATAACTTCCATACCTCAAGGCATGGCCCTACTGACCACCTGGGGTCTATATTCAGATCAGCCCCCACCAGTGCAACCTACCTACCCAAAGTTGAGAGCTTCAGCTGCCGAATGGTCCATCAAAGAACAAAGAGCAAAGAAGCCTAAAACTAATCCACCATAAACTCAGGACTGGCTGCCCCTATGGGAACTTGGCTAGGCTCTATTAAACCTGGAAGTTTAACCTCTCTCTAATAGTTCATGACTGAGGTGCAATTTAAAGTTTAGAAGTTCACAAGTAACTTGTACAATTATACTGTATGTTTGATTACCATTTTATTGTTGTTTTCTCAATATAAGTTTTGCATACCTGTAGTTGTAACTTAGATTTTGTAACTACTGCGGAGCAGGGTCCACCCTGTAGCCCCTGTTTCTGTTCCCTTTGCTCCCCCCCCATAGGTAGCCCACACTAAGGCTCCACCACAGCGAACTATTTTCGCTAACTCTCTCCCTTTACCTGCTGTAAGTCCCCCTTCCCCACCTACCCTTACTAAACTAACTCATATCAACAGACTTAATCTATTCTTTATAAGCCTTTATGCCCCCCCTCAAAATCCTAACCCACAATGTAAGAGGTCTGAACTCTCCACACAAGCGTAGCCTCTTGGCTAGATCGCTTAAATCCCATAACCCCGATGTGGCCTTCCTTCAGGAGACACACTGGTCTTTAGATAATCCTCCCCGCTCAATATCTAAAGATTACACTGTTCTTGAACACACCTCCTTCTTAAAGAAAGCCAGAGGCACAGCAATCCTAATCCACAAAAGAATAGTTTATGAACAAATTCAAGTCCTAAAAGACTCGCAATCTAGATTTCTTATTCTAACATGTAAGCTGGACCATATTGACCACACTTTAGTTTCTATCTACCTCCCTAACTCACATCAACCCAAATACCTTAATCGGATTCTACTCACAGTTGACCGGATAAAAATAGGCAGAGTCTTGATAGCAGGGGACTTTAATATGACCTGGGACCCAACATTAGACAGGAAAAAAGTTACCCGCACAAAACATCCTATTCCCTCTGCTCAGCTTTCTCACAAGTTCAGACAAATTATAGCCCATTTTTCCTATTATGATATATGGAGATCACTCCACCCGAGGGATAGAGATTATACTCACTTTTCACATCCTCATAAAACATACTCCAGACTCGACTACGTCTTTTGCTCAGCAGAAACTCTTGACCAAGTAAAACACTCTAACATTTCCCTGTGCCCATGGTCTGACCACGACCTAGTTTCAGTGACTTTCCGCCCAACAGAACAATACAATGCAAGATCCTCCTGGCGCCTACCACATGATATCCTCCAGGATGCTGCATTTAAGGAAACTCTCAGAAAAGATATCATATTTTACTGCCAGTCCAATGATAACAACCAGGTTAGGGATGACACACTTTGGGGTGCAGCAAAAGCCACATTTAGAGGCCTTATACTCAAGAGGCAAGCACACCTAAAAAAAACTCTCTGGCCTTCCCCTCTCCAAATCTCATATTGAACTACGCCGTCTAGAACTCCTTAACAGACACACACCCTCGGATAGTATCATAGCCCAAATTATAAAGATCAAAAATCATATCAATCAGCTAGAACTAAAACGTACCCAAGTAAATCTATTTAAATTGAAACAGATCACCTACCACAAGAGTAATAAAGCAGACACACTTCTGGCTAACAAGCTTAAAAACAGAGCGAGCACTTCAAGAATCCACCATATTCAATCGGGGAATCAGATTTATCGTAAGCCTTCAGACATTGGTGCGTGTTTCGAAAAATTTTACTCGAATTTATATAATTTAGAAAACAATACAGGATACTCGCTAGCCCCTTCCAATAATATTTGCTCCTTTCTAGGAAGCTTAAATCTCCCCTCATTGTCTTCAGATGACCAAGAAGCACTCTCATCCCCCTTCACTCTTAGAGAAATCAAACACGTAATAACACGCTTAAAATCCTTTAAAACACCAGGCCCAGATGGCTATTCAGCAGTTTTCTATAAAACATATCTAAATGAACTATCCCCACTACTCCTAAGATTCTTTAATCAAGCTAGAGATCAGGGAAGCTTCAGCAGGGAATTCTTAGAAGCCACGGTGATAACTATCCCCAAACCACAAAAAGACCCATCCTTCTGCTCCAATTATAGACCAATTTCTTTGATTAATTTGGACGTAAAAATCTATGCTAAATTACTAGCCACTCGCATCTCTAAACTACTCCCGCAACTCATAAACTTGGATCAAGTAGGTTTCATCCCACATCGCGAAGGGCCTGACAACACTAGGCATCTGCTAAACATTTGCTCAGAATCTACTAGACTTAATAGGCCATTCTCTGTAATCTCGTTAGATGCAGAGAAGGCTTTCAACCGCGTTCGATGGTCTTACTTATGGGAGGTCCTCAAGACCTTTGGCTTCCCAGACCAAATTATCAAGGCGATACAGGCTCTTTACTCTACTCCCTCAGCGGTAGTCAGGGGTCTAGGCTTCGTCTCGTCCCCCTTCTCAATATCCAATGGCACCAGACAGGGGTGTCCACTCTCACCTCTCCTCTTTGCCCTTGCGATCGAACCGTTAGCAGAACAAATCAGACAAGATAAGAAAATAGATGGCGTTCGCCTGCATGGCACTATTCATAAAATAGCGCTCTTTGCCGACGACATAACAATATTTTCTTCAGACCCTTTATCTTCATTCCCGAGACTGAAGGAAATCCTAGAATCCTTTGGCTACATGTCCCTTTACAAATTAAACTTAGATAAAACAGAAATTTTCACCTGGGGATTCCCTCAAGACACAGCTGATGCCCTCACAACCCAATATAGAGTCCACTGCACCAATAATTACATATCACACTTAGGGGTCAAGATATCGAATAATATCCCCCAGATGATTAAGGACAATTATTTACCACTCTTAGCTGAATTGCGCACCCTGAAAGATAAATGGGATTACACCTACATTTCATGGATAGGCAGACTAACGGCCCTCAAAATGTCATTCTTACCCAAAATTACCTATTTGTTTAGATGTCTTCCTTTCCGTATCCCGAGGTATTTACTACACCAATTTCAGAGCGAGTTCACGAAGTATATATGGCAACATAAACCCCCTAGAGTAGCACATAAAATTCTCCAAAGCCCCCTTCACAGAGGGGGCATAGCTTCCCCTTCGATAATAAGGTACTATGAAGGAGCTATGCTTACTCATATATCGCAATGGGGAGCGAAGGAATCTCCTAGTAAGTGGAAAACCATAGAACAAGCTTCACTCCCGAACCATATATATTTACCTGACCTGATCTGGATCCCTACCCATTTAAGAAGGACCACAGATATTAGCAATACCATAATCCGAGAATGTCTCACTATGTGGGATAAGCTGAGACATTACCCACATATCGCCCCACACCCTTCACCTATCACTCCCTTGACGGGTCTCCTTCGAGGCCTACCTGACTCTCACCCCTACAGTTGGTCCCAAGTAGGAATACAGACAGTTACTGACCTCTTGGTTACCTCACCAACCCCGCGCTACATTACACTCTCAGAATTAAAGACTGACATTACTCTACCCAGACATATGACTTTTGAATATACAAGGCTGAAGGGCTTTCTTCTCAGCTGGGGCTTCAAACCCGAACTACATCGACCTTGAACACTCTGGGAAACGACTTGGCAACAAGGTAGTAAACTAAACAGACCCCTCTCAACACACTATACCCTAAAAGGAAACTCAGACTCTGAGAATAAGCTTCCTCACTTGTCCAAATGGGAATCATTCCTGAATGTGACTATACCCCCACAGGCATGGCAACATGTAATCTCCCTCACCAAAAAAGCAATACACTGTGTCACCCTTTTCGAAACATACTATAAACTCCTAATGCATTGGTACCTTACCCCTGCTAGACTTAACAAAATGTTTGACTCTGCATTCCCTTTCTGCTGGCGTAATTGCGGTAAAAAGGGAGACTCTCTACATATATGGTGGGATTGCCCCAGGCTGAGGCCCTTATGGAATACCTGCTTCCGTACACTAGCGGGGTTAGGCATAGTGCTCCCTATGACTCCCTCCAACGCCCTTCTTCACATTGGTATTCTTAAACTACCTAAACACCAAGCTTATCTGTCTATATATCTCCTAACAGCCACTAAAGCGGCCATAGCCAAAGCATGGAAATCCAAGACTCCTCCAAAATGGTCATACATCTTAAATTATATGGCATTTATTCACAACATGGAGAAGCATATTTTTTATTCATTAAATAACTCTGACCTGTTCGAACTAGTGTGGGCAGATTGGCAATCCCGTTATGACACTACTTGGTCCCCGAATTCTGGGGCAAACACACATTATATATATCTAACTTGTCTTCCCCTTGAGCAAGAACCTTTTCTCTACTTATAACGCTTCTATTATTCTGTTCCCCCCTTCCTCCCCTTCCCCACCCCAACTAATCTACTTCTTATGATAAGAACTATGTTATGCTTATCTTCCATTTCACGCATATGCTTCAACCTGAAATGATGAGATTGTCTAAATTTTCTGTTTGTATACGAGTTAGGAGCCTCTGTGCTCCAAGTACATTCTTTATGTTATCTATGTAACTGAGAATATCTTGTTTCAATAAAAATCTTTAAAAACTTAAAAACAAAAAAAAAAAAAAAAAATTATATATGAAATAATTTTTTATAATATAAAAAAAGGGTTTATTTTTGAACTGCGTCATCATTTTGACGAATCCAGGACAATATTATTTTCTGAGTGTTACTTTGACTATATTAGTATATACAATTGCAAAACGTTAAAAAAGTAAGCATGCAGAACTGAGTTAGTGGATTAAAATTTAACTATATTACTATATACACTTAAAAGGTTAGAAAAGTTAGCATACAAAAATGAGTTAGTAGAGTAAAATATAACTATATTAGTATATACCATTGAAACATGCAGAACTAAGTTAGTAGAATCAAATATAAATATATTACTATATACCATTGAAACATGTTAGAAAAGTAAGCATGCAGAACTGAATGTTTTGAAAACAAAAAATTACTTGGAATAATTAAATTTATTTTTTTATTCCAAATTTTTTTTATATATATGTTTATAGATATGAGAAGTAGGAGAATGAAGTGTAAACACCCACCACGCTACCTAAGGTCAATGTTGGTGCAAACACCCAGAAGTGAAGCTCTTTCTCCACCTTTGCCAATAACACTATTGGATATTGAATTATCTCCAAATCCATATGAAATTTTTCATAAAAAGACACAGACAGGTAATGACTTATTATTTAACTTTTAAATCATATATTTTAGGTTTTGGCTTAAAAAGTTTTAGCATGCAATATTAATCAAGTTGCTAATTTACTTCTATTATCATTTTTTTCCTCATTATCTTTCTATCTTTATTTGAAAAAGAAGGCATCTAAGCTAAGGAGCCAGCCAATTTTTTGTTGAGCACCATGGACAGCACTTTTTGATTGGTTCTGTCCAATTAGCAAGTACAACACAGTTGGTTCACCAAAAATGGGCTGGCATCTAAACTTACATTCTTGCTTTTCAAATAAAGATACAAAAAGAATGAAGTAAAATAGAAAGTTTATTTAAATTGCATGCATCTGAATCATGAAACTTAGAAATTGGGTTCAATGTCCCTTTTAATGATTATTATTATAGTTTTAAATAATATATCCTAGGTTTTTGATTTAATAGTTTTCTATCTTTATCTTTGTAATTAAGTTCATAGATATTACCATGGAAGACATGGAAAATAGTATGGAAATGGAAGAATTTCAAAATCCTTATAGTGTGCCAATATTTGAAGCCTTGAGTTCAGATGATACTCAACCAAGGATAGAAGTTTTACCAACAATGATGGTAGATAAAGGTATGTTTCATACTCAGTAATCTTAAATCTAAGAAAATCAAAGTTTTAACTAATACATATTGTATATTTCATATAGGAGTTGGCTCAGATGAAAGCTTTAAAGGAGTGGACATAAGTGTAGAAGCTAATATAGTAAATAACCTAGATAACAGCACATCAGGAGGTAATATTTGTGATGAAAAACCCTATCATACATTGCATATGTATATGAAAATTGAATTAAAATTTGCTTTGCATTTATTTTTCTACAGATTTATCTTCAAAATCAACTATTGAAACTGCAGACAAAAGTACTCAGAGTTGTCTTGAAGATCATGTTAAACGAAAAATTTCTAAAATTAGGGCAACTTTGGGAATGTTAATGGAGCAAGTAGATTTTTTATACCGTAAATATGTTATTTGATTTCATTTTTTGTTTTGTCATGATGATTGTCAGAAGAATGACAATTAATAACTGAGAAAAACTTTTGTGTTGAAGAATCAAAAGTGATTTTGAATTTATGTAAATAAACTTTTTTTTTGGGCATAAAAAAATTTGTCTTTATTAAATAATAACATTTTAAACTTAAAGAACACAAAAACTAACTTATTAAACAATATATCGATGAAAAAAAATTAACAGTGACTAATATAGTGTTATAAATAATAAATTAAATGTTCACTCCAGACGTGGCCTCTTTGGGTCTGTTGTACCCTCCCTTTCACTGACAATAGCCAACAGAGATTGTAATGTCCTTTCACTGATGGTTAAAGCTCTGTTAATTTGCTGTTTTTTCTCTTCATCCATCCGCCTCTGCCACTGGAACATTTCTCTTTGCAGCTGTAATTTCTGCATTTCAATCTCATTCCTTTGCATTTCTAGTTCAACATTTTTTTCTGACAGAGCAGCCCAGCGGTCAATATTAGTGTTAATCATATTTTGCATTTCTCTGTGGTCCACTCTGTATTGCCTTGCAAGTGTCAACATTTCCCTCAATCCAACATCGGCCAATAGTCCTTCTGCCGGTGTATTGTCAATATTTAGACCACCTGTTTGCAGTGCAATTGGTGGTGCCTGTGTTTCAACAGGTTCCTCAAGGTTTTCCGGTGTGTGAATTTCATCTGGTTGCGCATCTCCAAAATCTTCAAGAATATCTGGAGTCTCACTTCCATCATGCCCTCCTGGTGGTTCATCTTGAATGGGATTTTCCACTATCGGCATGAGATTGATAGTGATCTCCCTTGATGAGTTTTCTTCTTCTAGATCAAGACATAACAAATTGTTAGTAAATAAAAATAAAATGTTCTAAAAACACTTGCAGAAATAGAATAGAAGGAGAGAGCAGATACAACCGTCATACACCAATTTAAGTTATATTATATATGTGATACATACCATCAAATAATGGAGATGAATGTCCAGTCAATCGCTGGAAAAGACGTCCCAAATCACCTATAAAAAAATAAATAAAATAAAAATAAATAAATAAATAAAATAAAAAGGTTTTTTAGTCAATGTAACCATATATTCAAACGCTATTACATTCAGTGAAATTTCTATTTGGAAAATTATTAATGGAAATGTACTTTGCAATTAACTGGACACTGAAGCAAAAATAATATTTTGGAGAATAAGATATATAGGATGGAATTTCAATCAACTTTCTAATGTAATACTATGATCAATTCTCAAAAAGAAAATAATGATAACATTTAAACCCATTAGAAAGTTGCTTACAATTGCATGCATGCTCTACACGAATCCACATTTAAAAAAAATTGTACAGTGTCCCTTTCATAAAAATCTATGATCATTGCTATTTGTCCTTCAAATTACATTCCATCTGTAAAAGATCTCGAACTAGAATATGCCAATAATGACATTTGACATTTAAAAAAAAATAAAAAAAAAAAATTGATAGATAAAAGAGATAAAACACACAACATTTAAATTATTCATTTGTAAAGTACTTACCAGTTGCTCTACCAACACCAGTTTCTGGAGTGCTGGTCCTTACATCAGGAAGTGTGTCTGCCGAGGAAGTTGTGTGTGTAACATTAGATGTGGAGCGTATTAATTGTCCATGTGTAAAACTGGCCGAAGGTCTGGAAACAGCTGAACTGGGTGGTCTGTAAACCGCAGAAGATGAAGTAGAACAAGTGGGCACTTCGTTACTCCTCACAGGCTCTGCTTGTGTTGTTGGCGTTGCTTTAAAAAAAATAAAAAAAAATATGTTAGGTTTATTTTTATTTCTAGTTGAAACTGAAAGCTAAAAGTGTTAATAATAATAATCACAGCAGTGAATGAAGGCTCAATCATTAAAGGGACATGCCACCCACCTTTTTTATTTTATGATTTAGAAAGAGAATGCAGTTATAAACATCTTTATAATTTACTTATATGATCTAATTTGTTTAATTCTCTTGATATTCTTTGTTGAAAAGCATTTGATTGCTGCACAAAGAAGCCTCGTGTGATTGGCTCAACATGTGTATTTATTTTTCTTCAACTAAGAATATCTAGAAAATGAAGCCAAAGAAATAATGGAAGTCATTTGTAATGTTGTTTAAATTTCTATTCTCTATCTGAATCATTAAAAAAAGATTTTGGGTTTAGTGGCCCTTTAAAGGGACATGAACAAATAAAATTTCCTTTACAAATTGCATAAGAAAATGCTTTTTCAAAAATATTTAATTGTATTATGTTTTTGCCTTCATTGGATTTTTATACTTTGATGAAAAGCAAATCTATACAGGCACAGTAAATAATCATTGGTTGATGCACATAGATGGTTCATGTGACTGCGTCAACTATGTGCATAGCTATATCTGAAAAAAGTATATGTTTATAAAGCGGAGAACAATTTTGAAAGATGTTAAAAATAATATTCTATAGTCAAATAACGCAACATGGAAGTCAATAGATCAGAAATTTAAGAAGGCATGTGATCTGGGGTTAGTCTCATGATTAATGTCGGACATACCATGTTACACAACATCAATATTTTTTTAATAGTTTCAAATTACATTATTTCTATTGTCATTATCTCTTTAAGGTTTCTATGCAATACTGGTTTGAAAAGAAACACATGGGTGTTATCTTTAGGGATCACTATATTAATAATCAACAAATCTTTAGTTCCGTTAGACCTTTAAAAAAAGGCAGTATAACAACCCTATTATTGTACAATCCCTTATACATATATGCAACATAAATGATTACAGTATTTGGGGCCTAAATGGCTTGTACAATCCCTTATACATATATGCGACATAAATGATTACAGTATTTGGGGCCTAAATGGCCTATATAGATTCAGATACTGAAGCGTAAGAAGTCAAATAATGTTATTTTAAAGAAATATATATTGGAGACAATGACCTATCATAATTTAAAAAAAAACATTTGCGTCAATTATGTTGTACATTTACCTCTTAAATCACTCTCACAATCATCCGTTATGCCAGTGATGATCTCTGGTTCCAGACGCTGAACAAGCTTCTGCTCATAATCATTGAGGTCTGCCACATATGCTGGTCCACCTCCGGTAGCACGTGCCGAATTTTTTTCTCTGGCCAATTTAGCTTTGGCGAAACGTTTAATGTTGTTGTAACGCTTCTTCAGCTGATCGACATCCTTTTTTCCTGGACCCTGGGCACTAACAGCGTCGCTGATCCTTTGCCAGATCTGCTTCCTCCTAGAAAAATTTGTCTGTTTGACACGACATCCAAACAAATAATCATAAGAGTCAATAATCATGTCAATCAAAACGACGTTTTACTGATGAGAAAAGTGAGGATTCTTGGATTTTGAAGCGGTTTCAGATCCAGATGAAGCCATATCGAATTTGTAAATAAAGATCACAAAAAAGAGCGCTCTGTAATTACTCTCCAAAAATTTTGGAACAATAATAAAGTTGTTTAGAAAAGTTGTACATTTATAGGAGCAAAATTCTATTCCCGCGACTACTATGACGTTCATGACACCTTACATGTCACGTGTTAACAATTGGCCAGACAATTCAACTGAAAGTTAAGTACATCAGCTTAGTCGCGGCGAGCGAGGCGTCAAATTGATCAATATTCCGCCACTGCTCGCGGCGGGCTAGACGTGTCTATTTATTGTGGGATTATTAGTACATAGCAACAGCGGACACGATTTCGCCCGCGGCGAGTAACGGCGAGTTTAGCCGCGTCTAAAATGACGGATGAATTGACGGCTTAGTACATGGAGCCCACAGTATGCATGCTTATACTTTTCAGAGGTCCGATATATATTGTTTTACAGGTATGTACAATCCTTGTTTTATTGATGGCATGTAATCTAATTTTCTGAGATTGTGGATTTGGGGTTTTCATGAGCTGTAAACTATAATCATCACAATTATGACAAATCACGGCTTGAACTATCTTGCTTTGCATGTAATGAGTCTATCTCATATATTAGTTTCACCTTTTAAGTTGCATTAGTGAAATAAATTAACTTCTGCACGATATTCTGATTTTTCGAATATATATATATATATATATATATATATATATATACCTACAGTATATATGTATATATAATCATGTATTTTTATATATATATATATATATATATATATATATATATATATATATATATATATATATATACAGGGAGTGCAGAATTATTAGGCAAATGAGTATTTTGACCACATCATCCTCTTTATGCATGTTGTCTTACTCCAAGCTGTATAGGCTCGAAAGCCTACTACCAATTAAG
Organism: Bombina bombina; assembly: GCF_027579735.1. Lineage (NCBI taxonomy): Eukaryota > Metazoa > Chordata > Amphibia > Anura > Bombinatoridae > Bombina > Bombina bombina. Next base: position 446,748,682 of record NC_069503.1, read on the forward strand.
CATATTAGGTGATGTGCATCTCTGTAATGAGAAGGGGCGTGGTCTAATGACATCAACACCCTATATCAGGTGTGCATAATTATTAGGCAACTTCCTTTCCTTTGGCAAAATGGGTCAAAAGAAGGACTTGACAGGCTCAGAAAAGTCAAAAATAGTGAGATATCTTGCAGAGGGATGCAGCACTCTTAAAATTGCAAAGCTTCTGAAGCGTGATCATCGAACAATCAAGCGTTTCATTCAAAATAGTCAACAGGGTCGCAAGAAGCGTGTGGAAATACCAAGGCGCAAAATAACTGCCCATGAACTGAGAAAAGTCAAGCGTGCAGCTGCCAAGATGCCACTTGCCACCAGTTTGGCCATATTTTAGAGCTGCAACATCACTGGAGTGCCCAAAAGCACAAGGTGTGCAATACTCAGAGACATGGCCAAGGTAAGAAAGGCTGAAAGACGACCACCACTGAACAAGACACACAAGCTGAAACGTCAAGACTGGGCCAAGAAATATCTCAAGACTGATTTTTCTAAGGTTTTATGGACTGATGAAATGAGAGTGAGTCTTGATGGGCCAGATGGATGGGCCCGTGGCTGGATTGGTAAAGGGCAGAGAGCTCCAGTCCGACTCAGACGCCAGCAAAGTGGAGGTGGAGTACTGGTTTGGGCTGGTATCATCAAATATGAGCTTGTGGGGCCTTTTCCGGTTGAGGATGGAGTCAAGCTCAACTCCCAGTCCTACTGCCAGTTTCTGGAAGACACCTTCTTCAAGCAGTGGTACAGGAAGAAGTCTGCATCCTTCAAGAAAAACATGATTTTCATGCAGGACAATGCTCCATCACACGCGTCCAAGTACTCCACAGCGTGGCTGGCAAGAAAGGGTATAAAAGAAGAAAATCTAATGACATGGCCTCCTTGTTCACCTGATCTGAACCCCATTGAGAACCTGTGGTCCATCATCAAATGTGAAATTTACAAGGAGGGAAAACAGTACACCTCTCTGAACAGTGTCTGGGAGGCTGTGGTTGCTGCTGCACGCAATGTTGATGGTGAACAGATCAAAACACTGACAGAATCAATGGATGGCAGGCTTTTGAGTGTCCTTGCAAAGAAAGGTGGCTATATTGGTCACTGATTTGTTTTTGTTTTGTTTTTGAATGTCAGAAATGTATATTTGTGAATGTTGAGATGTTATATTGGTTTCACTGGTAAAAATAAATAATTGAAATGGGTATATATTTGTTTTTTGTTAAGTTGCCTAATAATTATGCACAGTAATAGTCACCTGCACACACAGATATCCCCCTAAAATAGCTATAACTAAAAACAAACTAAAAACTACTTCCAAAACTATTCAGCTTTGATATTAATGAGTTTTTTCGGTTCATTCAGAACATGGTTGTTGTACAATAATAAAAGTAATCCTCAAAAATACAACTTGCCTAATAATTCTGCACTCCCTGTATATATACTGTATAGGTATAGATATATTGTAACAAAATACTATGATATATGTAAAAATTAGTATTTATGAATAAAGTACATATTCTGCTATATGAAGACTGTTTGAATATGAAATATTAGTATTTTCATATCAGGTTAGCGCACGTGAGAATGTGTGATAGTTTTTTACACGTGTAGGGTGTTAGATTTTTACCCCCATTTGATTTGCTCTATTCAAAGTTCGTCGTTTTGAACGCATTGGGTTAGCGCACAACACAAAACTTGCACGTTCAAAAACCTTCTTTCTAGTTAGCATGTGCACCTTAAATAATGCTCCAATTGTAATCTGGTCCATAGAGGGGCACAAAAAAGTGTGAGAAGAGAAACAAAAAGAAAAACATTAGATACTCATAATGACAGAAACTGCAGTGAGACTGAGAATGTGCTAGAGAGATGAATATAACAGTTAAATCTCCTTTTTATACCTTTACATAGCTAACATTGCATTATACTGCTTTTAACTATTTGACTTTTTTTTTTTAAATGATCTTTATTGAAAAATTCAACAATACAATATTTTGTATTTTTTTGGATGATCACTTCTGCCGCTCCGGATGTCCTCTTGGGTTCCATCGCTGCTCGGCTGAGTGAAGACGACTCAAGGTAGGATGATCTTCAGGGGATTAGTGTTAGGTTATTTTAAGGGGGGTTTGGGTTAGATTAGGGGTATGTGGGTGGTGGGTTTTAATGTTGGGGGGGGTTGTATTTTTCTTTTACAGGCAAAAGAGCTGAATTCTTTGGGGCATGCCCCACAAAAGGTCCTTTTAAGGGCTGGTAAGGTAAAAGAGCATTGAACTTTTTTAATTTAGAATAGGGTAGGGCATTTTTTTATTTTGGGGGGCTTTGTTATTTTATTAGGGGGCTTAGATTAGGTGTAATTAGCTTAAAATTGTTGTAATATTTTTAAAATGTTTGTAACTTATTTTTTTATTTTTTTTAACTTAGCTTTTTTATTTTTTGTACTTTAGTTAGTTTATGTAATTGTATTTAATTGTAGTTATTTGTAGTTAATTTATTTAATTAATGTAATGATAGTGTAGTGTTTAATTGTAACTTAGGTTAGGATTTATTTTACATGTAATTTTGTATTTCTTTTAGCTAGGTAGTTATTAAATAGTTAATAACTATTTACTAACTATTCTAACTAGCTAAAATAAATACAAAGTTACCTGTAAAATAAATATAAATCCTAAGATAGCTACAATGTAATTATTGTAGCTATCTTAGGGTTTATTTTACAGGTAAGTATTTAGTTTTAAATAGGAATAATTTATTAAAGTATAGTGTAGTGTTAGGTGTAATTGTAACTTAGGTTAGTTTTTATTTTACAGGTTAATTTCTCTTTATTTTAGCTAGGTAGGTATTAAATAGTTAATAACTATTTAATAGCTATTGTACCTAGTTAAAATAAATTGAAAGTTACCTGTATAATAAAAATAAATCCTAAGATAGCTACAATATAATTATTATTTATATTGTAGCTATATTAGGGTTTATTTTACAGGTAAGTATTTAGTTTTAAATAGGATTAACTTAGATAATAAGAGAAATATTATTTAGATTTATTTAATTAATATTTAAGTTAGGGGGGTGTTAGGGTTAGTTTTAGACTTAGGTTTAGGGGTTAATAATTCTATTACAGTGGCGGCGGTGTAGTGGGGGGCAGGATAGGGGTTAATAAATTTATTATAGGTGGCGACGGTGTAGGGGGGGCAGGATAGGGGTTAATAAATTTTATATAGGTTGCAGCGGGTTCAGGGAGCAGCGGTTTAGGGGTTAAACTATTTATTTATTTGCGGCGAGGTGCAGGATCAGCAGGATAGGGGTTAATAACTTTATTATAGAGGGCGACGGTATAGGGGGGGCAGGATAGGGGTTACTAGGTATAATCTAGGTGGCAACGGTGTCCGGGAGCGGCGGTTTAGGGATTAATACATTTATAAGAGTTGCGGCGGGGTCTAGGAGCGGCGGTTTAGGGGTTAATACATTTATTATAGTTGCGGCGGGGTCTAGGAGTGGCGGTTTAGGGGTTAGTAACTTTATTTAGTTGCGGGGGGCTCCGGGGGCGCCGGTATAGGGGGTAGAACAGTGTAGTTTAGTGTGGGTGCTTAGTGACAGGCTAGCAAAAAAGCTGTAAAAAAGCCGAAGAGCAGCGAGATCGGATGAGTGATAACTCTCACAGTCCGCTGCTCATCGCCCCGTACTTGGTGCGCAGCTTTTTCACAGCTTTTTTGATAACTTAGGCGCATTTTTGTAGGTCCGCGGTGGCGATGTGAGGCGAGCTTAGGCGGGCGTATTGGGCCGGTGAAGGCAGGAAAAGTAGACATGTTGATAACTAGGCCCCTAACTGTTAAAAAAAAATATTCAAATAAATAGTTAAAATGTTATAAGGTTTAACAGGTATATGATATATGACAAGGTATTTGAATGGAAAGCAATATAATGGATATATACATATTCATGTGTATGTATGTATCTATACATATGTATTGCATATATGTGAATACATGTGTATTTATAAAAACATTCAAGAAAAAAACCTATCCGGCACAACTCATAAATGTGCACAATCCTAATAAGAATGATAATGAAAAGGTGGAGGAACCTAATTTCCATCATAATGTTTATTTACAAAGGTAGAAAGACTAAAAAAGGATATTGGTAGTGCAGGAGCACTAGAAAAGCTCTAAGGGTTATATTGAATTATGAAAGCGCTCCTGCACTACCAATATCCTTTTTTAGTCTTTTAACCTATTAGTGATTTTGGGGAAGATCACTTGTAAAGGAGCATAGGGGTTAGCCATTGGGCGCTACACTTACTATTTGTAAATATTTACAAAGGTAGTGCACCCAAAATAGACTCAAAAAACTAAATGCGAGCAATACAAAATCTGAGGAAAATGAGCAGGTGATAATGAATCACAATCATTTCTTCAGGGTATCCCTATCTGCCAACTATGTTAAATGATCCAAAAATATAGGCACTGAAATTTCCATACTTAGGTATCAAACTGTGACAGGCGATAAAGTCACTATTAAGCTGTGTAACAGTACCTTATATTACCAGGAGGGATTAGGCTTTTATATCCCTTGTATTGCAGCAAAAGGTTTATATCAGCAATCCTCCTAGAATGATATAGTTCCAGAGGGGAAGGTATTAAACATACACGCTCACTGGACCTCCGTTGAGTAGTTGGCAAATACTTATTTCGGTCCTCCCAAAACTTCCCCTATATCCACTCACTGGATTGTCACTGCTGAAAATAGTGTCATATGGTCCTCCAAGAGCTGACACATACGGTAACTCACCGGACTTCTAGTAATAGACACTGCTGGCGTCAATCAAGCTATTTGCCGCAAATCTCTGTGCTGAATTTTCCTCAAGGTTCAATAAATGCCACACTCTCCATCAGAGGCGTGATCTCATAGCACTATGCACGTTTCACCCTTCACAGGGTATTTGGGCTTTCTCAAGCTTCCACGTCAAGGTCTCTCCCGTTCTGGGTCCTTAATACAGCCAAACAATGCATGCTCTCAATCAAACAAACTGGGAACCAGTCAAGGGTGCACAGGCTTATGTAATCTCCCATGAACAAATTAACACAAAACAGAGGAAATCTGGCCCTCTCTTAATCTTAGCTGTGTACTTGCGAACAATTGCCAGACGACTTCCTCTGTGTGTTGTGCTCATTTGTTTTGTAATTTCCCTATGGGCTTTGCACACAGACGTGTCTAGGGTTAACTGCCTGAGGCTCTGGGGATTGTGCAGCTACCTGTTAGTGCTATTGATCACCCAGGGCTGTGTATTTTGCAGGGTCATATGATGTGTACCCGGTCCAGTTTGAGAGTGCAGTCCACTTCTGTGTTTTGTATGTGTATAGGGAGATTACATAAGCCTGTGCACCCTTGGCTGGTTCCCAGTTTGTTAGATTGAGAGCATGCAGAGTTTGGCTGTATTAGGGACCCAGGGAGGGAGAGATCTCGACGTGGTTCCTGGGCTTGACCCATTTGGCCAGATGCGGTAGCTAACTCTTCCATTTTTGCTTTTAATCTTAGCTGAGAGCTTGCAAGCAAGTGTCAGACTTCCTCTGTGTGCTGTGTTATTTTTTTTTTGTAATTTCCCTATGGGCTTTGCACCCAGACTTGTCTGGGGCTAACTGCCTGAGGCTCTGGGTATTGTGCAGCTTCCTGAGAGTGCTATTGGCCACCCAGTGCTGTGCATTTTACAGGGTCATGGGTACCCGGTCCAGTTTGAGAGTGCAAAGTGTATATTGCAAAGTTGTTTTTTTTTTTACTATACATAATAGTTTTATGCCCCTATAAGTACATATCTACTCCACCATTCTGTAAAGTAGGACTCCTGTACATTACTTCTAAAACTTATACCCTCCAACATGATCAGTGACCTAAAACTAATTCTACCAGTTCTGGACATCTTCTTTTCACAAATGAATTAAAATGACTATAGGACACTTGCCGATAGTTTATAGATCTGCTAGCTATGATTTGTGTTAGCAATGGTAAAGCAATCCTCTTGTAAAAGGCCAATTTTAACAACAGTCTATGCTGTAAGTGACCTTTCAGTATTTCCCAGCTTTCCTTGCTGAAACTAACATATAATCTGCATTAAACGCCTCTAACAATTTATATGTAAAACAGTATTATAATAATTCATAATAGAACTATAATAAAACATTTGGAAGCTTAACCAACCATTTTAAGTCTTGTGACAGTAAATTATGAAAGATTCCTTTAAAAAAAAAAAATGTTTAAAAAAAATTATTTAATTATTATACTAAAACGAAAATACTTTTCATTGTAGTTTATTTCAAATGACTTCACACATGTTCAATCAACAAAATGAATTATGATTTTCTAACACAATTTTGGATTCCTCTTAAATCTCTATGATGTAGAAAGTCTTTGAATACAAATTAGGTTATGTATTAAACCTAATTATATATTATTATTTTAATGTGACCCATTTGAATTAAAAATCAATTATTCCTTTTGCTCAAATCCACTTTTGTTATTAAATAGGACAGTAATAAAGATAAAGAGAAGAAAAAAAAATGTGTAATATGCTTAAATAATTATTAAATAATTATCCATGAGTGATCCACATTGCATTTTTTTCTACAATATAATAGGTTGGTGACATTATATTTCTAGAGTGCATTGGGCCATGAATTAATTCTTCCCTCCAGACAATTCAACCACATTTATTGCATAATGTATTATTAAAATTCCTACAATCAGTGCATTGAATCTTCATTTTATGTTGTACACGTAAATGTGGCACAAAAAAGTAATTCAATAAAAGTTCTTCTGGCACAAACTCATTATTTTTAGCTTCCTGGGTTAAACAATCAGCTGTCATAGGGTCATCAACTTTATTTATGTATTTCTTTTTTATTTTTATAAATTACCAAAAGTTAACAGTAATGTAAGATACCTTCTGGGAGATAATGCACAAAATCTACATTTTGTTATTGCTTGCTCATTTTATTGAGACCTTGTCGTAGGAAAAAATGTTCCACCTGTTATTTGGTTCAAGTTAGGTGGTATTTAAAGGTAACAATAGATTAAACTGAAATGTATATCACATGCATGGCTCAGCTGTCTCATTAAAGGGACAGTCTAGTCCAAAACAAACTTTCATTATTTAGATAGGGCATTTCATTTAAAAAAAAAAAAAAAATGTTACTTCGATCACAAATTTTGCTTTGTTCTCTTGGTATTCTTAGTGGAAAGCTAAATCTAGGAGGTTCATATGCTAATTTCTAAACCCTTGAAGTCCGCCTATTAGCTCAGGGCATTTTGACAGTTTTTTACCACTAGAGGGAGTTAGTTCATGTGTTTCATATAGATTAAACTGTGCTCACGCACGTGGAGTTCCAGGGAGCCAGCTCTGATTGGCTAAAATGGATGTCTGTCAAAATAACTGAAATAAGGGACAGTTTGCAGAGGCTTAGATACAAGGTAATCACAGAGATAAAAAGTGTATTTATATAACTGTGTTGGTTATGCAAAACTGGGGAATGGGTAATAAAGGGATTATCTGTCTTTATAAACAATAAATATTCTGGTGTAGACTGTCCCTTTAAGGGCCCGACATTCTAAAGATGATCTAAGAAATCTTGTTGATATAACAAGGCCCTTTAAAAAAAAATAGAAACAGAAATTTTATTTTGAGAAATGTTTATGTTGCTATGTAGTATATTATTTATGTGAGACAGAGACTCCAACATTGCAATCAAGGTATAAAAAATATCTAAAAGATTTTGTGTGATTTCTCTCCATGCTGGCGAGATTTTGATCATCAGGGCCTAAGAAAAAGCCGAAGTCACATTATAAATACCAGTTGTGCACCCTTATGTGTGGGTCTTAAAGTGATGGTAAATCCTAGCGTTTGCGAAACACTAAGATTTACTATCGTAACAAATAAAGGGGACTTTCATTCATGAAGTATAAACTACTTCATTCTGAAAGCCCCTTTATTTGTTAGCAGTGTTCGCTGAGCTGCTAAAGGCAGCCTACGGCAGAATGCTATTTAGCTGAGAGTTGACGCTTCCACCTCTTAGCCAATAGCAGTGCGGGAAAAACAGCTTGGCTCTGCAAAATCCTATCTGTCTAGAACAACCACTGAGCCCTCCTTATCCACTGAGCATTGACTATATCTTTATTGTATTGAAGTTCGTGTAAGGCCTGTCTCTCTTTCCTAGATAGATTTGGTTTTGGGTGGTTAGTGAGCCCGCTAGGTTCTAGGCTAGAGGCTAAGGGGCCTAACTATCAAGCTCCGAATGGCGAGCCTGCCAGAAACAGCAGTTATGAAGCAGCGGTCACAAAGACCGCTGCTCCATAACCTGTCCGCCTGCTCTGAGCAGGCAGACAGACATCGCCAGAAATCAACCCGATCGAGTACGATCGGGTTGATTGACACCCCCTGCTGGCGGCTGATTGGCCGCAAGTCTGCAGGGGGCGGCATTGCACCAGCAGCTCTTGTGAGCCACTGGTGCAATGCTGAATACGGCGAGTCAGATCAGGTCCGCCAAGCCTCGATAAATAGAGGCCTATCTCTGTAAGATCATTCTCTACTCTCTTGTAGAAAGTTTCAAGGGTGGGTCCTCTGCTCTGTATTGCATAGAACTATGAGCAGTTTTTAAAGTCACTAAAACAGTTTACAGTTATTATATAGGTTTCTGTCCCTTCATTTACAAAAATAATTGCAAATGAAATTAAGCATCACTCTGTTGTTCTTTATTTAGAATGAATATAAAATATCTTTAAAGATATATCAAACTTATTTTTATGTATATAATATCAAAAAGTGACCGCACCACCTCCTCAGTCTAAAAGTCCGGTCCTAGACTCAATAATACTATAATAAAAAATAAATCCCAGCCACTGAGTCTTATAATATCTTTCAACAAAGAATTTTAATAGTATATAATGTAGCACACTGTGTAATAATGACATAGAAGGGTATTCGATGAAACTTCATTCTGATCCACACATACCCCATCTACCAAACACATCCGTACCAACCAGTCAGCAAAAATATGAAAATCACAAAAATAAAATAAAAAGAACAATAATCAACAAATTAAATAATCAAAGTAATAATAATACCCCCAGGGCGTCCCCAGGGAGTGAAGACAAGCACCACCTGCAACAATCAAGTGACTGTGTTAAATATAAACCAAACAGGACAGTTACTGTAAGAGTGCATCACATTGTAATCCAATTCTATCTGTTATACGCCAGTTGCAACTATATTCCGGTTACTTTGTTAATAATGAATTGGTGAAAAAGTCACAGCATGAAAGAAGTAGCTACAAACATTGTAATCCTTAATTGATAAGTCACGGAGAGACCAAAAGTTCACACACCACATATATAATCTGAAACTGCTTGAAGCTTGAAATGAATATATCAATGTTGTGTAGACATGTGCGATTCGTTTCGTACCAAATTCAAATTCGTCCGAATTTTGTAGAATTCGGAGCTTCGGGCCGAATCGAATATCCGAATGAAATGGTTTCCGAAAAAAACTAATCCGAATGAATTTGTTCCGAAAACTTCGAATCGTTCGGACGTATTCGTTGTGATTCGGATGTGTGTGGCGCATTGATTTTTTTATTTACAATTTTACATGTGACGCAGTTTGATTTTTAGTTACACGTAACTACTAATCCGAATGCATTTGTTCCGAAAAATTTGATTTGTTCCTATATATTAGTTTTCATTCCGTCGTGCGCGTGGCGCAGTTTTCAAATGATTTCTTCAAATAAATCTTATTATTAAATCCAAAGAACCACAAAATAGTTAGAAGAAAGTGAGATCTGAATGATTATGTAATTATTTATTGAACAAATGAAAATATTAAATATTTATTTTGGTTTTTGGACTATCATGGTATACTAGTAGTAATAACGAGTGACAACGAATCGATTCAAATTGATTAGTTTATTAAAATGAGTGTAGTGTCATATATCTTCTTGTCCAATCAAATCATTCATTTTTTTGGGGGGGTTGGATTCTGTCACAGTGATAGTTTTCTGGTCCAATAATTAATATTATTATAATTTTGTGGGTTGGATTACTGTCACACGCAGTGCAATGTGCTAGCTTTTCCTCAAGGGCTGTGCTTATCTGTGCTGTGTTAATCAGAAGGCAGACATTATCAGACTTCCATTCTGGTGTCAGCATTGCAGCAGAAGACAATCCCTGAACTTGTTGTTAAGTTGAACAGTTACAGAAGAAGAGAAGAAGGCACAGTGTCCTAGAGATTAACTTGTCTGCGTATTTGTGCTTATTATATTATTATTTTTGGCTGAAATTGTGACTCAAGGGAGAGGAGAAAGTTTAACAACAGTCAAATATATTATATTTTCTTATCTTATAGTTCTTTCATTAATAATTGATTGTTATTATTTAAAACTTCTCACTAGAGTACTAGTTAGTTAGTATAGTTAGTTAAAAATAAATATTCTAATTGTGTACTATTCTATTGATTGTGTTGTGTGACTTTTTGGAGTTCTATCTGTAATGAGCTGAGCTGAGCTCACTGCAATTATTTTGTTTTTTTTTGTTTAAGACAGAGATTTATTTATTTGCTGTGTGTGTGTGTGTGCTGTCTTAAACTTTAAAGTTAGATAACAGGCACACAGGTTGGTTGCTGAATGATGATAGCATTTATTTTTTATTTTTGAACACATCAGCAAAAGACACAGACATCACCCTTATTTACTCTTTGTGGATAAATCTATTATTTGTTTTGTGTGTGTGTGTGTGTGTGTATGTATACTATTCATTTGTAGTTTGATATCCCCACACAGAATTTAATAACAATTTTTTGTTTGTTTAACTGTAGTATAATTTATTTTCTGCGCTGTAAACGTATATAACATTACAGGCACATTTTTTATTTTTGCATAGGATTTTTTTTGGTGTGTGTGTATGTATACTAGTCATCATTTTTTATATATATCCACACACAATTTAATTTCATTTTTTTTGTCTGTTTAATTTATCAGAGTTGTATCTTTATTTGCTTTGCTGTCTTCCTATATTACATTACAGCAGGCACACTTGTCCTTTAGTTTTTTTTTTTTTTTTTTTTGGAACACATCAGCATCATCAGAACTAGACACATTATCCAATCTCTATTATTGGCTAAATCTATACTAATAAAATAATTAGTATTATTTATTTTTTCAATTTTTATTTTTAAATATATATAGACAACTACCTATTTATAATGGATAGTCCTCCCCCACCTCATGTTCCTCAAACAACCAGTAGCAGTGTTACAGTAACCACCAGTGACACTACATGTGTACCGTTACTGTCTGTGTCAAATCCTTCCACAGAATCCACATCCTCATTGCCAGGCACAGACATTTCTCATCCACCCTCCACACGTGAAACCTCATTTAGGTCTCACAATAGACCTGATACTACAAAGGAGAGGCAAATGAAGCAGCCTCAGGTAAAGTTTACTGGTTCAAGCAGAGCTAGCAGCAGCAGTAGTCAAAGCACTCGTAGACTCACTAGCGGTAGTACTAGTAGTCATCTGAGTCCACCCTCTAAATTTCAAAGGGCTGTAAGTAAAAATTCAAGGTCACAATCCTCTAGCAGGGTTGATAGGTCCTCCTCTGAGACCAGGAAGCAGTCCGCATTTCGTCGGCGTCTTAATTTTCCGGATCTTCCCCCCAAAACAACTAGTACAATCACTAGTGCCAGTTGTGTCACCACCTCTGCTATGTCCAGTTCTAGTACCGTGTTGCCAACTAAAATGTTTTACAGTAGAAACCAAACAGTACCAACGCAGGCTTTTTCCAGTGAACATTCATTTAAGCAGCCCAAACGTGAAGTATTTGAGTATGAGGAAGACAAAATTTCTCATGCTGATACTGCTGCCACCACCACTGCTACTGCCAGTGCCAACATTACTGATAGCCCATCTGCTATTGATATATGTGAAGAGGGCACCAGTAGTCACCAGGGAGAAGAGGGCTCCCCAACATATGTCGCTAGTGATAAATCCATGTTTACTGTCATGGATGAATCAGAATCATCTCATAATTTTGAACCAGATGATCAAATTCACTATTCACCTACCCATCATTCACAGTATTCTATAGATCTGTATTCCTCTCCGTCTCCAACATCGTCACCACGAGTGTCACTGAGCTCTCCAATAGCTTCTGTTGAGTCTCCCAGCCAGATTGTAGTTAGTGCACCCGCCACTACTGGTAGGCCACTAACCTCCTCCATTCCCGCCATCCCTTCAATGTTTAGGCCTCCTCCTGTTACATCACAGAGAGAAGGCCATGAAATAACAAAACGAAAAGAAGTTGCTACAGCATGTGCGGCCAAAGAAACTGTCACAAAAGATTCTTCATTGCACAGTGGCAAAGGTACCCGTCGTGCACAAGTGTGGCAGCATTTTGAGGCTATTGGTGATGGTCGCCAAGCCAAATGCAAATTGTGTGGTAGGGAAGTCAGCCGGGGTAGAGTGTTGGGGCATCTGACCAATTCAGGAATGAACCAACACCTTCGCACCCATCACAAGCCAGTGTTGTTAAGGGAAGAAAGTGGAGTCTCTGCTCCAGCCAGCACTACTAGGGGAATTACTACTAGCAGTGTCACAGTCACCACCAGTAGGAATCACAAGGGGCATGGTGATCATGCCTCTTCTGGTGCAGCTGCTATCAGTGTCAGCCAACATCCCATGAAATCCACCCAGCCCACAATGGAGCAATTTGGTGTACATTCCAGTCGCATATCAAGACAGCAGGTGCGAAAAATTACACGCCTCATTGGCCAGCTCATAGCGGTTGGAGGGGTTCCTTTAAATATGGTGGAAGGGGACCCCTTAAAACAACTTATGGAGGCAGTTGTACCCCATTATAAAGTTCCTTCTCGTACCACATTCAGTAGATCTGTAATTCCCTCACTTTACAGATCATGCGTTGTTGTTTTGAAGGAGGAGCTGGTAAAGGCTGCTGGACAGTCAGTGCACTTCACCACTGACCTATGGAGTGCTCCTAGTGGACAACATGCCTTCCTGTCTTTGACGGCACATTGGTGGCTGCCAAATGTGTCACCACCAGTTATATCAGCCAAAAGTTCAGGCTCAAAAACCTCAGACTCAGTGACTGGTGCAGTAGCCAAGGGGTACCGCTCATTTCTCCTGCATGCTGAGGTGATGGATCATCAGCACACCTCACAGAACATCCGACATGTACTGAGTAATATGGTGGCTCAGTGGCTAGGAGAGCAGGCAGGGACAAAGGCACAAATGGGTTTTGTTGTCACCGATGCGGCAGCCAATATGCTAAAGGCGCTACGGGATGGCGGGTTTGTGGGTATACGCTGTTCGGCACATGTACTGCATCTTGTTGTTAAGTTTGCCCTCGATCACGATACTGGAAGGTTGGCAACACTTTTTGAGTGTTGCCGAAAAATAGCTGGCCACTTCCATCATAGTGTCAAAGATAGCCATCTCCTTAGGCAGGAACAGAAAAATTTTGGACTTGCAAAGCACCGGCTCAAACAACATGTGAGTACTAGATGGAACTCCACATTAGATATGCTGGAGCGTATATTTGAACAGCAAAAGGCAATCCATGCAATGGCATACAAACATTCCATTGGCATTGACAGACCACTGGGCAGGGATGACTGGGCCATGATTGAACAGGTAGTGGCAGTCCTCATACCTTTTCGGGCGGTGACAGAAAATTTAAGTCAAGAGAACGCTAGCCTGGCACAAGTCATTCCCCTCTTCACTCACCTCTCTAACCTATTAGATAATTTCCTTACTAATAGGGAAGTATTGCCTGGTGGTAATCTTCATGATGATGTTGCTGCCCTTGTAAGGAGGTTGAAGGAGCAACTGACTCGGCGCGTAAAAGAGTGCATCGACAGTAGCCCTCACTATATGCTAGCCACACTTTGTGATCCTAGAGTAAAGGGAAAGATAGCACTCCGTACAAATACCTTGACTTCATGGCGGGACAAATTGATACAGAGGGTGCGTGATAGACAAAAAAAAATGTCACCTGTAGAGGAAGATGAAGAGATGACAGAGTCTGATAGTGAGACTCTGTCACTCAAAAGCTCTAGCACTGCTGCTTGTCCTCGTCCTACCACAGCAGCTACTTTTTGGGCTGATACACTGGGCACATTGGTTGGAGACATTAGAGATCCCCCGATGAAAGAGAGCAATGCTGCCGACACGGTTAAGCTTTACCTATCTCAACCTCCCCTGCCCCCCAGTACTGATCCCTTGACATTTTGGGATGAAAAGAGGTATTTGTGGCCTGTCCTGTCTGTGGTAGCCCAAGAGCTACTTTCCTGTCCCCCAACAAGCGTCCACAGTGAACGTGTATTTTCAATCACAGGAAATACACTTTCACCTCATCGTGCACAGTTGTCCCCCCATCTCCTGGAGCAGATTACATTTTTAAAAATAAATCTTCCAAAGCTGGGTTACCCAGCTCTCAGCTTTGATTCAGATTAAAAAGTGGATCATATAATCTCCTGCTGACCCACTTGTGCAGTGTGCCAGTCAGTACTGGACTGGGAATTAAAATCATCCCTGGAAAATTGGGCGAACAGCCCTATTTTCCGTCCACTCAGTATAATGCACACATGCATTTTGAGGCTATTGGTAATGGTCGCCAAGCCAAATGCAAATTGTGTGGTAGGGAAGTCAGCCGGGATAGAGTGTTGGGGCATCTGACCAATTCAGGAATGAACCAACACCTTCGCACCCATCACAAGCCAGTGGTGTTAAGGGAAGAAAGTGGTGTCTCTGCTTCAGCCAGCACTACTAGGGGAACTACTACTAGCAGTGTCACAGTCACCACCAGTAGGAATCACAAGGGGCATGGTGATCATGCCTCTTCTGGTGCAGCTGCTATCAGTGTCAGCCAACATCCCATGAAATCCACCCAGCCCACAATGGAGCAATTTGGTGTACATTCCAGTCGCATATCAAGACAGCAGGTCCGAAAAATTACACGCCTCATTGGCCAGCTCATAGCGGTTGGAGGGGTTCCTTTAAATATGGTGGAAGGGGACCCCTTTAAACAACTTATGGAGGCAGTTGCACCCCATTATAAAGTTCCTTCTCGTACCACATTCAGTAGATCTGTAATTCCCTCACTTTACAGATCATGCGTTGTTGTTTTGAAGGAGGAGCTGGTAAAGGCTGCTGGACAGTCAGTGCACTTCACCACTGACCTATGGAGTGCTCCTAGTGGCCAACATGCCTTCCTGTCTTTGACGGCACATTGGTGGCTGCCAAATGTGTCACCACCAGTTATATCAGCCAAAAGTTCAGGCTCAAAAACCTCAGACTCAGTGACTGGTGCAGTAGCCAAGGGGTACCGCTCCTTTCTCCTGCATGCTGAGGTGATGGATCATCAGCACACCTCACAGAACATCCAACATGTACTGAGTAATATGGTGGCTCAGTGGCTAGGAGAGCAGGCAGGGACAAAGGCACAAATGGGTTTTGTTGTCACCGATGCGGCAGCCAATATGCTAAAGGCGCTACGGGATGGCGGGTTTGTGGGTATACACTGTTCGGCACATGTACTGCATCTTGTTGTTAAGTTTGCCCTCGATCACGATACTGGAAGGTTGGCAACACTTTTTGAGTGTTGCCGAAAAATAGCTGGCCACTTCCATCATAGTGTCAAAGATAGCCATCTCCTTAGGCAGGAACAGAAAAATTTTGGACTTGCAAAGCACCGGCTCAAACAAGATGTGAGTACTAGATGGAACTCCACATTAGATATGCTGGAGCGTATATTTGAACAGCAAAAGGCAATCCATGCAATGGCATACAAACATTCCATTGGCATTGACAGACCACTGGGCAGGGATGACTGGGCCATGATTGAACAGGTAGTGGCAGTCCTCACACCTTTTCGGGCGGTGACAGAAAATTTAAGTCAAGAGAAGGCTAGCCTGGCACAAGTCATTCCCCTCTTCACTCACCTCTCTAATCTATTAGATAATTTCCTTACTAATAGGGAAGTATTGCCTGGTGGTAATCTTCATGATGATGTTGCTGCCCTTGTAAGGAGGTTGAAGGAGCAACTGACTCGGCGCGTAAAAGAGTGCATCGACAGTAGCCCTCACTATATGCTAGCCACACTTTGTGATCCTAGAGTAAAGGGAAAGATAGCACTCCGTACAAATACCTTGACCTCATGGCGGGACAAATTGATACAGAGGGTGCGTGATAGACAAAAAAAAATGTCACCTGTAGAAGAAGATGAAGAGATGACAGAGTCTGATAGTGAGATTCTGTCACCCAAAAGCTCTAGCACTGCTGCTTGTCCTCGTCCCACCACAGCAGCTACTTTTTGGGCTGATACACTGGGCACATTGGTTGGAGACATTAGAGATCCCCCGATGAAAGAGAGCAATGCTGCCGACACGGTTAAGCTTTACCTATCTCAACCTCCCCTGCCCCCCAGTACTGATCCCTTGACATTTTGGGATGAAAAGAGGTATTTGTGGCCTGTCCTGTCTGTGGTAGCCCAAGAGCTACTTTCCTGTCCCCCAACCAGCGTCCACAGTGAACGTGTATTTTCAATCACAGGAAATACACTTTCACCTCATCGTGCACAGTTGTCCCCCCCATCTCCTGGAGCAGATGACATTTTTAAAAATAAATCTTCCAAAGCTGGGTTACCCAGCTCTCAGCTTTGATTCAGATTAAAAAGTGGATCATATAATCTCCTGCTGACCCACTTGTGCAGTGTGCCAGTCAGTACTGGACTGGGAATTAAAATCATCCCTGGAAAATTGGGCGAACAGCCCTATTTTCCGTCCACTCAGTATAATGCACACATGCATTTTGAGGCTATTGGTGATGGTCGCCAAGCCAAATGCAAATTGTGTGGTAGGGAAGTCAGCCGGGGTAGAGTGTTGGGGCATCTGACCAATTCAGGAATGAACCAACACCTTCGCACCCATCACAAGCCAGTGGTGTTAAGGGAAGAAAGTGGTGTCTCTGCTCCAGCCAGCACTACTAGGGGAACTACTACTAGCAGTGTCACAGTCACCACCAGTAGGAATCACAAGGGGCATGGTGATCATGCCTCTTCTGGTGCAGCTGCTATCAGTGTCAGCCAACATCCCATGAAATCCACCCAGCCCACAATGGAGCAATTTGGTGTACATTCCAGTCGCATATCAAGACAGCAGGTGCGAAAAATTACACGCCTCATTGGCCAGCTCATAGCGGTTGGAGGGGTTCCTTTAAATATGGTGGAAGGGGACCCCTTTAAACAACTTATGGAGGCAGTTGTACCCCATTATAAAGTTCCTTCTCGTACCACATTCAGTAGATCTGTAATTCCCTCACTTTACAGATCATGCGTTGTTGTTTTGAAGGAGGAGCTGGTAAAGGCTGCTGGACAGTCAGTGCACTTCACCACTGACCTATGGAGTGCTCCTAGTGGCCAACATGCCTTCCTGTCTTTGACGGCACATTGGTGGCTGCCAAATGTGTCACCACCAGTTATATCAGCCAAAAGTTCAGGCTCAAAAACCTCAGACTCAGTGACTGGTGCAGTAGCCAAGGGGTACCGCTCCTTTCTCCTGCATGCTGAGGTGATGGATCATCAGCACACCTCACAGAACATCCAACATGTACTGAGTAATATGGTGGCTCAGTGGCTAGGAGAGCAGGCAGGGACAAAGGCACAAATGGGTTTTGTTGTCACCGATGCGGCAGCCAATATGCTAAAGGCGCTACGGGATGGCGGGTTTGTGGGTATACGCTGTTCGGCACATGTACTGCATCTTGTTGTTAAGTTTGCCCTCGATCACGATACTGGAAGGTTGGCAACACTTTTTGAGTGTTGCCGAAAAATAGCTGGCCACTTCCATCATAGTGTCAAAGATAGCCATCTCCTTAGGCAGGAACAGAAAAATTTTGGACTTGCAAAGCACCGGCTCAAACAAGATGTGAGTACTAGATGGAACTCCACATTAGATATGCTGGAGCGTATATTTGAACAGCAAAAGGCAATCCATGCAATGGCATACAAACATTCCATTGGCATTGACAGACCACTGGGCAGGGATGACTGGACCATGATTGAACAGGTAGTGGCAGTCCTCACACCTTTTCGGGCGGTGACAGAAAATTTAAGTCAAGAGAACGCTAGCCTGGCACAAGTCATTCCCCTCTTCACTCACCTCTCTAACCTATTAGATAATTTCCTTACTAATAGGGAAGTATTGCCTGGTGGTAATCTTCATGATGATGTTGCTGCCCTTGTAAGGAGGTTGAAGGAGCAACTGACTTGGCGCGTAAAAGAGTGCATCGACAGTAGCCCTCACTATATGCTAGCCACACTTTGTGATCCTAGAGTAAAGGGAAAGATAGCACTCCGTAGAAATACCTTGACCTCATGGCGGGACAAATTGATACAGAGGGTGCGTGATAGACAAAAAAAAATGTCACCTGTAGAGGAAGATGAAGAGATGACAGAGTCTGATAGTGAGACTCTGTCACCCAAAAGCTCTAGCACTGCTGCTTGTCCTCGTCCCACCACACCAGCTACTTTTTGGGCTGATACACTGGGCACATTGGTTGGAGACATTAGAGATCCCCCGATGAAAGAGAGCAATGCTGCTGACACGGTTAAGCTTTACCTATCTCAACCTCCCCTGCCCCCCAGTACTGATCCCTTGACATTTTGGGATGAAAAGAGGTATTTGTGGCCTGTCCTGTCTGTGGTAGCCCAAGAGCTACTTTCCTGTCCCCCAACCAGCGTCCACAGTGAACGTGTATTTTCAATCACAGGAAATACACTTTCACCTCATCGTGCACAGTTGTCCCCCCATCTCCTGGAGCAGATGACATTTTTAAAAATAAATCTTCCAAAGCTGGGTTACCCAGCTCTCAGCTTTGATTCAGATTAAAAAGTGGATCATATAATCTCCTGCTGACCCACTTGTGCAGTGTGCCAGTCAGTACTGGACTGGGAATTAAAATCATCCCTGGAAAATTGGGCGAACAGCCCTATTTTCCGTCCACTCAGTATAATGCACACATGCAATTTTTCACAAAGGTGAGATTACTGTGATACTCCTTCCCCACAATATTTTTTTTCCAAATTATAGTATATAATTTTTTAATTAATTTTTTCAACATATTCTTGCTATATGCACTGTAAAGCCCAATTACATCCATTAATCAGCACTTTAAATTCTAGCTTTTCTAGCCATATCTGCTCCCGCCCAACAATACATTTACTGGTATCCCGTTAGGCTAATCCGGCTTTGCTGGTTGTCATTACATGACAAATCAATCATCATGGCTCCTAAAGCAAAAGATCTCTTATTTGGATGATATTTTTTAGTTAGCTAGAGGTCATCAATAAAGTAACTTCCCAAATTCAAAATTTTCTACCCCTCTTTGAGACATAATATATTTTATTCCCACTACAGCAGGGTATCCATCCAAAATGTAAAACAAATTACAAATAATTTAAACTTAAAAACTAAGGCCCAAAAATCCCATTATTTTGATTTATATTAGTAATTTGAAGGTAACGTCATGTGACCTTCAACCTTAAATATTTCATAATAAACATTGAAATGTTATGTGATGATTTGTCATAGAATGGCGACCCAAAAATAAATTTCTATTTGACAGCGATTTTACTTCCCAAGGGTGTGATGGTTGATTTTATTACAATTTCAACTTTCTATTGACTTTCTTTATTTTTTTCGTTATTTTTTTAGATATTGATTTAGCCGCCCTAAACAAGCTCGCTCAAGCATTTGTACTAGTGTATCCATTTTTTTTTAAAATCGTTTATAATTAATAAGTGCACCTTCATCCTAATTTTACAATTGTTAACACATATTTACACGTTACACGAAAAGTTTCTGTTGTAAGCATTGTCACACATTAGTTACAGTTCAAGTTAAGCCACAATTTTTTTTATTAGTTAGTGGGAGTTTTGGAGACTGTTATCCAAAATTATTGTCTTAATGTTTAAGAAAAAAAACATTGAATTACAACTAAGAATAATATTTTTGTGCAGTAAGAAAAAATATTAGTGATACAAAAAAATATAGATTGAACAATCAGCCAGCTGTTACCATACGCAAAAAAATACGGTTAATCTCTAGGACAGTGTTGTCATTCTGGAAGTCCGCTCCTCATAAGAAAAAAAAACAATAATAGTAATGCTTTGCACAGAGGCACAAACAAGTGAGTGACTTTTAAATTTACCACTTAATCCACATTCCATCATTTATTTACATTTATTAATAAAATATTCTGTGTTTCTTTCTCATGTTTTTCATAGAATTCTAAAGAAAAACTGTAGACTTGACTTTGAGGGAGGAGACAGACCTTAAAAAAGAGGATGCTACAAGAAGTTCACGGGTAAGAATTATCAATACATGTTTACTTCAAAATAATTTTTATTAAACCGGCATGGAGTGCTGCTCATAAAGAAGGTTTTTAATGTAACTTTCAATTTTTAAACTTTGTAAAATAATATAAGTATCACAAGTTTGAGTCATAAAATTAAGTTATATAATAAAGTTCTATCTATGTTTCAGGTCAGGAAACATTGTGTAGATTCAGATAAATTGCATCCAAAATGGATTCGTGCATTTGATCAATTGCTTGCCTCTGATCTCTGTTGACACGGGCTAATGCCCTGTCTATGTGTCTATGGACATCTTTTCTCATATTGTTGACCGCTTTTGTTAATTTTTTTGTTGCCAGTAAATTTTCCAGAAGTAATTCTTCCGTCCGGCTATACCGATGTTGTTCTTCCAGTTGAGGTGCTTGAGTCTGGGCTGTCTGCTCATCCACAATGGGGGCATGGTCTTCTGTTGATGTTTGGTCAACGATGACAGATGACGATGGTGAAAAGCATGTTGCTTGAATATTTACAACAGGACTTCCCTCTACACAAAGAACAGGTGAATGCAGTTGACTGCTATGGCTTCCACCTGCAGAAATGCCGCGTAGTTCTGAAATAGATGAAACAGTAATCAAATATTATTTTGTTGTATGAAAACCAATGTATTTGTCGACATGTTGTACAGACATAGAAAGACTCTCGCTAAAAGATTTCTTCCATAATATCTAAGAAAAATACAGCAACAGACTATCCACAAACTTTTATTATACATTATTCGCTCAAATATATTTTAATATCCAGGATGGACCGATTTTATCTCTTTGTCAAATCTAAATAAAAGTTATATTCAATTAAAGGGATACTAACCCCACATCTTTTCTTTCATGATTATGATGAAACATGCAATTTTAAGCCACTTTCTAATTTACTCCTATTATTATCAATTTTTCTTTGTTCTCATGCTATCTTGATTTGAAAAAGCATTAATAAAAGGTTAGGAGCCAGCCCATTTTTAGTTCAGCACCTTGGTAGAGCTTGCTGATTGGTTTGCTACATTTAGCCACAAATCAGAAAGTGCTACCCAGGTGCTGAACAAAAAATGGTCCGGCTCTAAAGCTTACAGTACTGCTTTTTAAAAAAAAAAAAATATATTTAATGAAAAGGTGAATAGTGTGCCATACATTTAGCAGAGAATGGTCAGCTGATAGTCGCAACAAGTGGATGGCCGGCAGAATCCTTATCAGGCTGATGAAAGTCATTATATTAAAATCGTGATACAATGGATAATTAAACAAATATTTGACTTTCAATATTTTGAAAGAGCAGGAAATATAAAGCAGCATTATAAATGTATAGTCCTATCATAACATTTGTTTTGTTGTCTTCTTATTATTGTTATTTTATAAATCAAGAATGTAAGCAAGCACTATGCCACTATGCATGGGTTGGAAAGAAAAAGAAAAAAACGGGGACCAGGCTTACATTATTGCTTTCTAAAACAAAGATAATATTAGAAAACAAAGAAAAATTGATTATCAAATACTGTAATTAAGTAGGTTCATTTGCTGTTCTAGCAGATTCTAGTATGAAATCATGAAAGAAAATGTTTGGTTCATTATATCTTGAAGCACAGCACTTGATAATGGAAAGTAACTTTCCAAGAAAAAGGTAACAGGGCTAGTGAACTGGGACAGGATACATTTTGAATGTAATACTCTGAGTAAAAATCTAATCTTCAATACGTTTTTTTTTCTAAAACCTATGTTTGTATTTCTTATTTAGGTACTTACCACCAGAACTAGGCTGAGGCGTGCTTGGGGCTGATCGCCCTGCAGAGTGTTTTTGGTGATCTGGAAAACATCAAGGATAAGAGACAGGTAAGTCTAACACGTGTATTAGTGAACAATAGTTATTAGTGATGGGCTAGGGAACTGGGACAGGGTACTATTTGAAAGTAATACTCTGGGAGTATAAATCTAATCTTCAATCCATTTTTTTAATTCTACAACCTACTTTGTATTCCTTATTTAGATACTTACCAGAACTAGGCTGATCAGTGCTTGGGGCTGATGATCGCCCTGCAGATTTTTTTCGGTGATCTGGAAAACATCAAGGATAAGAGACAGGTAAGTCTAACACGTGTATTAGTGAACAATAGTTATTAGTGATGGGCTAGGGAACTGGGACAGGGTACTACTATTTGAATGTAATACTCTGGGAGTAGAAATCTAATCTTCAATCCATTTTTTTTATTCTACAACCTACTTTGTATTCCTTATTTAGATACTTACCAGAACTAGGCTGATCAGTGCTTGGGGCTGATGATCGCCCTGCAGATTTTTTTTCGGTGATCTGGAAAACATCAAGGATAAGAGACAGGAATGTCTAACACGTGTATTAGTGAACAATAGTTATTAGTGATGGGCTAGGGAACTGGGGCAGGGTACTACTATTTGAATGTAATACTCTGGGAGTAGAAATCTAATCTTCAATCCATTTTTTTTATTCTACAACCTACTTTGTATTCCTTATTTAGATACTTACCAGAACTAGGCTGATCAGTGCTTGGGGCTGATGATCGCCCTGCAGATTTTTTTCGGTGATCTGGAAAACATCAAGGATAAGAGACAGGTAAGTCTAACACGTGTATTAGTGAACAATAGTTATTAGTGATGGGCTAGGGAACTGGGACAGGGTACTACTATTTGAATGTAATACTCTGGGAGTAGAAATCTAATCTTCAATCCATTTTTTTTATTCTAAAACCTACTTTGTATTCCTTATTTAGGTACTTACCAGAACTTGGCTGAGACGTGCTTGGGGCTGATGATCGGCCTGCAGAGTATTTTCGTTGATCTGGAAAACATCAAGGATAAGAGACAGGTAAGTCTAACACGTGTATTAGTAGACAAAAGTTGTTAGTGATGAATGAATCATAATGTAAAAAAAAAACCTATACAGGCCAGGTAGTGAAATATATATAGAAAATCTTGTCAACAGACCATAATAGGCATCTAATGTCATGGTCGATTTTTTATATTTTAAATATTTGAAGTCACATTACAGAAAAAAGGATGCAAAGGCCACAGCATATAAAATTCAGGTATTGGTGAGGTAGGGAAAGAAAAAAAAAAGGGCCTTGGGAGTGAAAGAGAAGAAAGATGACATGAGGAAAAAGGATATAGAGGAACAACAAATGAAGGGGCATAGGGGAGTGAGGGGAACACAAAAGAAGGGCCATGGTGAGGGAGAAGGATGATATATATATATATAATTATTATTTATATAGCGCCTTTCTCACAGTGGTACTCAAAGTCTTGAAGGTCATTTTGAGCGCTCGCTCTCAAAATTTAAAAAAATCGGCAGTTGAATAGTTATAGTTGTTATTATTAAGAAATGTAATGCTACTCATTTGAGCGACATGAGAAGGATTAAGGGCTGAGTTGGCCCTGCTGGGATTTGAACATTTGTATCTTTGAACAGGCTTTTGTAGTCATGGCATTTTGACAATCAAGCTACCTCACCAGACTTATAAAAAGTGTGATTTTGATTCTCTCATATACAACTATGACAGATGCATTCATATTCCATCTTTCACATTCACAATTCACATACACAAGAAATGTATGTGGATGATGGAAATTGAGTTATGAAATATGTTTATGTAACTATATATGCTGCCTAGAATGCAACTCCCGTCATACATGATTTTTTTGCCTTACAGATATGGGTCTTTCTTTATTTGTTTTAAAAAAAAAAAGGGAAATTGTAATAGCTAAAGGATAAATCGATTGTCTTGTATTCCACTTTATTCCCTTTTTTTTGGTTTTTATTTCCACACCCATGCAAAGTAATCAAAGTAATCGTATATTTAATTTTACTCACCAGCTCTCTTTTCCCTGACAGATTCGTCTCTCCTACTTGAGCTTCCTTCTCCAGTGATACTTCCTTCTCCAGTGACAACAGCCTCTTCAAGAAGCTTGTCCCGCATCTCCATCTCCCAACTGTTAAAACGCACTCTCTTTGTGGAGTGCATCAATGACATTTTCTTTTTTACAATGGCCCTGCAATCATAATACCTATAAATAAAATAAAAACATATTTTTGGTTATAGATAAACTATACTGACTTTATTTGAAAATAAGGATTTCTTACATTTTGCATCAGATACATCCAAAGAATACCAGCGGAGCTATTGGAAATGAATGACAGTGCCTGACCTTTACCACAGATTTTTTTAGTTTTAAAAAGTTATATTATAGAGATGGATAGATTAATAGAAATATATATATATATAAATTCACAGGTTATTGTTGTTTTATATGAATGTAAAATTTAGTTATGTAACAAATAAATTGGGTTTTTTTTTTGTAAAGTTAGTACAGTAGTCTTTGCTTATCTGTTATACATTGAAATGGACTATAAAGTTAAAATAAAGTTTTCTGATTCTGAATCAGCTAGATCAGATAATTGGAAAGTTAAGGGGACATGAAAAGAAAACAAAATATTTTGCCTGATTCAGATAGAGGATATCATTTTCCAAACATTTAGCATTTACTTTGATTTTCTAATTAATTTCATTCTCTTGGTATCATTTATTGAAGGAGCAGCAATGCACGAATAATTTCTAACAAAACACCTGGTTGAGCCAATCACAATTGAAATATATGTATATGCACTGTGCAGCCACCAATCAACAGCGAGAAAATAGCTTCTCTGCTGCTCCAAAGCTTGCCTAGAAAAACATTTCAACAAATGATAAGAGAAGGAAGATAATCAAATAATATACGTTATTTTGAAAGTTATTTAATTAAAATTTTATTATCTATATGAATCGTGGAAGAAACATTGATTCATGTCCTTTTAAATATATACATTTAATAATTGACTTCATTTATATACATTTAATTTACAGTCTTTTTATGTAATAACTTCCTGAGCATGTGCAGAAGCTCACAGGGTATACATATAGGGCATATTTATCAAGGTCTGGCGGACCTGATCCGACATAGCGGATCAGGTCCAACAGACCTCGCTGAATATGACGAGCAATACGCTCGACCTATTCAGCATTGCATCAGCAGCTCACAAGAGCCGCTGGTGCAACGCCGCCCCCTGCATACTCGCGGACTATAGGACGCCAGCAGGGGGGTGTTAATCAACTCGATCGGGTTGTATTGTTGCGAGTTTTGTCCGCCTGCTCAGAGCAGGCGGACAGGTTATGGAGCAGCGGTCTTTGTGACCGCTGCTTCATAACTGCTGTTTCTGGTGAGCCTGCAGGCTCGCCAGAAACACGGGGCATCAAGCTCCATTCGGAGCTTGATACAACATATGCCCCATAGTCTGTGATTGGATGATATCTGTCACATATACAGGTGACCATAAACAAATATAATTAGTATAAAAATAATTCTATACATTTTAATGAAGTGTTAGAATTGCATTGTATTTTTATTAGCTATAGCTACTTCTTAATTATGTTATTTATTAAACAGCATGAGCGGTCCTTTAACAATAACATAATTTATGTAAGAACTTACCTGATAAATTCATTTCTTTCATATTAGCAAGAGTCCATGAGCTAGTGACGTATGGGATATACATTCCTACCAGGAGGGGCAAAGTTTCCCAAACCTCAAAATGCCTATAAATACACCCCTCACCACACCCACAATTCAGTTTAACGAATATCCAAGAAGTGGGGTGATAAAAAAGTGCAAAAGCATATAAAATAAGGAATTGGAATAATTGTGCTTTATACAAAAATCATAACCACCACAAAAAAAGGGCGGGCCTCATGGACTCTTGCTAATATGAAAGAAATGAATTTATCAGGTAAGTTCTTACATAAATTATGTTTTCTTTCATGTAATTAGCAAGAGTCCATGAGCTAGTGACGTATGGGAAAATGATTACCCAAGATGTGGATCTTTCCACACAAGAGTCACTAGAGAGGGAGGGATAAAATAAAGACAGCCAATTCCTGCTGAAAATAATCCACACCCAAAATAAAGTTTAATGAAAAACATAAGCAGAAGATTCAGACTGAAACCGCTGCCTGAAGTACTTTTCTACCAAAACTGCTTCAGAAGAAGAAAATACATCAAAATGGTAGAATTTAGAAAAAGTATGCAAAGAGGACCAAGTTGCTGCTTTGCAAATCTGATCAACCGAAGCTTCATTCCTAAACGCCCAGGAAGTAGAAACTGACCTGGTAGAATGAGCTGTAATCCTCTGAGGCGGAGTTTTACCCGACTCAACATAGGCAAGATGAATTAAAGATTTCAACCAAGATGCCAAAGAAATGGCAGAAGCTTTCTGGCCTTTTCTAGAACCGGAAAAGATAACAAATAGACTAGAAGTCTTTCAGAAAGACTTAGTAGCTTCAACATAATATTTCAAAGCTCTAACAACATCCAAAGAATGCAATGATTTCTCCTTAGAATTCTTAGGATTAGGACATAATGAAGGAACCACAATTTCTCTACTAATGTTGTTGGAATTCACAACTTTAGGTAAAAATTCAAAAGAAGTTCGCAACACCGCCTTATCCTGATGAAAAATCAGAAAAGGAGACTCACAAGAAAGAGCAGATAATTCAGAAACTCTTCTGGCAGAAGAGATGGCCAAAAGGAACAAAACTTTCCAAGAAAGTAATTTAATGTCAAATGAATGCATAGGTTCAAAAGGAGGAGCTTGAAGAGCTCCCAGAACCAAATTCAAACTCCAAGGAGGAGAAATTGACTTAATGACAAGTTTTATACGAACCAAAGCTTGTACAAAACAATGAATATCAGGAAGAATAGCAATCTTTCTATGAAAAAGAACAGAAAGAGCAGAGATTTGTCCTTTCAAGGAACTTGCAGACAAACCCTTATCTAAACCATCCTGAAGAAACTGTAAAATTCTCGGTATTCTAAAAGAATGCCAAGAAAAATGATGAGAAAGACACCAAGAAATATAAGTCTTCCAGACTCTATAATATATCTCTCTAGATACAGATTTACGAGCCTGTAACATAGTATTAATCACAGAGTCAGAGAAACCTCTTTGACCAAGAATCAAGCGTTCAATCTTCATACCTTTAAATTTAAGGATTTCAGATCCTGATGGAAAAAAGGACCTTGTGACAGAAGGTCTGGTCTTAACGGAAGAGTCCACGGTTGGCAAGAGGCCATCCGGACAAGATCCGCATACCAAAACCTGTGAGGCCATGCCGGAGCTACCAGCAGAACAAACGAGCATTCCTTCAGAATCTTGGAGATTACTCTTGGAAGAAGAACTAGAGGCGGAAAGATATAGGCAGGATGATACTTCCAAGGAAGTGATAATGCATCCACTGCCTCCGCCTGAGGATCCCGGGATCTGGACAGATATCTGGGAAGTTTCTTGTTTAGATGAGACGCCATCAGATCTATTTCTGGAAGTTCCCACATTTGAACAATCTGAAGAAATACCTCTGGGTGAAGAGACCATTCGCCCGGATGCAACGTTTGGCGACTGAGATAATCCGCTTCCCAATTGTCTACACCTGGGATATGAACCGCAGAGATTAGACAGGAGCTGGATTCTGCCCAAACCAAAATTCGAGATACTTCTTTCATAGCCAGAGGACTGTGAGTCCCTCCTTGATGATTGATGTATGCCACAGTTGTGACATTGTCTGTCTGAAAACAAATGAACGATTCTCTCTTCAGAAGAGGCCAAAACTGAAGAGCTCTGAAAATTGCACGGAGTTCCAAAATATTGATCGGTAATCTCACCTCCTGAGATTCCCAAACTCCTTGTGCCGTCAGAGATCCCCACACAGCTCCCCAACCTGTGAGACTTGCATCTGTTGAAATTACAGTCCAGGTCGGAAGCACAAAAGAAGCCCCCTGAATTAAACGATGGTGATCTGTCCACCACGTTAGAAAGTGTCGAACAATCGGTCTTAAAGATATTAATTGAGATATCTTTGTGTAATCCTTGCACCATTGATTCAGCATACAGAGCTGAAGAGGTCGCATGTGAAAACGAGCAAAGGGGATCGCGTCCGATGCAGCAGTCATAAGACCTAGAATTTCCATGCATAAGGCTACCGAAGGGAATGATTGTGACTGAAGGTTTCGACAAGCTGAAATCAATTTTAGACGTCTCTTGTCTGTTAAAGACAGAGTCATGAACACTGAATCTATCTGGAAACCCAGAAAGGTTACCCTTGTCTGAGGAATCAATGAACTTTTTGGTAAATTGATCCTCCAACCATGATCTTGAAGAAACAACACAAGTCGATTCGTATGAGATTCTGCTAAAAGTAAAGACTGAGCAAGTACCAAGATATCGTCCAAATAAGGAAATACCACAATACCCTGTTCTCTGATTACAGACAGAAGGGCACCGAGAACCTTTGTAAAAATTCTTGGAGCTGTAGCTAGGCCAAACGGCAGAGCCACAAACTGGTAATGCTTGTCCAGAAAAGAGAATCTCAGGAACTGATAATGATCTGGATGAATCGGAATATGCAGATATGCATCCTGTAAATCTATTGTGGACATATAATGCCCTTGCTGAACAAAAGGCAAGATAGTCCTTACAGTTACCATCTTGAACGTTGGTATCCTTACATAACGATTCAATATTTTTAGATCCAGAACTGGTCTGAAGGAATTCTCCTTCTTTGGTACAATGAAGAGATTTGAATAAAACCCCATCCCCTGTTCCGGAACTGGAACTGGCATAATTACTCCAGCCAACTCTAGATCTGAAACACAATTCAGAAATGCTTGAGCTTTCACTGGATTTACCGGGACACGGGAAAGAAAAAATCTCTTTGCAGGAGGACTCATCTTGAAACCAATTCTGTACCCTTCTGAAACAATGTTCTGAATCCAAAGATTGTGAACAGAATTGATCCAAATTTCTTTAAAAAAATGTAACCTGCCCCCTACCAGCTGAGCTGGAATGAGGGCCGCACCTTCATGAGGACTTAGAAGCAGGCTTTGCCTTTCTAGCAGGCTTGGATTTATTCCAGACTGGAGATGGTTTCCAAACTGAAACTGCTCCTGAGGATGAAGGATTAGGCTTTTGTTCTTTGTTGAAATGAAAGGAACGAAAACGATTATTAGCCCTGTTTTTACCTTTAGATTTTTTATCCTGTGGTAAAAAAGTTCCTTTCCCACCAGTAACAGTTGAGATAATAGAATCCAACTGAGAACCAAATAATTTGTTACCCTGGAAAGAAATGGAAAGTAGAGTTGATTTAGAAGCCATATCAGCATTCCAAGACTTAAGCCATAAAGCTCTTCTAGCTAAAATAGCTAGAGACATAAACCTGACATCAACTCTGATAATATCAAAAATGGCATTACAGATAAAATTATTAGAATCATGATCTGTTACTTGTTGCGCTAAAGTTTCCAACCAAAAAGTTGAAGCTGCAGCAACATCAGCCAAAGATATAGCAGGTCTAAGAAGATTACCTGAACACAGATAAGGATTCAATTTTCCTATCTAAAGGATCCTTAAACGAAGTACCATCTGACGTAGGAATAGTAGTACGTTTAGCAAGGGTAGAAATAGCCCCATCAACTTTAGGGATTTTGTCCCAAAATTCTAATCTGTCAGACGGCACAGGATATAATTGCTTAAAACGTTTAGAAGGAGTAAATGAATTACCCAATTTATCCCATTCTTTGGAAATTACTGCAGAAATAGCATTAGGAACAGGAAAAAACTTCTGGAATAACCACAGGAGATTTAAATACCTTATCCAAACGTTTAGAATTAGTATCAAGAGGACCAGAATCCTCTATTTCTAAAGCAATTAGTACTTCTTTAAGTAAAGAACGAATAAATTCCATTTTAAATAAATATGAAGATTTATCAGCATCAATCTCTGAGACAGAATCCTCTGAACCAGAAGAGTCATCAGAATCAGAATAATGATGTTCATTTAAAAATTCATCTGTAGGGAGAGAAGTTTTAAAATATTTTTTACGTTTACTAGAAGGAGAAATAACAGACATAGCCTTCTTTATGGATTCAGAAACAAAATCTCTTATGTTATCAGGAACATTCTGCACCTTAGATGTTGAAGGAACTGCAACAGACAATGGTACTTTACTAAAGGAAATATTATCTGCATTAACAAGTTTGTCATGACAATTAATACAAACAACAGCCGGAGGAATAGCTGCCAAAAGTTTACAGCAGATACACTTAGCTTTGGTAGATCCAGCACTAGACAGCGATTTTCCTGTAGTATCTTCTGACTCAGATGCAACGTGAGACATCTTGCAATATGTAAGAGAAAAAACAACATATAAAGCAAAATTGATCAAATTCCTTAAATGACAGTTTCAGGAATGGGAAAAAATGCCAAAGAACAAGCTTCTAGCAACCAGAAGCAATGAAAAATGAGACTTAAATAATGTGGAGACAAAAGCGACGCCCAATTTTTTTAGCGCCAAAAAAGACGCCCACATTATTTGGCGCTTAAATGCTTTTGGCGCCAAAAATGACGCCACATCCGGAACGCCAACACTTTTGGCGCAAAATAACATCAAAAAATGACGCAACTTCCGGTGACACGTATGACGCCGGAAACGGAAAAGATTTTTTGCGCCAAAAAAGTCCGCACCAAGAATGACGCAATAAAATGAAGCATTTTCAGCCCCCGCGAGCCTAACAGCCCACAGGGAAAAAGAGTCAAATTTTTGAAGGTAAGAAAAAATGATTAATTCAAATGCATTATCCCAAATATGAAACTGACTGTCTGAAAAATAAGGAATGTTGAATATTCTGAGTCAAGGCAAATAAATGTTTGAATACATATATTTAGAACTTTATAAACAAAGTGCCCAACCATAGCTTAGAGTGTCACAGAAAATAAGATTTACTTACCCCAGGACACTCATCTACATGTTTGTAGAAAGCCAAACCAGTACTGAAACGAGAATCAGCAGAGGTAATGGTATATATAAGAGTATATCGTCGATCTGAAAAGGGAGGTAAGAGATGAATCTCTACGACCGATAACAGAGAACCTATGAAATAGACCCCGTAGAAGGAGATCACTGCATTCAAATAGGCAATACTCTCCTCACATCCCTCTGACATTCACTGCACGCTGAGAGGAAAACCGGGCTCCAACTTGCTGCGGAGCGCATATCAACGTAGAATCTAGCACAAACTTACTTCACCAC
Organism: Bombina bombina; assembly: GCF_027579735.1. Taxonomy (NCBI): domain Eukaryota; kingdom Metazoa; phylum Chordata; class Amphibia; order Anura; family Bombinatoridae; genus Bombina; species Bombina bombina. Next base: position 446,780,294 of record NC_069503.1, read on the forward strand.
CTCCATCGGAGGCAAAGTTTGTAAAAACTGAATTGTGGGTGTGGTGAGGGGTGTATTTATAGGCATTTTGAGGTTTGGGAAACTTTGCCCCTCCTGGTAGGAATGTATATCCCATACGTCACTAGCTCATGGACTCTTGCTAATTACATGAAAGAAAAGATATTTATATTATAAGGACAGGTATGTGTAGCTGATGCTGTCATGCACATACTAGAGAGAGTGAGACTGCAGCATGAGCGGTCCTCTAACAATAAGATATTTATATTATAAGGACAGGTATGTTTGTCTGATGCAGTCATGCACATACTAGAGAAAGTGAGACTGCAGCATGAGCGAGCGGTCCTTTAACAATAAGATATTTATATTATAAAGACAGGTATGTTTGGCTAATGCTGTCATGCACATACTAGAGAGATTGAGACTGCAGCATGAGCGGCCCTCTAACAATAAGATATTTATATTATAAGGACAGGTATGTTTGGCTGATGCTGTCATGCACATACTAGAGAGTGAGACTGCAGCATGAGCGATCCTCTAACAATAAGATATTTATATTATAAGGACAGGTATGTTTGGCTGATGCTGTCATGCACATACTAGAGAGAGTGAGACTGCAGCATGAGAAAAACATACCTGGACTTAAAAAATAATACAACCAACGCTGAATGTGCAGTGGAGAGTATAGAAAACTGCACGAGAAAAGCATGAGGACGGCGCTGCTCAAAGTGAATTTGATAATAAATTGATAAGTATAATTTTTTTTATAAATGAATATTTAAAGGCACACTGAAGACAAATTTTTTATTTCAAGATTCGGGTAGAGCATAGAATTTTAATAAAATTTAATACTATTATTTTTTTTTATTAATATTTAGTCAGTCTCCTTGGAGCTTGATTTGAAAAAGAAGGAATGTAAATAATTGTAAAGCTTAAAGGGACATAAAAGCCAATTTTTTTATTTCTTGATTTAGAAAGAGCATGTCATTTTAAACAACTTTCTAATTTACTTCTATTATCTAATTTGCTTCATTCTCTTGATATCACTTGCTGAAAAGCAGATCTAGATATGTTCAGTAGCTGCTGATTGGTTGCTGCACCTAAAGGCCTTGTGTGATTGGCTCACACATGTGCATTGCTATTTATTCAACAAAGGATATCTAAAGAATTTAGCAAATTAGATAATAGAAGTAAATTGGAAAGTTGTTTAAAATTGCATGCCCTATCTGAATCATGAAAGTTTAATTTTAACTAGACTGTCCCTTTAAGAAATGGAACAATTTTTGGTTCAGCATCTTGGATAGCGATTGCTGATTGGTGGCAACATTTAGCCAACAATCATCAAGCACTACCCAGGTACTGACCCAAGGATGGGCTGGCTCATAGGCTTACATTCATTCTTTTTCCAATAAAGAGATAGTTACCAAGGGGTTAATTTATCAAGCTTGCAGGAAAAGTTATGAAGCAGCTGTCATTTATCGATGTGCGGCGGACATGATACGCTACATCGTATCATTTCCCCTCTCACATTAATTGATTGACCCCCAAGAGAACACAGAAAATTTGATAATAGGAGTAAATTAGAAAGTTGATAAAAAAAAATATTGATGCTCTATCGAAATCGTGAAAGAAATAATTTTGGTTAAGTGTCCCTTTACGTTTGAATCTGACTTTGTGCCCCATAAAGTGGATTAAAGTTTATCCCTTGCCTTTATTTATAAATCATGAGAAGTAAAATATATATAATCCAAAAAAAGAATATATTTGGTATTTTTTGGGCAAAGTTTCCATCTTTAATTCTGTAAATATTATAAAAAAGTCCTTAAATGGATAATTAATAAAATGTTAAACACAAACATTTTATTTCAAGATAGAGATGAAAATGTAAACAATTATATAATTTAATAGTAAGTCATTATTTCTTCATTCACATGGAATCTTTATTTGAAAGCAGGAATGAGCATTTTTAGGTGCAGAATTGGTTTAATAAATGTTGCCAGTTGCCACCAATCTCAAAAGCTTGCCAGGGGGTACTAAAACAAAAAATGGGCAGGCTCTGTCCTGTCCTTAAATTATCAAGCTACAATTTCAAATACAGATAAGAGAAAAAAGACTAATTAATAATAAAATAGGAGTCATTAGAAAGTTGATTAACAAATAAATGCTCTAGCAGAATCATGAAATATATTTTCAGAGTTTACTATCCCTGGCTTTAAGCTTGACTTACATACCTGCTTTTTCAAATAAAGATGCCATGACAATGAAAAATAATATTAATTGAATGTATTTCTTTAGTTTACACATTTTGGCCTGTGTAGTATGTACACACAGGCTAACTAGAGTTAGTTTATTTTTACTATAAAAGAAAATTGATTTTGAAAACTTACCGGTGCTTGACACAGGCGGCTGTACGCTCCACTCCCCCAACTGCGAAGACGGCATCGCAAACAGTGTCCCATGCCGCTTGCTTGGCCGACGAGGAAACACTTGATGAAAATAAAATGTGCCTGACTTTGAGCACAGCTGACACTAGGCACAAATTTTCATCGGCTGTAAAAATTGGCCCTCTGTGCCTTGGTGATGTGGCAGCACGCTCTTCAATAGCATCAGACTCAGATGAACTTGTTGTAAGTGGCCTCCTCCGCTTACTAATATGTTTTTTGGCACTGGTGTGCTCACCATGCCTCTCCTTGTCCCTACCTAGCCTAGTAGTACTAGTACTACCAACTAGGTCCCTAAAGTTTAACTGCCTAATCCTATTCCTATGATGAATCCGACGCCTAGATTCCTTACCTCTATCACTATCCCTATTACCTTCTCCACGGTCCCTATCCCTACCTCTAGTACTACTCTCCCTAGCTACACTGTCGCTATCTCTAATGTCCCCCTTATCACCTCCATGAACAATAGCAATTTCAGACATTCTTTCTCTCCAACAACCTGCTCTCTGTCTTCAGTCTTCAACTCACAAAAATTTTTAAGAATAAGATATGTTACATGGGTGTGGCTATAGTGTACAGACTGCAGGAGTGATGCAAGCATAATTAGGCTGCATGATTGGCTGCACACTGCACAGTATAAATAATTAATTATAAAGATAGTGTTTAAAAACTTTAAAATAAAATAAATGACATATTACATTTATTATTGTTAATATATTACAGTCATTTAAAAGTGGAATACAATACATTTCATTTAGGAATAATATTTGATATGATTAAATAATATCAAATCGATTAGAAAAACAAATCGAATGTATCCAAAATAATCGAACCGTATCGTATACGATATTAAAAAACGTCAGAAATTAATATTCGGACCGAATTTAAATTCGGAACGAAATTACGTATCGGTCCGAAATTACGTATCGGACCGAAATTACGTATCGGTCCGAAATTCGAATTGCGGTTACGAATGCATCCGAAAGAACGAATTAACAAAACTACGAACGGTACCGAAACGAATAAGAACGCATTACAGAATTGATTTGACCGAACCGAGCCGAAAAAAAAAAAACGAATCGAAACGAAACAAATTTTTAGACCGCGCACATGTCTAATGTTGTGACTTTAAATGTCCCTCGAAAAAAGCTGTCGTGTGTGTGGCCACAGGTATAAAGTGTAATTGGCAATGTGAAGGGAGATATACTGGCAATGGTGGTCCAACCTCACACCCTTTATATTTCACTCACGGTAACCCACTAATCACAGAATAAACAAGTCCATTTTCAAAAGCATACAGACAGACCCACATTCACAGGTAGAAATCACGAATACCTTGTATCCTTGTACAGAGTTGCAGACTCCAATATGTAGCTAGGGCCCATGGAGAACTGTAGGTAGCAGTGTTACCTGTTACATCCAGTGCTGATATTCCGGGTATTACCGTGAGACTTTTTCCCCGACGTACACTTCAGTGCGGCAATGGACCAATGTCCGAAAACTCCAATCTCACCTCCCTTGACAAATTACCATTCACCGTAAAAAAATCACCGTGGCTCAGATCACACAAACAGGTACCGATGGTGGCCTCTTTTTTCTTCCTTTTCTTCCGACACGCATTTTGGGGACTCTGCCCCTTTCTCAAGGAATGTGCAGGTACTTGCGTGAAGGTGTTGTTTAAACCTATGTTCCTACATGCCTATTGGATGATCGTAAAACACACCCCCATTCGTATCACACACTTACATCCGTCATTGTCATTATTGCCTAGTGTGGAAAACGGATGTGCCCAAAGCTCACAAATAGTTCCCTAAGTAATTCTAATAAAAATAATAGTCAAAAAAGGAAATTAAATAAAATTAAAAAGAAATTGTTGACTCTCACTAAATACACCCAAAGGCACAAGTATACCCCTCGTGATTGATTGTATATAAAGACCAAATACGGGGGACCAACCTCCTCTCAGTGATAGAACAAAGGGCTCCTATATTTCTTTTGCCCCAGTCTAATAATAATCTTAAGAAACATACGACAACAATCCCCATTAGCCGCTGGATGTGCCGATATTATTGCTCACACCAAACAAAGAGATAAATATCTCATATAAGAAAAACGCATCCCAGTCTGTCTCATGAAGGCACCAATATTCCCCCAAATAGCAAAGAAAATTCACTTATCATGTTTGACAAACAAATATATAAACAAAAATTAAAAGAAAAATTAAATGAAAAATTAAAAGGAGATATTCTGCACGATGTGCAGATTTAAAGGGGTAGTCCTTACATATCTTTATCTCTGATACCAACCTTTTGTAATATATACAAACATTATAATTCAATTTTACTGAAGAGACCATTTTTAGGGGACCAATCCCCAACTATCATCCTTATCCAAATTACATACAACTAATAAACCAATACCCATAATAGAGGCAAAAATTGGATCGTGCTCAAAATCTCTAGTCCAATCAAAATCTACAGAATCTTATCAGAGAGACCTCTGTAAATAGCATACCGTATTCCTTGAAAAAAGGAGATTCAAATAAAATTACCCCAATAAATATCTCTATTTAAACCTTTGGGGACCATAGTGTCTAATTGCCTAATCCACTGGGCTTCTTTTCTAAATAATAGTTTCTGTCTATCCCCACCTCTACGTAATGGGAGAACCCCATCAACAATTTGGAATCTCAACTGACTTTTATTATGTGCAAATCTAGTGAAGTGATGTGCCACAGGTGCGTCTTCATCATCTTTACCTATTGCCGCTTTATGTTGCCGTATCCTGTCACGGGCCATTTGGGTAGTCTCACCCATATATGCCAAACCACATGGACATTTGGTTACATATATGACATACTTCGAATTGCAAGAAAACCTCCCTTTAATGGGAATCCTTTTCCCCGAAAGGGGATGAGTAATGTGATCCCCTTGTTGCATTGAATGGCACGAAGGGCAATTCATGCAATAGAAAGAACCTTTCTTGGATATTTCCATTGGTTTCTTCATGGGACCCCAATCAGCACGTATCAGTTCATCTCTTAAATTTCTATTTTTCCTGAAAGAGAACAATGGAGTATCATTGAAGATCTTACCCACTTGGGTGTCCTCTTTCAGTAAGTACCAATGTTGTAGTATTACCCTCTTGAGTTTTCTACTGTGAAGACCAAAATGGCTGACAAATGGTACAGAGAACTTCTTTGGATCTCAATGTTTTTTAATTAAGAGACTCTCCCTATCGATGTTCGCAGCCTTATTGATATTATGTGTCAGGATTTCCATCGGATAGCCTCTATTCAGAAATTTTTTAGACATTTCATCTAATCTTTGTAAACAAATTACCGGATCATCAACGATCCTTTTGGTTCTCAGCAACTCACTCAAAGGAAGATTCTTAATCAGTGAGGGAGGATGGAAACTATTGTATAGTAAAGTATTGTTCCTATCTGTTTCTTTAGTGAACAAGTCACTTCTTCATTTATGGTCTACAATTGATATCATAGTGTCTAGGAAGCTCACTTGTGTCTTACTTGCTTCCATAGTAAATTTGAAAGAAACATGCGCAGAATTTAATTGAGATACAAATTGTATCAAATCATCATCACCGCCAGTCCAAACAAAAAAAATATTGTCTATATATAACGATACCAGCCTTGTACATATTCTCTATAACCCTCATCCCTAAAGATCACATCTTCTTCAAATTTCCCTACAAATAAATTAGCATAGGTAGGCGCTACATTTGAGCCCATTGCCGTTCCTTTCTTCTGGACATAAAATGTATCTTCAAATAGAAAGAAGTTTTCATAAAGAATAATCTCAAAGAGATCCTTAATCAATCTTCATTCACTAGGAGAATATAAATTGTCCTTGTCTAGAAAGTAGAAGATGTTCTGAATACCTAAGTCATGGGGAATGGAAGTATAAAGGCTAGCTATGTCCATAGTTACCAGCTGATTATTTGAGGGAACCACCTGTGATGTAATTTTACATAGAAAATCTGTTGTGTCCTGTAAGTAGGACTCAATGTACCCCAAAAGTGGTCTGGTCAATTGATCCAAAAAGATCGCAATCGGTTGAAAGATTGACTCAGTGCCTGCTACGATCGGGCGACCGGGAGGATCATGTAATTTCTTATGCATTTTCAGTAATACATAGAACACCGGTGTAATGGGATGTTCTTTAATCAAAAATTTAGCTTGTCTATTTGTGATTATGTCAGAGGCTAAGGCTTCCTCAACTGTCTTAATTATTTTATTTTTGACCCTCATGGTAGGATCACCCGACACTCTGACATAATTCTCCACATCTTGTAGTTGTCGAAGGACTTCCTCCTTATATTTGGTTTTATTCATGATCACAAGGGCTCCTTATCTGCTGGCTTCAAAATCAGATCACTATGATTCTGGATCTTTCCAAGAAGTTGTTTCTCTTTTTTGGACATATTAAACTTAACCTTTGTACTGAAATTCTTCCTAAACTTCTCAAAATCCTTCTTAACTAATCTAATGTATGCTTCAACTGAAGCATTCGTGTGAGGTGGATTAAAAGTGCTCTTTGGCTTGATATGCTGTACATGGAATTGAAAAGGACTAGTGGTCTCAGCTTTGTTGTATTCCTCTTTGTTCACAAAAAACTTTTTAATCTGAGATTCCTAAAAAATCTATGTAGATCACATTCTATAGCAAAGAAATCAGAAAGGGTGGTTGGGACAAACGATAGTCCCTTTTGTAACACACCCAGAATATCTTTTCCAATCTCAATCTCTGAAATATTGACTACTAAACTATCCATTACCTCCTGTTCTGTCTGGTTGAGATGTGATATGTAGTGTCTCCTGTGTTTCCGAAACACTAAGATTTACCATCGTAAAAAATAAAGGGGACTTTCATTCATGAAGTATAAACTACTTCATTCTGAAAGCCCCTTTATTTATTAGCAGTGTTCGCTGAGCTGCTAAAGGCAGCCTATGGCAGAACGCTATTTAGCTGAGAGGTGACGCTTCCACCTCTTAGCCAATAACAGTGCGGGAAAAACAGCTTGGCTCTGCAAAATCCTATCTGTCTAGAACAACCACTGAGCCCCCCTTATCCGCTGAGCATTGACTATATCTTTATTGTATTGAAGTTCGTGTAAGGCCTGTCTCTCTTTCCTAGATAGATTTGATTTTGGGTGGTTAGTGAGCCCACTATGGGTTTTAGGCTAGAGGCTAAGGGGCCTAACTATCAAGCTCCGAATGGCGAGCCTGCCAGAAACAGCAGTTATGAAGCAGCGGTCATAAAGACCGCTGCTCCATAACCTGTCCGCCTGCTCTGAGCAGGCGGACAGACATCGCCGGAAATCAACCCGATCGAGTACGATCGGGTTGATTGACACCCCCCTTCCCATTAGCCGCGAGTCTGCAGGGGGCGGCATTGCACCAGCAGCTCTTGTGAGCTGCTGGTGCAATGCTGAATACGGCGAGCGTATTGCTCGCCATATTCAGCGAGGTCTGGCGGACCTGATCCGCACTGTCGGATCAGGTCCGCCAGACCTTGATAAATAGAGGCCTATCTCTGTAAGATCATTCTCTAATCTCTTGTAGAAAGTTTCAAGGGTGGGTCCTCTGCTCTGTATTGCATAGAACTGTGAGCAGTTTTTAAAGTCACTAAAACAGTTTACAGTTATTATATAGGTTTCTGTCCCTTTATTTACAAAAATAATTGCAAATTAAATTAAGCATCACTCTGTTGTTATTTATTTAGAATGAATATAAAATATCTTTAAAGATATATCAAACTTATTTTTATGTATATGTTAATAATTAAAGGTACATTATAGAGGGAAAATACATGCTCTAAATTGTTCCCATCTCCTGAGCCTACCTAGGAATCCTTTTTAACAAAGGATACCATGAGAACAAAGCAAATTAGATAATAGAAGTAAATTGGAAAGTTGTTTAATATTGTATGTTGTTTCTGAATTATAAAAGAAAATGTTTGGGTTTCATGTGCATTTAACCCTCACAAAGGGGTTAAGCACAAAGTTAAATTATCACTTGGAATCTGAAGAGCACTAAATAAGTCATACAGCTGGGTTGTGCTACTGCTATAGCTGCTGATTAAGGGATAGATTAAAAGTGAAGTGTTAATGAATCGTGTTGCACAGGCAAATTTGTCAATTTTAGGGGCATGTGATAAGTAATCAGTCATTACAAGTGGCTGGTTATTGCTACCATGAACTCGATCACATCTCTGGATAATTTTATAAATGTGCCCCAAAGGCCCCCAAACAACAGTGGTGTGTATTTTTTTTTTTTTTTTTTTTTTTTTCAAAAGAGCTTTATTGAGAAAAAGAAATTTACAGAAAATCAATAAGTACAAATCTGACAGTAGATATGCTTAACAGTCTGCGAGACTACAATAATTCGGGGTCCCCAAGCTGGGGGTAGATGAGTACAGCAATCCACCAGCAATTGAATGTCCTTTAAGATCAGGAGTAATGATTAGCTCTTCACTTACATTTTTCAAAAATTTTCCAACAACTAATGACATGTCTTTTACAGCAAAGACATGATGCTTAGATGACTAAAACAGACATAGACAATACAAGTCTAAGATATACAGACATATTAAATATTAAATATTAAATATTACCCGGCTTGCCGCTCAGTGCCTGTGTTCCAGTTTCCCTAACCTCTCAGCATATACACATTCAGGGAGGCCAGGGAGAGTAGGGTATAGATGGGTAAAAAGGGGGCAAGCAAGAGAAAAGAGGGAAAGAGAAGGATATCCAGAGAAAAGAGGGAAGGGAGGGCGAAATCAGGAGAAAAAAAATAAAATAAAATAAAATTAAAGGCATAGGGCGTACAACACTCCAGGACGGTCTACTATTATAAGCCACAGGACCTGCTAACCTCACTCTGTCCCGACACCTTCCCACAGCAATAGCATTTCTGTGTACGCTCCCATTGTCGCAGTCTTAACATAGTGATATTTCTCCAGAAGAAGGATACTCTGCACATTTTGTCTCCAATCCGCAATGGTAGATATTTGGGGGGATTTCCAACGCTGAGGTATCAGGTTCTTAGCCCCCGACAACATCAGCATTAGAAGGTTCTTTTTCGCCTTATTCTCCACCTTGGTGGGGAAATGGAAAAGCAGAGTCTCTGGGAGTTTCGGAATGTCAATATCCAACAACTTCTGAATCTCCTGCCAAACAGAAGACCAAAAGTCCAGCAGGAGCGGGCAGTCCCACCAAATGTGTAGTACCGAGCCCGTGCCACCGCACCCCCTCCAGCACTTCTCAGAGACTCTTGGATAAATTGTCTTAAGCCTAGTCGGCGTAAGGTACCACCGGCTCAAGAATTTATAATGTGACTCCTGCATACAGGCAGAGACCGACAATGATTTTACGGCTCGGAAAATCCGTTGCCAATCCTCATTAGAAAGCTCGGAGCCCAGCTCCTTGTGCCATGCTCTTGTGTAGTTTGGAAGTGGGCTATCTTTCGGCTGTAGGAGTAGAGTATAGATGAGGGAGACCAGATGCCCAGCCACATTACCTTGAATACATAAAGACTCAAAAGGGGAGGGGTCCCTCAACAACTGCTGTTTGTGTTTGTGGGTGTTGATAAAGTGGCCTATCTGTAAGTAAGAGAACCATGTCAGGGGGAGGTCCGGGGAGTCCAGCATTATATTGTCGTTTGATTTTAGACGCCCCCCATGGACTAGGCTAGACACCCGATTAATAAAGGGGGTGCTCCGTTCCGCTGGCGCCCTGAACTGCAGAGGTAGGTCTGGGTTGCCAAAAATGGGCGTAAGAGGTGAGACTGGGGTGGAAATGTGGGAGTCAGTGCGCAATGTGGTATCCCATGTGGTGAATAGCTCCTCCAAGAGGGGGAACCCCTCTATCTGCGAGGGTCTGTATTTACCATTGATCCACAACAAAGGCCTCAGGTCACTGACCTGAAGGATCGCTCTGTCCATAGAAATCCAGTCTTTTTGTGGGTTTCCCTGGCACCACTCAACCACTCTCTGCAGAATCACGGCTTTTCTGTAAAGCTTTATGTCTGGGAGGGCTAGTCCGCCCCCCTCTCTGGGTTTATACATAGTCTGCCTATTAATCCTCGGTCTAGTTCCCTGCCATATATATTCCTCAAGAAGGTTTTGGAACTGTAGGAGGAAAGCTTGTGGGAGCGGGATAGGCAATGTCTGGAACAGGTATAGCAGTCTAGGAAGAACGTTCATCTTCACTACACTGATCCGTCCCAACCAGGAGATGTGTTTGTGTTTCCATACAGATAGGTCTGCTGCAACCTCACGTCGGAGTGTCGCATAGTTGGATTCAAATATAACCTGGATAGAAGCAGCAAGATAGACTCCTAGGTATTTCAGATGCTTGTCTCTTATCTGAAACGGACTATAGTTGCGTAGCCAGTCTTTAACAGACTGTTCTAAGTTGACCCCTAGTACCTCTGATTTGGTGGCATTTAGCAGAAAGCCAGACACTTCACCGTATCTAACAGTGGTGTGTATTTTATTAAAAATAAAAATTGAAGCATTTCTATTTTTAAAAAAAAAAAATAACTGCACCAGGCAGTTTTTGGGGGCTAAAGTTGGTGGGTGTGACGGTGTAATAAAAAAAAAAAAGAAACGACACTGAAAAGTGCCTTTATATTGCGGCCATATTGCTACTATGAGGTAGTAGCTATAACTTCCAGCTTGGATGTGACTCCACGCACCTTACCGACGAAGACCGCAGCAACATTTAGCATAGACTGTGTATGTGAACCTGACAAGGCTCATAGCCCAAAGAGGCCCTACAGAGTTGCTGCAAAGACCGCATCTATTTTTTTTGCAACCGGACACCTTGGTCTATTCTGGCGCAAGCTGTGGTGTCTTACTCGACAGTGTTGATCTGATACCTGATCTGCTTAAGCTGCGGCTGGCCGAGAAGTGATTTTGGTTGGACTTGGCCCTGAAGTGCCTGGAAGTGTCTTTACCACGCTATGATGATAATTGGCCTGTCAACGTACCGCCAGGGTCTCCTGGTGTTGTAACATCAACTGCAGAGCATGGCTTTTGGATCTGTCAGCACCTTGGTGGCATGCCTGCATGGAACGTGCATCCATGCCTGCATGGAACGTTCAACCTCTCCCTGAGCACTGGTACATTTCCCTCATCAATGAAACATGCGCTGGTCACACCTATCCTTAAAAAACCTTCCCTTGATCCTACCTCCCCATCCAACTACCGCCCAATTTCCCTCCTCCCTCTTGCTTCAAAGCTTCTCGAAAAACTAGTATATGCACGCCTATCCCATTTCCTTACGTTAAACTCCCTTCTTGACCCGCTGCAATCTGGATTTCGTCCCTATCACTCCACAGAGACAGCTATTGTTAAGGTCACCAACGACCTACTTACAGCTAAATCAAAAGGCCACTTCTCTCTGCTTATCCTCCTTGATCTGTCCGCAGCCTTTGACACTGTCGACCACCCTCTTCTGCTCCAAACCCTCCAATCCTTCGGCATCTGTGACACAGCTCTTTCGTGGCTCTCTTCCTATCTTTCAAACCGTACCTTCAGTGTAGCCTTCTCTGGTGCCTCCTCTGCCCCGTCACCACTTTCTGGCGGAGTACCATAAGGCTCTGTCCTCGGTCCCCTTCTCTTCTCAATCTATACGTCATCACTAGGTTCCCTAATTAAGTCCCACAGTTTCCAATATCATTTGTATGCCAATGACACCCAACTATCTGCTTCCTTGCTAACCCGTGTCACTAACTGTCTTTCTCACATCTCTTCCTGGATGTCCTCTCATTACCTCAAGCTAAATCTCTCCAAAACTGAGCTCCTCATTTTCCCCCCTTCTTCCAAAATCTCCACCCCCAATATCTCTATAACTGTTGACAACTCCATCATTACCCCTACCCCGCACGCCCGGTGTCTCGGGGTCACATTCGACTCAGATCTTTCCTTCACTCCTCACATTCAGTCATTGGCTAAAGCCTGCCGCTTTCACCTTAAAAACATCTCTAAAATTAGACACTTCCTTACACAAGACACAACTAAGATCTTAATCCACTCTCTCATTCTTTCCCGCCTTGATTACTGCAACTCTGTCCTCTCTGGTCTCCCCACCTGCCGCCTAGCTCCTTTACAATCCATAATGAATGCCTCTGCCAGACTCATCTTCCTTACACGTCGCTCTTCATCTGCTGCGCCTCTCTGCCAATCCCTTCACTGGCTTCCTCTTGCCTCTAGGATCAAACACAAAACCCTCACTCTGACATACAAAGCCCTCAACTGCACTGCTCCCCCCTACATATCAGACCTTGTCTCCAGATACTCTCCCTCCCGTCCCCTTCACTCTGCTCATGACCTCCTACTCTCCTCCTCTGTTGTCACCTCATCACACTCCTGTTTACAGGACTTCTCCAGACTGGCTCCCATCTTGTGGAACTCTCTGCCTCGCTCCATAAGACTCTCTTCTAGTTTTAAAAGCTTCAAGTGCTCCCTAAAGACTCTACTGTTCAGGGACGCATACAACCTACGCTAACCTTTCCTAATACCAGTTCCTCTCCTCCACTGCAATCCCCTGAACCCTCTTAGCATGTAAGCCTAATAGTCCAGCTGTTTGTGGATCACCTTCTTAAGAGCTGACTACAACAGTGCAACTGTTGGCAGGGCCCTCTACCATATAATTGTTTTGTTGTACTCCCCCTTTGTTTATAGCGCTGCGGAATCTGTTGGCGCTCTACAAATAACCGATAATAATAATAATAATAATCCATATCCCCTTCATCGCAAGCCAACCGGTATCGGTTAAAGCAGCATTGTCTCAGACCTAAACTCTCAGCTATCTGGGGACCGGCTGCTGCCAACCCACTTACTATAAACATTGGACTGTCTCTCTACCGTTTACCAGTTATTAAGGATACTTAACCTAAGAACGGTGGGTGCCTCCTGGCCTATGCTGATAAAGGGATTGCTGAGGAATGGGGTCTCTATATTGCTTTATTTTTGTTTCTCTCCTTATTATTACTTACAAAATAACCGAGTTGTCCTACTTGTTAGTCATTGTAATATTCTTGTTAGTGCAAACCTTTACCTCATTGTGGATTTATTGCAGCAGGATTCAGTTTTATTTCTTTTGTTGCTAGGCGAAGTTAAATATCCTGCTGCTTAACTTACTGCTAGCTAGCTATTGTGTTACTAACGCTGACTGTTTACCTGTTGTATAAGATAGACAGAGCTCACTAGGTAGAAGGGAAATATCATAATCATATGTATATTATTACTATCTGAGATGGTTTAGGTAATTTTATCTTTATGTAAGTAGAGGTCTAGCTGCGTGCTCATACTCTTTCCCAATGTTATTAATCACTAGGGAATGTTAGAAGTGTTGAGATATACAGTTCAGACACTCAGCTAGATTACGAGTTTTGCGTTATGAGTGAAAAAGCTTCTTAACGCTGCTTTTTCACTATCGCTGGTATTATGAGTCTTGTAGGTACAGCTGTACTGCACACCTTTTTGGCCGTACCGCAACATAACTACCACACTTTTTAAAAAGGCCTTTTTTCAATGGGACTTCCATAGCGCCGGTATTATGAGTTTGCCTGTCCGGCCAAAAAGTGAGAGGTACAGCCTATAACTACAAGATCCGTACCGTAAACTGAAAGTCAGTAGTTATGGGTTTTGCGCTACAAAGCTGTAACATAAAACTCATAACTAAAGTGTTACAAAGTACACTAACACCAATAAACTAACTATTAACCCCTAAACCGAGGCCCTTCCGCATCGCAAATACTAAAATAAAAATATTAATCCCTAATCTGCCGCTCCGGACATCGCCACTACTATAATAAACATATTAACCTCTAAACCGCCGTACTCCCACATTGCAAACACTAGTTAAATATTGTTAACCCCTAATCTGCCACCCCCAATATCACCGCTGCCACTATACTAAAGTTATTAACCCCTAAACCTAACCCTTACCCTAAGTCTAAGCCTAACACCCCTAACTTTAATATAATTAAAATAAATCTAAATACAAATTACTATCATTAACTAAATGATTCCTATTTAAAACTAAATATCTATAAAATAAACCCTAAGCTAGCTACAATATAACTAATAGTTATATTGTAGCTATCTTAGGTTTTGTTTTTATTTTACAGGCAAGTTTGTATTTATTTTAACTAGGTATTCTAGTTAGTAAATAGTTATTAACTATTTAATAACTATCAAGGTAAAATAAATACAAAGTTACCTGTAAAATAAAACCTAACCTGCCTCACACCAACACCTAACATTAAACAACAATTAAATAAATTACATTAATTAAATACAATTAACTAAATTACAAAAAAATAAACCCTAAATTACACAAAATAAAAAGAAATGATCAAATATTTAAACTAATTACACCTAATCTAATAGCCCTATCAAAATAAAAAAGCCCCCCTAAAATAAAAAAAAACCCTATCCTAAACTAAACTGCCAATATCCCTTAAAAGGGCCTTTTGCCAGGCATTGCCCCAAAGAAATCAGCTCTTTTACAAACAACCTCCCAACAGTAAAACCCACCACCCACACAACCAAACCCCCCAAATAAAATCCTATCTAAAAACCTAAGCTCCCCATTGCCCTGAAAAGGGCATTTGGATGGGCATTGCCCTTAAAATGGCATTTAGCTCTTTTCCATTGCCCAAACCCTAAGCTAAAAATAAAACCCATCCAATAAACCCTTAAAAAAACCTAACACTAACCCCCCGAAGATCCACTTACAGTTTTTGAAGACCGGACATCCATCCTCATCAAGCCAGGATAAGTCTTCATCCAAGCAGGCAGAAGTCCTCAACGAAGCCGGGAGAAGTCTTCATCCAAGCGGCAAGAAGTGGTCCTCTAGACAGGCAGAAGCCTTCATCCAGATGGCATCTTCTATCTTTATCCTTCCGACGCAGAGCGGCTCCATCTTCAAGCCATCCGGCGCGGAGCATCCTCTTCTGTCGATGGCTACTGAAGAATGAAGGTTCCTTTAAGGGACGTCATCCAAGATGGCGTCCCTTGAATTCCGATTGTCTGATAGAATTCTATCAGCCAATCGGAATTAAAGGGTAAGAAATCCTATTGGCTGATGCAATCAGCCAATAGGATTGAGCTTTAATCCTTTTGGCTGATCCAATCAGCCAATAGGATTGAGCTCACATTCTATTGGCTGATTGGAACAATGGGGAACTTAGGTTTTTTAGATAGGATTTTATTTGGGGGGTTTGGTTGTGTGGGTGGTGGGTTTTACTGTTGGGGGATTGTTTGTATTTTTTTTTTACAGGTAAAAGAGCTGATTTCTTTGGGGCAATGCCCAGCAAAAGGCCCTTTTAAGGGCTATTGGCAGTTTAGTTTAGGCTAGGTTTTTTTTTATTTTGGGGGGCTTTTTTATTTTGCTAGGGCTATTTGATTAGGTGTAATTAGTTTAAATATTTGATCATTTCTTTTTTTTGTAATTTAATGTTAATTTTTTGTAATTTAGTTAATTGTATTTAATTAATGTAATTTATTTAATTGTACCGTAATGTTAGATGTTAGTGTGTAAACATATTTAGAGTTTATGTTAGGGTGTTAGGTGTAAACATAAATTTTCTTTCCCCATAGGAATCAATGGGGCTGCGTTACAGAGCTTTACACTCCATTATTGCAGTTGCAGCTTTTTTTAGCCGGCTCTCCCCATTGATGTCTATGGGGAAATCGTGCACAAACACATAAAAACCAGCTCAAAGCAGCGCTGGTATTTGTGTGTGGTATGGATCTCAACGCTTCCATATTGCCTCTTAACGCCGGGTTTTTGCAAACCTGTAATAGCAGCGCTATTAAAGGTAAGCGGTAGAAATAACTTGCAAGTTATTACCGAGCCGCTTATAACGCAAAACTCGTAACCTGGCCGTATGTAAATAGATCACACCACAAGAGCTATACGATGTTAAACAGATTAGGTTCTACCTACTTACTGACTCTGTTATCAATATTCCTTATTGGCTCGTTGGGCACTGAGTCATCGTATGCTGGAGACAATTTTTCACTTCTACTAGTGCATATTATTACCTTAAGGCAGACGCTACTGTTAGATAGAGTAGATATTCCGTGTAGATCAATCTCATGCTATTTACGTTACTGTTAACGAGTTACAACGTTACTTCAACTTTATGCGTATTGTATAAGGGAAAGAGAGCTTAAATAGTAAGAAAGAGTTGCCATAAGCATGAGTTCATTATCACATATGACAGTTAGGTCACGCTACCTAGACCTCTGTAGAGCTATAACTGCACACTAATATGCTCACCTGCTAATACTAACTACTAGTAAATACTAGGAGTGTAAAGCCTGACAGCTCAGGCTATGTAAATAGTTCACACCATATGAGCAATATGAGGCCTCACTTGCCACTCAAAGTATACTTAGGGTTATCCGCACTATATTTGTCGAGATGTTGTGTACCTGCTGTACTCCACAGTATCTCCACAGTAGTAAAGTGTAGTCCACGGAGATAATTACACAGTGGAGATTTTATAGATTTTTAAATGATCTATTAATGATTATAAATTCATATTTTGCTATTTGTCCTACACTCCTAGTTATTACATATCATTAGACCCAACAGGGTCATTAATCCGACTAATATATTTCACTGATCTTGCCTGCATCAAAGGACCCATAACAAGTCAGCTAATTAGTCGCTTATGGAAGCTTCTGAAAGTATAAAATGGAGGTTTTAATAGCTCATAGTTTACCAGTTATTTTTTATTCCAGTTATTTGTATTCCTTTACATTGTGTAAAATCTCGTCATTTGTCACATGACAATTATTGTATGTTTTTTTTTTTTACTAACAACCTCAATAAAAGATTATTAAACCAAAAAAAAAAAATCATGGAGGTCCAGACAATGCACACACCGCAGTGAGTATTATGCTGCTGACATGTTTCGGCCAGTGGCCAAAATCATAGCTAGCATACAATACCTGTCTGCTTTTTAAAACCAGTACTCTAAGTTCATTGGATGAATGATATCCAATCAAAGATTAGCCAGTGTGTTTTACAAGAAAATTACAATACCTATATATACATATACACAATTTACTATACAAATTATTACTCTCTCCTTGCCTAATCAAATAGTTACAATGATAAGGAGAAATAAGTGATGCCGTTAGACTAAGAGAGACAGGTATAGAATGGATAATGTAATATACTGCAACAATATACAATGCATGTGTTAATATTCATAGATATTGCAAGAATGGAATGGAGTATTAATAAATAAATAGACTGGACCACATGTAAACACATAGGTAAAGGCAGGTCCACATACTAATACTTTCATTCATCCTCAATATTGATAAGCCCTGAATTATATTCTATTATACTGCATAAGAGAAAACCATGGGTAAACACAAGATACCATAAATGTGGATACACGGCTATATCTCAATACCCCATGTACATATATACAGGGAGTGCAGAATTATTAGGCAAATGAGTATTTTGACCACATCATCCTCTTTATGCATGTTGTCTTACTCCAAGCTGTATAGGCTCGAAAGCCTACTACCAATTAAGCATATTAGGTGATGTGCATCTCTGTAATGAGAAGGGGTGTGGTCTAATGACATCAACACCCTATATCAGGTGTGCATAATTATTAGGCAACTTCCTTTCCTTTGGCAAAATGGGTCAAAAGAAGGACTTGACAGGCTCAGAAAAGTCAAAAATAGTGAGATATCTTGCAGAGGGATGCAGCACTCTTAAAATTGCAAAGCTTCTGAAGAGTGATCATCGAACAATCAAGCGTTTCATTCAAAATAGTCAACAGGGTCGCAAGAAGCGTGTGGAAAAACCAAGGCGCAAAATAACTGCCCATGAACTGAGAAAAGTCAAGCGTGCAGCTGCCAAGATGCCACTTGCCACCAGTTTGGCCATATTTCAGAGCTGCAACATCACTGGAGTGCCCAAAAGCACAAGGTGTGCAATACTCAGAGACATGGCCAAGGTAAGAAAGGCTGAAAGACGACCACCACTGAACAAGACACACAAGCTGAAACGTCAAGACTGGGCCAAGAAATATCTCAAGACTGATTTTTCTAAGGTTTTATGGACTGATGAAATGAGAGTGAGTCTTGATGGGCCAGATGGATGGGCCCGTGGCTGGATTGGTAAAGGGCAGAGAGCTCCAGTCCGACTCAGACGCCAGCAAGGTGGAGGTGGAGTACTGGTTTGGGCTGGTATCATCAAAGATGAGCTTGTGGGGCCTTTTCGGGTTGAGGATGGAGTCAAGCTCAACTCCCAGTCCTACTGCCAGTTTCTGGAAGACACCTTCTTCAAGCAGTGGTACAGGAAGAAGTCTGCATCCTTCAAGAAAAACATGATTTTCATGCAGGACAATGCTCCATCACACGCGTCCAAGTACTCCACAGCGTGGCTGGCAAGAAAGGGTATAAAAGAAGAAAATCTAATGACATGGCCTCCTTGTTCACCTGATCTGAACCCCATTGAGAACCTGTGGTCCATCATCAAATGTGAGATTTACAAGGAGGGAAAACAGTACACCTCTCTGAACAGTGTCTGGGAGGCTGTGGTTGCTGCTGCACACAATGTTGATGGAGAACAGATCAAAACACTGACAGAATCCATGGATGGCAGGCTTTTGAGTGTCCTTGCAAAGAAAGGTGGCTATATTGATCACTGATTTGTTTTTGTTTTGTTTTTGAATGTCAGAAATGTATATTTGTGAATGTTGAGATGTTATATTGGTTTCACTGGTAAAAATAAATAATTGAAATGGGTATATATTTGATTTTTGTTAAGTTGCCTAATAATTATGCACAGTAATAGTCACCTGCACACACAGGTATCCCCCTAAAAACGCTATAACTAAAAACAAACTAAAAACTACTTCCAAAACTATTCAGCTTTGATATTAATGAGTTTTTTGGGTTCATTGAGAACATGGTTGCTGTTCAATATTAAAATTAATCCTCAAAAATACAACTTGCCTAATAATTCTGCACTCCCTGTATATATATATATATATATATATATATATATATATATATATATATATATATATATATATATATATATATATATATATATATATATATATATATATATATATATATATATATAATACCTATCTTCTCACAAATATATATATATAACAGTGTAAAATAAATCCCCAACATCACTTCAGAACCTATCTATTTATCTAGGGGAAATATGGGTTATATATATATATATATATATATATATATATATATATATATATATATATATATATATATATATATATATATATATATATATATGTATATATATATATATATATATATATATATATATAAACAGGAATATACAGAACACATATAGAAAACAGATGTGTGCATATATTAATGGGCAGGTAAAAACATGCAAATATGCAAATATAAATATATACACATGCATATCTAGATACAGCTCATTCTCTATAAATTGAATACACATCTCCAACAACTGAATGTGAGGTATTAACATTGTATCCCAAATATGGAGGAGAACAATACAGGTATAGATCCTCTATTTAATATAATAAAATTACATATAGAATGTTGATTGAACCTGTGTAGGCTTATATCTAGCAGTTAATGTAGCAGTATATACAAAGATGTTCAGTATATATAAAGACATATGTATGCTTTCACAAAGCATGGGTGTAATTTCCAGTAATCTATCAAGTAATTTATCAGATCATATTCTGAATTGAGTACAAAAGGGACTCTTGTCCTAAGCCTAAATATTCAGAACATCTCTCGTTTACCGAGTATTTTGTCCCTGTCTCCCCCTCTAAGGGGGGTGTCTGATCTTTTCTATTGCTTGCGTTACTTTTGTGATGTTGACATGTAAAATGTTTAACCAGAGGTGTACCAGCCTCACCTATTTTGTTGGTAGAGAGGTGATTCCTAATCCTTGTATTAACATTGTTTGTCGTTAAACCTACATATTGTAGGTGACACTTCGTACAAGTTATCAAATAAATAACGTATGAAGAGGTACAGTTAAGACAAGTGTCTATGTGAAATGTTTATCCTGTGACTTGAGAGCAGAATTGGTTTGTAAAGTTCCCAAACTCACATGGTCTACATCTCAATTTATCACATCTTAACATCCCTTTGTGTGTTAACCAGGAATCACGGTTATGGGGAGTCAAGGATGGGAGTTCTGAGGGAGAAAGGTAATTCCCTAAAGTCTTGCATCACCTATACGAACAGCGTAGGCCGTCATTAACACACTCCACTTGCTTATCATCTGCTGCAAGCAGATTGAAATGTCTTCTCACAATTTTGCATATTTTGTTATAGTTTTTGCTGAAATCTGTCACAAAAATGACCCTGTTCTGGGGTTTAGTGTCTTCAGGTTTGCTTACATGTAAGGAGTTGTCTAGAAGAGATTTCCTGTCAATGTTGTCTACTTGTGTCTGGGCCCTATCTAGTACATGTTTGGGATAGTCTATCTGTTGTAAGCGTAATCTCATGGCCTTACTCTGGTCTCTGTATGTAGATGTCTCTGTACAATTTCTTTTAACCCTGACTAATTGTCCCTTCACTACCGCAAAGGGCACATGTTTAGGGTGACAACTCTTAGCATGCAGAAGTTTGTTTTTGATGATCGGTTTTCTGTAGATATTACTTACAAATTGCTTCCGATCACTGACTGTGAGTGTCAGATCAAATAATGAATACTTGTATTGTGTTTTACAAAGGTGAAACTAAGGCCTATATTATTATCATTAAGGCCACTCATAAAGGCATGGATTCCAGTGCCATACCCCTTCCAGATAAAGAGCAGGTCATCTATAAAGCGTTTGTAAAACGCTATATGTCCCCTGTAGACATTCCCATCTCAATAGATGTGGGAGAGATCCCACCAACCCATAAAGAGGTTGGCATAGGAGGGGGCAAATTTGGCCACCATAGCTGTCCCACATCTCTGGAGATAGAATTTGCCTTCAAACTTGAAGTAGTTGTGGGTGAGCATGAACATTGTAGCTCTTAGTACAAAATCCTTAAACCCCTATGAAAACTTGGATAAGTAGTAAGGAAGAACTCCACAGCTTTTAATCCTTCACTATGGGGAATATATGAATAGAGAGCCACGACGTCCACCTTCATGCATGAATGGCTTTCCTGTTCCCATGTAATAGTTTCCATTAAAATGATTATGTGTTTGGTGTCTTTGAGGTAGCTTTGTAGTGAAACAACAAATGGATGGAAAATAGCATCCAACCATTGGGAAAGGTGTTCGGATAATGAGCCAATCCCACTAACTATTGGGTGACCCTGTACATTAGTGTTTTATGCACTTTTGGGATCTAGGCTAGAGGCTTACTCTGTAAGATCATTCTATACTCTCTTGTAGAAAGTTTCAAGGGTGGGTTCTCTGCTCTGTATTGGGTAGAACTGTGAGCTGTTTTTAAAGCCACTAAAACAGTTTACAGTAGGAGGTTCTTCCTCCTGTGAATTTAGTCTGGAAAGGGATTCTAATGTCAGAAGTGTGGAATAGGGCTCTCAATGTGACTATCGGGTATATCAACCTGATTCTCAGCTTTATAAAAATGTTTCCGCAATCTAATCATTCTAATCAGTCTGTTAATATCTAGCATGGTTTTGAATAAATCAAATTTGCATGAGGGTGCAAAATTTAAACCATAGCATAGTCATTTTAGATGAATGTCAGACAAAACGAAGCTTGATAAGAAGATAGCATTGTTTATTGATATTTTGTCGATGTTTTGTGTCCCCTTAGCTGATATCTGTTTTTCTGCACCTTTCCCTGTCTTCTCTGTGGGTTTGTAAAAAAACATGGTCAAAATGTCATCTATCCTCATTGGAGTTATCTGGTGTAGGTGCTGGAATGCTACTTATATATTTTGAACCCTGTGTATGGGATGTTCTCTGCTGTTTACTCATCTCTTTAGGCCTCGCGACCTGCATTTGGGGTTGTACATTAATAGTGACATGTTTACCAGAATTTTTAAGGATGCCTGTCTGTGGCCTAGGTGTTTCTTCCCCTCCTGAGGCACCTGTTTCCTCCCCAGACTCTACCTCGCTGTCTGAGACCACTTTCTGTCCCGTATTTTTGTTCTGTAATCTGTGATTACCTCCTTGTCTTCTATTTCTACTTCTCGATCTGCCCCTGGAGTCAGGGGCCCACCTATCAGTGGCGTAGCGTGGCTTCTCAGCGCCCAGGGCAAGGTAAGAATTGCGCCCCCCTAATCCATTAGCACTGACTGAGTCTCTTCCACCAGTACAGTAGGGATTGGCAAATTTGCTTTGAATCTAGGAGACAGCTCAACAACTTAGGAGACAGGTTTTTGTTTTAAAACAAACAAAGCTTTATTTTTACAACAAAAATATATATATATATATATATATATATATATATATATATATATATATATAAAATTCTAAACTCTACATTCATCCTTAAAAATTAGGATTCAATATGGTTGCAGGCAGCCATTACTTTATTATATACATTAAGTAAGTACATTATATAACTTAACAATTACATTTTTTATGGTTTAATATTTAAACATGGGATTTCATTTTTAAAATACATGTGAGCCAGCATGCCAGAGTGTGAGAGTGATCTATGCTGCTTTAAAGTGAAAGCCAGTTATTATTTTTTTTTAAATTCATTTTTAACCTGGGTAAAACATACATCTTGTATGTTTTATTTTACCCAGGTTAAAAATGAATTTTAAATAAAATAACCAGCTTTCACTTTAAAGCAGCATAGATCACTCTCACACTCTGGCATGCTGGCTGGCTCAGACTCTGGGTCCTTTGGAAGTTGGAATTTGGCTGGCTGGCTCAGAGTGACTCTGGGTCCTTTGGAACTTGGCTGGCTGGCTGGCTGGCTGGCCGGCTGGCCCTGCAACGTCACGTGGGTAATGGTAGAAGCTAAGCTGCATTTTGCGTGCGTTGCCATTTCCAATCCCTATTCCCCAGGGCCCAGGCAAAAACAGGGGCTATAATAATTTAATTATAATTCTGGCTGGCAGTGGCACTGGTGGTCTGGTTCTGATATGGACCTGGTGATGAGTTTGGTAATTTCTGTTGACACTACTTACCTTATCATTGCGGGCGCGGCGTGCTAGTCAGTCTGACTCCACTCTGGCTCTGCTGCTCTGACTTCTTCCTCCCTCCTGACATGTGCGCTGGGAGTGGGAGTGGACCGTGCTAACTAGTGGCGTAAACACTAGTCTAGCAGCAGGTAACGGTCGGATAGGATTACACTCATAAAATTATGATAATTAAATCATTACACAGCACGGCTGGGCGCAGGCGCCTGTCAGATTTTTTAGCCTCCCTGTAGCGCCGCTGGGAGTGGGACTGTGACTGTCTACTGTCTTGAGATGGTGGGAACTGGGGAGGCTGGGAGCCAAGCATTTTGCGCCCCTCAGAATTTTGCGCCCGGGGCAACCGCCCCTGTGGCCCCCCCCACGCTACGCCACTGCCACCTATTATTCTTTTGTGTGTGGCTCCAATTGTAGACTGATTTGTTTTCATAGTCTGTAAGGTCCCTCACATACTTAGTGTGTTTAGTATTCAATATTGTGTTTTTAGACTCAATAAAGGTGTTCTTAAGTAGGTCATCAAATTTTGGATATTCCATTTCCTGCTGTCTGTTGTTAATTTCTATCTGAATAATCTTAATGTCCTCTCTGACCTTGTTTAACAAACCAGTTTTATAAGAAATAAGCAAGTGCATAAGTCCAAGGGAACATTCTGTTAATACTGCATTCCAAGAGTCTATAAACGCGGGGTCAGTCACCTCAAATGTGGGAAACTTATTGACCCTTAAACCTCTAGGGACAATGCCCCCAGTGTGTAATCGGATGCCACGGTGGATGCCGGCTTGTCTTCAACTGTAGCGGACATCACTCTGCCTGGATTCCGGACAACTACACCTTGATGCGGTGAGTTGGGCACTGCTATATACTGACAAGCACAGGCTGCTTCAGGTCCATTTCCTTCTGGTGTTTTCTGCACATTATCTGCACTCTGGAAGGTCCCACGTACAGACATAGACTGGATGCATTTCTCATAGGTAACTCAGTAGTTATATTCTACACTTTACCATTCACAGGATTAGAGACTGACAACCACCATTTAAAGGGGCAGTAGGTCATGGTATTAAACTTTCTGTTTAAACTTGGTATTAAACTTTCTTTTACATTGTGTGACTATTTTGAACATTGGTACAAACCTTCTGTTTTGACTATTATATGCTTATGTACACACACACACACACACATATATATATATATATATATATATATATATATATATATATATATATATGTGTGTGTTAATATGTGTATATACCATATTAACTCATAAATATATATATATATATATATATATATATATATATATATATATATACTTATATCCATATATATTTACATTTTGCTTCCATTGCTGTGCTACTTACCCCCTTCGCTGCGGGAGGTTCTCATGCCATGTCTAACAGCATGAGAAAGAGGCTCCCATTGGAAGTGCACTTTTAACTTGTCAACTTGTAATACCAGCTTACATTAGCTTGCACTGGTATTCCTCAGTGGAGCGCAAATATCGCTTTCTCAAAAGCAATATTTGCACTCCACTTGTAACCTGGCCTTAAGTCATTGGCCATATCCATTCGGGACCAGCAGTGCTTAGTTGTTTCATAGTAGTACTTTAAATATTTGCTTAACCCTTTTCTGGGGAGTAAACATGTAGCATTGCAGGTTATCTAATGTTAATATTAAATGCTCTAATAAATTAGCGCATGATTTACTCAATTACATTACAGGACAAAGAGGAAAATTAATAATAAAAGTGCATTGCAAAGTGGGAACCTCTGTGTGGAATTTCACATTTTTATTTTAGACAACAAGGGCAAGATTACATATAAGGCGCAGGCTTCAGCGCAAGCGCTGCAACCCGCACCGCCCGTAATTTTACCTTGCACATCGGGGTATCCAATAAACCCCCGCCGGCAGTTCATAAAGTGCCATAAGTCGGATAAAATAGCGATGTCCAGAAATGAGCATAAATACAAATTTCTGAAATCGCTAGTGACTTACGGCACTTTAGAGACTGCTGGCGCCTAAGAATAATAAAAAAATATTTAAAATCTCCAGTAAACTAACCGGCCTACTAAAAATAAACCTGACACGTATAAAACCACTATATCAACCATCAAACCCACATCTGAACTAATAAAAGTGTTAAACCCTAAACCGACAACCCCCCACAATGCAATATGCCTTATTAAACTATTAACCCCTATATCCGCCATCAAACCCACACCGGAAGTAATAATTAAATTATTAACACCTAAATCCGCCATCAAACCCACACCGCAAGTAATATTTAAAGTACTACCTAATAAAACTATTAACCTCTCATCCACCATTAACCCACAACACAATAAACCTATTAAATCTATGAACCACTATATCGCCAAAACCCACAACGCAAACTACCTATTAAAACTATTAACCCCTAAACCTCCATCCCACACAACGCAAATAAATAATTAAATTAATAAGTCCCTTAAGCTACAATTACAGAAAATAAAAAATTCTAATATTACAGAAAATAAAAAACGAAATTATCACATTTTAAAAAATTATACCTAATCCCTATGTTGGGGTTGGTTTATTTAGGGTTTAATACTTAATTTTTAGTTGCGGTGTGGGTTTGATGGCGGATATAGGGGTTGATATACTTTATTTGTTATTGCGGTGGGGGATTGTTGTTGATAGGTAGATAGATATTGCGCATGCTTTAGGTGTTAGTTTATTGTTGCAGGCAGTTTCGGGAGTTACGGTGCTCTCATACTTAGCTCAAGGCTTGCTGTGGCTGCCTTTGTGTGGCGAGGTGAAAATGGAGTAAGATTTCTCCATTTTCGCCATGTAAGTCCTTGAGCTGAAAATTGGATACCGATTTGCGACGTGGTCCTATGTTAGCTTATGGGAGTAAAAATTGCAGGTGACGGGTAAAATACACGTGCCACATTTACATACAGTGCTGTATATTGGATACCAAAACCACGTAAAAAACTGGCGTCACCGGCTTTTGCGGGCAACGCCACATATGTAATTGGGCCCCAAATGCTAGATGTATTTTTCTGCTCTAAATGAAAGCTGAAAGTTTGCAGAACACACTGTGTTTGTTATTGCAAGTAAATGTTACATTTTTCTATTATGATGGTACAATTCAATTAATGAAGAACACAATCTTTTTTAAAAAGTGCAGCATTAGAATGTTGATTACCAAAGGTAACTGTGTGAAAAAGAGATATGTAATATTCACAATATTTAATTTTAGAAATGAATGTGAAGTGTAATAGTTACCACCTTACTGTTGTGCATCTATTTCATCAAAACTCTGGGTTCTAATCCTGACCAGGAGAGTTACTAGACTTCACTGGGTCCCTGGAGAAAAGCTATGGTGCCTCCCTATATCTACAGTGCCCTTTCTAGCTGTTTGCCATCAGTACCTCATAAGTGCAAGAGGAGCTTTTTCTGTGTGACTGTGAGTCATCCTTTCACCTTGTTTAGTGTAAGAGGATATGCACTTCCTGTAAAATTTATGGTGGCTGGTTTTCAGAACAGCAACACTTTGATGGCCATCTTGGAAACCCTGACATTATATTTTTGAAGGAAAATCTTAACACTTCCCTTATCCGGTGAGTCTTTTTCTTCTAGGAGCCAGACAAGAAGCAGATGGAGTCAGGGATCTACAAAGCCCCCCTTGTAAGGACACCAGTACTACTTGTAGGGCCAGAAAGTTGCTCCTCTAAATTAAGGTTTCTGAGAACCCTGTATTTATGCCCCTAGGCCCCAACTTACCAAGCCACCCAAATTTGATTCCATGTCATGTGAGTCCCACCACACGTGGGTGAGAACAAGCAGATTTAAAAGGGACATTAAAGTATTT
This sequence comes from Bombina bombina, assembly GCF_027579735.1. Taxonomy (NCBI): domain Eukaryota; kingdom Metazoa; phylum Chordata; class Amphibia; order Anura; family Bombinatoridae; genus Bombina; species Bombina bombina. The sequence continues at coordinate 446,807,735 of NC_069503.1, forward strand.
TGTATAACTATGCATTAAAAAACAATCTCTACATTGCAAAAGATATGGATAAATTATTTAAAACAATATAAAAAAACAATTTTTTAAATTAAAAACCAGACTGGGTACACATCCCATGTCAGGAGTTGACTGCCTGAGTCGCTGAATGGTGTGCAGCTGTCTATGAGTGCTGATAAGTACCTTGGCCTCTAAGTTTTGCAGTGACATGGGATGTGTACCAGTCTGGTTTTAACCCCTTGATATATATATTATATATATATATATATATATATATATATATATATACACACATCACAGCAGGGACCTCCAGCAGTCAGCCGAGAGCTGCTCTTCCTCACAAGAGCGCACTTCCATGGGCTCCAATGGGAGCCTCGTTCTCATGCTGTGTGAACATCAAGCAGCGAAGGGTGTAAATCTGGGGCGTATTACTGCCTAGGCCAACAAGGCCGGTGCCTATACGACAGAATGAGGGGGCGGCACTTCTTGCAGCCTCAGTAGGCAGCTGAACAGTCACTCTCTGTCTCATCAAGAAATTGCGCTAGCCACTTAGCCATACATAACCGGAAGCTGCATATAATGGTGCCCAGCGCTAACAACTCTGTCTGACTCTAAAGAAATCACTCACTGACTACTGAACCCATATATTAGCTGCATATTTGCTAATGATGCCCAGATTTCCTCCGCTTACACAGAACACGCCCCTTTATTTGTGCTGGCCGGGTCACTCCAATGCCCGGATCAAGAAGCGATCGCATTACATTGTCAAGGAGGTCGGATGCCTTAGTCTGCCCTGAAGTAATTTAAGGAAGTCACCCTTTATTGGTACCGGGTCCTGGTGATGCTAGTCGAGCACTCACATGGTGGATTGACAGTGGCAGTGCGGGTGGTGATTTATGAGTAACAACATTCTTCTGGGATCTCCTGAGTCTCGCTGCTGTGTAGTAAACCAAGCAGGTATGACTGTGGCAGTCGAATGAGGAAACTGTCACAGTCATACCGCATATATATGCAAGTCCTGGTAACAATTTCACAATACCCTGAACAAAAAATATTGTGGCATAAAAATTGCCTAAAACCTAGGGGGGGAGGGGGTTGGGGGGGCAGCAGAATTTTGAGTGCCTAGGGCAGCACAAAACCTAAATACGCCACTGGTGTAAATAGTGCAGCGATGTCAGCAAATGGTAAATATATATGTTTATAATTTGATACATATATATTTATGTGTTAATATCAGTATATAAATACACAGAGTCTTCTTCTGATGCGTTTCGGCTGTATAACATGCTGTACTCATAGGCTATGATAGTCTATGAGTGCGGCGTGTTATACAGTCGAAACGCGCCAGGCCATTTTCATTTCTCTGTTTTGTGATGTTCTAATAAAGATTTAATTTATTTACTCATTTTTGCCTTTTTTGCGAGTGGAGGAACTCGCTTTCTTCTTCTTCTTCGATTAAACAGTGGCTCAGATATTCATACGCCCCGGGTATAGACCCGGCAGCACCAGCTAAATATTTATCTCCAAGTCACGTGACTGGCTGAAGACTCTGTGAGTACACGCTATTTCCTATGGTATCCTGTGTGGCCGTTTTGATTATCTGTGCAGTGGAATCCGGAGCTTGAAGCTTGAGGTGCTGGAGGCAGGAAGGTGCTGAGCGGTTGCTACTCTAAAACGCTAAAGCTTTTATATTTTTTTCAGTCTAGAGGAGTGCCTGTTGTAGCATGAGATATGGCTTAGTCTGGTATTTGTTTATGGTGTACTAAAAGCGCTGAGTGCAGGATCCGTTTTGGGACAGACATGTATGCCTTTTATTTGAGGAAGTCTGTGCCTATCATATTAAAGCTTTGGGGTTATGCTTTTTATTTTGAAGAAATATCTGTATATAAACATATTACTAGATCAAGCGAAAAGAATCCAGCTATCCAAATGAGTAAAACAAAGTCTGGCTTCTTTTTGCTTGATCTATTACCTTTTCCAGCCACCAGTCTATCCCATTTGCTGCTGACAACTTGGAGCACCTGTGTGGCCGGGACTACTTACTTACCTTTGAGCTGCTGGATAACGGCATTTACCGCAATAAGGTTGAGCTTTACTCTGGCCCCGATCGGAGGATACCCAGTGACAAAACGCCGGATAGATCCGGACGGGTGGCGGAGGAATCCCGCAACGGAAGCGGTCTGAGAGCACGGACGCCAGCAATCTGCGGGGACAAGTTGAGGCAAGTGGTCTTCCATTAGGTCTCGTCCCGGATTGGATGAATAGCGTCAGAGCGTGCCAGCCCCAGAATAGGGGGGAATTTTTCTCTGCCTCAATACCCTGTGTTCACGGCGTTCACTTTCTCCCATATTGGTGAGTTGCTTTCTAATTTGTCTGGGTTCTTGTTTGGGACTGTTTGCTCTGCAAGGCTGCACAGGTTTTTGTTCTGTACGAAGATTATACTGTTGTTGTGTACTTTTTGTGATACTGGGTTTCTCTTTATTCGTGACTATAAACATATTAACACATAAATATATGTGTATATATTCATATACATATATATTTACAGGAAACACACAGTTCCCTTAGAGGGATATTTATCAAAGCGTCAACTGAAAATACTGGAATTCTGTATCGTAATTATCGCGAGATTGATCTACCGTAGTTATCAAAGTGTCAACATCGTCAAATGTAGAAATTTGTGATATAACATACAATCCCACAATCTTAATCCGACGCAGATCGATGCAAATTGAAAACACATGGAATTTGAGCGGAATCGTGTTCATTCGTCCTCCAATTTGAATATTTGAAGCTCTCACAAAGTTATCAAAAATTCTACAGTTACGCTTGTGTCTTTTCCGACTCAGCGTACCAGGTTTTCCCTTCAGGTTGCGGATGCCATATAACTCAATGGGAGTTGGAAAACACAGAAAGCTTATGTTTGATGCTGCAAGAGAATGAAGTATATTACATAATAAAAGTAAATTAGAAACTTTATTAAAATTGTATACCCTTTCTAAATCAAACAATATTATTTCTCCACATTTGGTGCACTAGTAGATATAGGAATAAAAATAAAAAATACATTTGGATTATGTTACAACTTTGTCTCTCATTACAAAGCAAGGGGGGAATATTATTACTACATATTTGGTGCAAAGTTTTGCCCCAAACTTGTTGCACTAATAGATATAGAGATAAAAATGAAATAAATGCATAATATAGCTAACTTCCTTTTTATTTGTTGGAAAAATCTATGTGCACCATGTTAAAGCCATGTAATACAAGGCCCACTCTCAACTTTGCGCCATATTTGACCCAACACTTTTCGCACCGATTTTGACACAAACTCCTAAATAACTCACACACTAGGGAATTTTTCCACCACTTTTGATTGGAACATGCATAATAACATAATTTATTACATCACCCAATCTGATTCAAATACACATTATAAACTCTTACTAACTAATCAAATTGCTCGATACTTGTGTCATTGATCACTTATCAGAACTTGTAAGTACCATTTGTTACATATGTAAAATTAGTATTAAAGGTAAACATTGATGCTGACATTAGGACACACAGTGTAATATTTTAGACAAGGATTTTAAAATTCGAATCAATGTTTTGTTCAATATAATCTTAAACTGATAGCTGAAAGGGATAGCCCACCTAACTTTAAAATGTCATGATTCAGATACAACAGAAATTAAAATCACCTCTTTACTGGCATGCTATTTTAAGTGTATTTCTTCCTTCTCTTGAATTTCTATTTCAGTAAGAAATGTCATCTTATATGCCAGCCCATTTTATCACACCTGTGAAGAGGTGTTTTTTTTTAAAATAGATTGCAATCAGGAGGGGTTAGACATAATATTTCATACATAATATTTCAGAGCTCTCACCACATCTAAAGAATGTAAAGATCTCTCCAAAGAATTCTTAGGATTAGGACACTAAGAAGGAACAACAATTTCTCTATTAATGTTTTTAGAATTTACAACCTTAGATAAGAATTCAAATGATGTCCGCAAAACTGCTTTATCTTGATGAAAAATCTGAAAAGGAGATTCACAAGAGAGCTGATAATTCAGAAAGAAATGGCCAAAAGAAACAACACTTTCCAAGAAAGTATTTTAATGTCCAAAGAATGCATAGGCCTCTATTTATCACAGGTCTTGTGGACCTGATCTGACAGTGCGGATCAGGTCCACAAGACCTCGCTGAATGCGGAGAGCAATACGCTCTCCGTATTCAGCACTGGTGCAATGCTGCCCCCTGCTGACTTGCAGCCAATCGGCCGCAAGCAGGGAGGTGTCAATCAACCCGTTCGTATTCGATCGGGTTGAATTGTGGCGATTCCTGTCCGCCTGCTCAGAGCAGGCGGACAGGGTTATTGAGCAGCGGTCTTTAGACCGCTGCTTCATAACTGCTGTTTCTGGCGAGTCTGAAGACTTGCCAGAAACACGGGCCATCAAGCTCCATTCGGAGCTTGATAGATAGGTCCCTTGGGCTCAAATGGAGGAGACTGTAAAGCCTTCAAAACTAAATTAAGACTCCAAGGAGGAGAGATTGATTTAATGACAGGCTTGATACGAACCAAAGCCTGCACAAAACAATGAATATCAGGAAGTTTAGCAATCTTTCTGTGAAATAAAACAGAAAGAGCAGAGATTTGTCCTTTCAAGGAACTTGCAGACAAACCTTTTTCCAAACCATCCTGAAGAAACTGTAAAATTCTAGGAATTCTAAAAGAAAGCCAAGAGAATTTATGAGAGGAACACCATGAAATGTAAGTCTTCCAGACTCAATAATAAATCTTTCTAGAAACAGATTTACGAGCCTGCAACATAGTATTAATCACAGAGTCAGAAAAACCTCTAAGAAAAAGCACTAAGCATTCAATTTCCATACCATCAAATTCAATGATTTGAGATCCTGATGGAAAAATGGACCTTGAGATAGAAGGTCTGGCCCTAATGGAAGTGGCCAAGATTGGCAACTGGACATCCGAACAAGATTCGCATATCAAAACCTGTGAGGCCATGCTGGAGCCACCAGCAGCACAAACGATTGCTCCATGATGATCTTGGAGATCACTCTCGGAAGAAGAACTAGAGGCAGGAAAATATAAGCAGGTTGATAACACCAAGAAAGTGTCAACGCATCCACTGCTTCTGCCTGAGGATCCCTGAACCTGGACAGGTACCTGAGAAGTTTCTTGTTTAGATGAGATGCCATCAGATCTATTTCTGGAAGACCCCACATCTGAACAACTTGAGAAAACACATCTGGATGGAGAGACCACTCTCCTGGATGTAAAGTCTGACGACTGAGGTAATCCGCTTCCCAATTGTCTATACCTAGGATATGAACCACAGAAATTAGACAGGAGCTGGATTCCACCCAAACAAGTATCCAAGATACTTCTTTTATAGCTTGAGTCCCACCCTAATGATTGACATATGCCACAGTTGTGATATTGTCTGTCTGAAAACAAATAAATGGTTCTCTCTTTAATAGAGGCCAAAACTGAAGAGCCCTGAGAATCGCACGGAGTTCCAAAATATTTATTGGTAATCTCATTGGTAATCTTTGTGGTAATCTCGCCTCTTGAGATTTCCAAACCCCCTGTGCTGTCAGAGATCCCCAAACAGCTCCCCAACCTGAAAGACTCACATCTGTTGTGATCACAGTCCAGGTTGGATGAACGAAAGAGGCCCCTAGAATAATACGATGGTGATCTAACCACCAAGTCAGAGATAGTCATCTGGACTTAGAAGTCATATCAGCTTTCCAAGATTTAAGCCACAAAGCTCTTCTAGCTAAAATAGCTAAAGACATAAATTTAACATCAATTTTGATGATATCAAAAATGGCATTACAAATAAAATGATTAGCATGTTGAAGCAAGCGAACAATGGAAGACAAATCAGAATCCAATTCTTGTTGCGCTAAATGTTCCAACCAAAAAGTTGATGCAGCTGCAACATCAGCCAAATAAATTACAGGCCTGAGAAGATGACCTGAATATAAATAAGCTTTCCATAGATAAGATTCAAGTTTCCTATCTAAAGTATCTTTAAAAGAAGTACTATCTTCCGTAGGAATAGTAGTACGTTTAGCAAGAGTAGAGATAGCCCCATCAACTTTGGGGATCTTTTCACAAAACTCTAAAGAAACTGCTAACAAAGGATACAATTTTTTAAACCTTGAAGAAGGAATAAAAGAAGTATCAGGCCTATTCCATTCATTAGAAATCATATAAAAAATAGCATCAGGAACTGGAAAAACCTCTGGAATAACCACAGGAGGTTTATAAACATAATTTAAACATTGACTAGTTTTAATATCAAGAGGACTAGTTTCTTACATATCCAATGTAATCAACACTTCTTTTAACAAAGAACGAATATACTCCATTTAAAATAAATAAGAAGATTTGTCAGTGTCAATATCTGAGGCAGGATCATCTGAATCAGATAGATCCCCATCAGAGAAGGATAAATCAGCATATTGCCGGTCATTTGAAATTTCATCAACTTTTTGAGAAGTTTTAAAAGACCTTTTACATTTATTAGAAGGTGGGATGGCAGACAAAGCCTTCTGAATAGAATCAGAAATAAATTATTTTAAATGTATAGGTATTTCTTGTGCATTAGATGTTGAAGGAACAGCAACAGGTAATGAACTACTACTGATGGATACATTCTCTGCATGTACAAGTTTATCATGTCAACTATTACAAACCACAGCAGGAGATATAACCTCCACATGTTTACAAAAAATGCACTTATCTTTGGTAGAACTGTTATCAGGCAGTAGGGATCCAACAGAGACTTCTGAGACAGGATCAGATTTAGAGATCTTGCAAATGTAAGAGAAAAAAACAACATATAAAGCAAAATGATCAATTTCCTTATATGGCAGTTTCAGGAATGGGAAAAAAATGCAAACAGCATAGACCTCTGATAGAGAATAAAAGGCAAGAGGCATATAGGAATGGGGTCTTAAATAATGAAAATATATGGCACCAAGTATGATGCACAACAAATAGAAAAATATTTTTTGGCGCCAAAAACGTCCGAAATGACACACTCGCGTCACGGATGATGCAACTAAGATGCCGGAAATGACGCAATAAACTTTGGCATTTTGCGCCCTTGCGAGCCTAATTCTGCCCGCAAATTTAAAAGACAGTCAATTGAAAAAAAGACTAAACCCCAGGTAAGAATTTTTTTTTTTTCCTAAAAAAACATTTCCCAGATATAAAACTGACAGTCTGCAAAAGGAAGTATACTGAAACCTGAATCATTTCAAATATAAGTACAATACATATATTTAGAACTATATAAATACATAAAGTGCCAACCCATAGCTGAGAGTGTCTTAAGTAATCAAAACATACTTACCAAAAGACACCCATCCACATATATCAGATAGCCACACCAGTACTGAAACGGTTATCAGTAGAGGTAATGGAATATGAGAGTATATCGTCAATCTGAAAAAGGGAGGTAGGAGATGAATCTCTACGACCGATAACAGAGAACCTATGAAATAGATCCCCCATAAGGAAAACCATTGCATTCAATAGGTGATACTCCCTTCACATCCCTCTGACATTCACTGTAATCTGAGAGGAATCGGGCTTCAAAATGCTGAGAAGCGCATATCAACGTAGAAATCTTAGCACAAACTTATTTCACCACCTCCATAGGAGGCAAAGTTTGTAAATCTGAATTGTGGGTGTGGTGAGGGGTGTATTTATAGGCATTTTGAGGTTTGGGAAACTTTGCCCCTCCTGGTAGGATTGTATATCCCATACGTCACTAGCTCATGGACTCTTGCCAATTACATGAAAGAAATATATATATATATATATACATATATATATATATATATATATATATATATATATGTGTATATACATGCTAGAATATGTATGTGCAATTTTAAAAAATAATTTGAATAATTCACTATCTACTTTGCACCAAATATGTCACTACTTTCTATATTCGCAATGAGTCCTGCTCAGAAAAAGAATACATTTACACTAGCCGCAACACTATTTACAATAGCCGCAACATCGATGAAAGTTAGTTAACACCAGTCCGATGCTCTTTGCACCGTACTTGACACACGTGTTTTTGACAGCTTTTTTTTATAAATAAGGATATCATATTCAGATCCACGGCCGCGATGTTTGGCGAGCGTATTGATGCCTGTGAATGCAACATAGTTGATGCTTTGATAAATAGGCCTCTTAGACCGCAAAGTAAAGGCACTTTTCAGTGCCATTTTTTTTCCAACACACCACACCCATCGCTTTTAACCACTTTAAACTTCCAAGTGCAGTTGATTTTTTTTTTTTTTTTAAATGCTACATTTTGTTTTATTAATATAAAACTATACTACCCTCTATTTTGAGGGCATTTGGGGCACTTTTAGAAAATTAACCAGAGATAAGCAGGCCCATTTATCAAGCTCCGTACGGCCAGAAACACAACTTATGAAGCAGCGGTCTGAAGACCGCTGCTCCATAACCCTGTCCGCCTGCTCTGAGCAAGCGGACAGGAATCGCCGGAAATCAACCTGATTGGGTTGATTGACACCTCCCTGCTGGTGGCCGATTGGCTGCGAGTCAGCAGGGGGCGGCGTTGCTCCAGCAGCTCTTGTGAGCTGCTGATGCAATGTTAAATGCGGAGAGCATATTGCTCTCCGCATTTAGCGAGGTCTTGCGGACCTGATCCACACTGTCGGATCAGGTCCACAAGACATTTGATAAATTGGGGCCCTGATCTCTGGTTAATTTTCTGTGCACTATTTGCTACCGCAAACTTGCGGAAGCAATGACCAGCCACTTATAATTGCTGGTTATTTATCGTGCGCCTGCAAACAGATAAATTTGCCGCCCGTAAATATTTTGTGCATTTAAACACAATCTTTCCACCTTTTAGTATTTGAGGTAAAACACAGAGATTTGCAGGGGTAAAATAGTTATAGAATACGCCGTCACTGGTATTTATAAATATTTGAACAATATGTAAATTTTAATGACCATTCAATAATATTAATAATGTATAAATATTTTTTTAAATTGAAAAGCCATTTTGTTATCAAAAATGTGAAGCTAATATAAAGCACTAAATAATATTTTTCATGGTACAACTGGTGTTCACTATTTGTATGCTTTGCTGCATAACTTCTGTTATATATTTTGCTATATTTTCAGTCTTGACAGCACCAACAGTTTATGATATTCTTCATGAAAAATAGAATTCCCCCATGCTACATTTATTTATACAAAGAAAAAAAAAATTAGAATGCAACCTAGACACACTTTAACTCAGAGGAAATATTAGATACATTATTTATGAGTGGTTTTTCTATGTTTGCATACATTGGTAATAATCGTTGAAGAGAAAATAATAAATCATTGCATAAAAAAATAACAAAACTACAGAAATAAATTATAATTAAATAATTGAAAAAGTAGCACCATGTCCAATGTCAAACTAAAGCACGCCCCAAGGTTTTACTATGACAGAACAATGTTTTCAAACATTCGTGTATTTAAGGTATACATAATTCATAAGAAAACAATATATGTTTTTAAAATATATATTTATATTCATAAACCAGCGTTGGGTTGTAGATAAAATAAATGAAAGAAACAGATTGTTGACAAAAGGCACCATTAATGGTTTTGTAACCTAATTGATAATGGGACTCTTTCCAATCGATGAAACCAATCTTTTAAAGGGACTTTGAACTCAAAACTGAATCCCCAGTAAAAGTGTTTAAAGGGATAGTAAAAACCAAAAATGTTATTGTTTAAAAAAATAGATAATCCCTTTATTTACCATTCCCCAGTTTTGCATAACCAACACTATTATAGAAATATACTTGTTACTTCTGTAATTACCTTGTATCTAAGTTTCTGCTGACTGCCTCCTTATCTCAGGGACGCAATCCCATATACGGTGCAGGTTTCGGCGCAAGCGTGGGAACCTGCGCTGCCCGTAATTTCACCTCGCACATCGGGGTATTACATATACCCCGCTGGCAGTTCCTAAAGTGCCGTAAGTCTGATAAACTAGCGATGTCCAGAAATGAGCGTAACTACAAATTTCTGGAGTCACTAGTGACTTACGGCACTTTAGAAACTGCCGGCGCCTAAGAAAAGTAAATATAATTTTAAATATCCCGTAACAGTCTAACCTGCCTCCCAAAAATAGCCCAACATGTAAAAACCCCTATATCCGAAATCCCCCCTCTCACAACTAATAATAAATGTATTAATCCCTAGACCGACAACCCCCCACAACGCAATAAGCCTAATTATTAACCCCTAAACCGCCATAGCCTACAATGCAATTAACCTATTTAAGTATTAACCCCTAAACCGCCATAGCCCACATAAGCTATTAAATGTATTAACCCCTAATCTGCTGCCACCAATGTCGCCGCCACTATAATAAAGTTATTAACCCCTAAACCTAAGTCTAACCCTAACACCCTCCTAACTTAAATATTATTTAAATAAATCTAAATAATATTACTATTATTAACTATATTATTCCTATTTAAAACTAAATACTTACCTATAAAATAAACCCTAAGATAGCTACAATATAATTAATAATTACATTGTAGCTATTTTAGGATTTATTTTTATTTTACAGGCAACTTTGTATTTATTTTAACTAGGTACAATAGCTATTAAATAGTTAATTACTATTTAATAGCTACCTAGTTAAAATAATTACAAATTTTCCTGTAAAATAAAACCTAACCTAAGTTACAACGCTACACTATCATTCAATTAATTAAATAAATTAACTACAATGACCTAAAATTAAATACAATTAAATAAAATAAACTATTGTACAAAAAAACAAACACTAAATTACAGAAAATAAAAAAATTACAAGAATTGTAAACTAATTACCCTAATCTAAGCCCCCTAATAAAATAAAAAAGCCCCCCAAAATAATAAAATTCCCTACCCTATACTAAATTACAAATATCCCTTAAAATGACTTTTTGCGGGGCATTGCCCCAAAGTAATCAGCTCTTTTACCTGTAAAAAAAGAAATACAACCCCCCTCAACATTAAAACCCACCACCCACACCCAACCTTACTCTAAAACCCACCCAATCCCCCCTTAAAAAAACCTAACACTACCCCATTGAAGATCACCCTACCTTGTGCCGTCTTCACCCAGCCGGGCAGAAGTCTTCATCCGATCCGGGCACAAGTGGTCCTCCAGCCGGGCAGAAGTCTTCATCCAATCTGGGCAGAAGAGGTCCTCCATCCGGGCAGAAGACTGATGAGAAATTCTGCCCGGCTGGGTAAAGACGGCTCAAGGTAGGGTGATCTTCAATGGGGTAGTGTTAGGTTTTTTTAAGGGGGGATTGGGTGGGTTTTAGAGTAAGGTTGGGTGTGGGTTTGATGGCGGATATAGGGGTTAATACATTTTATTAGTTATTGCTACGGGGGATTGCGGTTGTCAGGTAGATAGACATTGCGCATGCTTTAGGTGTTAGTTTATTTTTGCAGGCATTTTCGGGAGTTACGGTGCTCCCATACTCAGTACAAGGCTTGCTACGACTGCCTTTTATGGCAAGGTAAAAATGGAGTAAGATTTCTCCATTTTTGCCACGTAAGTCATTGCGTTGAAAATTGGATGCTGATTTGCGACGCAGTCCCATGTTAGCCTATGGGAGTAAAAATTGCGGGCGACGGGTGAAATATACGTGCCGCATTTATATGCGGCGCTTTATATAGGATACCAAACCCACGCAAAAACCGGCGTCGCCGGCTTTTGCGGGCGACGCCGCATATGTAATGGAGCCCCCAATCAGTATGTTTGTCTTGGGACTTACAAGCGAGCATTCATCTGGCTACATTGTCACTTTTATTTCTATGCTAAGTTCAAGGAACTTTACTATGAAATCTCACAAGATCATGGTGAAATCTTGAAGAGTATGGGGATATCTCATGAAATCATAATAAAGCAAAGCAGGAGCTAGACACTAATGATGCTGATTTTCTGTCTCTGTTTTTCACCATGCAGGGCTGGCTACTGAGCAGTGCCGGATCCAAAATAGGTCAGAAGAATTTTTGACAGAGTAGCCTCCACAACTCCCTCTACCATGAAAATGTATTATTTGACCATGACAGGTATAATATATTGATAAACACAAAACAAGCTGCCAATCAAGTCACAGGCGCTCACAGCATATGTGTGTATGCCACTGAAAATCTGTAATAATGTTTACTACATGTAGAAGCATTTTTGCTAATGGAATAATATTGAAAAAAATACTTCTATTTAAAATTGAAATGCTCCCATTTCAGTTTTGACCTTTCTATCCTTTGAACTAATGCTGGCTGTCCAGCACACATGTATACATTATGGCTGGGCTGAGTAAGGAAATTCAGAGGAAAAAAGAACAAACTTAATTTTATACATAGCATACACATACACTAAATACACCTGACTCAACAAATTACACAGCATACACACCATACCCACACATGCCACACTATACAGCATACACTTTACTCACACTAGAAAACATTCTTGCACTATAGATACCCACCCTAGAATACACACAAATATTCAAAACATATGCAGCAAGTATATATATATGTATACACAATACACATTAGACTTGCACTCAGCCTTGTGATTTTTATTTTGGCAATGCTTTTTGACTATAAAAAACATTTTGGGAGATGCTTCATTTTATTTATCCAAAACTACACACTCAAAGAAATATTTTCATACATAACATATAACAGTTCCGATCACATTACTTTAATGCTCTGCCCACCTGCTTCCTTGCATAATAATCAGTTAAAATAATAATGAGAAAGTAATTTATGTGTTTTGCTGGAGGGTGATAACCCTTTTTCTTTTGACTAAAGAAATACTAGCATTAGTATAATCGGTATGAACTCTGTGTCAGCTTATTGCAGCAAAATACCAGTCATGTCTAGAATAGGTGGGCAGTGCTAAGAGACCTGGAAGGTGGGCAGGGCTAATGGGCACATGTGTGGGTGGGGCTAAGGGACCAGTGGCCCACCGGGCAAGATGGCCAGTCCGGGCCTGCTACTGAGAAACTTTTGAAAAATACTTTTTACATAGAAATGTTCAGATATGTTCCCTCTCAATTAGGGTAAATGAGGAAAAGTTCATTAAGATCACATTACAAGTAGTAAGAGTAGGGACAAACAAATAGTTTAACACATTCATTAAAATACTAATGAATGGTGAACAAAATTGTTAATTCTAAACAAATGTTAAATACTTGATAAAATTATACATCTTGTATCAAATGTAACATTTAAATAATGATTGTAACAACTGATAATATTGTTCAACGGAAAAGATACAAACAAATATGATCGTTTTGTTAAAACAATAAATCTTTGTGCTTGACAATTGATCTTTAGATCTTGAAAACCAGTTATGGAACCAAGCATTCCAAAATTTCTTACCATATTACAAAAAACTATTGAACAATTTGACATAACATTAGCATCTGAGAATTTTTTAAAAAAAAAATATGAAAAAATGGTCCCATTTATTGAAAGAATTTTTAGAAAAGGTTCAAAGACAATTTATCTCCCCTTTTCAAGAATAATAAAAAAAGAAAACTCCCTTCTTTATCTACTACTAGTACTAAGTTTTAAGAACCCATAAGTTGTAATAAAATTAGACTTTTGTTTTCCAGGAAGCTATTGAGGTTAAACTTTATTAGAATCTATTTTTTCTTTTTCTATGTATATTCTAGATGGTGTAATCTACTGTATGTGCTGTTTTATATCTAGAAATAGGTTACTTTCTTTGACACTGAGAACTCTTCCAATCATTTATTAGCAAATAGCAAGTTGTTATTTACGGCCCGGATTACAAGTTGCGCTGTAAATCTGTTGCGAACACACTACACGCAATGTGGCTTTAACACAATTTCCAATGCACCGCAATTACAAGTTTCAAGAAAACCTTCTGCATTATGCTCTGGTAACCCGCATCCGGCACACAAACTAAGTTCTGACTTGGCGTGCATGTGCACTTATTCCCCCATAGAGATCAATGGAGAAAAAAAAATTGGAAATAAACCTAACACCTGCAATTGCAAAATCACCATCGCATTTTTGCATTCCCCATTGAAGTCTATGGAGAAAAAGAAAGTTGTCAAAAAAACTAACACCCTAATAACCCCTAAACCGCCTTCCCCCCACAACGCAACTACTAAATAAACATATTAACCCCTAAACCACCACCCCCGCATCACAACTACTAAATAAACCTATTAACCCCTAAACCGCCATCCCCGCATCAGAACTACTAAATAAACCTATTAACCCCAAACCGTCATCCCCCCACATCACAACTACTAAATAAACCTATTAACCCCTAAACCACCATCCCCACATCACAACTACCTACATTCAACTATTAACCCCTAAACCTAACACCCCATAACTTTACCAAAATTAATATACACCTAAATTAAAGTTAAAATAAACTAACTACTTTAAAATAAATAAAAACTTACCTGTGAAACTAAATTAAAACCTAAGCATAAACTAATAAAATACCTAACATTACTTGTTTAAAAAAAATATAAAATACAAAAAATTAAAAAAAAACTGCATTTAAAAAAAAAAAACCTAACATTACTAAAAATTATAAATCCTATCATTACCAAAAAATAAATAAAACTACCATTACACAAAAAATGAAGACTAAAATTACAAAAAATAAAACAGCTACTATTACAAAAAATAATAAAAGAAATTATCTAAAATAAAAAAATATTCCTATTCTAATACCCCACCAAAAAAATTCCAAAATAAAAAAACCTAATCTAAAAATAAATTACCAATAGTCCTTAAAAGGGCCTTTTTGCAGGGCATTGCCCCAAAGCTAACTGCTCTTTTACATTACAAAAAACAATTACCCTCTAACATTACAATCCCCCAAAATAAAAAATAAAAATAAAAAAAAACCCCTAATCTTCCCATTGACTCAAAAGGGGCATTTCGATGGGCATTCAGCTCTTTTTCTGCCCAAAATAAAAATAAAAGAATGCCCTGCAAAAGGCCCTTTAGGTAGTTTATCTTTAGATTAAGTTTATTTTTTATTTTTGGGGTGTTGTTTTTTGGGGGTATTAAAATAGGATTTTTTTTTTTTGTTTTGTATCATTTCGTTTGTTATTTTTTGTAATGGTAGTTTTTTTATTTTTTGTAATTTTAGTGTGTAATTTTTTGTATTTTTTTGGTAATGTTAGGATTTATTATTTTTAGTAATGTAATTTTTTTTGGTAATGTAACTTTTTAATTTTTGTATTTTTTATTTTTTTAAGTAATGTTAGGTATTTTATTAGTTTATGCTTAGGTTTTAATTTTGTTTCACAGATAAGTTTTTATTTATTTTAAGGTAATTAGTTTATTTTAACTTTAATTTAGGTGTGTTTTAATTGTGGCAACGTAATGGGGTGTTAGGTTTAGGGGTTAATAGTTTAATGTACGTAGTTGCTATGTGGGGGTTGGCGGTTTAGGGGATAATAGGTTTATTTAGTAGTTGCAATGTGGGGGGATGGGGGTTTAGGGGTTAATATGTTTATTTAGTAGTTGCGATGTGGGGGATGGCGTTTTAGGGGTTAATAAGTTTATTTAGTATTTGCGATGCGGGTGGGATGTCGTTTTAGGATTTAATAAGTTTATTTAGTATTTGCTATGCAGGGGATGGCAGTTTAGGGGTTAATATTGTCATTTATGGGTGTAGTGTAGTTTAAAAGGTATTTTTGATGTGTTGTGTTAAAAAAAATTGTTTTGCGATACACATAACTACAGGTCTTTGGTCTTAAGTATTGTAAATAATGCAGTTCTAATAAAAAGAAATTTAAAAAAAATTGTAACATTGATCAAAATATTGTTATCGTTTAAATGTTAATTCCCAAAAACTGACATTGTAGTGTATTAGAATCAACATAAGAAAGCTAATTTTAATATACTGAATGGCAAATTTGTTTACAAAACATAAAGGGCAAGATTTCAAGTGGAGCCGTATTTAATGCTCCTGCTTGCGCGCTAACTCTGCTAAAAGTACATTTTTGCATGCGATGTTTAGCGATTGTATTATAAGTTGATGCGCGCAAAAAGCTGAAGTTAGAATATAGTGTTAACCTATTCCCCTATAGAAGTCAATGGAGCAAAAAAGTGGAAAAAACACCCTACTCGCACAAACCCAATTGCATATTCTCAAGCGTGCTAAGACGAAATGGAAATATGAATATTTCACATTCCAATGTTCTTCATGTAGCAGAATATATTCTAATTATTCATAAATACATATTTCTACATAAATCTAATTAATAATATTTTTTACATATATCTGATTGTAATTTGGTACAAAATATATCTATACCTATATATCTATAAGATTATATATAGGTAAAGATATATATATATATATATATATATATATATTATAGGAACATTTATTTATAAATAAATAGAACATATTCCCCAATATGCAAAACATTGGAATGTGAAATAGTACAGTAAATACACAGTATAACACTTTATTAAATATAACAATTATATAAATATGCTTTTTCATGTTTTCATCTATTTAACTGCAAAGGGCTCCAATGCACTTATGTATATGTGTATATAAGTATTCATATGTATGTATGTGTTTATATAAGTCAGTAAATACATATGTACACATATAAATATATAAATACATATGAACACACACACACGTATATATATATATATATATATATATATATATATATATATATATATATATATATATATATACACATATTTAGAGATGTATATGTATGTATCTCTATATCCCTTTCTGCTTTTCTTTTCTAACACCTTTTTATTTGACTTTGTTATTAGGAATGTATTTGTACATTGCAATGTATTTTTAAGTGTTTTGTGATACTTTTTTGTTTCACTAAACAGTTAACCAGAGTTCTGAGGGCATGCTGTCCCGATGCGCGTTAATTTCAATGCTCAGTGCTCATGCAATCACTTACTTTCAACTTGTAATACGGAAGCTACATCTGACTGTTAGCAATTGTTAGCCATTTGTAATCTAGCCTAATGTGTTTTCTACATATTTTAAGGGTAGAACAAATTCTGAAAGGCATATTTTGTATGCCAAATTGGAGTAGAGAAATAAAACTGTTAATCAGCAGTATAGATTCATGCTAAAAAAAAATAATAGACGGTCAAAGAACAGATTTAGTTGCAATAAATACATTAAAATGTTCTGGTATAGAAAGTTAATTTTAATATACTGAAGAAGGCCAAATTTGTTTTAACAAAAAGTTAAATGTTGTTCAATATATTTTAAGGCTAGAACAAATTGTGTAAGGAATATTTGTCTGCCAATTTAAGTAGGGAAATAAAACTAAATAAAAATAAAAGATGTTCAAAGAACAGATTTAGTTGAAACAAATACATGGATGTGCCATCAAATTCTACTCTCTGTTACTTCAAAATACATTTTCTGTTACCTTTATGGCTGTATTACAAAATCAATATAAAATGACAAGACATACATAAAGTATAACTTCATTAAATTTAACAGCTTAGGTTGTTACCTGCAAATTCTAACCTGTCAAATTCCATGAGTTACTCCACTCTGCAAAATGTCACTAATAAGCACATTGACAGTGTTGATAAGTTGCAGTCATGTAACATTAGACAAAGGACAGCGAACTTTGCTATAATACTCAGTACTAGCACTGTTACATTTCACTTACCATGCAAACACTCTAAAATGATATATTAGTATTAATAATAATATTTGCTATTTAATACAAATTAACCAAAGATGTTAGAAAAGTAAAAATTATAATGTAAAATCTTCATTATAAAGTAAGTTTATATGCCAAATGATACCTATATTTTAAAAACCAAGGATGTTACAGACGTGAAAATTGGTATTTACAGTCTCCATTAATAATAAAGAAACACGTGTTTTACCATTTCCTGAAAATACACTTAAAGGGGGTGAAAAGGGGGGGGGGAGTTATGAGGATAAATATATCTCAAAAACTGAAGATGTTAGAAAACTAAAAATTATAATTTAATATATTCATTATAAAGGAAGTTTACATTCCAAATTTCTTGTTCCTAATTTCAGTAGTTCTCAAGATATGGATATCTTTTATGAGGATACCTATATCTCAAAAACCAAAGATGTTAAAGACCAGATATGAAAATTGGTATTTAGATTCTCCTTTAAAAATAAACACATGTTTTACCATTTCCCGAAAATCCACTTAAGGGGGATGAAAAGGGGAGGGATTTATGAGGATAACTATATCTCAAAAACTGAAGATGTTAGAAAACTAAAAATTATAATTTAAAATATTCATTATAAAGTAAGTTTACATTCCAAATGTCTTGTTCCTAATTTCAGTAGTTCTCAAGATATGGATATCACTTTAAAAATTAATACTCTTTTTTCACATCTGACAGTTTAGTCGTAATATATAATTACAATGTAATATTAAAGTAAATGCAAACCGAATGATAATAAAATATTTTTGGTGTGCCGGACGGACACCCCGCCCACAACTTAGCTGATTGGTGCCCATGTACGAGAAACACAGAGCATTAACGAAAATTCATAAAGTTCATGTTTAGAAAATCCCCAGGAACACTCAAAAATTTCCACAGTCATCACTTAGTTTGCATCTGTGAGATTGCCAAGAAAAATGTAATTCTATATAGCAAGTCTACTTTACTATAACAAAACGGACATGTTAATATTTAACAATGCATTTACAGAACCCATTTGCAACTGTGCGTTCATAATGATAAATCATTACCAGGCTGTAATACAACTGTGCTCATAATGTAATACACTGTGAGCACAATATATTAAAGCGTTTAAATAGTTTATTTTATGCACATGCAACAATCAGTAAAGTGTGTGCATGAAATAAGTGTCTAAAACAATGTGGTTACATTGTGCGTGCAAATTAACTAGCTTGTGCGCACAATGTAAATGTATAACAAGGGTCCCAGTCTCCTCCTCCGTTCCTCTGTGAATATCCCACAATGCCTCCCTAACTTGTCCAGCCAATTGAGTGGTGCAATATGAATGGAAACAGAATGTTTTACCTTGGGAAGAGCTCCCCCTCGAGTATATGGTGGACCACTAGTGTAGATCTGCAACATAATGGTATTTTCAAAAGAGAAAGGTAGCGGTCCTTAAAGCTTCTTAAAAATGGAAAAGCTTTATTGAAACAAAAATAAATAAAACTATGGAAACATCAAAACAGGGTAGGTAAAATCAGAACGTAGCGAGTGAGAAGTCTGACCAGTTTCGGTCACACAGGACCATAATCATAGACATGATTAAACACACATGTGATAGCTTTAAAAAGATCTAAAACCACAATGATTAGTTAATACAAAAAAGCTACATTTTGAAACACTCTATTCAGTATACACAATTAGTAGTATTGAGAGGAGAATTATAAATTAAAAAACTTTTGAAACCAGATTGGACAATAAACATGTTATTAAATATAATCCCTTTGATAAGTAGAGTACTACATACTAACGGTTATACATATATGTAATAAAGAAAAATGAAAAATACAATAATTTAATGCATCTAAATTAAACAATGCATGAATAACCATTGGTATTAAAGGGTTAGACATTTTTGTAAGATATTAAGAAAATAAGTAATTATTATAATTATATAAACATATGTTATAAAATAAACCTACTTTTTTTACTGAAATGAAGCTTCTAAATATGCTTGCTTTAACTTTTTAATTTCTGTAAAATGAGCATTAAAGACCTCCCATAAAAATAGGCAGGGTTTATGTAAAATTAATTCCGTGCCCCATCCAATAGGGACGTGTTCTGCCCATTACATTTTAATATTCATAGCCAGGCTGGCTGAAGGTGAATGTTTTGGAACATAAATTATCACAGCTTCTATGCTAGCCCAGCTTCCCCCAGTCCCACTGTCAGCCGTCAAACACCACAGAGATTCATGGTGACATTTTTATTTCCTGGCTAATCTCAGTGTATTCATGTAACATTGACAAATGTTTTCTGCTACTCCTGAGCCACAGCAATGACAGGGTTAATGGGGATCCTGACAATGTGACCCCTGACCCCCCCCCCAGTGACAGATTGTGATTCCATTGACCCCTCAGACCCCAGCTACTGAAATCATGTGTGTTATTAATGACAACCAGCTGCATGTCAGCAGTCACTTCCTGCAGTGCTCAAAATCACAAACATTATACAATTACACTACACGCTCCTTAGCACTGCACCTCCTTATATCAGTATCTCCATATATACTATTAGACATTGGTGGGCGTGGCACACCAGAGCGTCTCAGCGCTGAAGATTCACTGCTTGTGAAGGTGATTGTTCTAACTATCAAAATAAGAAGTCCAATGTTTTGGAACTTGCATTATCACAGCCTCCATGCTAGCCCAGCTTCCCCCAGCCCCGCCGCCAGCCATCAAACACTGCAGAGATTCACGGAGCTAGCCAGCTCCCCTCAACATTACTCTCAGCCTCAAACCCACAAAAGTGACTCCGGACTTAATATATAGAAAAACTTTATTATAACAAAAAAGCCATAAGAAAGAGTTTGTTTTTTTCTATATGAAGTCCGGAGTCACTTTTGAAGGTTTGAGGCTGAGAGTAATGCTGAGGGGAGCCGGCTAGCTCCGTAAATCTCTGCGGTGTTTGACGGCTGGCGGCAGGGCCGGGGGAAGCTGGGCTAGCATGGAGGCTGTGATAATGCAAGTTCCAAAACATTGGACTTCTTATTTTGATAGTTAGAACAATCACCTTCAGCCAGCAGTGAATCTTCAGCGCTGAGACGCTCTGGTGTGCCACGCCCACCAATGTCTAATAGTATATATGGAGATACTGATATAAGGAGGTGCAGTGCTAAGGAGTGTGTAGTGTAATTGTATAATGTTTGCGATTTCGAGCACTGCAGGAAGTGACTGCTGACATGCAGCTGGTTGTCATTAATAACACACATGATTTCAGTAGCTGGGGTCCGAGGGGTCTCTTCAGCGCTGAGAGTTGTCTACCCTGCTTTTTGATGACGTGCCACAGAAGAACTGAGGGGAACCAAAATGCGCATGCGTTACTCAGAAAATATGTTATATGCGCATGCGGACCACCATGATGTTTCTACCTAGGTAGAACATCTTTATATGGTATGCAGAATGAGGAAAAACTGGGTTTGGCGAAATATGGAATTTGTTTTAGAAATAACAAGAAAAGGGCAGGAAACTTTTAATAGGCACTTATTGTAAATATGTATAATATTTAATGATGTTTTATAAAAAAAAAATATTTTTTGAGTTTACTATCCCTTTAAATGAACTAGTGATTAAATAACCTCAATGTAACCTAGACATATTGACTGACATTTAAACAGCCTGCCTCATACCATATACTAGTAAAACTAAGGCACCAGATAATTACACCAAGTAAAGTATATACTAATCTCTCCACATACAAAAAATATGGAAAAAAGAGAGAGAGTATAATACTCATCATGGATAATCAGGAAACATTAGGCAAACTCTACATAAAAGAGGGTGAGAGTAATTTATTGACCATACGACAAAGGTCAGAAAAAAGTCCCATATCCAAGACTATATTCACTAATTTAAAGTAGGTAAGTAGACACATCTATAAGGGGGACCCAATTTATCTGTGCCAGAAATTCAAAATATTGTGCTCAGAATTGAAACCCACTGGCACCAAACAGTTCAGTTTGAATATCCAGAAGGTTTCCTGTCTGCACAAAACAGATAATCTGTCCCCTCCTCTGGAAGTCATTGGAATTCGCTCAATAGCTTGCCACTTAAAAGAAGTGACATCTTTGTGATGAACATCCAGAAAGTGTCTGGATAATGCTGAGCATGGTCTCTCTCCAGATATATAAGATAGATGTTCCCTCTATCTGTACCAATGGTATTTTGACATGTGGATATTACACACTATAAGTGCCCTGCCTAGGATAATACACACTGTCCTCGCTCATATTGCACCACTCAATTGTCTGGACAAGTTAGGGAGACAATATTGTGGAATCTGCACAGAAGAACGGAGGAGTAGACTGAGACCCTTATTATACAGTTACATTGTGCGCACAAAATAGTTCATTCCTGCACTCAATGAAATTCCATTGTTTGGGATTCTTGGGATAGTTAAATAGTGGAGAAGCTTTAATATGTCATACTCCTGATGTATTACATCATGAGCATTGTGTATTACAGCATGGTAACAATTTTACTTTTTTTCAATGTAACATCAGCGGGGCTCCGTACTGGTTTGATGTGTGAGGCATCCTGTATAGGGCTCTTCTTAAAATTATACATAATAATGGAAGGAATGCTCACTGGGGATAGGGTGGAAAAGATAAGCCACGTAATAAAATTCAAACACAACCTCACCTGAACAAAAAGACCCCTTGCCAGTCTAATGAATGTTCATGATTTTAGCTTGTTGTGTAATTTTTAATAACTTTAACATGGTGATTATTGCTGTTGCTAGAAATGTAAACTCAAATATGTTTTATTGTACAGGAGCTGATTTTACATGAAGGGGATAAGAGATGATAAAACCTCTGTGTACATTAATGAGAAAGGTTAAGGTGTTCAGAAAGAGGTGGAATAGAAGCTCTAATTAGCTAGTTTTAGTTATGCGTCATTGCTTATGGGCATAGTTGACCTTTACTCATCAATTATTCTATAAGATATATTTAAATATTTTCCTCTCCAATGTTTACAGCTAATAGAAAAAGCTGTAGCTTCATCATGGATGTGTGACAATTAATATTAAGTGTAATAATGCAGGATATACTCTTATGCAAGTTTACTAAATATTTTATGTGTTTAATAATGTGATACATTTTTTTATTGCCTTAAGAAAGTTAAACTGCCCGCCAGCATCAATGTTTGACACATGTGCAAATTGAAATCTCTCTATCCACTAAACATAATGCTAATTAGATGCCATTGTATCCTTTTCACACATATATTACATCTACCATGGACTACTACATAGATAGCTTTTTGTAAATAGACATTAAACTGTAATGATAAGCACCTTACAATTCTGTAGTGAAAAACATTTGACTTTCTTAAATAACATAAACTAAAAGGGACAGTCTAGTCAAAATGAAACTTTAATGATTCAGATAGGGCATGCATTTTTAAACAACTTTCCAATTTACTATAATCATCAAATTTGCTTTGCTCTCTTAGGCCTAGATTTGGAGTTTGGCGGTAGATGGGCTGTTAACGCTCCGCGGGCTTTTTTCTGGCCGCACCATAAAATTAACTCTGGTATCAAGAGTTCAAACAAATGCTGCGTTAGGCTCCAAAAAAGGAGCGTAGAGCATTTTTACCGCAAATGCAACTCTCGATACCAGCGGTGCTTACGGACGCGGCCAGCCTCAAAAACGTGCTCGTGCACGATTCCCCCATAGGAAACAATGGGACTGTTTGAGCTGAAAAAAAACCTAACACCTGCAAAAAAGCAGCGTTCAGCTCCTAACGCAGCCCCATTGTTTCCTATGGGGAAACACTTCCTACGTCTGCACCTAACACCCTAACATGTACCCCGAGTCTAAACACCCCTAACCTTACACTTATTAACCCCTAATCTGCCGCCCCCGCTATCGCTGACACCTGCATATTATTATTAACCCCTAATCTGCCGCTCCGTAAACCGCCGCTACTTACATTATCCCTATGTACCCCTAATCTGCTGCCCTAACATCGCCGACCCCTATATTATATTTATTAACCCCTAATCTGCCCCCCACAACGTCGCCTCCACCTGCCTACACTTATTAACCCCTAATCTGCCGAGCGGACCTGAGCGCTACTATAATAAAGTTATTAACCCCTAATCCGCCTCACTAACCCTATCATAAATAGTATTAACCCCTAATCTGCCCTCCCTAACATCGCCGACACCTACCTTCAATTATTAACCCCTAATCTTCCGAGCGGAGCTCACCGCTATTCTAATAAATGTATTAACCCCTAACGCTAAGTCTAACCCTAACACTAACACCCCCATAACTTAAATATAATTTACATCTAACGAAATTAATTAACTCTTATTAAATAAATGATTCATATTTAAAGCTAAATACTTACCTGTAAAATACATCCTAATATAGCTACAATACAAATTATAATTATATTATAGCTATTTTAGGATTAATATTTATTTTACAGGCAACTTTGTAATTATTTTAACCAGGTACAATAGCTATTAAATAGTTAAGAACTATTTAATAGCTACCTAGTTAAAATAATAACAAATTTACCTGTAAAATAAATCCTAACCTAAGATATAATTAAACCTAACACTACCCTATCAATAAAATAATTAAATAAACTACCTACAATTACCTACAATTAACCTAACACTACACTATCAATAAATTAATTAAACACAATTGCTACAAATAAATACAATTAAATAAACTAGCTAAAGTACAAAAAATAAAAAAGAACTAAGTTACAAAAAATAAAAAAATATTTACAAACATAAGAAAAATATTACAACAATTTTAAACTAATTACACCTACTCTAAGCCCCCTAATAAAATAACAAAGCCCCCCAAAATAAAAAATTCCCTACCCTATTCTAAATTAAAAAAGTTACAAGCTCTTTTACCTTACCAGCCCTGAACAGGGCCCTTTGCGGGGCATGCCCCAAGAATTTCAGCTCTTTTGCCTGTAAAAGAATAAATACAATACCCCCCCCAACATTACAACCCACCACCCACATACCCCTAATCTAACCCAAACCCCCCTTAAATAAACCTAACACTAAGCCCCTGAAGATCTTCCTACCTTGTCTTCACCATACCAGGTTCACCGATCCGTCCTGGCTCCAACATCTTCATCCAACCCAAGCGGGGGTTGGCGATCCATCATCCGGTGCTGAAGAGGTCCAGAAGAGGCTCCAAAGTCTTCCTCCTATCCGGCAAGAAGAGGACATCCGGACCGGCAAACATCTTCTCCAAGCGGCATCTTCGATCTTCTTCCATCCGGTGCGGAGCGGGTCCATCTTGAAGCAGGCGACGCGGATCCATCCTCTTCTTCCGTTGTCTCCCGACTAATGACGGTTCCTTTAAGGGACGTCATCCAAGATGGCGTCCCTCGAATTCCGATTGGCTGATAGGATTCTATCAGCCAATCGGAATTAAGGTAGGAATTTTCTGATTGGCTGATGGAATCAGCCAATCAGAATCAAGTTCAATCCGATTGGCTGATCCAATCAGCCAATCAGATTGAGCTCGCATTCTATTGGCTGTTCCGATCAGCCAATAGAATGCGAGCTCAATCTGATTGGCTGATTGGATCAGCCAATCGGATTGAACTTGATTCTGATTGGCTGATTCCATCAGCCAATCAGAAAATTCCTACCTTAATTCCGATTGGCTGATAGAATCCTATCAGCCAATCGGAATTCGAGGGACGCCATCTTGGATGACGTCCCTTAAAGGAACCGTCATTCGTCGGGAGACAACGGAAGAAGAGGATGGATCCGCGTCGCCTGCTTCAAGATGGACCCGCTCCGCACCGGATGGAAGAAGATCGAAGATGCCGCTTGGAGAAGATGTTTGCCGGTCCGGATGTCCTCTTCTTGCCGGATAGGAGGAAGACTTTGGAGCCTCTTCTGGACCTCTTCAGCACCGGATGATGGATCGCCAACCCCCGCTTGGGTTGGATGAAGATGTTGGAGCCAGGACGGATCGGTGAACCTGGTATGGTGAAGACAAGGTAGGAAGATCTTCAGGGGCTTAGTGTTAGGTTTATTTAAGGGGGGTTTGGGTTAGATTAGGGGTATGTGGGTGGTGGGTTGTAATGTTGGGGGGGGGGTATTGTATTTATTCTTTTACAGGCAAAAGAGCTGAAATTCTTGGGGCATGCCCCGCAAAGGGCCCTGTTCAGGGCTGGTAAGGTAAAAGAGCTTGTAACTTTTTTAATTTAGAATAGGGTAGGGAATTTTTTATTTTGGGGGGCTTTGTTATTTTATTAGGGGGCTTAGAGTAGGTGTAATTAGTTTAAAATTGTTGTAATATTTTTCTTATGTTTGTAAATATTTTTTTATTTTTTGTAACTTAGTTCTTTTTTATTTTTTGTACTTTAGCTAGTTTATTTAATTGTATTTTTTTTTAGCAATTGTGTTTAATTAATTTATTGATAGTGTAGTGTTAGGTTAATTGTAGGTAATTGTAGGTAGTTTATTTAATTAATTTATTGATAGTGTAGTGTTAGGTTTAATTATATCTTAGGTTAGGATTTATTTTACAGGTAAATTTGTTATTATTTTAACTAGGTAACTATTAAATAGTTCTTAACTATTTAATAGCTATTGTACCTGGTTAAAATAATTACAAAGTTGCCTGTAAAATAAATATTAATCCTAAAATAGCTATAATATAATTATTATTTATATTGTAGCTATATTAGGATTTATTTTACAGGTAAGTATTTAGCTTTAAATAGGAATAATTTATTTAATAAGAGTTAATTAATTTTGTTAGATGTAAATTATATTTAAGTTAGGGGGGTGTTAGTGTTAGGGTTAGACTTAGCTTTAGGGGTTAATCAATTTATTAGAATAGCGGTGAGCTCCGGTCGTCAGATTAGGGGTTAATAATTGAAGGTAGGTGTCGGCGATGTTAGGGAGGGCAGATTAGGGGTTAATACTATTTATGATAGGGTTAGTGAGGCGGGTTAGGGGTTAATAACTTTATTATAGTAGCGCTCAGGTCCGCTCGGCAGATTAGGGGTTAATAAGTGTAGGCAGGTGTCGGCGACGTTGAGGGGGGCCGATTAGGGGTTAATAAATATAATATAGGGGTCGGCGGGATTAGGGGTACATAGGGATAACGTAGGTGGCGGCGCTTTGCGGTCGGAAGATTAGGGGTTAATTATTTTAAGTAGCTGGCGGCGACGTTGTGGGGGGCAGGTTAGGGGTTAATAAATGTAATACAGGGGTCGGCGGGGTTAGGGGCAGCAGATTAGGGGTACATAAGTATAACGTAGGTGGCGGTCGGCAGATTAGGGGTTAAAAATTTTAATCGAGTGGCGGCGATGTGGGGGGAGCTCGGTTTAGGGGTACATAGGTAGTTTATGGGTGTTAGTGTACTTTAGGGTACAGTAGTTAAGAGCTTTATGTACCGGCGTTAGCCAGAAAGCTCTTAACTCCTGCTATTTTCAGGCGGCTGGAATTTTGTCGTTAGATGTCTAACGCTCACTTCAGAAACTACTCTAAATACCAGCGTTAGAAAGATCCAATTGAAAAGATAGGATACGCAAATGGCGTAAGGGGATCTGCGGTATGGAAAAGTCGCGGCTGAAAAGTGAGCGTTAGACCCTTTAATCACTGACTCCAAATTCCAGCGGGCGGCCAAAACCAGCGTTAGGAGCCTCTAACGCTGGTTTTGACGGCTACCGCCGAACTCCAAATCTAGGCCTTAGTATTTTTAGTTGAAAGCTAAACCTAGGTAGACTGATATGCTAACTTATAAGCCCTTGAACTCTGCCTCTTATCTGAATGCATTTGACTGTTTTTTACAGGTAGAGGGCATTAGTTCATGTGTGCCATATAGGCAACATTGAACTCACACCCATGGAATTACTTATGAGAGGGCACTGATTGACTAAAATGCAAGTCTGTCAAAATAACTGAAATAAGGGGGCAGCCGGCAGAGGCTTAGATACAAGGTAATCACAGAGGTAAAAGGTATATTAACCCTTTGAGTGCTAAGCTGATTTAATATTTTTCAGATTTTTACTATTTTTAACAAAAAAAATGTTTTGACTCCCCCCCCCCCCCCCAGACATGTATATGTATTTTCTCTGTATATGGAAATGTAGGTTGCGCCTCTTAGCAAGATACACAACTATCAAGGTAAATTTCGTCCGGAGAATCCTGTTAAAGGCCTCATGTATATATTTAGGGAATCATGCCCTGAGAGGAGAGAATTAGAAAACTGGGCCCTAAATCTTATTGAATAATACATTTTGATTGATAAAGACTATAAAAACGCATTGGTTTAAATTATATTCCATTTGTATAATTATTGTGTTAAATTAGCTAGTTCTTGCCATTGTCACCCTGAAGCAATTAAAAGCAATAAATAATAAAGGTGAGGAGACACTGAATTTATCTAAGGACATAAGCTACAAAATCCACTGGAAAATGTATTTAGTCCCAGTACAATTTTATAAATAAAAATTTAAATAGATAAAAAAGTTGCTTGGAAAGGTCATCATTTGTAACTCTTCATAAGTTGTTGACTTAAAAAGGCTTCCTTCATAATGACAACTGATTACTAACTACAAAAATGAAGCCAGCAAAATAAACACCTCTTTGCTAATTGGCTATCTTACTGACAGTTTAACATAGTTGACCTCAGCAAAACAAAATTAAATCCTATTACAAAAGTCTGAATCAAAGGTTTTCTAATAACACTATACAATTAATATATGAACTACTGACACAGATTTTAGTGAGAGATTATCATAAAGGGAACTGGTGACAGGGGGTAATAAAATAGGAATTTTTTAGGGTGATGGGATGAGGGAATCTTTTAGATGGGGTTATTTGAAAATTAAAAGGACATAAGGGTCAAAATTTAAATGTGAAAGAGTGCATTGAAGTTTTGAATACAATATTTTTGTACTACACCTGTGTTAGCAAACATGCTTGCATTAAACATATTACTGTTTCCTGCAGCTCCAACATATATATTTGTTGTACAGTATGATAATTAAAGTATATATACGTCTTAATGGCTTGGTTAAAGGGACATGATACTTAATTTTTTACTTTCATAAATAATATAGACCAGGTGATATTAAATAACCTTACAATTTATTACTATAATCTAATTTGTTTAGTTCTCTTTGTATATTTCTTTGAAAAGTATACCTAGGTAGGCTCAGAAGTTGCTGATTGGTGGTTGCACACAAATGCATCTTTTATTTAAAATTGTATGATCTGAATCATGAAAGAAAATGTTTGGGTTTAATATCCCTTTTATGGAATTATGTAAGATAATATGGTAATGTCTGGGGAATATAATATAATCTATGTAAATGATACGGAAAACCAAAAAAAAAAAAAAAGTGTATTCCATAAAATGTTTGACTGTAAAAGAGGAAAACAAAAACAAGATTTTTTCCTAGCAGACAATTCATAAGCTTAAGACAGAGCCAATGTGACATACAGTGACACAAAGCCAGCTGCAAAGCTTAGTGAGAAGGCACCCAATGCTGGCAAACACTAGAAGTATACACTTTATCTACAGAAAGAAAACCATCGCACTGGCATAAACCTTAGCAATGTATGGAGAATGCTAAAGCATGATAATGACGTACAGCTGTTGCATTACTGAAAAAAAGCAAACTATACAGGGATCAAATGTTATTATTTGTCAAAGCTAAAAATGCATTAGTATATTCGAATCATCATAAGTGATAAACCTCAGCAAATAAATAGCAGCTGTCCCAACCCACCAGAACGCATTTTGAATTATTCATTGGGTGGACAAAACAAGCCGAAACATCAGCAAATCTCTTTTTAGTTCAGCTTTCTAAAGCATAACACGGCTATTGATTCGGCCTCTGCTCTCATTTTGAATGGAAGACATGAGCAGATGTCTGTTTAATCTCCTTTTTTTTCTTCTTCAACAAGTTATTGCAGAAAAGCAAAAGCCTTTTTGATACTGTGTCCTACATTTATAAAGCTCTGTTTCAAACAGAATCAACATTAGAAACTGATAGACAAAAAAATCAGCAAGTATTTACCACAACAGTTATGAGTAATTCCTCATTGATGCACACATTTGTTTTCTAGCACTGACACAATATGGTTTTCATGTAATATTATTTCCTGCTATGGATATGGTGTATTAATGTCCTCAAAAGACAAGGCTATTGTTGCTATGGTTAATTTCGTATTAAAAGGGCATATTAGTAAAAAAAGAAATAAATAAAATGCATTTGATTTTGAAAAGAAGAATTGTTTGCAATACATATTCATTAGCAAAAATGTTTCTAGAAAAAGGTTTTTACTAATTCAGCTATAGTAATTACTGTACACAGGGCATATGAAACATATGTACATATGCCCTCTACACTTGCAGTTTACTAGTGTGTACACTTTTTTCAGCATAAGATGGCATGTATCATACTAATGATCACACAATTTGTCACCAACATCAGACATCAATGAGCAAAGGGTCTCAATGCAAGTGCATTGGGCATATGTACGTATGATCCATTTGACTTGTGCACAGTAAAAGGTATCACTGAAACAGTAATATCTATTACCGCAAGCATTTTGGCGAATACGTACATCTTCTCAAAAAGTACATTGACCAAAAAACGATTTTATAAGTCCTAGTTCACCTGAATATTTTAGTCCTAATTATATATAGATATTGATAATTTTATGGTCAATAATGACACAAAATTACTAAGAGTGTAAAATGATTTTCTCCACTTGCTAAGCATAACAAGTGCCATTAACTTATTTGCAAGTTCAAACTACTACACAATTTAATCCCTAAAAAAAATATGTTTTATTTAAAGTACTCACCTTAAAGGTGCATAAAAAGGAGCTAACCTATTTGTTATAAACTGTATAACCATTTGGCTTTGTTAATAAAGTATGAGGTGAGTTCCAATCAGCAAAGACTTCCTGTATTCTCTTGGGGGTGCATAGGCATGTATCATAAGCTGCTGCATTGCACATGAATTTTGTATTAAAAAAAAAAGCATTCAAGAGTGCACAGTATATATGTGTATGTGTTTTGTAATTGGCTGATGGCTGTCACATGATACAGGGGGTGGGATAATTAACATAAATTTTGAAATTTCCCAGAAAAAATCTACAGCTCATTTAAAACTTAAAGTAAATGCTATTACATTAATATTTTATTAAATATTATTATTATTATTATTAATTTATAAAGCACCAACAGATTCCGCAGCACTGTCCATGGGTAACAAAGGTAAAAAGGACAGTACAATATGAGACACCAGACAAAATTTAACAAACAAATACAGGGGGAATTGGGAACCCTTTTCCCATGGGAACTTACAATCTAAATGGGTAGGAAGGTGAGAAATAGGAGGTGGGGACTGCAAATGTGGGAATGATGTTAGTGTGGAGTTAGATGAGGGCAACTATTCGGCAAGTGGAATTCATTAGTTACTGATTTGGTGATAGGCTTCCCTGAACAAGAAGGTCTTTAGGGAGCGTTTAAAGGAAGAGAGGTTGGGGGAAAGTCTGACAGCTCGAGAAAGTTCATTCCAGAGGGTTGGTGCCGAGAGAAGTCCTGTAGTCTAGCATGAGAGGAGGTGATGGTAGAAGAGGCAAGGAGTAGATCATTGTTGGATCTTAGGGGACGGGCTGGGGTATATTTGTTGATGAGTGAGGAAAGGTATGGGGGCTGCACTAGTAAGGGATTTGTAGGTCAGAGTGAGAATTTTGAATTTAATTCTGCTGTGAATGGGGAGTCAGTGAAGGGACTCACAGAGGGGTGCAGCAGATACAGAGCATCAGGAGAGGTGGATTTGTCTAGCAGAGGCATTTAGGATGGATTGAAGGGGGAAGAGGCGGGAGAGAGGAAGGCCAGTTAGTAGGTTGTTACAGCAGTCAAGCCGGGAAATTACTAGGGAATGTATTAGCTGTTTAGTAGTTTCAGCACTCATAAAAGGACGAATTTTGGAGATATTGCGTAGGTGGTTGCAACAGGATGAAGAGAGCAATTGGATGTGGGGTATGAAGGACAGATTGGAGTCAAGTGTAACTCCTAGGCAGCAGACTTGGGGTGATGGGGAGATAGTGGTGTCACCAACAGTGATAGTAAGTTAGAAACTGGAGTAAAAATAGGTGGGGGGATTACAAGAAGCTTAGTCTTGGACATGTTGATTTTCATGTGGTGAGAGGCCATCCAGGAAGAAATGCCAGATAAGCAGTCGCTGATGTGGGAAAGGACAGAAGTTGAGAGTGTAGGGGGTGGTTAGGTAGATCTGAGTATCATCAGCATAGAGGTGATAGATGAAGCCATAGCTAATAATACGTTTACTAAGTGAAAAAGTATTAATAGAAGAAAAGTAGAGGGCCTAGAACAGAGCCTTGAGGTACTCCAACAGACAGAGGCCATGGAGAGGAGGAGTCGCCAGAAAATGAGACAGAAAAGGACCTATTAGAGAGATAAGAGTGGATCCAGGAGAGAGCAATGTCACAGAGCCCAAGGGAGCTGAGAGTCCGTAGGAGGAGGGGATGGTCAACAGTGTCAAAGGCAGCAGACAGGTCAAGTAAGATAAGTATAGTATAGTGGCCATTGTTTTTAGTAGAAAGAAGATTGTTAGTAACCTTGGTGAGGGCAGTCTCAGTTGAGTGTTGGGGACAGAAGCCAGATTGCAGGGGGTCAAGCAATGAGTTGGAGGATAGGAAGTGTGTTAGGTGATTGAAAACCAGTTTTTTCAGGACTTTAGAAGCTAACGGAAGTAGTGATATGGGGAGGTAGTTTGCAGGAGAATTGGGGTAGAGGGAGGGTTTTTTGAGGATGGAGGTGACCTTTGCATGTTTGAAGGATGATGGAAATGAACCAGTAGTAAGGGATCGGTTGAATATGTGAGTAAGAGCTGAGGTGAGGGTAGAGGACAGAGAAGGTATTAGATGTGAAGGGATAGGGTCAAGGAGGCAGGTAGTGCGGTGTGAGGAAGATATTTGGGAACTCACTTCATTCTCAGTGGTTGGGGGAAGGTACTGAGTGTGTTGGAGGGGGTGACCGGGGACGGAGATGGAAGGTTGCAGTCTTGTGGTGGGATGTTACTTCGAATGGTAAGTTTTTTGTTGAAAAAGTAGTCTGCCAAGTCTTGAGCACTAAAGTCAGATGAAGGGGGTGGTGCAGGTGGAGAGAGGAGAGTGTTGAAAGTGAAGAAGAGATGTTTAGGGTTTGAGAGGAGTGAGAAGATATGAGAGAAGCGAAGTAGTTTTTCTTGGCTAAGTGAAGGGCAGAGGAGTAAGAATAAAGAATTAACTTATAGTGTAGGAAATCGGGTTCAGAGCGGGATTTTCTCCAGGTACGTTCAGCAACACGGGAGCATTTTTGTAGATAGTGTGTTTGCTGAGAATTCCAGGGCTGGAGCTGACGACATGGGGTTTTGCGTATTTGTGGAGGAGAAAGGGTGTTGAGTGCAGAGGAGAGAGTGGTTTGTAGCAAGGGCAGGGCAGGATACAGTGGAAGTGTGGGGAAGGCGTTTTTGAATAAGGTTAGAAAGTTGGAGAGGATCCACAGTGTGCAGATTTCTACCGGTGCGGTTATTAAATTCTGCTGTATTTAATAGTCTCAGATGAGATTATCTAAAATGAATCTCCAGCGCAGTAAGATCCATCACAAGATTATGGACAGGCAAATTTGACTGTTATCTATGTAAGTGGCGTTCCATGCATTTCTTGATGTTAACCAAAGACAAGCACGGGACAAACATAGTACATACATTTAGCAATGCATGACATGAGAGATTTAATTTACTTAAAGGAATAGACTAGTCAAAATTCAACCTTCTTGATTCAGATAGAGCAGGCAATTTTAAACAACTTTCTAATTTACTCCTATTATCACATTTTCTTCGTTCTCTTGGTATCTTTATTTTTAAAAGCAGTAATGTAAGCATAGAAGCCGGCTCATATTTGGTTAGGCAACTGGGTAGCATTTTCTGATTGGTGTCTAAATGTAGCCACCAATCAGCAAGTGCTACCCAGGTGCTGAACCAAAAATGGGCCGGCTCCTAAGCTTACATTCAAATAAAGATACCAAGGGAACAAAAGAAAAAACAACAATAGGAGTAAATTAGAAAGTTGCTTAAAATGCATGCTCTATCTGAATCATGAAAGTTTAATTTTGACTAGACTATCCCTTTAAAGGGCTACTAAAGTCAAAAATAAATTTAACAATTCAGATAATGCATGCAATTTAAAAAAAAAAAAAAAAAAAAACTTTCCAGTTATCAAAACGTGTACAATCTTTTTATATGCTCACTTTCTAAACCTTCATCTCTAACTGATAATGTGCAAATGTGCATATTATATAAGTATATGCATTTTGTGATTGGCTGATGGCTGTCACATGATACATGGGGGGGGGGGAATTGGATTAACTTTGAAATTTGCCAGAAAATCCTATACTTCTCATTTCAAATTCAAAGTAAGTGCAAGTGCATTGGACTAGATTACAAGTGGATCGCTAAATTATCGCTAAATTATTGCACTCCTGCAAACAGGCAAATTTGTCCTGCAAACAGGCAAATTTGTCCATTTGCAGGAGTGAGATAATTAACCAGCCATTACAAGTGGCTGGTTATTGCTACTCTGAGCTCACAATAGCAATTAGAACTTATTAATTTAACCAGAGATCATATATCTGGTTAATTTTATAAATCTGCCCCAAATGGCCCCAAAATACTGTGTAATATAGTTTATTAAAAAATAAAGATGGCAGCATCTTTCTTTTTTAATAAAATTACTGCACTAGGCAGTTTTGTGGGTTAAAGTTGATGGGAGTGGGGTGTTAGAAAAAAAACGGCACTGAAAAGTACCTTTATATTGCGGACCATGGGAAATGTGTGTTCACAGTAAATATATATGTATATGCTTGTATACATATATATGAATGTATTAGTATGCGTATATACACATATTAACACATAAATATATATGTATATCAGCATATACATATATATTTATATTTGCTTCCATTTGGTGACTTACCCCCTTCGCTGGAGCTGAAATTCTGATCGATGCTCCCATAGAAGAATATGGAAGCACACTCTCGTGAGCGCAATGCTTCCCAGCGATGCGAATGCGAGGTTGTGTTCGTATTGCTGAAAACTTGTAATACCAGCGTACATTATCATGCGCTGGTATTGCACAGTGGAGTGCAAATATCGCTTTCATCAAAGCGATATTTAGCGTTCCACTTGTAATCTGTCCCATTATCTTTTTATTGTGTATTTATCAATTATTTAACTGTAATATATTTTGTGGTCCTTTCAAGGTCTACTTTAAAAAATGTTTGTCTAAAAAGATAGATAATTACTCATTCCCCTGTTTTGCATAACCTTCACTGTTATATTAATACACTTTTTTACCTCTGTGATGATTACCTTGTATCTAAGCCTCTGCAGACTGCCCCCTTATCTCATTTCTTTTGACAGACCTGCATTTTAGACAATCAGTGCTAACTCATAAAGTGAGCACAATGTTATTTATATGACACACATGACCTAGCACTGTCTAACTGTGCAAAAACTGTCATAATTTACTGAGATAAGAGGTGGCCTTCAAGGGCTCAGAAATCAGTTTGTGAGCCAACCAATGAGCATTCAACAATGAATACCAAGAGACCAAATCAAATTTGATGATTTTATTATTATTATTATTATTATTATTATTATTATTATAATACTTTATTTATGAAGCACCAACATATTCTGCAGCACTGTCCATGGGTACAATTGATTTAATTAAAACAATGATATAAAAAATGTAAGAGACAAGACAAAATTTTACAAACACATTCAGGAGGAACTGAGGGCCCTATTCCAGTGGGAACTTATAATCTAGATGATAAAAGTAAAATGAAAAATTGTTTAAAATTGCATGCCCTATCTGAATCATGAAGTTTAATTTTGACTTGACTATCCCTTTAAGTGTTTTGATTTTGTCCTTTAAAGGGATATTCCAGCCAAAAATAGAAACCACATGGGTGCATTTTGGTATTGAACAGAAGCAATTTTGTAATATACATGCATTAGCAAAAATGCTTCTAATAAAAGCTATAGCTGTTTCAAAAGTGTATTTAAGTATGAACCGTGCACCAGCATTTTAAACACAACATTTGTTCGGAAAGCCTAAGGTGCTTGTGCCATCTGGTAATGACTCAATTTGTTAATTGCTGACCTGTAAAATGTGGGTGCAGTGAAAATATCTAACTATGCTTTACATGCAGAGAAAAATGCTAACACTAAAACAGTGCTAACTTTTAATAGAAGCATTTTTGCCAATACTGTACATGTATGTATATTGCAAATATGCTTCTATTCAAAGATATAATTCATCTATGTACATTTACATTTTGACTGGAATGTCCCTTTAAACTTTATTACATTTCAACTTCGTACTTTCTGTTTTACTGTTTTAATGTATTTTGATACAGTGTATTTAGCTTTGTAATTTTACATCTTCTGAATGTACTTTGACTTTTTCTGTGTTACTTCAACAAACTAGGACTTGTATATTTCTGTGCAAATCTTACAAATTACATTGCATTGCATTTTTTTCCATGTAAAATAAGCCTGGTAGTTTCAGAGAGAGAGCTGGATAGGGGAGTTAATTCAGTAAGTTCTATCTCTGAGTTTTGCAGACTTACAGTTATTCTGTATACTATATACATATAATAAAATCAATTCACATCTATAATATACCCACATCCCCACATCTCCTATAGGTTTATTATTAGACTTTTTTTTTATTAACAATGGTGATTGCATACATAGCAAATATATAGGTGTTCCCTGGGAGTTTCATGGGCATTACATTGAAGTAACCTGTATCTTAATGGTGAAACATTGCTGGGAGTTCCTTATTCTAAAAGAACTATCCTCCATCTAAGGCCCAGCTTTTTAACCATACCTGTCTCGCAAGCCTTTCAGTGGCAATATTTTTATTTGTAAGAAATCTACAAAATATACACTAATAATTAGTTTACATATGTATTATCTGAACGTTTACTACATAGAAACCATTTTTATTTTTTGTGAACGCATATTCTATGTTGTGTAAACATACTTTTAATACATCCCCCTCTCCTCTGCCGAGGTCAGAGTTTGCTGGCGATGTGGGCGAATTTTTGCTCAGAGAGCAACCCCTATAGTTTCCTATGGAAGGCACATTGGGGGATATTTATCATAGCCTCAACTATGCTACATTTGCCGGCACCAATACGCTCGCCTAACATTGCGGCCGCGGACCTGAATACGCTCTCCATATTTATAAAAAAAGCCGCGCACCAAGTACGGGGCGATGAGCATCAGACTGTTGTTAACTAACAGTCATCAATCTCGCTGCTATTCGGCTTTTTACCAACTTTATTTATACCCTGTCACTAAACGCTGCCACTATACTAAAATTTTTAACCCCTATCCCGCCGCTCTCGGACCCGCCGCAACTGTAATAAAGTTATTAACCCCTCTCCTGCCGTTCCCGGAACCCCACAGCAACTGTAATAACGTTATTAACCCCTATCCTACCACTCCCCCCCCCCCTGCCACAACTATAACAAAGTTATTAACCCCTATCCCGCCTCTCCCGGACACCGCCACAACTGTAATAAAGTTATTAATCAATATCCCATCGCTCCCAGACCCCGCCACCACTAAATAAACGTATTACCCCCTAAAAGTCTGGCCTCCCACATCACTACCATTAACTAAACCTATTAAACCCTAAACCGCCAGCCCCCCACTTCGCCATAAATTAAATTAAGATATTAACCCCTAAACCTAGCAACCCGCTAACTTTACATTAAAATTACCACATCCCTATCTTAAAATAAATTTAAACTTACCTGTAGAATTAAAATAAACTATTTTTAAACTATTAATTAACCTACCCTAGCTATTATACTACAATTACATTAAACTAGCAATTGTATTAACTATATTACATATTAAAAAAACCCTAACCCTACTCAAATTATTACTATTATTAAAAATTACTAAATTACAAAAAAAAATAAACGCTAAGTTACAAAAAATAAAAAACACTAAATTACAAAAAACAAACAAACCACAGTATCAAAAATAAAAACGAATTACACCTAATCTAATAGCCCTATCAAAATAAAAAGCCCCCCCCCCAAATAAAAAAAACCTAGCCTACAATAAACTACCAATGACCCTTAAACGGACCTTTTGTGAGGCATTGCCCCAAGGAAATCAGCTCTTCTACCTTTAAAAAAAATACAAACAACCCCCAACAGTAAAACCCACCACCCAACCAACCAACCCCCCCAAATAAAAAGCCTATCTAAAAAAACTAAGCTCTCCATTGCCCTGAAAATAATTAATAATAATAATTGAATACTTGTATAGGGCACAACCTTGAACTTAATCGACTTGCGGCACTGATAACAGGTATTATTATTACCCAAATTAATGGTACTCATTTTACCGACCTCGGAAGGATGAAAGGCTGAAAGGCTGAGTGGACCTTGCCGGGATTGAACAGATGAAGATAGAAGAGGTAGCATGGAAGAAGACTTTGCCGGATGGATGAAGATGGAAGAGGCGGCCCGGATGAAGACTTCTTGACGCCCGGATGAAGACTTCTTGTCGGTAGAAAAGATCCTTCAAGCAGAACTTCAAAAACTGTAAGTGGATCGTCGGGGGTTAATGTTAGGTTTATTTAAGGGTTTTTTGGGTGGATTTTATTTTTAGAGTAGGATCTGGGCAGGTAAAAGAGCTAAATGCCCTTTTTAAGGGCAATGCCCATAAAAATGTCCTTTTCAGGGCAATGGGGAGCTTAGGTTTTTTAGATAGGTTTTTTATTTGGGGGGTTGGTTGGTTGGGTGGTGGGTTTTACTGTTGGGGGGTGTTTGTATTTTTTTTTACAGGTAAAAGAGCTGATTTCTTTGGGACAATGCCCCACAAAAGGCCCTTTTAAGGGCCATTGAAAGTTTATTGTAGGTTAGGGTTTTTTTTATTTTGAGGGTTTTTTTTTATTTTGATAGGGCTATTAGATTAGGTGTAATTCATTTTTATTTTTGATATACTGTGGTTTGTATTTTTGTAATTTAGTGATTTTTAATAATAGATTTAAATAATTTGAGTAGGGTTAGGGTTTTTTTAATATGTAATATAGTTAATTTAATTGCTAGTTTAATGTAATTTTTGTATAATAGTTAGGGTAGGTTAATTAATAGTTTAATATAGTCTCTTTTAATTCTACAGGTAAGTTTTAATTTATTATAAGATAGGGATGTTGTAATTTTAATGTAAATTTAGTGGGTTGTTAGGTTTAGGGGTTAATAGCTTCATTTAGTTTATGGCGATGTGGGGGGCTGGCGGTTTAGGGGTTAATAGGTTTAGTTAATGGAAGTGATGTGGGAGGCCAGAGGTTTAGGGGTTAATAACTTTATTTAGGTTGCAGCGGGGTCCGGGAGCGGCAGGATAGGGGTTAATACATTTATTTAGTTGCGGCGGTGTCGGGGAGAGGCGGAATAGGGGTTAATAAATTTTATTTAGGTTGCGGCGATGTCGGGGCGGCAGATTAGGGGTGTTAAGACTCGGGGCTTATGCTAGGGTGTTAGGTGTAAACGTTACTAGTTTTCTACCATAAAAATCAATGGTATATCTGGCAGCATCGAACATAAGCTTTCACTGCTTTCAGACTCCCATTGATTCCTATGGCATCTTCAGTCTCCAGGGTGGCGGATTGAAAACCAGGTACGGTGGGCCGGAATAGCTGCGAGCGTACCAGTTAACTATTTGATAACTTTGAAAAAGTGTCAAATAGTGCTGAATGTGTATTCGGAACATCTGTAATGACGTAAGCATCTATCTGTGTCGGATTGAGACCGGCGGATCGTATGTTACTTCACAGATTTCAACTTTTGCCGGTCTGTAGGGTTTGATAACAAGGTCGAATCAAGCTCGCCACAATTATGCTGTGGAATTCCAGCATATTTGTGGTTGACAGCTTGATAAATATCCCCCATAGACACTAGTCTGGACAGAGACCGTCAGCCCACTTTTTTATAAAATATTGCCGGATCCACGAATAGAGAGACTGGTGAGACAAAAAAGCCAATGTCATAATTTCTATTAAAAAACCTGTCAATTAAAAAAAAACATGTTTTACACAGTGAAAAGTTCAAAAAATGCATTTTGATAAAACTAGAAAGCTGCTGCTATTGTCTTCTTTGAAATATTACTATCAATCGCCTAGATTACGAGTTTTGCGTTAGGAGGGGTGGGTTAGTTACGCGTATTTTATTTCCTTTGCGCACTTTTCTTAACGTAGATATTACAAGTCTAAAAACAACCTTGTAACGCGCCGCAGTAACACGACTACCGCATTTATTTAAGAAGCGTAATCACGGCCGCGTTAAACATTCTCCCATAGAGATCAATGAGAAATCAAAGAAGCACGCATTTTTCAGCTAACACTCGATCTCGCAAGAAATACGCACTGCTCTGTCATATTACGTATACCACATAATGCACAACAAAAACACACAGCAAATGTACTAACAACAATCACGCAACATAGCACATACCCATTACACATTCACAATTGGAAAAAAACAAAATAAATTTTTTTAAACTAAACGAGGAATACAGATATACCTTACGATCCTGCGACACGGAACAAAACAACACAGAAAAAAATTGCACACTCATACACAAACAAAACATTCGCATTCAAGATTACAGAATATTTGTGCAAACATTTACAACACTTCACAGATACTACACAATCACAAATCAACATTTATATTTACACATAATACTTTTGGACAATGTTATGCAAAATGATCACTATGACATCATCACATTCTACACATTCCACAAATACTAACTCAATATGAGCATGTGCAAATTCACACAACTAATACACATTGCACACATACTAATTACCAACAAAGCACACCTGAACATAATTTACTTGGCAAACCGGTACATCATTAAACATTTACATAGGGTATATAAGCAGGCTACAAGCATGGCTTCTTTGACTGTGTTGCTGGAGGATTTTTGGAGATTAAAGAGGAGAGCGAATTAGTGCGTTATTGTGAGAGTTAATGTTAGTGTGAGTTACTGTTATTGTGAGAGAGTGAGTTAGTGTTATTGTGAGATTTAGTTAGTGTTAGTGTGAGAGAGTGAGTTAGTGTTATTGTGAGAGTTAGTTAGTGGTAGTGTGAGTTAGTGTTAGTGTGAGAGTTAATTAGTGGTAGTGTCAGAGAGTTGGTTAGTGGTAGTGTGAGATAGTGAGAGAGCAGTAGTGACCGAGAGTTGGTTTGGGTGAGTGTGCGAGTGGTTTTTCTGTATACTTAACACATTTACATGCAAACACATTCAATACATACATACACTTATCAATAACACTACATACACTCCATACCCCATCCCCTCTCATACTACACTCCATACCCCATTCCCTGTAATCCCATTCCCTTTCATCCCATACACCATTCCCTTTAAGCCCATACCCATCCCATAGTTAGATTTGGTTTACATATCCTCATTTTAGTCTTCTTATAAATTTTTTTGGTTAAATACTCCTTACCCTCTTTTATTTATATTCCTTTCACACTTTGAGCACTTTTTAATTTTTGTTATTTATTTTGACCCCCTTTCCTTTGGGCACATTCACTTTTTGTTTGAGTATGTCGGGAGGGGGTATAGGGGTAGATTACCCCGGAAATATTAGAGTTCCTCAGGATTCAGTTCAGGTAAAAGGTTATAGAGGAGGTCAGGCAGGAGCTTAGTCAGGAGAGGGGGAGAGGGAGAGGAAGAGGAACAGAACAGGAAAGGGGACAGGAAGGGGGACAGGAAGAGGGAGAGGAAGCAGTGGGTGGACCCGGTTACTTTGTTCAAGATGAACAAGTGACTGGGCCCAGTGGTGTGCAGCATAGAGCTTCACAGTCCAGGACACAGAGGACACCATCACAGGGAAAAAACAAGGCGAGGTATACTATGGAGGA
Organism: Bombina bombina; assembly: GCF_027579735.1. NCBI lineage: Eukaryota > Metazoa > Chordata > Amphibia > Anura > Bombinatoridae > Bombina > Bombina bombina. Next base: position 446,849,602 of record NC_069503.1, read on the forward strand.
GAAGGAGGCCCTCATAGAGGCTTATATGGACAGGGCAAGGAGGCTGCAGGCTCAGAAGGCCACCCCTAGGGAGAAGAGGAAGCTATGGCTGGAGATCAGGGATGCAGTTAATGCAGTGGGGGACCATAACAGGGATGTCAAATATATAAAGCATCACTACCGGGACTGCAAAATGGAACTCAAAAGAAAGATCTCCTGGGAATACCAATACGCAACAGGGACCGGTGGCAGGCTTGAAATGACTGTGGAGTATTCCAAATGGGAGGAAATGTTGCCATCTCCGAGGTGGCCATAGTCGGGATCGGAGGAGTCAATACCGGGAACCTGCCACTCTCATCTGACGGTAAGCTCATTTAATAATCTCTTTACATCAAAAATAAAGAATGTATTCAAGGATATGATTAATGCAATTATGCTTTTTTACACATTATTACGTAAACACATTCACAATTACCTTGCGATTACAATAGTATCTAGGCTACAGGTTTAGTGTGCATTTTTACAGACGGAAAACAAATGCAAAAACACATTCAGATTGACCATATAGATATCAGAAACATGGTTTGGAAAATGTGGAAATTGTATTGATTGTTATATTTCAAAGTGGATTAATGAGGCTGCATTTGTAATTCTATTGTAAGCAAAAGCATTTACATCTTTATTTTGAACTATGCTAATATATCCATTTCTTTCTTTTTACAATATACAGAGTCTGGGGAGGAGGCAGCACAGCAACTACAGGATCCTCCTTCACCCAGGTATGAGAGTGGTGGAGATGACTCGCCACCTCGGGGAGACATGGAAGACCCCTCTATCCCCATCCACTGAAGAAGCCCCCACTGCAGAAGAGATCCCTGCAGCAGCCCCTCCTGCACCAGCAGCCCCTCCTGCACCAGCAGCCCGCTGTGCACCAGCAGCCCACCGTGCACCAGCAGCCCCTCAGGAGGAGACAGCAGAGGTGCAGATATTAAGAGATTTTCTGGAAGAGATGCGTGCCTCCCGGAGGGAAGATGTGGAAAGCATAATCCAGCTGACAGAAGCAATTAATGCCATTCGACAAGACCAAAGACAGCTTATCCAAAACCAAAGAGAGCTTCTCCAAGAACAAAAAGAGCTTCGCCAAGACCAAAGAGAGATCTTGCATACTCTCAAAGATATATTGCAGGTCCACCGGGAGGCACATAACGCACCATCTGCTGCTGGGCCATCTGCTGCTGGGCCATCTGCTGCTGGACCATCTGATCCTGGGCCATCTGCTCCTGGTACTCCTCAATCTCCTCCTCAGCCGGGTGATCCCAGTACTCCTCCTTCCCCTCTTCCCCAAACATCTACGATGAGAACTTGTTGGAGGGGGCAGTAGCCCCCCCAGAGCCTCAGTCTCGTGGGAAGAGGGGAAGGAAGAGGAAGTAATTTTTTTTGCTATATATATTTTTATTTATTTACGGCTAGATTTGGAGTTTGGCGGTAAAAGGGCTGTTAACGCTCCGCGGGTTTTTTTCTGGCCGCACCATAAATTTAACTCTGGTATCGAGAGTTCAAACAAATGCTGCGTTAGGCTCCAAAAAAGGAGCGTAGAGCATTTTTACCGCAAATGCAACTCTCGATACCAGAGTTGCTTACGGACGCGGCCGGCATCAAAAACGTGCTCGTGCACGATTCTCCCATAGGAAACAATGGGGCTGTTTGAGCTGAAAAAAAACCTAACACCTGCAAAAAAGCAGCGTTCAGCTCCTAACGCAGCCCCATTGTTTCCTATGGGGAAACACTTCCTACGTCTGCACCTAACACCCTAACATGTACCCCGAGTCTAAACACCCCTAACCTTACACTTATTAACTCCTAATTTGCCGCCCCCGCTATCGCTGACCCCTGCATTACACTTTTAACCCCTAATCTGCCGCTCCGTAAACCGCCGCCACCTACGTTATCCCTATGTACCCCTAATCTGCTGCCCTAACATCGCCGACCCCTATGTTATATTTATTAACCCCTAATCTGCCCCCCACAACGTCGCCGACACCTGCCTACACTTATTAACCCCTAATCTGCCGAGCGGACCTGAGCGCTACTATAATAAAGTTATTAACCCCTAATCCGCCTCACTAACCCTATCATAAATAGTATTAACCCCTAATCTGCCCTCCCTAACATCGCCGACACCTACCTTCAATTATTAACCCCTAATCTGCCGACCGGAGCTCACCGCTATTCTAATAAATGTATTAACCCCTAAAGCTAAGTCTAACCCTAACACTAACACCCCCCTAAGTTAAATATAATTTTTATCTAACGAAATAAATTAACTCTTATTAAATAAATAATTCCTATTTAAAGCTAAATACTTACCTGTAAAATAAATCCTAATATAGCTACAATATAATTTATAATTATATTATAGCTATTTTAGGATTAATATTTATTTTACAGGCAACTTTGTAATTATTTTAACCAGGTACAATAGCTATTAAATAGTTAAGAACTATTTAATAGTTACCTAGTTAAAATAATAACAAATTTACCTGTAAAATAAATCCTAACCTAAGATATAATTAAACCTAACACTACCCTATCAATAAAATAATTAAATAAACTACCTACAATTACCTACAATTAACCTAACACTACACTATCAATAAATTAATTAAACACAATTGCTACAAATAAATACAATTAAATAAACTAGCTAAAGTACAAAAAATAAAAAAGAACTAAGTTACAGAAAATAATAAAATATTTACAAAGATAAGAAAAATATTACAACAATTTTAAACTAATTACACCTACTCTAAGCCCCCTAATAAAATAACAAAGCCCCCCAAAATAAAAAATTCCCTACCCTATTCTAAAATACAAATATTACAAGCTCTTTTACCTTACCAGCCCTGAACAGGGCCCTTTGCGGGGCATGCCCCAAGAATTTCAGCTCTTTTGCCTGTAAAAAAAAACATACAATACCCCCCCCCAACATTACAACCCACCACCCACATACCCCTAATCTAACCCAAACCCCCCTTAAATAAACCTAACACTACCCCCCTGATGATCTTCCTACCTTGTCTTCACCATGCCAGGTTCACCGATCCGTCCTGGCTCCAAGATCTTCATCCAACCCAAGCGGGGGCTAGACATCCACTGAAGAAGTCCAGAAGAGGGTCCAAAGTCTTCCTCCTATCCGGCAAGAAGAGGACATCCGGACCGGCAAACATCTTCTCCAAGCGGCATCTTCTATCTTCTTCCATCCGATGACGACCGGCTCCATCTTGAAGACCTCCAGCGCGGATCCATCCTCTTCTTCCGACGACTAGACGACGAATGACGGTTCCTTTAAGGGACGTCATCCAAGATGGCGTCCCTCGAATTCCGATTGGCTGATAGGATTCTATCAGCCAATCGGAATTAAGGTAGGAATTTTCTGATTGGCTGATGGAATCAGCCAATCAGAATCAAGTTCAATCCGATTGGCTGATCCAATCAGCCAATCAGATTGAGCTCGCATTCTATTGGCTGATCGGAACAGCCAATAGAATGCGAGCTCAATCTGATTGGCTGATTGGATCAGCCAATCGGATTGAACTATATTCTGATTGGCTGATTCCATCAGCCAATCAGAAAATTCCTACCTTAATTCCGATTGGCTGATAGAATCCTATCAGCCAATCGGAATTCGAGGGACGCCATCTTGGATGACGTCCCTTAAAGGAACCGTCATTCGTCGTCTAGTCGTCGGAAGAAGAGGATGGATCCGCGCTGGAGGTCTTCAAGATGGAGCCGGTCGTCATCGGATGGAAGAAGATAGAAGATGCCGCTTGGAGAAGATGTTTGCCGGTCCGGATGTCCTCTTCTTGCCGGATAGGAGGAAGACTTTGGACCCTCTTCTGGACTTCTTCAGTGGATGTCTAGCCCCCGCTTGGGTTGGATGAAGATCTTGGAGCCAGGACGGATCGGTGAACCTGGCATGGTGAAGACAAGGTAGGAAGATCATCAGGGGGGTAGTGTTAGGTTTATTTAAGGGGGGTTTGGGTTAGATTAGGGGTATGTGGGTGGTGGGTTGTAATGTTGGGGGGGGGTATTGTATGTTTTTTTTTACAGGCAAAAGAGCTGAAATTCTTGGGGCATGCCCCGCAAAGGGCCCTGTTCAGGGCTGGTAAGGTAAAAGAGCTTGTAATATTTGTATTTTAGAATAGGGTAGGGAATTTTTTATTTTGGGGGGCTTTGTTATTTTATTAGGGGGCTTAGAGTAGGTGTAATTAGTTTAAAATTGTTGTAATATTTTTCTTATCTTTGTAAATATTTTATTATTTTCTGTAACTTAGTTCTTTTTTATTTTTTGTACTTTAGCTAGTTTATTTAATTGTATTTATTTGTAGCAATTGTGTTTAATTAATTTATTGATAGTGTAGTGTTAGGTTAATTGTAGGTAATTGTAGGTAGTTTATTTAATTATTTTATTGATAGGGTAGTGTTAGGTTTAATTATATCTTAGGTTAGGATTTATTTTACAGGTAAATTTGTTATTATTTTAACTAGGTAACTATTAAATAGTTCTTAACTATTTAATAGCTATTGTACCTGGTTAAAATAATTACAAAGTTGCCTGTAAAATAAATATTAATCCTAAAATAGCTATAATATAATTATAAATTATATTGTAGCTATATTAGGATTTATTTTACAGGTAAGTATTTAGCTTTAAATAGGAATTATTTATTTAATAAGAGTTAATTTATTTCGTTAGATAAAAATTATATTTAACTTAGGGGGGTGTTAGTGTTAGGGTTAGACTTAGCTTTAGGGGTTAATACATTTATTAGAATAGCGGTGAGCTCCGGTCGGCAGATTAGGGGTTAATAATTGAAGGTAGGTGTCGGCGATGTTAGGGAGGGCAGATTAGGGGTTAATACTATTTATGATAGGGTTAGTGAGGCGGATTAGGGGTTAATAACTTTATTATAGTAGCGCTCAGGTCCGCTCGGCAGATTAGGGGTTAATAAGTGTAGGTAGGTGTCGGCGACGTTGTGGGGGGCAGATTAGGGGTTAATAAATATAACATAGGGGTCGGCGATGTTAGGGGTAGCAGATTAGGGGTACATAGGGATAACGTAGGTGGCGGCGATTTGCGGTCGGAAGATTAGGGGTTAATTATTTTAAGTAGCTTGCGGCGACGTTGTGGGGGGCAAGTTAGGGGTTAATAGATATAATACAGGGGTCGGCGGTGTTAGGGGCAGCAGATTAGGGGTACATAAGTATAACGTAGGTGGCGGTCGGCAGATTAGGGGTTAAAATTTTTAATCGAGTGGCGGCGATGTGGGGGGACCTCGGTTTAGGGGTACATAGGTAGTTTATGGGTGTTAGTGTACTTTAGGGTACAGTAGTTAAGAGCTTTATAAACCGGCGTTAGCCAGAAAGCTCTTAACTCCTGCTTTTTTCAGGCGGCTGGAATCTTGTCGTTAGAGCTCTAACGCTCACTGCAGAAACGACTCTAAATACCAGCGTTAGAAAGATCCCATTGAAAAGATAGGCTACGCAAATGGCGTAGGGGGATCTGCGGTATGGAAAAGTCGCGGCTGTAAAGTGAGCGTTAGACCCTTTAATCACTGACTCCAAATACCAGCGGGCGCCCAAAACCAGCGTTAGGAGCCTCTAACGCTGGTTTTGACGGCTACCGCCGAACTCTAAATCTAGCCGTTAATGTGTAATGGATAAGTATGTGATGATGTGGTCTTCTTACACTTGTGGACCACACTCTGTATATAATCTGCTTCTATGGGACCGGGTCCATGGAGGCAGATTGTTTGCAGAGTGTGGTTTACAAGTGTGTGGACACCACATCATCACATACCTATCCTTGTTCATTACATTGATTGGTTTCTCTGATGTGATGTCCAATCTGTTTCCCTAATCTCAAATAAATAACCATTACAATTATACATGATGGCATATCACTGTTTGAATGCCAACAACACAGCTTAAAGGGACAGTCATAACATTATTGTTGTTTACAAAGAAAACACTTTATTACGCATTATCAAGTTTGGAAAAACAACACTTAGAGAAATACACATTTTACTTCTGTGATTAACCTTGTATCTATGCCTCTGAAAAATAACCACTTATTTATGTTTTTTGACAGACCAGCATTTCAGCCAATCACTGATCAATCCAGGGTAACTATACTGCATGAGCTCAATGTTTTCTATATGAAAATGCAATAAAATGCCCTCTAGTGGTGAAAATGCATTCAGATTAGATGCACTCTTCATGAAATGAGCACATGAACCTCCTAGGATTAGCTATCAACTAAGAATAACAAGAGAACTAAGATAAATTGGTGATAAAATTGGGACTTGACTGTCCCTTTAAAAAATAACATATGCTAACATATACTAATCCTTAGGGATTGTTGGTATATCTACATGTACTTGTTCAAACAAGAACATATTGGAATAGGATACATAGGCCCCTATTTATCAAAGTCTGGTGGACCTGATCCGACAGTGCGGATCAGGTCCGCCAGACCTCGCTGAATACGGAGAGCAATACGCTCTCCATATTCAGCATTGCACCAGCAGCTCACAAGAGCTGCTGGTGCAACGCCGCCCCCTGCAGACTCGCGGGCAATCGGCCGCCAGCAGGGAGGTGTCAATCAACCCGATCATACCCGATCGGGTTGATTTCCGGCCATGTCTGTCTGCCTGCTCAGAGCAGGTGGACAGGTTATGGAGCAGTGGTCTTTGTGACTGCTGCTTCATAACTGCTGTTTCTGGCGAGCCTGAAGGCTCGCCAGAAACACGGGGCATCAAGCTCCATTTGGAGCTTGATAGATAGGCCCCTAAGCCTGTATGCCATATTTCTATTGACATGTTAAATAAAGTCTATTTTATTAAAGAGACATTATTGTGTTTGAATTATTTAAAAAAGACATTTCATTTAGAAGGAATATGGTTTCAGGTCCTTTTACGAGTTACTTTATAAATATGTGCTCAAACTAATATATTTGTAGATTAACAATGTGAAACTCATACATGACACAATACTGAGCATTTACAATAAAGGGACAGTATACAATAATTTTCAGAGAACTGCATATAATAGACACTACTATAAAGAACAAGATGCCCACATACTGATATCAAAATCCATGAGAAAACGGTTTAAAGACTTACTTATAAAATCTGTTTATCTATGTTGAAACGTAAGCTTGAAAGCCCATTCCAAGTGGGAAATAAGACAATCCCCCTTCCTTTGCATATGAAAAGACCCTTTACACAAACAGGAGCAAGCTGGAGAAGGTAGCTGATGGTACTCACATCAAACTTTGAGGCTTGGGTAGGAGTCAGAAAATCACAGCAATGTTATGTAAACATAAGCAAAAGTATACATTGATTATAAAAAAAGGACGATATAAATAGATTGAAAAAACATATATGTGTTGAAAAAAATTAGTGTATAATGTCCGTTTAAAAAAAAATACCACGACATAACATCTAGAATAAGTAGGCATCTCATATATTTATCATATGATAAAGGTCAATGCATATTGATTACTTGATTCAAATAGAATAGCGCATCTTTAGGAATTAGATATGTAGAAAATTAAACACAACACAGTCATTATTTATAAAAAGGAAAATAATGTTGACAAACATATTAAACAAGATGGACTATATTCATGGATTTGCACTTGCCTCAAAATATCTTATGCAGGAAAACATATTGCTTTCATTCGTTTATTCAATGAGACAGCCATAAAAAAAAAAATGTTTGGTGTTCTTTATCATCTATGGTTCAACAATGTACATGATTGACACAATCCATATTCGCCATGGTTTTAAACTTGTCTTCTCATTCACAAACGTGGGTTACGTGCAAAATCAAATATTGCGCGACTACGTAATCCAACCAGACAGATTTAACACCTTGGCATGTGATGTCTTAATTAACTTAGCGCATCGTTGATCGCGTAAAAACGGCATCCAATCAAAGACGCATCCTTGATCGCGTAAAAACGGCATCCAATCAAAGGTGCATCTTTGATCTCGTAAAAATGGCATTCAATCAAAGGCGCATCCTTGATCGTGTAAAAACATCAGCCAATCCAAAAACTAATTTTACAGCTTGGAATGTGATGTCTTAAGCAACATGGCGCATCCGAGATCGCGTGAAAACGTCATCCAATCCAAAAACTCATTTTACAGCTTGGCATGTGACGTCTTAAGCAACATGGCTCATCCGAGATCACGTAAAAACTTCAGCCAATACAAGAACTCATTTTACAGCTTGGCATGTGACGTCTTAAGCAACATGGTGCATCCGAGATCACGTAAAAATGTCAGCCAATACAAGGACTCATTTTACAGCTTTGCATGTCAATAAGAAACGTATTTATATTTTCAAAACTAGTATGTGCTATATTGGTAGCTATGAATGTCACGCTAAATAACGTAATACTGTGATATATGAAATAGAATCCATTGTTGAAACTAAGGATATATTTAATTAGAAGCAGAGGATTATTAACTATTTATCAAGCAGCAGGGTTTAAATAGAACTGAAAACAACATTTTATGTTACATGATTATGTACAACATTGCAATTTGAAATACATTTTCACAATGAATTTTAATCTTTGGATTATTGTGTTTCATGTCCCTTTAAATGAAAAATAATTCTAGAAGATTAATTATGAAAATAGGGATTGGTTATACATTATATGTTACCTATAGCTATGGTGTCCATCTTTAACATTTAAAAAGGGACACATGAGAAATACATATGTCAGGGATGTTTTCAGATATGTTAAAAGATTTATTTGGAATAACAATAATGACACATGTATTGATCAAACGTGTCACTTATTCAAGTTGAAATATGGTCAGTCTACCTATAGCAATATATCGTAGGATAATTAAATAGAAAAAATAATAAGAGAAAGATATTAATCATCTAAAATATGCGCATTATACACAGTGATTGATTTTGTTACAATACTACAATAAGATATAAGTGAAATTGGAATACATGTGCTGTCAACATTCATTTAATAGTCTGTTTTTACAAATATTATATGTCCATGTTGATGTAAAAAGGACAAAAATACATTAGAAAAGCATATCCATTCCTTAAGAATTGTGGTCAGCATCACTTAAAGGGACATGAAATACAAACAATTAAGTTCAGGATTCACAGAGAGGATACTATTTACATCAAATTACAAATTTACATAGATTATCTCATTTTATCAATCCTGGGATCATTTGTTTAAAGGTGCATCAATTCACAAATAGTTTATAAATGAACACATGTATGTGCCAAAAAAAAATAAAAATATATATATATATATATATATATATATATATATATATATATATATATATATACAACCAGCAATATATATATAGAACGTCAGTTCTATGCTAATCATAATCTTGCAAAGATAAACCTTTATGAAAAGTATATCAAGAAAATGAATCAAATTAAATTTGAGATGTAAATATTAAATTTATTGACAATTGTATTATATTTATGAATCATGAAAGACAATTTTTGGGTTTCATGTCCCTTTAAGGATTAACCACATAAACTATAGATTTCAATCAATGACATGAATAAAGAGGACAAATAATATTGGAATGACATGTTTTTTATTATTATGTCATAAAGCATAAAGAAATAAGATTTTACAAAAAAACATATTGATAAATCAGCCCCATTGGAACCATCTGACAAGGTGTCATAGTGCATCACAGTCCTTGGAGGGAGTTGACAAGGGCCAACACAGCCCCATTGGAGCCATTTGACAAGGTGAAAGAGTGCATCACAATCCTTGGAGGGAGTTGACAAGGGCCAATACAGCCCCATTGGAGCCATTTGACAAGGTGAACGAGTGCATCACAGTCCTTGGAGGGAGTTGACAAGGGCCAACACAGCCCCATTGGAGCCATTTGACAAGGTGCCATAGTGCATCACATTCCTTGGAGGGAGTTGACAAGGGCCAACACAGCCCCTTTGGAGCCATTTGACAAGGTGCCATAGTGCATCACAGTCCATGGATGGAGTTGACAAGGGCCAACACAGCCACATTGGAGCCATTTGACAATGTGAAAGAGTGCATCACAGTCCATGGAGGGAGTTGACAAGGGCCAACAAAGGTCAACACAGTGCCATTGGAGCCATTTGACAAGGTGAAAGAGTGCATCACAGTCCTTGGAAGGAGTTGACAAGGGCCAACAAAGGCCAACACAGCCCCTTTGGGAGCCATTTGACAAGGTGAAAGAGTGCATCCCTTGGAGGGAGTTGACAAGGGCCAACAAAGGCCAACACAGCCCCATTGGAGCAATTTGACAAGGTGAAAGAGTGCATCACAGTCCTTAGAGGGAGTTGACAAGGGCCAACAAAGGCCAACACAGCCCCATTGGAGCCATTTGACAAGGTGAAAGAGTGCATCACAGTCCTTGGAGGGAGTTGACAAGGGCCAACACAGCCCCATTGGAGCCATTTGACAAGGTGAAAGAGTGCAACAGGCACAACAACAAAAAAACAGCCAAATGGCAACAAGAAAAACCAACAAAGTAACATGTGGACGGAAGATTTGTATCTGCGCCCTCAGAGCATTTCCGGATCCTCCACTTATGGGTCATCAGCATCACCCTCATCGTCCTGTGCATATCCAGCTACAGATTCAAGCACTGACTCTACACACACCATACATTGTAGAGTCGCACGCTGAACCTGTAGCTGGGCATGCATGGTGTCATGCATGCTTCCCAGAAACAGACTGTTCCTCAGCATGGCCTGCTCTAGACATGCTAGAGCCTGTAGCTTCAGCCATGCTGAGTCACAACCTAAAATAAAGCAAAAAATGAAAATTAATGATAATTACAGAACATAATAAAAAGAGAGCAAAGAGACATTGTAATAATAAAGACAAATCATTATTATAATTAAATATTCTATCTAGAAGATTTACACATTAAACATGTTCTTCAGACATAAACCATTAAAGGGACAGTTTACTCAAAAATGTTGTCCCTTTTAATTGGTTCACAATGATCCACTTTACCTGCTTGAGTGTATTAAATTGTTTATAAGTATTTCCATTGTCCTTACATTGGCATTTGAAATAGTTTATTTAGCCTGTGGTATCCACACCTATCCTTAAACCTTTTGGCCTCGAGGCCAAGCCGTGTAAACACAGCAAGCAGAAGAAATTACACTCCCAGTGGGTTATAGAAGAGATAAGGTACTAAAAGGTTATTTTTCTATTGTTCTATCCAATTAGTGGTGATTGGTATATGGAGTGAAATGAGATCAAATATGTTATAATGTGGATTTAGATGGATACTTACATCTGTGGCTGGGAAGGACAATCCGACACCCAGGACAATGAAGGTGGGGACTCGGGGGATTGAAGGGGGGAGGGATGGGATTGGGCTGGGGAGTGAAGGGGGGAGGGATGGGCTGCCACTCTGGGGTAGCCCATACAGCTTGGGAGTCAGGGGCCTGGTGAGTTGGGGGCTGGGCAGTTGGGGGAGCTGTACAGATGGAAATATGGGGAGGGTGACGAGGGGAGGGGCAAAGGGGCATTTTTTGGGAGGGATAGGACAGGAGGAATGGGAAGGGCCGGGAGTGGCTTCTACCTGAGGAGGAGCTTCTACCTGGGGAGGGACCTGGGGAGGGTTGGGAAGCTGATGCCCAGAAGTGGAAGGTCCATCTGAAATATATAATAAAAATATATTAACATCTCATGCATCATGAAATCAAATCAAGGCATTTAAACATGATTATGTTTTATGTATACTTAGAAGTGGTTTTGAATTTATAAACAATGATGACATAAGGATATGGTCTGCATCTAGGCACTCGGATGAATAGCAATGACTGTCTGTACAATCAGAAGATGATTATTGTGGTTTTGCATGGAATATGCATGTGACATCATGATGTCATTAATGACAAATCATACATAAATGAAAGAAAAATACAAAAATATGTTCATGCTGCATGATATAGAAAGGGGGGCAGTAGTGCATTGTAAAAATAATGGAATAATTATTTTTAAAGTGCCAAATCTGTAGACTTTGTTTTTCTTCCAGAGAATGTTTTAAAACAATAATACATGTTCGATACATGTTATATATATTTGACATACCATCAGACTCCAAGGGAACCACTTCCTCCTCCATCTCACATGTTACATCAATCTCTGTAAAACATAACATGTTGTGTACATGTTAAAATCAGATATTATAACACGTTACTGTTGCTCAAGGACACACATCAATGTTGCATTAAAGATATACTGAACCAAAGTTAGGAATTACATCATTTTGATGGAGCAAACAAATGACATTAGATTTGTTATTCTCGATGAGTAATAATTACATTTTAGTGTCTGTATTTTTGCAAATATCTCAAAAGCAGAGTACATGGAATATTTAAGAGTTCTCATGTGTGTATCACTTGATGATTGTTGTCTAAATTTATACTAAAAAGAAACATATCCATGTTCTGAAGCACAAAGGTGTAGACTTTGAGATCTTAATCTTTCAAAATTAAAAATAAATAGATATATAATCAGAGGAGTAAATTATATGTTTTATTCAAATGTAATGCTTCATCAGAATCATGATCATAATATTTATTACAAATATACCTTCAATGACATATGAATGAGTCAATGGACTTACCCAAAGCCTGCAAAGGCAGGTCACCATTGATGCTGGATCCCTCTGGGATCCACACAACAACTACATCTATTAATGATATAGATATATATAAGTGAACACAGTTTTGACATCACTAAATCCCATCAGTATAGAATTTTCAAAAAAATATACTTAGAATTGTGAAGAATAGAGCACTAATATGAACAATAAATGCATGAGTTAATCAAGGTGATTCTAAAGAAAATGATGTCTTTAACATGTGTTTAATTTCTTACTATATTAGACAGACAATTCCTCTCATGTGATTCTATTGCCTATCTAAATATACCTATTGATCAATCTTTTTAAGATAATACACACAAACAACACTTTGAATAACAACTGGTGACAAATCGAACCGAAGCCATGTGGCACATAGATCCATTTGTGCAATGTACAGTAATATTTTTTAGGACACAACACATATTGATCACAATGCCAAACAGAGTGAATATGTGATTTAGATATCAATATTGTTTCATCAAAACAATGTAAGGATGAATGAATATATTGACTATTAAATGGACAATGACCACAATTTTTTAATTAATTGTTTCAAATAGAACATTCAATTTTAAGAACATTTAACATTTACTCCTATTATCAATTTGTCTGCGTTCTCTTGCTTTATTTATTTAAAAAAAGAAGGCAGCTAAGCAATATTTTGGTTCATAAAATATTGGTCGTTGAATCCACCAATCTATATTAGTAATATTAGTGATGTCGCGAACATAAAATTTTGCGTTCGCGAACTGCGAACGCGAGCTTCTGCAAAAGTTTGCGAATGGGCAAACCGGGCGAACCGCCATTGACTTCAATGGACAGGCAAATTTTAAAACCCACAGGGACTCTTTCTGGCCACAATAGTGATGAAAAAGTTGTTTCAAGGGGACTAACACCTGGACTGTGGCATGCCGGAGGGGGATCCATGGCAAAACTCCCACGGAAAATTACATAGTTGATGCAGAGTCTGGTTTTAATCCATAAAGGGCATAAATCACCTAACATTCCTAAATTGTTTGGAATAACGTGCTTTAAAACATTAGGTATGATTTCGTATCGATCAGGTAGTGTAAGGGTTACGCCCACTTCACAATGACAGACCAAACTCCCCGTTTAACGCACCGCAAACAACCGCAAACACGCTGTGAGCCTGACACAAAAAAGCAGACTGATGTTTCACAGTCAAAAAAAGTTTATTTTTTTTTAAATGTACACTTACACTACTATTAAACAAGATATGAGTGGTGGCACTGGGCAAGTGGGCACAGTATACGCTGTGAGCCTGACACAAAAAAGCAGACTGATGTTTCACAGTCAAAAAAGTTTATTTTTTTTTAAATGTACACTTACACTACTATTAAACAAGATATGAGTGGTGGCACTGGGCAAGTGGGCACAGTATACGCTGTGAGCCTGACTCAAAAAAGCAGACTGATATTTCACAGTCAAATTTTTTTTTATTTTTTTTAAATGTACACTTACACTACTATTAAACAAGATTTGAGTGGTGGCACTGGGCAAGTGGGCAGAGTATACGCTGTGAGCCTGACTCAAAAAAGCAGACTGATGTTTCACAGTCAAGTTTTTTTTTTTTTTAAATGTACACTTACACTACTATTAAACAAGATATGAGTGGTGCCACTGGGCAAGTGGGCACAGTATACGCTGTGAGCCTGATACAAAAAAGCAGACTGATGTTTCACAGTCAAAAAAGTAAATTTTTTTTAAAATGTACACTTACACTACTATTAAACAAGATATGAGTGGTGGCACTGGGCAAGTGGGCACAGTATACGCTGTGAGCCTGACACAAAAAAGCAGACTGATGTTTAACAGTCCAAAAAGTTTTTTTTTTTAAAAATGTACACTTACACTTCTATTAAACAAGATATGAGTGGTGGCACTGGGCAAGTGGGCACAGTATACGCTGTGAGCCTGACTCAAAAAAGCAGACTGATGTTTCACAGTCAAATTTTTTTTATTTTTTTTAAATGTACACTTACACTACTATTAAACAAGATATGAGTGGTGGCACTGGGTAAGTGGGCACAGTATACGCTGTGAGCCTGACACCAAAAAGCAGACTGATGTTTCACAGTCAAAAAAGTTTTTTTTTTTTTAAATGTACAATTACACTACTATTAAACAAAATATGAGTGGTGGCACTGGGCAAGTGGGCAGAGTATACGCTGTGAGCCTGACACACACGCTGGCAGGCAGGCAACTGCAATTAGATTACACAAGCAGACTGATGTTTCACAGTCAAAAACGTTTTTTTTAAAATTTACACTACTGTTACACCAGATATGAGTGGTGGCACTGGGCAAGTGGGCACAGTATACGCTGTGAGCCTGACACACATGCTGGCAGGCAGGCAACTGCAATTAGATTACACAAGCAGACTGATGTTTCACAGTCAAAAAAGTTTTTTTTTTTAAATTTACACTACTGTTACACCAGATATGAGTGGTGGCACTGGGCAAGTGGCCACAGTATGCGCTGTGAGCCTGGCACACATGCTGGCAGGCAGACAACTGCAATTAGATTACACAGGAAAAAAAAACAGACTGATGTTCTAGCCCTTAAAAGGGCTTTTTGGGGTGCTGTCCTTACAGCAGAGATCAGATGAGTCCTTCAGGACTGTAGTGGACACTGAATACACTAGGCTAGCTATCAATTTCCCTATTCAATCATCAGCAGCTGCACTGTCCCTCCTCTCCCTAAGGATGCAGCTTCCAAACGAATCTAAAATGGATGCTGTCCAGGAGATAGGAGGGTCTGGGAGGGAGGGTCTGCTGCTGATTGGCTAGAATGTGCCTGCTGACTGTGAGGTACAGGGTCAAAGTATTACTCAATGATGACGAATAGGGGGCAGATCGAATATCGCATATGTTCGCCCACCGCGGCGAACGCGAACATGCTATGTTCGCCGGGAACTATTCACCGGCGAACTATTCGTGACATCACTAATCAGCAATAACAACCCAGGTTGTTCCCAAAAAATGGACCTGCGTCTAAACGTACATTGTTGATTTTCAAATAAAGATACCAAGAGAATAACAAAAATATGATTATAGGAGTAAATGAGAAAGTTTATTAATATTGCATGCTCTATCTGAATGACAACAAAAATAATTTGTGTTCATTGTCCCTTTAATATTAAAGTATCTTTGTTTGACAATGTCGCTGTTAATGAATTGTCGAGTCCATATGTTGATGTAATGAATGTGATGGAGCATGCAATTACAATCAAATATGTAATCGAAGTATATCATCATGTTTCTTTAATTATCCTTCTCTCTTAAAGGGACATGAAGATCAAAATGTGTAATTGGATTAATTTTTATTTTTCAAATCCAGCCTGTGATTAAAGAAAAAACATTTAAAATATATACTTTTTTTGGTCTATTTTGCTTCATTGTCTTATTTTTTTTTTTTTTAAAGGATCATCTATGTACTACTGGTAACCTGAACACATGAGTTGAACCAATGAAAATAGGCAATTTTCTGCATCAAACAATCAGCCGGTTACTTCCAGTTTCTGATCCTGAGCCGACCTAGATATGATTTTGTAATAAGGATAACAATAGACTGAAGCAATTTATATAATGTAAGCAAATTTGAAATTTGTCGTAAATCACGTGTCTAAATCCTAAAAGTGAAATGTTTGTTTTCATGTCCCTTTAATGATAAGAATAAACACAAAAATATGAGATATATATTTTTCTAATCTGCACATTTGCAAAAATGTGTTAGTGTTTTCTAAATGTATCCAAAAAATGTCAAGCACTACACAGGGGCAGCATATAAAATGGCAAGGAACCTAAGCTTACATTAAAATGAAGATATCAAGAATAGAAGGGATATCTTCAAATACTCCTAATTTGAGATTTGTATTACAATGTAATCCCAAAGTAATCCCAACTTTGATTTGTGATTCTTATTTTAAAATAACATGAAAAGATAATTAGAGTATCCATATAAATATTGATCAATGTGAATGTATTATGTAATGTTATGTCCAGGTTTGTAAGACAAAGGTAAATTAATATGAGACATACCATGCTGTGATGAACCCTGGCTTGAGGTTCCAGCACCAACATCCAGATCTGTAAAATATTCAATGAGGATTGCATATAATTAATACAAATCAGGACATGGAGACAAACAATCTGATTTTTCAATTCTAATTGACAAAGTACAAATCTATTTGTTTTCACATGAGTTCATTGTTTCCTCAATTAATGTCTAAATAAAGAGATCCTGTATTCTTATTTTCAATCTTTTATGTTGTTGACTGTAGCTTTAATTCATATTATGTCTTTTTGCATTCTCATCAATTGATAGAGATAGTTAATTTTTTATTTTGATCTTGCTAGTATAGCTTTTATAATGTAGAAGATTGTAAATAAGGATACTGTATTCTTCCCATATATACTAATTAACGTATACATTTGACCAACATGTCTAAATCAATGCCAGTTACAGCAAACACATGTTCACGTGTGTGTGCAATTCTATATTTCGTGATCATTGCGCAATGATTCCAAGCGGAATTGCGCATCCGTGATTCAAAATTGATTTGGATATAGTTGTGTGATAAGTATCATTTCTAAAGACTTCAAATCTATTTGCAATTGGGTGTATTACGAGATTCAAATATGATATTTGTTAATATTGAATAATAACAAATAATATTTTGAACTGTGTTATGATTCGATAGTCAATGTATGAAATGGCGGATGATAGGGATTTCACGATTGCGCAATTCCATTTTCGCTCTGTGACGCATATTCTGTAGAGCGCAAGAAACATCACTCCTATTTCATGTGTGACAAATCTAAATTCAGATATCTAAACATCATATGTAGCATGTGTTGTGAGATCTATATAGGTTGAATATATAACTATATAAACATTTCTTAAAAATCTACTCAAATATTAATATATTATATAAAGTCTGATATTTACCTGGTTCAGCCTCTAGACTTTCATCTCCCAGGCCACTGGACGGAGAAGCAGCTGCACTGGCCTCCGGGTCAGGACTTTCTGATCCAGCAGCTGGGAGGGAAGAAGAAGAAGCTGAGGAGCGAGATGATCGAAATCTGTGGGAATATTGAGGAGGTCACATATAGTCACCTCATAAGTGAGTAGGTATAGTTTCTGTGGGGGTTGAACTTTCCTACCATCCCTCCGACGGGCTTGTACCCACTCCCTTATGACGTCAGCTTTTTTTTGCAGATGCAACCTCATATCCCCGAACCTCCGCATGATTTGATCCTGGCTCCTCTGGACGCCCAACACCAAATTAACATCATTGGTGATAGACGCCCAGAGGGCCTTCATAATGCTCTGCTTTGTCAACCTCTTCTTGTTCCCAAACAGCTGAGGATAGAAGTCCCCGACGGCATTGACCAATGCTGCACTCTTCGGCTTGGTGAACCTGGGAGACGTCATGCCTGCTAGTTCCTTGAAAAATATATTTATAGGGAATATATAACCCAGCAGGCATTAGAGAACTGACAAAAATGGCAATGTGTAATGGACTTTTATATGGTGAAGTAAACATGAGATGCACCATGGGACATGGTATTTGTACATCTGATTGGATAAAATATTGAAATTTTGTTATCATGTCTGTGAGACCATAATGACTCAAGTTATGTTTGTGTGATGAACTCTAATTGGTTGTTCCTTAATGTTTCATATCTTAGTAACTTCCATACACATACCTCCTGGGGGTGCTGTTACTACATTTTTCATGTATACTTATTTGTAACTCATGGGACTGTTATGCGGATATGTGTGATGCAGATGTAATATATGTGATCCATTAAATATTGATTTGACTTTTTTTTGGAAATATAATCCAGTCACATTAGTAAATGTTTTACACGTTTCGATGTTTAATATTGATCAGGTTCTTCAATACAAATACGTTTTATTAAGACAAATTTAACATTGTATGTATTTATTGTTTATTAAATAAATTGTGTGACTTATTGTGAAGTATTGACATTGCTCTATTAAATGTATTTATAATGCACATCGATTGTGTGCTATTGCGTGACATTAGAATCTAATTTTTAAAGATGTGAATCTCGTGTTGCAAGATACGTTTCCCACGCGATATTTCTGAAATGCATAATTTCTGGTTATAATGTCTAGAACTTGGATAATCTGTTTATAAATGTTAAACTACACGTTTGTTTATTATTAGTAAATAAACCTCGAGCTTGTATTTGTCTGAACTGCTCACTTCTGTTATTGGGCAATGTCGTCTTTATTTTTAAAGGGACATTACACCAAAATATTTTCTGAAAATGATCCGGAGAGAATACATTTTTATACTTTAAAATGTAACTATCAATTTAGATTATTCTTTAAATATCCTTAACAGAAGAAATTGAAATGCACATGGTTGAGCCAATCACACAAGGCATCTCTGTGCATCCACCAATCTTCAGCTACTGAGCATATCTAGATATGGTTGTAAAGGAAATAATATCAAAAGAATGAATTAAAATCGATGATATAATTAAATGTTAATGTTTAAAATTATATTTTATTTATGAATCCAAAAAGAAAAACTTTTTAATTACCGTCCCTTTCATGAGCTAATATGCAATCTTGAACTTGATCTAAATACATCTGTCTAAACATTGTAAATATGCATTGTTGGCCACCCACAATTAAGTAGATATTTCCTAGTAAGGCTTTGCTGATCATAAACCTATTCACCTCCCTTTCTGAAACTTAGTATAACATGAGAATAAAGCATATTTGTATTACCTTCTGTATTGTTTGCCCCACTGTGAATGAAATATCTTCTAATGGCTGTATTTATCCAGCTTTACCTTAAAGGGACATTAAGCTATATGTTCTTTACATATTTAGATGGATAATACAATGTTAAAACAACGTCATATTTATTTTGATTATCTCATTAGCTTTTTTCAATTGATATTCTTGCCTGAAAACCATATCTAGATAGGCTCTGTTGCTGCTGAATGTTGGTTGCACATAGATGCCTTATTTCATTGTCTAACCCATGTGCATTGTTATTTCTTTAACAAAGGTTATCTAAAGATTGAATATAATTAGATAATAAAAGTACATTTAAATGTTGTTTTAAAGGATTTGTATTATCTCTGATTCACTAAATGAAATATTTTTGGAATGTCCCTTTAAGGACAAAACTATTAGGAATATGTGGAGTTAACATTGTATAAATAAACTAAAGGGGAATGAAAATACATATAGATATGTGATATATATCCAACAGGTAAGGAGTATAATTGCTAGAGGTTATCTTTTGATATATCTATAGTTAACTGACCCTTCAAATTACTCCACTAGAACTGAAAAGTAATCAATATGGCATAAGATAGATGTATTTAACTACAAATTAAAATTTTGCAGACACTTGACTTTAACATTATCTGAATAAGCTGTGTTGATATTTTTCATTCAATAAATTAACAAAAATTAGTATATTTGAAATGAGGCATGTACTTGTCAAATAGATGACTTTAACAGTTATGGGAGTAATATTTTGTTTACTTGTCAGAATATTATATGGATATATTTCTTCTTATCTTACTGTGATAGAGACATGTCTCTAAGAATATGTATTTAAAAAAAAAAGAAAAATATATAGTATAAAAATAAATTTATTGACAAGAAAAAAATAAAAAAATAAAAAAGGTAATTCATCACAGATGAAACTCTGAAAAAGAAAGAAGAACAATATTAAACACATTAGTCATTTCATGAACACGTCTTAAAATATTAATTAAATCTAATAATTGTTAAATCATCTTGTGTCTATGCTCTAACATGTATTTTTTTGTCTTGATATTAAAAACAGGTTCATACATGAAATCTATATCTATCCATAATTTGATATTAATACCATTATATTGTCTAATCAATCTTAGAATTAAACATTAGCATTTAAAATTAGACAAAATAATGCATATAAAATTGTAAAAATATATTTATATTGTATGAGGAACATAATTGAATGTAATATTTCATGTCCCTTCAAATAATATACCTCTATATCAACTATAAAATGTATCCCTTTGTCTGATTTGTCTGAATCTGAGTCCTCTCTAGCACAAAGTAGGGGTAATGTATCTAAAATAACCATATTCTAATATAGGACATGTATCTATTCTTAATTCTTTTAACATTCTTCCTCCTGTGATTCTTAAATAGCATGCATTGTGCAAACTAACTTGGATGTATGGTCTTTGAAAGGCAATTAATTATCTTCAAAATAACAGTTTATCTTCATTAGGTGTCTTATTCATTATTTTCAAAATAGAGGATTGTGAAATACCATCTATAAAAAGAAAAAATATAAGTGTCTCCAATAGGATGCATCCACAGCTTTAGTCCATAAAATTGTTGCCACTTACCATGTGAACGTGTCTTTGTATGGTTTTCAAGGTCAGCACATTTGAAAGACAATGACAGACATGATCACATTGGTATTCATCACTTTCAATCTGGGATTCTTCACTTTCGGTCTGGGATACTTCACTTTCATTCTCGAATTCTTCACTTTCAGTCTTGAATTCTTCACTGTCAATCTTGAATTCTTCACTTTCAGTCTTGAATTCTTCACGTTCAATCTTTAGATGAAGTCATCTCCCTAATGGCAGAAAAATTGAAAATCAAATAATTAATAGAAGTGTGTGAATTAGTTATGCACCCCCCCATTTCTGAAACTATTTATATCACTAGCTTACTAAGCGTGTGTAGCATCTTGTGTTATGTTCTATCAATCAAGTGTGAAGATGAGTCATACATTGTGCAGACCTAACTTCTGATGTGTGACTTTGAATATGACTTTGAAGCATATAGTCTTGCTAGAGGATACCTTTCTGAGTATCCAAAAATCTAGTAATGTGTAAACTAAATACTACTTTTTAAAATGTATGCCATATGATGGCTGATTGTGCAAAATTCCTGCCAGCCACAGTCCATACATTATTTATACTTACCAGCTGATGTTGTCTTTAAAAACTAGGTGGCGAAGTCGTTACAGGACCCAATGCCAGAAGCATCACCTATAATAATCAAAATAAATTGTTATAATCATTTTATGAACAATCCTAACATGTTTGCACGATTCTCTACTTCTCATTTCCCTAGAATTCACACATATTCGCAATGCTCCTATCTAACTTCTATTATTTACCATCTGAAGTGGTGGTTGATGATGTTTGCTCTGACATTGAGCCCCTCATCCCAGAATGGCCCCTCTAGAACAGAGTCCTCCTCCTCATCTTGGAGGAGGCGTTGGGGCACCTGGATGGCCTGCAGCATCCCAGCCCTCTATGCAATGTTATACAGGATGCTGCAGGCTATAACAATCTTCGGCCACCTTACTAGGGCTGTATTGGAGGGCTCCTCCAGACCTGTCCAGGCATCTTAGTCTCATTTTGAGGAGCCCAAACATCTTCTCTACTACAGCCCTAGTCCGCTTGTGCGCCCTATTATAGCGCTCCTGGGCCTCGTTGGTGGGGTTACGCAACAGCGTAATGAGCCAAATAATCATTTTATGAACAATCCTAACATGTTTGCACAATTCTCTACTTCTCATTTCCCTAGAATTCACACATATTCGCAATGCTCCTATCTAACTTCTATTATTTACCATCTGAAGTGGTGGTTGATGATGTTTGCTCTGACATTGAGCCCCTCATCCCAGAATGGCCCCTCTAGAACAGAGTCCTCCTCCTCATCTTGGAGGAGGCGTTGGGGCGCCTGGATGGCCTGCAGCATCCCAGCCCTCTATGCAATGTTATACAGGATGCTGCAGGCTATAACAATCTTCGCCACCTTACTAGGGCTGTATTGGAGGGCTCCTCCAGACCTGTCCAGGCATCTTAGTCTCATTTTGAGGAGCCCAAACATCTTCTCTACTACAGCCCTAGTCCACTTGTGCGCCCTATTATAGCGCTCCTGGGCCTCGTTGGTGGGGTTACGCAACAGCGTAATGAGCCAAATAATCATTTTATGAACAATCCTAACATGTTTGCACAATTCTCTACTTCTCATTTCCCTAGAATTCACACATATTCGCAATGCTCCTATCTAACTTCTATTATTTACCATCTGAAGTGGGGGTTGATAATGTTTGCTCTGACATTGAGCCCCTTGTCCCGGAATGGCCCCTCTAGAACAGGGTCATCCTCCTCATCTTGGAGGAGGTGTTGGGGCGCCTGGACGGCCTGCAGCATCCCAGCCCGCTGTGCAATGTTATGCAGGACGCTGCAGGCTATAACGATCTTCGCCACCTTACTAAGGCTGTATTGGAGAGCTCCTCCAGACCTGTCCAGGCATCTTAGTCTCATTTTGAGTATCCCAAACATCCTCTCAAGACATGCTACATATCTGTTTGGAGCTAAAACTAGACATTTTCGGAAAGAGACAATGTCATAATTAAATTGTATTCTCTATCTGACCATTTAAGGTAAGACATGCTACATATCTGTTTGGAGCTAAAACTAGACATTTGCGGAAAGAGACAATGACATGGTTAAATTGCATTCTCTATCTGACCATTTAAGGTAAGACATGCTACATATCTGTTTGGAGCTAAAACTAGACATTTGCGGAAAGAGACAATGACATGGTTAAATTGCATTCTCTATCTGACCATTTAAGCTAAGACATGCTACATATGCATATTTTGCATAAAGCAGACATTTGCTAAAAAAATAAACAAAGGTTAAATTGCATCCTAGAGCTGCCCATTTAAGCTAAGACATGCTACATATCTGTTTTGAGCTAAAACTAGACATTTACAGAAAGAGACAATGACATGGTTAAATTGCATTCTGTATCTGACCATTTAAGCTAAGACATGCTACATGTGCGTATTCCGCATAAAGCAGACATTTGCTAACAAAAATAAACAAAGGTTAAATTGCATCCTAGAGCTTCCCATTTAAACTAAGACATGCTACATATCTGTTTGGAGCTAAAACTAGACATTTGTGGAAAGAGACAATGACATGGTTAAATTGCATTCTCTATCTGACCATTTAAGGTAAGACATACTACATATCTGTTTGGAGCTGAAACTAGACATTTGCGGAAAGAGACAATGACATGGTTAAAGCGCATTCTCTATCTGCCAATTTAAGCTAAGACATGCTACATATCTTTTTGTAGCTAAAACTAGACATTTGCAAAAAGAGACAATGACATGGTTAAAGCACATTCTCTTTCTGCCTATTTAAGCTAAGACATGCTAGATATGCGTATTTCGCATAAAGCAGACTTTTGCTAAAAGAGAAAGAAATGGTTAAATTGCATCCTAGAGCTGCCCATTTAAGCTAAGGCATGCTACATATCTGTTTGGAGCTAAAACTAGACATTTGCGGAAAGACAATTAAATGGTTAAAGCGCATCCTATAGCTGCACATTTTGCACATTACACAAACAACTGTTTTTTAAGACTACAGTGGCAATTGTCTAACTAATTAATCATCTTGTGCACAAGTACTCACCAACGAGCCACCCATGGGGATACTGTCTGTCCTCAAACTGCCACCACAGGGACGACTGTTTGTGGGCATCATGACAAGCCCCGCTGAAATTCGCACACACGTGCATAATCCGCATTCGTGCGTCACAAACAAACTGCATGTTGAGACTATGGAAATGTTTGCGATTTCGAAAGAGCTGGTCATGTTCTGGAGCATGCAGCGCAATGTGGGTGCAATCTATTGCTCCCAAGACATTGGGCATTCGAGCTATTGCAAAGAATTCCCTCTTCAGGCACCTGCAATCACCATCATTTTGAGGGAATCCTATGTAATGCTTACTGACTTGTACCATGGCATCCAGAAAGTTGTCAAAAACCACAGAGAAGGTACCCTGAGCAATCCCATGCAGGTACCCCTCTCCAGATTGAAAACTCCCGGAGGCCAGGACGTGTATGCAACTTAGCATCTTGGTCATACCAGGGATTGCAGTACGCATACGTCTACGTGGCTCCATATGAGGTTTAAGAACATTGTAAAGGCTAATGAGCTGTTCACGATTGAGCCTATACTTGTCAAAAACCTCAAAGTCACTCATGTTGTCCAAGGTGGGCCTCACCCTGTGAACAGGAGGACCTCTAACCAAACGAGCCCTTTGTCTCTCTTGGAGACGCCGAGCCCGCCTGATTCTATTGACCACTACTCGTGCAACAGCACCAGCAGCATCTAACTGAGCATTATCCATATTTGCCAAGCTAAGCAGCACAAAGCCAAACAGCAGAGCAAACACACAAGGAGTAACAAGGTATGCAAAAACACAAAAGCGATTTGATACAATGTCGATCACAAGGGACATTTTGGCCATGTTGTTTGGGGGATTTATAGTGCAATATGTCCAATGGTAGTTAGTTCCTAATGATTGCTGATTGTATACACTTGTTTTTATGTGAGCGTTGCAAATGCTTTCAAAGTGGGCATTTTTTTTAGGTGTTTGCTGAAATTTTGTTTTCCCCCAATGAATCGCAATGTGAAAGTGTAAAATATAACATATACAGTGCATCTTCATAACGTTTGTTCATATGCGTAATAAATACTTACGCGATCGTATAGTAAAAAGCACACGTCCACGCTAACATGAATGGAAGTGCATACTTGTGTATAATGTGCATAGACAAGGCATAGAATCTGATCGATCAATGTTGCTGCAATATTGTCCCTTTAAAATCGCAATAATAATGAAGATCTTCCGGCTGACATCTCTAGTATTGTATATATAAGTGATTGGCAAGATGTCAATATTGTACGTGTCCCTTTAAAATCGCAATAATAATGAAGATCTTCTGGCTGACATCCTCTAGTATTGTATATATAAGTGATTGGCGAGATGTTAATATTGTACGCGTCCCTTTAAAATCGCAATAATAATGAAGATCTTCCAGCTGACATCTCTAGTATTGTATATATAAGTGATTGGTGAGATCTCAATATTGTACGCGTCCCATTTAAATCGCAATAATAATGATGTTCCAAACTCTCATTTACGTATATATATAGTATTGTAGTATTGAGTGCTAAACTTCTGAAAGGGGCTGTACAACCCTAAAGCTGTAATCTGTATGGTTGAAGCTTCTAATGACATCATCATATTAGCAACCCGCTTGTCTAGTTATCAAATCCTCATTCTGTTGTTGTATTTTACTACATTGTTATTATGTGCTGATTAAAAATATAAATGTGTGCTTTGTGGTTGCGTGATGCGTGTTATGTACATAGATACGTATGTATGGTGATTCTCTCCCACATATGCTGATTTCTATAAAGCAGTATAGCATTGTTGTTCCTTCCCAAAAAGTGACAGCTGTAATCTGTTCTAATGATGTTCTTATTCTACGTAATTCCTAATGGTATATTCTGAGTGAATCGTGATGTTAAAGGGACAGTAAAATCCCTATTTTATGTTTCATGATTCATAGAGAGAATGTAATGTGTTTTTTTGGCCATAATTAAACAAATTTTAATTTCGATTTTTGAATGTTTATACAACATTCTAACATTTGTTTATTGTAATAGTATTTCTAATGCTTTCTTTAAATATAATATTCAATTCGAATTTTTCTAATAATTTGATTAGAATTTTTCTAATAATTCAATTTGAATTATGCAATATTCAAATTTGAAAAATTCCAATTTATATATTTGTAATAGTATTTCTAAAGCTTTCTTTAAATGTAATATTTGAATTACGCAATATTCGAAATAGAAACATTCAAATTGAAATATTTGTATATATTATGTATCAATTTAATAAATTCCCTCCAACATGAACTATTGAACTTCTGAAAAGTATTTGCTAAATTGAATGTTACTTTCCAAATTTTGAATGTTCATTTGAAATTTCAAATGTGGACAATCAATCTAATTATGAACATTCAAAATCAAAAGTGACATTCGAAAACTGTAAATAGTATTCGATTATAAAATATTTAAGAATATTCGTTCTTATCAACATTGGATTATGTAAATCGAATTTTTACAATAAAATGTGTTCTAACATTCGAATTTAAATATAAACACTTTCGCCGATCCCTTTTAATATCCCGAACAAGAAATCTAAAAAAAAAAAAAAAAAACATGCCAAAAGAAAAAAACTCGGCTTTTAAAATCACTGCAAGTTTTAAAATAAATATTATAGGATTATACAATCAATTACATATAAATAAAATAATATATACATTTGTACAATATACCCACAACCCCCTAGCTCCAATAGATGCATTGTTAATCTCTTAGTTTTACTATTGTATTGTAACACAGGGGTTAAGTTTCTGCTGACACATGTAAATTGTAGTCACATGCAATACTGTATAAAGGTATCATTAACATTACACCTTCAATGTAGGTGTTAATACTGTATCAGAAAAGCATCGCCAAACACAGCTGTATTGTAAAACGCCTCTCAAACACTGATGTCAGCACTTTTTAACATTTCACTGGCATTCTCAATCTCACAAAGGATTCCTTTTTAAAATGTCGCCATTACCACAATGCTTTTATCATTGGGCCTTTATTCTTAAAGGGACACTGTACCCAAATTTTTTCTTTTGTAATTCAGAAAGAGCATGCAATTTTAATCAACTTTCTAATTTACTCCTATTATCAATTTTCTTCCTTCTCTTGCTATCATTATTTGAAAAAGAAGGCATCTAAGCTTTTTTTTTGGTTTCAGTACTCTGGACAGCACTTTTTTATTGGTGGATGAATTTATCCACCAATCAGCAAGGACAACCCAGGTTGTTCACCAAAAATGGGCCAGCATCTAAACTTACATTCTTGCATTTCAAATAAAGATACCAAGAGAATGAAAAAAAATTGATAATAGGAGTAAATTAGACAGTTGCTTAAAATTTCATGCTCAATCTAAATAACGAAAGAAAAATTTTGGGTACAGTGTCCCTTTAAGGTCTATATTTAGTACAGGTGAAATGTGTTTACAAACAATTGTCTGCAAATTATATATTTTTTTTTTTATTTTTTTTTATTGAGGAAGTATACATACATGAATAAGAATGCAAGTGACAAGAGAGCAGATGTTGATTCATGCAAAAATACATTGAACTGTGACGTCAATCCTCATTTTTTTCCCCATAAAACAATTTTCCAGACCACTCTTGGGCCTTTGATTAGTCTATATCCATTAGAAATTGGGATTTTATAGGGTTGTGTAAGATTATAACAAAATATTGTAAAACAAACAAGGTTAAACACAATCTGAACCTCCAAGTACTGAGTTAATTGTTAGTAGGCAAGGATTATTTGATGATCTACCCTATACCACCAAGAGATGTGTAATGAGCAGGTGTATGTCTGCAAAGCTTGTTATCTCATATAGCTTTAAAGAGATGCATCCTGCCATAGTGTGTTGTCTGTAGCTGCAATGCAGGTTATTACATATGTGGCAATAATTGTCCAGCAGTTCATGCTGTAAATATGGGCTAATATGAAATAGGACAAATGATGCTGGAGACTGTAACATGGTCAGTGACTGCAAAACAGGTACTTATATTGTAGTGTGCATTATGAATGAAGAGCTTGTGTATAACTGGAACACAGTCTTAGTAGCCTCAGCACCATCAAACATATAAATATCAGATCTACACTCCTTAATATTATGTTAGCAACTGAAATGTGGGCAGATACCTTGCATCAAATACCTGTTTGCAGGACATATTATAAAAATTAGCCTGTATAGGGCCAGCAGTGAAGTGTCAGATGAACATATTGAAAACAATTATCTGCTTATAAGAACAGAACTCAACATATCATAACATTAAAAAAAGGAACTTTAACAGAAGGTCTAATAGTCAGGGGAAAACAAAGATCGATGTTACATGTACAGATTGTCAGCCCCCTGGGTCTATTTGCAAGTTAAGCAGCGACTCATTGTAGGCACTAGTTGCTCTAAGCAAGAGATTAGTGAGACAGTTCTCTCCCTGTAAGCGCCATAAGGAGATTGAGTTGTTTTTGTATGTAATCTGTGCAGTATTAGTCCCATGTGGAGAGTTGCTGCGGGTGTCATGCTGGGATGCGTTATCCAGTGTATAATGCTGCTTGCTAGCATTTGCTTTTAGTGATGTTCTGGCAATGGAGGGTTTCCGCACTGAAGCTCTAATGTTAGTTCCGGCCTCAGACATTAGCTGCTTGTTGGTGATGCATGTAGCTGACTCATCGGTATCAGGGGCAGCGGGCCGTTCCCAGCCAGCAGCCGAATTGCGTGAGCTGTCCCTTTAACCAAACCGAGGCCCTTCCTCGCTGTCTGCAGGGTAGTGTCAGCCAGGTCTGCCTCTTTGCTGTAGAAGGTGCACTTGTCGTCCCGTAAGGTTTTAGCTGGCTCCCGCTCCCTCAGCTGCATAGGGAGTGTTTCATCAGGTGAGGGATTTTCCTCCACTATTATATCCCTCCGGTTGCCATCTTCATTTGGATGCATTACAAGGATCTGTGCTGGGTCTTCAGTATTGGTGTGCACATTCGAGGGTAGGGTGTACTCTATGCAGTCTAGTGGAAGTGTCCTTTGGTATATTTTGAGAAGCAGGCTCTCTAGTTTAGCAAAACGCCGGTCCAGCTCCTGCTCCAAACGTATCTCCCATGCGGTCGCCATTCTGAGAAGATCTGATAGAATATAACTGCTTTGAGGTTTGTTTGTTTTTTTTTGCTATATGTTCCTTGCTCTGTATTTAGGTATTTATGTGATATCGTTTGAAGAGATCCGGTAAGTCTGATTATTCAGACAGCACCGGTAACCCGGCTCTTACCGGGGGGGAGGTGAATGCCTTAGCAGGCCGCCGCCCTAGGCCCTTGTGCTCCGTTCTGAGCCCTTAGTGTCACAAAAACAGCCAATGATCATATAAAGGGCCACAATCACCTGTACTGTGGAGAGGTTGTAGTTAGTGATCTTACATTAGCTGTTAAGTAATGATAATCGGCGGATTACCAAAGATTCCACCAGAGCTAGCAGAAAATGCGTCCTATCCAGGATGCTGTTCGGACACGCCCCCCGCAAATTATATTTTTTAAGTAGTTTTTATGCTCACACTAAAGTAACAAATTGATTTAAATGTTATAAAAACCTTTTTTTAAGATCTGTATTTTAATGTAATATTTAGCTCAGTTATAGCTAATATATGAGATTAGCTTTTTCCTGACCATGTAAACAAATTTAATTTTAATACGGAGGTGTCATTCATTTAGTGAATGACTGACAAACCAGTTGAGAAAAATATTGATATTCCCTTTTCCAAATCAATAAAAGTCCATTTGCAATGGACATAAGTCAATATTTTAATTTAAAATTATTATAAAGTATCCTAAACTGGGTTGTCAATACTGTTGTAGTGATTGCCCATAGACAGGTCAGGTCATTAAGTTAACGTCACCATGAATAAATATATTATTTTGTGCATGTATACCTTGTTATTTTTCTGCTTTTATTACTGTGCATACATTTGCAAATGTTATTACGGCTTTGTTTTAGTGTTTTATATCTCATGTTCTACTTAGCAAAAATAGATAATTTAAAGAGCGTATAAATCTATGCTTCAAATATTAACTTTCTGGGAAGCAAAGAAAAAATTCTTCTGTCGATTTAAAATTGTAATGATTGAAAGGTTTTGTTTGTAATAATCTGAACTATAGGGGGGAAATGAAAATAATTTTTTACTCATCCAATGCAATTTCTTATTTATCGGAACTAGTGGACTGGTGAAAACTTCCATCCCTGTATGTATGTGTATATATATATATATATATATATATATATATATATATATATATATATATATAGATATATATGCACAGACACACACATACAATTTTACCATGATTTTAACACAGGGATTTCACTATGTAGAACCCACCCCATTTTTTACTTTGTTGCTTAAAGGACCATAATAGTAAAAATAATGACATGCTTTAATTCATTAAAGCATCTAATTTAAGACTTTCAAACCTGCACCTCTGCAAAGAGGTTAAATACAGTGGAAGTACTGCCTGGGACCTGCAGAGCACTGCTTATCCTGAGCTGAAACTGTTGCTGATCCAATAAGCATATGCATGACCCAACTGTAAACAAATAGAAGTGCAGGAGTGCTAGTTTTTTTTTTTTTTTGTAAAATATTTTTTTATTGAGGCAATGAAACAAATCAGAGTACAAACACGACAAAGGACAATATCTCAAACAGTATCACATGACAGCAATTCCTTCTTTCAAGCATAAATACACTGAACAATAATGGGAGCACGGTATTGACCTTAGTGATGCCTCTTCTTGTAATTAAGTAACATAACATGCAAGCGTCAACAGTGTGAAATAGATCCACTTATGGGACCTGAAAGCTGGTAGTCATCAGAAGACAGAACTCTCGGGGTAAAGGATTCACAATATGGATCATATAAGGTAGAGACCAAGTGTTAGGTAATTGCAATCATCTTAGGACAAACAGTGTGGGTATTATTACATTTTTATGCGGGAATCAACTAAAGGGCAATACATGGTTATGGGGAGTGGGAGTAACCCGGAGAACTATTGCCAGGGGGTGGGGGACAGGGGAAGGGTAGGAGAGGGGAAGAGGGAATGGGAGAGAGAAAAAAAAAAAAAGGGGGGGGAGAGAGAGGGCCACCGAAGGCCAGAGGAGTGATCGGGCCACCAGGATCTCAGTCCAGTCTCTGGAGCTGCACATCTATCCAGTCACCCGTCGAAACGCCAGCGTCGCCGGATCTCCCAAATTCCTCCCATGTCAACCATATAGAACAATAGAAATCATAGCGGCCTTCGACCCTTAGCGCGTATTCTTCCATGTGTTGGATGTAATCTAAGGATTCAAGGACCGGGGTAATCGTGACAGGGGCTTGGTTCATCCACTGTCTAGCTATAGCAAGTTTTGCCGCCAAGAGGATAATAACACCTAGTAGACGAGATGATCTTGGGAGGCCCTGCAGTCCAAGATGGAAAAGCACCATATCTCCTGTGAGGTCTTCGATGAGACCCAACCTCCGGAGCAGCCCTGCCACCTGGGTCCAAAAGTGCTTCAATTTGGGGCATTCCCACCAGGTGTGGAGGTGGGTTCCCCTCTGGGCGCAGCCTCTCCAACAGTCCGCCGACCGGGAGGGATATATTCTATGCAACCTGGTCGGGACCCAATGCCATCGAAGTAGGATTTTAAGATATAATTCAAACAGTTTGGAACAACGCACAGCTGCGCAGACATCCTGGAGAGCACGCTGCCATTTACCGTCTGATGCCACTACCCCTAGGTCTCTCTCCCAATCCTCTGTGGACCAAGTTTTTATGAAGTGGGGGGAGTCAAGAAGAATTCTGTAGTGGAACGACAGGGAGCCTCGTAGAGGTCTACCCACCAGCCATCTCCTCTCCCATTTGGTGAGAGCTCTCATGGTAGTTTTCTGGAATCCCCAGGATAGAAGAAGTGAGACCAGGCGTAGGTATTCGAATTGCAACTCTCTAGGAAAATTGTCCGTCGGATAAGTTTGGGGCGGGATAGCCAGGGCATCTCCTCTATATAGGTCTGAGAGTAGTTTGATCTCTAAGGCTTCCCACTTCCTGGGGTGGGATTCGGGAAGGCAATGTAGCAAAGCCTTGATAGAATGTATGGGGGAGGGGTGCGGGGCTACCGAGTCGAGAGGGCGTAGCTCTCTCCAGAGCTTCAGGCAGGTCTTGATTGTGCGGCAATGTATTCCGCTCAGCACCTCTGCGTGGTCAGGGATCCATATAAGTTCAGCCAAGTCCACTCCAGCGGGCAGCGAGCCCTGTTCTATTTGGTACCACCCTGCGGAGCATTCTTTCACCCCCCAAGCAGCAATATGCGAAAGCATAGCAGCCTTATAGTATAATGTGATGTTTGGCATCGACATGCCCCCGCATCTCTTTGGTTTTTGTAGTTGGGTAAGGGGTAGCCGCACATGGCGCCCCTTCCATATGTATTTCGTAAAGATAGATTGAAAGTGGTTAAGGAGATATGCCGGGACAGGAACCGGGAGGCACCGAAAGAAATAGATCAGCTTTGGGAGTAGGAGCATCTTCACAGCAGCGACCCTACCCGTCCAAGAGACCTCCGGGACCTTCCAACTAGAGACCGTCTGTTGGAACTCTTTGAGCAGAGATCCGTAATTCGCGGTCACTATCCTCTTAGGATCATGGGAAAGCATCACCCCCAGGTGTTTCAGTCCTTCAGTTGACCATTTAAATGGATAAGTTCCTCTCAGAGTCTCCATGGTGGTTTCGGGCAGGCCTATAGCGTAGGCCTCAGTCTTAGTATAATTGAGTTTGTAGTACGTTAGATTGGCAAACTCGGTCAAGATCCTGAACAGTTCAGGAAGCGACTCTTCCGGGTCCACTAGAAATATCGTCAAATCGTCCGCAAATAGTGCTAAGACTTGCGGGATATCATGCAACACTAGGGGTTGGATAGAGGGGGCCGCCCTGAGTCTCGTCGCCAGCGGTTTCATCATAAGGGCAAAAAGGAGTGGCGACAGGGGACACCCCTGTCTCGTGCCATTCTTGATCTCAAAGGCGCTAGACACAAACCCCAATCCTCTCACTTTAGCGGATGGGCCCGAATATAGGGCCATTACTGCCGTGATAAAAGCGGGAGGAAATCCAAAAGAGCGCAGGACCTCGATCATGTATTCCCACCGGACCCTGTCAAATGCTTTCTCAGCATCTAATGACAGGGTAACCAGTGGGATTTTAAGCGCGGCTGTCTCGAAAAAGATATCCAACAGACGCCTGGTGTTGTCTGAGCCTTGGCGTCCCCGGGTAAATCCCACCTGATCCTGGTGGATCAAGACCGGAAGGATTTTATTTAGCCTCGAGGCTAGGATTTTTGCGTATAGTTTTACATCTCCATTAATGAGAGATATTGGGCGGTAGCTCTCACAGAACTCAGGGTTCTTCCCAGGTTTGGGTATAGTTATGATTGATGCCTCTAGGAAGTCCTGGGGGAAGCTACCAGCGTCCATGGCCTCGCCAAAAACGTGAGTAAGAAGAGGACATAGCTGGGCCACAAATTTTTTATAGAACATGGCATCGAAGCCGTCCGGCCCTGGGGATTTATGCGCCTTAAGGCTCTTAATCGTCTTCTCAATCTCCTCCACTGTGATGGGGGCAGTTAAAAGATCCCTCAGATCATTCGGGACCTGTGGCAGATGGAGCCTGTCGAGGAACTCGGGGATAGCGTGTGCTGGCGCATAGTGGGAGCAGGGGTCAGCAGATATCTGATATAAACCCCTATAGTAGTCTGCAAAACATCTCCTATATCGCTAGGAGAATAAAATTTCCTATTGTCTCTTGTGATATAAGCTATCTTATTCAGTAAGGTTCTTTGTTGGAGTTTATGGGCTAGGAGCCGATCCGCCCTGTCCCCTTTGTGGTAGTATCTCTGTTTCAGAAGATAGAGTCCCCTCTGAACCCTCTCCAGTTCACAAGCCTCGATCTGCTATTTGAGAGTCTGGACTTTCCTGACTAGGGAATCTGTTCTAGCCCTTCTAAGCTGAGTCCTGGAGATAGAGTAATCATGATATAGTTGGGCTAAGCTGGCCCCTTTGCATCTTCTGATCTCTGAGGACTTTTGCATAGAGAGGCCGCAGAGGTAGGCCTTAAGTGTCGCCCACAGAGTCAGCGCAGATGTAGATCCTGTGTCATTAATACTAAGAAACCCCTCTATTTCCCGTATCCAGAGTGGAACCTGAGGGTCCGCGAGGAGGTATTCTGGTAGGCGCCAAGAGTGTCCACCCTCCCTGGAGGGAGAGAAAGTGATATCTATAACTACTGCGTCGTGGTCTGACCATACACAAGGTACGATCCTGGCCGCCGCTACCATCTGCAGTGTCCATGAGTGACAAAAAAAAGTAATCGAGTCTAGAAAAAGATCGGGAGGGAGACGAGCAGCAGGTGTAGTCATCGACATCAGGGTGCAGGGCCCTCCAGACGTCATGATATGAGTGTTGTGAGACAACATTTCTAAAGAGATGGGAGTAATGTTCCTCCCCTCGATGTGGGGGACCCATTCTTTGTGACTTTCTATCCCTGCGCGGGTCCCACACCAGGTTGCAGTCACCACCTATAATAACATTAGGAGTTCTAGTTTTAAAATGCATGCTCTATAAAATTAGAGCAAAGAGCATGTCATTTGTTTGACTTTAATGGCCCTTTAATCTTTGATAAAAAAAAAAAAACATATGCTAGATGACTAAATGAGAAGCTGCCTGAGTAAATTGGGATTGTATTTTGGGCATTTTTGAGGAACAAAAATTGTATATCTCTTATTCCAAATGGGATTGCAGATCCTCCTTTTTGACCCATTTTTTTCTACATTGTCAAATGTTCTAGGGCAATAGGGTCTTCAAGCAGTGGGGGAGTCTTTATCCCCTTAAGAACTACAGCACTTTTCCATTTTCTGACCATTTGGGACCAAGGCTATTTTTACATTTCTGCTGTGTTTGTGTTTAGCTGCAATTTTCCTCTTACTCATTTACTGTATCCACACATATTATATACCGATCTTTTTCCCATTAAATTGACTTTTTAAAGATACCATTATTTTCATCATATTTTATAATTTACTATAAATTGTTTTAGAAAATATGATGAAAAAATTGAAAAAACACACTTTTTCTAAATTTGACCCCTAAAATCTGTTATATATCTACAACCACCAAAAAACACCCATGCTAAATAGTTTCTAAATTTTGTCTTGAGTTTAGAAATACCCAATGTTTACATGTTCTTTGCTTTTTTATTTTTTTTCAAAAGAGCTTTATTGAAGTGAAGAAAAAGTACATACAAAAACAAGCTGCATAAGCCAAATTAAAGTATACATACAAACAGTTTCTCAACAGCTGTAATAAAATATACACTAAATTCCTCCACTTAATGCATAAACATACAGCATTCCCAACTCGCAGGGTGGGAATGCCTGGTCAAGGCAAATTTTTAACATAAAGTCTAGTTGTAAGGCTCGAAGTAGGAAGCCAATAATCAAGGGGGGAGGCAGAGAATCAAGAGAAGTACAGAGGATCCCTGATACATGGAATCCTAGAAAGGAAAGAGGGAAGAGAAGCGAAGAGAGAGAGAGAGAAAGGGGGGAAAAAAGGGAGGAGGGAGAGGAGGGCGATGTGAGCAGTGGTCAGTCAAGCAGTACGTAGGGCTTTTCGTTGAGGACTATAGTTATATAGTACCATGCCATAGTGCTAGGATAATGTCGTACTTGTCTAATTTGTGGTTTTTCAGGTAGTAATACCGTTTCATCAGGAGCAACTCCTCTACTTGTGAATACCATTCTCCTATTGTAGGGGGACTTTGTACTTTCCACTTTTTGGGTATCAGTTTTTTTGCACTTGTGATCAAGATTAGCAGTAAGGCTAGATGTGCCTGGCTTTGAACTTTTGGTAAGTTTAGAAAGAGTAGAAGCTCTGGTGTGTTTGGGACTGTAAGGTTTAGAATTTCAGAAATTTTGGTCCTAACCTCACCCCAAAAGAGTGCAAGAGACGGGCAGGACCACCATATGTGTAAGAGGGAGCCGTGTTCACCACAACCCATCCAACACGTAGGGCTGAAGGCTGGGAATATCTTGTGCAGCCTAGATGGAGTTAGATACCATCTACTCATAAGTTTTATTTGGGTTTCTTGAATGTTTGAAGAAACCGAGGATCACCAAACTAATCTAAATGCCTTTAACCAGGACTCAGAGTCCAGATCTAACCCCAAATCCTCATTCCACCGTGCCACATATGTCGGGAGTACATCAGGCCCCTGCAGGACCATCAACTTGTATAAAAGGGAGATCAAGTGCCGTGGCATATTTTCCACGTATTTTCTGGTAAACCCAGTCCCCCGCTATCTCTCGGAAGGTACATAGTGCGTTTTGGTATCCTAGGCTTGGTGTTCGCCCAGATAAATTGTTCAGTTAATTTTTGCATCTAAGTTATGTATCCTCTGGGAAGTGTAATAGGCAGGGTTTGAAGGAGATATAATATTCGGGGTAAGATATTCATCTTGATAACCCCTACTCTGCCTAGCCAGGATATATATTTATTCTTCCAGGAAGAAAGGTCGGCAGAAATATCGCTCTTTAATGGGGTATAGTTATATTTAAAAAGGTCTGCAGGGTCAGGCATTAGATATATGCCAAGATATTTTAATTTCTTATTTGCTAGGGTAAGCTTGAATTTTTGTCGCAAATTTTGTAAAATTTGCGGGCATGTGTTAACATTTAATAGTTCAGATTTATTTAAGTTAAGTGAGAAATTTGAGGCCCTACCATAAGCTTTGAGTTTGTCTAGGAGTTCAGGTATAGATTCAGTGACATTAGTCAGAGTGTAGAGAACATCATCCGGGGGGGATGTTTCTGATTTATCATGTATATTTATCATGTATATTATATAGGGCGTGAATGTATCTATGAAACTCTGCCGCAATTTTGGCACTACTGTGAAATATGTGACCGTCTGAAGATTTGATGTAGTGTATGTGGGACCGTAGTTGCCTTTTTTTAAGAGTCCTGGCCAAGATTCTGCCTGGCTTATTTCCCCCTTCATAATAGTGTTGTTTTAGGTGTAAGGCCATTTTTTTATGTGATTCAGTTAAATGATTTTGAAATTCCAGTCTTGCTTCCTTTAACTGGGTTTTAGTGTCCATACATGAGGGATCTGTTTTATGTTTATTTTCCAAGGAGCCTATCTTAGTCTGCAATTCCCTATATTTGGCCCTATATTGCTTATTGAAGAATGCCTTGTGTTTAATTAGTGCACCTCTCATTTCGCTCTTATGGGCTTCCCAGATTGTGGCTTTAGAAGATGACGGGTATGTGTTAAGTTCAAAGTATTCCTGCATAATTTTATTTATATTGTTAAAGACTAGAGGGTTGTCTAGAATAGTTTCATCTAGCCTCCATATTTGCTGTGTAACGGGGATGTCTGGCCAGAGGATTGAGCAAGTGACTGGGGCATGGTCGGACCAAGTTTTATGTCCTATAGTACTATGATGAGTGATCGAGAGGCCACAAGAGTCAGTATAGATATAGTCGATCCTAGAATAACTATTGTGGGGTATTGAGTAAAACGAGTAATCCCTAGAAGTAGGATGGAGAGTGCGCCAGACATTGTGTAGGGCTGCTTTTTTAAGAGTGTCATTTACCTGGTTTATCGTGGACATGGGTGTACAAGTGATTCCTCATGAAGTGTCAACTAATGGATCGGCAACCAAATTAAAATCCCCGGCTAGGTATGTAATTCCTCTGGAGTGTTCCAACAGGAGATCAGAGATCTTAGTCATAAAAGTTTCCTGACCACAGCTAGGCAAGTAGATTGAGACTAAAGTGATATAGTGTCCAAACAAAGTTCCCACAATAAGAACATACCGCCCCTCTGGGTCCCTCTCAATGTGTGTCAAAATGAATGGTACTGATCTGTGGAATAGAATACCCACCCCTCCTTTCTTACTCTGTCCCGAGGCAAAATATGCTGTTGGGAATTGGGAGTTATGCCATTTAGGCTCCTTGCCTTTTCTATAGTGTGTTTCTTGCATTAAAATAATATGGCTCTGGGATTTGTTCAGTTCCTTAAAGGCTATAGAGCGCTTACCTGGGTCATTTAACCCTTTAGCATTAATGGTAGTAAGGTTAATTGAGTGGTCACCAAATTTACTGGCTTTGGACTGCATGACTGTATCAGGAAAGGGGGGAGGCAAGCGAGGGGGGAAATGGAAGGATATAGTGAAAATAGAGAAAAAGGAGGAAGATTATATACAGGGAAAAAATCACCAACAAGAATTAGCGAGAAAGATCTAGACCAGCTAGGTGCTTTTAATGTTCCTCTTACCCTATACAGATGAGAGAAACTAGATGTAAGAATAAGTACAGGGGATAAGCCCCTCAACTGACGTGAGTTATAAAAATATGTGCATACTAATAACACAAATTAACCTTAAAACAAGTTAACCTTATTGCATCAACTGGAACTTTGCTAGAGTAGAAGACTAGAAGACAAAGAGGTTTCCTAGTCAGGGTCATTATATAGAACTTTATAGGCACTGGTTAAAAATTCAGCCGAGACGATAAATTTCCCCTCTTTTAAAACATCACCTGATGGCTAATAACAGTGCATAAATTTTAATGCCATTAATAAGAGATGGGCTGGATATTCAAATGGGGAATATAACTGGGCGGGGAAGCTGGTCTACTCCAAACCTTCTTATTTTGGTGACATAGGAGTTTGTTTATATCAGAGGGAAACAGGGTATGTTATATTTACCCCGTACTGCTTCAACATGATACCAAACATTCATTGTTAACAGTTAATAGCGCAAACCTTTTGAGTGATCTGGGCAAACCTAGTTATTGCAAACAGTTATTCTCAGCCAGAAACCTATAACAAAGAGAGTCATAAACATGTAACTGATCATGAACATAAACAAACAGAGATACCGTCTTACTGAAATATAACCAGGGGGGGGTCAAACATCAATCCCTGGAGGAACATTACAGAAGTCGTGTAATTGTAAAAAGACAGTGCTACCAAGGGAATCATTCACCCTCCCTCCATATTAACGTTTGCTAAATACTGCTCATGTTTAAAGTGAGCCGGGATACAGCTTTCGGTGCATCTTAGCTGCTAGTCATCCTAAGGACGCTTATCAACAATCAAATTATCATACGTATTAAACAGTTATAGCACTATCTAGGTTATACCATACTATGTGAGAGAAACAATGTTAATCCTTGTATACATATAACATTTTAGAGGCAACATTAGAGTCTTGGAATATCATTTTGGTTAGATCGGCAGTCTATGGGCATCATTCTGGGCAGAATAACAAACTAACAGTATGACCCTATTGATCTAGGCCTACATTCTAGATATGGAATGAGAGTCTTGGATCCTAATCATAGTCCAATTGGAAGTCCAATAACAACATTCTTTGCCCATTAGAAGTCTGACATCTGTACAAAGTACCTATACATACATTACCCAATCGCCTATTCCGTGGGTCGGTCTCTTAATGAGCGAGCAGAGGATTCTGCTCTCCTTGGCTGTGTTCCTTCTTCTGCGGAGGCCTGTAGAGATAGGTTTTAAAAAAAAACTTTTTGATCCATTCCAGGCCTGAAAATAGCCGTTTTGTTGTAGTTAGTGGCTATGATGGATACAGGAAATCCCCATCTGTATGGGACTGTGTTGTTCCTTAGAATAGATGTGATATGGCTTAAATCCCTACGTTTTTGCAGGGTCAGCGGTGATAAATCTGTGAAAACTTGTATCTCTTCTCCTGCATGTGTGATGGGGTGCTTTTTCCTGGCTCCTTGGAGGATCTCCTCCTTATCTTTAAAGCTAAGGAACCTAACAATGATGTCCCTAGGAGGAGCTTTGCTTGGCGGTTTGGCTCTTTCTATAGGGATTTCCGGGGAAGATGGAGAATCTTTAATGATTCTAAACAGAGCTTGCAAATAGCCCTCAATATTTTGCGGTGCAATGGCTTCTGACACTCCTCGGAACCTCAGATTGTTCCTGCGTCCCCTATTATCAATGTCCTCAAACTTATCATTAAGGTACTGTAAATTGTCAGCATGGTTTTGAATATCTGATGCTTGTTGCTGCAAGGATGAAGCATTATCATTAGAGGCCTTTTCAACTGTTGATACTCTTGCCTCTAGTGCAGAGAAATCTTTTCTCAAGTCCCCGAAGAGACTCCTCATTTCACTCAAAACTCCTTTTATATCTTCTTTTGAGGAGAGGTGGAGTATATCTAGCTTTGTGACAAATTGAGAAGAAGTATTGCTGCTGGATGGCTTATCGGGGATTAAGCTCTCTTGTTGGCTTTCCATGTCTCCCCCTGTTGTTTCTCTGGCAGTGTCTATGGGTTTAAGGTAGTGGCTCATAGACTTAGAGGCACCTGTTTTTTCTGCCCTGCTAGTTCTTTTATTAGGCATACCCTACCAACAGTATTGTAGTGGGGAGTTAAAACCAGGGTTAGTAAGCAACCTTTCTAGAAAAAAAAAAAAAAACACTTATGGTGCCATGCAGGACAAAGATATAGATACAAACGTGATATCCTCACAACTAAGGCCCAAGTGCCTGTTTGATCTTATTACTTTGCAGGGGATTTATTAAGATGTGCGTGCCTATGACCGTTTTGTAGCTTTAAATAAATTTACTATCAGTCCTGCAGTTTCCAGCTAGATTTACTGAGATCTCTCCCTTTTGTCACTGTGGAAAGTGTTACTCTTCACTATTTTAAAGGCAGAGTTAGACTATGTTAGGGCCGCAGCTCGTGAATATGCTTTGCTGCTATGGTAAATTGCCTACAGTCATTTGGCCCTGTCTTTCACCCCTCCGTTCTGGGCAGTATGAAAGTTGTTCTCAGCCGCTTACCTTTAGCGGACCTCCGAACTCAAGTTGCTCAGTGCCGGGTTTTAGATGCCAGTGGCTGTTGTTTGCGGGGGGATTTCCCCTGTTGCCCAGCACTCAAGATCCGCTCCGGCTCAGATGACTCCCCTGATCGCCAAGCGCTTCCAGCGATATGAGCTACCCCCGTATAGGAGCTCACAGTCCTCCCCTGTCAAAAGAAGCGCTTCAGCCGAAAGATAGTGCTCAGATAGGCACCAGATCTTTTGCAGCTCCTACCGCCAATAATCTGCAGATCACCTCGTCCACTGTAGGTATTATGAAAGTAGGCCCTCCATGTGGGTTCGGCAGCTCCGTTTCTTACCACGCTGAAATAGTGCCCAGTTAAGCGCTCCCTCAGTGGATCTAAGTTTCAGGCTAGGGGGAACTCAATCCCAGTCAGATGCACAGGTATAACGTATAATTTAGAGAGCTTTAGTGTTAAATTAGGCTATTATGTCAGCTTTTTGGTGGCAGGAGCCCTCCTAGTGTGCGACCATCTTCCTGCGTGGTCAGGCTCCGCCTCGTTCTTTGCTTTTTTGTAAGTTATAGGGCAATAAATACAAGTAGCACTTTGCTATTTGCAAACCATTTTTCAAAATTAGCGATAGTTACATTGGAACACTGATATCTGTCAAGAATCCGTTAATATCCATTGACATGTATATATATATTTTTAGTAGACAATCCAAAGTATTGATCTAGGCCCATTTTGGTATATTTCATGCCACCATTTCACCACCAAATGTGATCAAATAAATATTTTTTTTCACTTTTTCACAAAATTTAGGTTTCTCACTAAAATTATTTACAAACAGCTTGCGCAATTATGTCACAAATGGTTGTAAATGCTTCTCTGGGATACCATTTGTTCAGAAATAGCAGACATATATGGCTTTGGCGTTGCTTTTGGGTAATTAGAAGGCCGCTAAATGCTGCTGCACACCAGACATGTATTATGCCCAGTAGTGAAGGGGTTAATTAGGGAGCTTGTATGTAGCATGTAGGGTATATTTTAGCTTTAGTGTAGTAGACAAGCCGAAGTAATGAGAAGGTCGCTAAATGCCGCTGCACACCACACTTGTATTATGCCCAGCAGTGAAGGGGTTAATTAGGTAGCTTGCAGGGAGCTTGTAGGGCACCCCCTGATCCCTCCCAAACAGCTCTCTTCCCTCCCCCACACCACAATTGTCCCCTCCATTTTAAGTACTGGCAGAAAGTTTGCCAGTACTAAAATAAAAGGCTTTTTTTTTTTTTAATATCGATTCAGCTGTGATGGACCCCCCCCTTAGTCCCTAACCTCCCTGATCCCCCCTAAACAGCTCTCTGACCCTCCCCTCACTACCTATTTGCTGCCATCTTGGGCTGCGAGTGCGTGCCCCCAGCAGGCCCCCCACAATGCTCCTGGCACCAGGTGTGCACATTGCATATACAGGAACTGGATGCTGGGTAGCGATGGGTCAACTACCGGCCTCCCAGCTAAGGCTCCCACACACCAACGATCGGCACAATCGCTACTGGTGCAGAGAGGGCCACAGAGTGGCTCTCTCTGCATCGGTGTGTAAAAAAATGGTATTGCAGGATGCCTCAATATCGAGGCATCACTGCAATACCATGAAAGTAGCTGAAAGCGATCAGGATCGCTTCCACCGCTTCAAACCCCTAAGGACGTACAGGGGACGTCATTGGTCGTTAACTGACCTTTTTTGTAGGACGTACCCTGTACATTCTTGGTCGTTAAGGGGTTAAAGGAATAGTCTAGTCAAAATTAAACTTTCATGATTCCGATAGAGCCTGCAATTTTAAGCAACTTTCTAATTTACTCCTATTAATTTTTCGTTGTTATCTTGGTATTTTTATTTGAATGTAAGCTAAGGAGATGGCCATTTTTGGTTTAGGACCTGGGTAGCGCTTGCTGATTGGTGCTGAACCAAAATCTGAATCATGAAAGTTTAATTTTGAATAGTCTATTGCTTTAAGAGATGACAATAATCATCATAAAAAATCTCTTTGGGCAGTATGCCAGTAACCCTTTGAAAGTACTGCATGTTGTGTACCAACAATGGCCTAGTTTCTATTGAGGTGGTAAAGTTGTGAAACTGATGGAAACATAAAAATTCTTAATAGGCTTTAATGGAGATAAATGTTTTTATCACCAGTTTCCAAACTTTATCACCTCAATGGAAACTAGGCCAATGGTTTTGTTTTGCATGATACCAAGGAAAGCATGCCATCTTACCTAGAATATGTCTAATCTTTTTCTTTACACAATTTTAAAGTCAAACTGCTTCTCTTGAAACATGTATATATCATAGATGTATTGGGAGTTTATAATTAAATCAAAATATGATAAAGTCTATAATAAGCATTTTTTGCTTCATTGCTATTTATCCTGAATAATTTTTGACTCTCTGTACTACTATAAGATCTATTGTTCCCTTTAAGCTATCTCTCTTAAACCAATGCTAAATATGTATCAATAGCATTTTAATTGCCTTTATAGGCACTAAAATACCTTTTTAGAAGATGTTTCCCTGTGCTATGTATGTAACATTCCAAAGATATATTGCTGTCACCTGTTGTACACTTTCTTTTCAATAAAAAATATCAATAACTAATAACCACATAACAGTAATTAATCCCTAGATATAGACTTGGAATTATATTAACCTTTTCTTCCATTGAATTAAACAATGGATTTGGATTTGCAAGTGATCTTTGTTTACAAAAAAAAAAACAACTGTGCCCTCACTGTTTATATTTGCACAAAACTAGGGTTAAGAATGCATTTTTTTATTTTCCTGTCTTAGTTTCTTCGTGTGAAAAAATTAGGGGTAAAAAAGCACCAACAAGAGCTTTAAGATTTTATTCTTGATAACCATTTGACATTATAAAAAGAAGTGGCAAGCTTTTTCTCATTAAGTTGACCATGAAGATCAGAGAACAGAGGATTACTTCAAAGGTACGATTGAGTTATATGCAACTCTAAAGTAAGCACAGTGCACACAAGCTACATAAACCATTTTGTGATTTGTCATAAAGCTACTGTTGCTGCTAATAATTAAGCATCTGTTGCAAATAATGTGCAACACAAGAGAGAATCCGAGATATAATGGACTGTGTGGTGTCTTTATTTTAGACAACCATAATACTTTTATGATCTGAAGTGTGACAAGCATGAAAATATGTTCAAGACACAATATGGAAACAGACACATTCATTAAATAAATGATAACTTTAACAATCTGTGAGTTGATTGCCACACAAGGCCATATACACCAGAGCTTTCAGTGATACAACATAAATTAAACTGATAGATCTATGTTAGTAGTAAGCCTTCTATTTTGATGCAAGAGAATTTCAAGTCTAAGGGGTAGATTTAGCAAGGGCCGAATGGGTCGCTGGAAACAGCAGTTATGAAGCCGCGGTCTAAAAACTGCTGCTCCATAACTTGTCTGCTGCCTCTGAGGCTGATCGGGCTGATTGACACCCCCTGCTAGCGGCCGATTGGCCGCGAATCTGCAGGGGCGGCATTGCACAAGCAGTTCTGGTGAACTGCTTGTGTAATGATAAATGCCAACAGCGTAT
The DNA here is from genome assembly GCF_027579735.1 of Bombina bombina. NCBI lineage: Eukaryota > Metazoa > Chordata > Amphibia > Anura > Bombinatoridae > Bombina > Bombina bombina. Next base: position 446,894,348 of record NC_069503.1, read on the forward strand.
GCTGTCGGCATTTAGCGATGTTTGTCGGACATGATATGCTACAGCGTATCATGTCGGACAGACATTGGTAAATCTACCCCTAATAGTTGAAGGTTTTATAAATGGAGGACAATATATATTCTGTATTTTATTGTTAGTGAAACAGGTAATAAAATTAAGATGAAAACTCAGAAAACATTATTATAATTCATCAGATTACACATTTAATAATATTTTTCATACAATAATAAAAAATAAAAAAAAGACATGTATCCTTTAAAATCCCACTATTAATATCTTTGCACAACAATGTAATTTTTGCACTCTTTTCCGTTCTCATACATGTTCTGTTTGCTTTTCAGAAATTATGCTCACTCTGGGTTCATTTAAATGTCAAATAATTAACAGTACACTTTAAACTTAGAAACAATGGAAAATAAATTAAGCTAATAACCAATATTGCGTATTGCGTCCCACACTTTCATTAGCACGCCACTTGTAATCTGGCCCACATTGTCACTAAATTATATTGAAAGGGTTAATTGCTCACACAGCAACAAGTGTTTTTTTATTTCAATACAATTTTTTGGGTGACTATGGGGATTGGAATTGAACAATTTTCAATCTAACATGAGTGAATATTCAATGTAGTAAGGTGAATATGTTGAAAAATAAATATTGTAAAGATTTTACTGAAGCACAGACTTTGGGGATAATTTATCAAGCTCTGTATGTGTAAAGAACGCTGCTCCATAACTTGTCCGCCTGCTCTGAGACTGCGGACAGAAATCCACCCGACCGAATACGATCGGGGCTGATTGACACCCCCTTGCTAGCAGCCGATTGGCCGCAAATCTGCAAGGGGCAGCATTGCACCAGCAGTTCACAAGAACTGCTTGTGCAATGATAAATGCCGACAGTGTATGCATCGTATCATGCCCGCTCGCACATTAATAAATATACCCCTAAGAGGGGCGGAGCTAGCCATCTAACTGAAGAGACGTGCATGGAGAGTGCTCTCTGAAAGCATTTCAAATAACAGGCAAAAAGTACAGGAAAAAGAGATTCAAACCCACAAATTGGACCATACAACCTGCCCTAAAGGAGCCTCGATGACTGGGGACAAACAAGAGACTTTAGTGATGCACAGCGTTGCTGAAACCAGACTCATCTAAGAGGCCCTGTGGCGATACCCGGCAACATAACAAACAGTCCCTGCGACAACTTAGATCTCTCCCTCTGCAGTATCTACCCTAGAAGGAGGCCAACTACACAGATACCTCTACTAAACTGCTGACCGGAGGGTCGGGGCTCCGCTCCGGTACAGCAGCATTCTACCGGACATCTAGCTTGGGAGACCTGAAGTTCCGGGCATCTTCTGAAGGACGGAGCCATCGGCTGGACTTCCCCTTGCTGGCCCCTCTGCTGAAGATTGTGACCCGGCTCTGACCGGGAGTTGACATAAGCCTGCAGGTGGCGGAGGGAGTACGAGCTGCGCCACGGACTTTTCGGTGCGAACACCCGCCATCTTGCGGCCGGGTCTCTTCCCCTTGCTGGCCGCTCTGCACCACTCACAAGGCCTACGTCTGGAGAGGGTAAGACATACCAAAACACAAGTAGATAAGTACCGGCACCTACTACCTGCACTTTCTGGCCTCCATACTTGCAAATAATACTCGCACTGTTTCTTGGGACAAATGAGCCCAACATATTAACTATTCTGTTGCTGGAAGTCCTGATATACAGTTACAGGCTGAATGGACTTTTCTTTTTTATTAACTCTGCCACAGACCCTTAGTGCTCCTGATTTGGGGATAATAGGAGGCTCTCTACCAAATACATACTGACTCCCTGTGAGGGCTGTGTGAGTGCTAGAAACCTGCTGACAGGCACTTAACTCCACTTTACAGAATCTCACTCGCTGCAGCAGGCCACTTGTGCCTCAAACATACATTTACAAACCAGCACAGACAGCCCTGCCTTTATTATCCCACCTTGCTCAGTACTTGTAGGGGGCTAGGAGTACTCCCCTGTTCACTACTACATCAGAGACTTTGTGGTCACCTTAGACCCCCCTATTTTGAGACATTTTTACCCTTCCTATTTGGATACTGTGTGGGGTCCTGAGAGAATCTATATCTATATCTCCCCCCACTGATAATTTTCAGGGACACCATCTGTCACTGTGGCTGGTTTCACTGCACCCTGAGTTGTTGCCTTCTTTATATGGATACACATCTGCAACACAGCCCCAGTGAGACTGAGGAACCTGTCCTGTCACAATAGCACACTTTAATGCTATGTGAAGTTACAGCTGCTGCGTCAGCCTGTATGTCTTTGGGCTCTCAACCCAAAGTGGAGTGTAATTTAATTATAATCTCTGTCTAACATTTTTCTTTACCAACAGGCCCTACCTATTGTAACAATTACATCAGATATAATTTATAGGTTGGACACCTGAAAGGTTGCATTCTACTGATCTTAGGTACTAGATTTAAAGTGCAGTAATATTCTAAGATAAGCTGTGTTTATTACTACCCATCCTTCTTCCTCCAGCACTGTATACTAAGCTCTTTCCAAATCTGTAATTGGTATACAAATGAATACTATTAGACTCACTGTACAAATTATTTTTGTCTTCTCCTCTGCAGGTATATTAGTATAGAGGTCTCTCTATACTTAACTTAAAAGTGCAAATTAAGGTACCCAATTTGTTGGGATATTACTGGGGCATATACTCCTAGATACGCTATCACCCAGCAGACACTACAGATTAGAATCTATTTCCCTTGATAATCTCGGACACTCTCTCCATTCATTTCCTGCTGTTCAAAGAAACAGCAGGTCATATCCTCTCTCCTTTTTCCGTCCTGGCCAAGTGAGGGCAAATCCCCTGGAGAGGGTGTCTATTGAGAATCTCACCCTGCCCATCCTCAGAGAAGCCTGACCAAGTTTTGTTGCTACCCAAGGTAGAGCTGTCGGACTTCCTTTCAATGTTCAAACCAATGCCAAATATGGCTGCCTAAACCAAGATTGACGTCAGGGGGACTTAAGCATCATCCTTTTCACCTGTGTCTTATCCAATATATTTTGCACTACAGAGCAAGTGCTACACACACTGGTCAGGCCACAGAAGTTAACCTGAAACCATGTCCCATACTACCAAAAGAAAGTCTAAACCGTCTCATCCGCCTGGAAAAACAGTAGCAGACCATTTTAAAAGCCACCATACTGGGAAATCACAAATGTATAGAGAATCTCCATCTGCACAAGAAGGCAGTGAATCCGAAGGCAGTATGGACTCCCAGTCTCCTATACCAGATACCCTGTCTGCAAACATTGTGGATGTTCTCACTAGATGAATGAACCTTCTCCAAGAAACTCTGACAAAGGAAATTAAAGGTTCCACAGCTGAACTCCGTAGAGAGATCGGTGCATTGGGAGAACGCACCGAAACTTTGGAGCGTAAGCAAGAGGATTTAGCTGTGGACCATGCTCACTTGCAAGCCTATTCCCAAAATCTAGCAATCCAGATATCTGACCGAGAACTAAAATTAGCCGACATGGAAGATCGCTCCCGTCGGAACAATCTAAGATTCCGTGGAATACCTGAGGAGGTAGGCCCCCAGGAATTGGAGTCCTATGGTTTGGAGTTTTGCAATATCTTACTGCCCTCTTCAGAGACGCCCAGTCTCTTACTTGATAGACACACAGAGTAGCTAGACCCAGATCTGTTTCCCAAGAAAAGCCTAGGGATGTCCTGGCTAGGATCCACTTCTTTACCCACAAAGAGAAGATAATGAGAGAGCTGGCCAACAAACCCCAACTTCCCGTTAAGTTCCAACAAATCATGGTATTTCCGGACATCTCCAGCTACACTCTACAAAAGAGAAGATCCTTCAGGACCATCACCCAGATTCTCAGAACGGAAAATATCAGATACAGATGGGGATACCCGACAAGGCTCATAGTCTCCAAGAATGGGGAGACTCACACAATCTTTACCCCTAAAGAAGGATTTGATCTACTACAAGAATGGGGTCTCGCTCTAACTAAACCCCGAAAGGATATGGACTCTATACCCTCTAAAGATCGGTCAGATGTTCAAGATATGCCCCAAACAATAAACAGAGCTAATAGAAAGGACATCCCTTTTACTACCGAAATCCGGGCTGATGCCCCAGATTTTGCTCCCAGATTACAAAGCCCCACCAAACGATAAACAAAGAGCTCTGATCCGAAGTTCATAAACATATATATATTGTTTGATATATTTACCATATACTAGTTACTCATTCCATAGAGGAAATGGGGAGACCTGGGACCTCCCATAGGTGACTGGATACTTACCCAGTGGTACCCGCTCTGTTCTCTATGTAACCATCCTTTTAAGCCGGAACTCACGGGACCCCCCCTTTCCTCTCAGTTCTTTAAGTTGCTTAATCCCTCCCAGGCATTTATATGTTGTTGATCTATATTGTTATGAGAGTTAACTGAGTTTGCAATGTATTACATACCATTAACGTTACATACTAATATGCTTATAGACATGGGGACATATTATTTAGTTTAAGTGAAGTACACTGGTATATAGTCTAAATAGCTCTGATCCATAGGTAATAAATATGCATATAATGATTGATGCTATATCACTAACTTTACAGGGTATTAGGCTTGTTGCAGTATGATGTGTTATTTAACTAAATGGAAAGACACTGGTTTATTCTTTTTATTCACATTCCCCCAATGATAGTCAATCTCTACATACAAGTTAAATACTTGTACTACCTCCCCCCCCCATACATGCAAATTCAATTTGTGTTATCCCCCTTTTGCTGGGACTGGAGAAGTCAGTTTCGTATTTAGTTACACTTCTCCTCTTGGTGATCCTGCGGTTCACCACATTTGATAAAGTATATAAAACCTCACTTGATTAATACAGATACACTCGGTTCAAACCTATAAGACATCTATTATATTGTTTGAACTGAATAGCTGATCTTCAGTGTTTTCTTTAGATTTTGCTTTGTTAATTTGTTCAATATCTGCTCTTCCCATCATCCTCTAGGTGAAAATCGAAATCCTTATAGGAGGTGATCCTTAGTGGCTCTTTGTGAGGGCCACACTCGGGTATGCATCTCCGGACGGGGTGAGTCTGATACCTGAATCCCTCCCTCTAACTTTCCTTCCCTGCTCACTCCCCCTTTTCCCTTCCCCCCCCAAAAAAAATTAAAAAAAATGGCGACAACTTTTAATACTATTTCCTTTGCAACATTAAATGTCAAGGGACTTTACTCACAGGAAAAGAGAAGTATGCTTACCAATACTATGAAGTCCCTGAAAGTACAGGTCATGTTTTTACAGGAGACACACCGGTTAGCATCAACCCAGACCCCGTACAAGACCCCGGAATACCCTATAGTGTTTCTAGCTTCTCATACTGAGAAATCTAGAGGAGTAGCAATTGCCATACATAAATCCCTTCATTTTGAACATATCCACGCAGAGAAAGATAGCCAAGGGCGATTCCTATTGCTCAATTGTAAACTAAACGGTATGCTATTCACCCTAGTGAACATTTATGCTCCAAACCAATCACAATCTAAATTCCTAAAAGGTACACTGTCCATATTATAGAAACAAAAAACTGGGACGATAATACTAGGGGGTGACTTTAATATGATATGGGACCCCCTACTGGACAAGAAGGTCCAAAGTGGGAAAACAATTGACGCGTATTCTATTACTACAGCCAATAAGTTCTGACAATACATTATCCAACATAATTTGTATGATATCTGGAGGGCACTACACCACACTGAAAGGGACTATACATATTTCTCTAGACCGCATAACTCATACTCAAGACTCGACCACTTCTTCACTGACTCATGGACACTCAATAGAGTTTTAACGTCACATATAAAGGTCTGCCCTTGGTCAGATCATGATATTCTGATGTTCACTCTCTCTACTGACCTAACCACAGAGTCTAGACCTAGCTGGAAATTTCCAAAACAAATGATCCAAGATAAAGCTTTCAGAACTTCCCTCCAAGCCTCCATTGTAGAGTTTCTGAGAATAAATGATACCCCAGATGTATCCTCTCAAATAATATGGGCCGCTTTAAAGGCATACATAAGAGGGATATGCATTCGGAGACAGGCATTGTTTCTACGTCAGGCAGGTCAATCCCTAGGCCTTCTTGTTGCTGAGCTACGCTCTGTAGAACAGGAGAATAAAGAATCTCCATCTACAGACCTGGCCGATAAGATTAAGGTACTAAGAACACAACTGGCTGATAGAGAACTGCAAAGAGTTAAAGACTCTTATGCTAGATTTAAGAAGTTGATGTACTGTCAAGGCAATAAGGCCTCAACCATCCTTGCCCATAAACTAAGGAGCAGGACAGCGGCAGCCCGAATCTTATCTCTCCAGAGAGGCAACACCTTAGTCTCCTCACCCAAAGAAATTGGTGAGACGTTCGCAGCCTACTATTCAGACCTATACCATCTTAAGCCCTCGATGGCTACCAAAGAGTCTTCTTCACGTGAGGTAGTAGACTTTCTACAGACGCTAGGCTTGCCAGCCCTCCCAGAGGAGGATAGAGAAGCCCTTAAAGCCTCATTCACCGCAAATGAGCTTAACCAAGCCATTAAACACATCCATAATAACAAAGCTCTGGGTCCTGATGGCTTCCCGAACGCCTTCTACAAGCTGTTCAAACCGGAACTAAACAGGATCCTTCTTAAGGTCAATGCTGAGGCTCGAGAGGCAGGCTCATTTCACAAAGAATTCTTACAAGCAGTAATCTTGCCTATCCCTAAGCCAAACAAAGACCCTTCACAATGTACAAGCTACAGACCAATTTCTTTGATAAATGGTGATGTGAAGCTATATGCCAAGTTATGGGCTAATCGTCTTAATAGCATGCTTCCGAAAGTGATAAATACAGACCAGGTTGGTTTTATGTTTGGCAGAGAGGAACCGGATAATTCCCGAAAAATGCTAAATATCCTTACGGAAGCCTCCCGCTGGAGGCTCCCCATGCTGGCCCTGTCGTTAGATGCAGAAAAAGCATTTGACAGGGTCAGATGGGAATACCTATGGCACACACTTGCCCAATTTTGCATACCGGAAGATGTGATCATGGAATTCAAGCCCTGTACTCCTGCCCCTCTTCAGTAGTTAAAGGTTTGGGTTTTGCCTCTCCGGAAATATGTATTACCAATGGCACCAGACAAGGCTGCCCCCTGTCACCTCTGATTTTTTCCATGGCCATCGAACCCTTGGCCCAGGCTATCAGGCAATCACACACAGTATGAGGCATTCAGTTTGGCGACACGACTGCGAAGATTGCACTATATGCGGACGATGTCACCCTCTTTTTAACAAACCCAAAAGGCTCTTTACCAGCACTCTTTGATATTATTACTGAGTTTGGTGCTCATAGCTACTACAAGGTAAATGTCACCAAAACAGAGGCTCTACCAGTATACATCCCAGCATTTGAATTAGATATATTACAAACGTCGTACTCTTTTCAATGGACGAGATCCACTATTCGTCATCTGGGGGTACAACTTGGTCCGGACCCGAAAATGGTTATTACCGTTAATTATACAAACCTTATTAGAGAGATTACTGAGCTTACCTCCTCTTGGGGTCTTAAGGAGATCTCATGGTTAGGTCGCATCGCATCTTTCAAAATGACAATCTTGCCTAAAATTCTGTACTATTTCCGCTGTATCCCTCTTAATGTCCCCAATACTTTAATAGATAAGCTCCAATCCATTGGACAACATTACATTTGGCATAAGTCTAGGCCCCGGATTGCAGCGAAAATACTCCAAAAAAGATATGAATATGGAGGAGTTGCAATGCCTAGCATACGGGGCTACTATGAGGCAGCTAGGCTCTCTCATATTACAGCATGGGCAGACAAAGGGGAAGTACAGGGCTGGAAAAGCATAGAAACATTAGCCCTTCCTGGGGGCTTAAACTTAGCAGACCTACCCTGGATCCCTAGCCACAGTGTCGATACCTTGAAATTAAAAAATACCATCATCAGAGATAATCTGAAGGTTTGGTATAGCCTCAGAAATCTACGAGACATTGCCCCACACCCGTCTCCCATTCATTCCATACCAGCCTTACTGGCGGCTCTCCCTGATACACACATTCAACAGTGGAGTGCGTGGGACCTGAAAATGGTTTAACGTCTATACCCCTCGGGTACGTTACTCACTCCTCACAACATGAGAACAATTATCCCAGAGCCCCCCCCGTGTTCCTCGTTTGAATACTCGAGACTATATGCCTTTATGACATCATGGGGATTCACCAAGGCTCTGAATAGACCCTTGACTAACTGGGAAAAGCTATGGCAGCTTCCTATTAAGACTCCTAAGCTTATATCATTCCACTATGATCTCCTACAGTTGTCCACAAATAGAGACAGACCTTGGCAGTTGAGAGCATGGGAAGGTGACCTATCTAGACCTATTTCAGATAAAGACCTAAGTACAGCTATGACACTAACTAAAAAGACGGTACATTGTGCAAATACGTTAGAGGCCTACATGAAACTATACCTAAAATGGTACTATACTCCCTTGAGGTTGTCGCAGATGTTCCCCACAACGTCTCCTCTATGCTGGAGAGATTGTATGCAAAGAGGTTCAGGTATACATATCTGGTGGGATTGCCCGAAAACTTACACCCCTCTGGAATCAGGTAAAAACCCTTTGTGCTAACCTTGGGCTTTCTACCCCACTCGCTCCTACCATTGCCCTCCTACATATCTTCCCGAAGAGTGTCCCAACTCACGTATCTAAACTGGTCATCTTTGTCCTAGCGGCCACGAAACTGGCGATTGCAAGGGCCTGGAAACAAACCCAACCCCCAGATATTACAGCAGTTATATCTATAATGCAGATATACGCCAGAATGGAACAAAGTTTCTACTCTAACATGGACAAGGAGGAGCTTTATTGGCGGATTTGGGAGCCTTGGTTTACCTATCAAGGAGATCACAGTTAAATTTTTAGCTGCATTAAAGTTTCTGATCCCTTCATTATTATAATGAAACTCTCACACCAAATTAGGGATATGCTAATTGGCTGATGACACTTGCTTTCCTATGTCCCCTACTAATAAACTGATTGCCCACCCTTCTCCTCTCCTATCATATTTCTTAATTTCTATTTCCCCTCTCTTCCCTCCCTCCTTCCCATAGAGGGCCGCCCCCGCCTGGAGATGCGCACTGTGAATGCTAGTTGAAGTGTACAGACAGATATTCCTAAACTGACTTTATGAAGTTCCTAGAAAACTGAGTTAATTGATAATACTGAAGTATTAGTTTGCCCCTGTGTTTACAGTCTGTTCACACTATTTAAAAATGAGGTTTATAATCTTATTCATGATAATTAAAAATGAGGTTCATGCGGTTGATATTGTATTTCATGCTTGATATGCTTGATTTATGTGATTTGTATTTCCATCAATAGCTATATTTACTATATCATCACAACAATATAATGTTTGCATATATGTGCATTTTTTAGTCACCTGCGTTGTGACACTGGTTGTATTTCTTAATCCTCAATAAAAACATTTAAAAAAAAAAAATAATAATAATAATAAAAAAAATATACCCCTAAGGGTTAAATTCACCAAAGGTTGAGCGGACATATTTGTAAATATTTCATATTCCAATGTTCTTCACATAGGGGAATATTTTTAAATAGATATTTCTATATACTGTATATCTGTATAAATCTATACCTATATATAATCAGCTCTATATATAGGTCTAATATATATTTTACCAAAGAAAGCAAATAATAAATAGAACATATTCTACTATGTGAAGAACATTGTAATGTGAAATATTAATTTTTCATGTCAGGTTAAAACATGGTTAAACATAATTGGGTGTTAATTGTTTTCCCACTTTTCATGCTTTATTCAAGTCTGTGGGGGAATAAGTTAAAACAGTCACGCTATTTCAAGTCGGGTTAGCGTTTGTGCAAAACAAAATCTTGTAATATGCGTGCAAAAAGCCTCTGTCTAGCGGAGTTAACACGCGAGCGGGAGCAATAAATAGTGGTCCACTTATAATCTATCCCTCAATAGGTTTTGTTTCTGAACCTTAATTCTAGGGCACATCATATCCACATAAAAATAGTTGTCATTGACCTACTCATAATTGAACTTGGGTGACTGAATAGAAGCATGAAAGTAAGCTTACTTATATATTGATAACATTTTATTAACTTTGAATTATCTTTAGTGTGTTAGCTTCGATATGAGAATGTGGCCAAGTGGTTCATACGTAGTGACCTATGTCTTCAGACATTTATCTAATCAGTAGCATGAAATTAAATATTTAGGTTCACAAACACAAATAAGTTGAAAGATATGCTGCTATCACTGGTAAAACGACATTATTATTTACTGATTCATTATGTATTTAGTAGCATGGTTCCAGAATTGGTTTTCCACATGTTGTAACATTATCCAATGCTATTTACAGTCTCTTAAGTGGTCATTATTTTTGGAAGTTACAAAAGAAAAATTGCTGCTGTGTTGATCTAGTTCAGTAATTTTTAGACAGATGGTAAAAAGTACTGTTCAATTTACGTAATGGATTTGCTTCAAGTTTGCCAGATGTCTTCTGAAGCCTTTTGAAAGAAATTGTAAATACATTCCATAGTTCATAGATATTTACTTTTAAAATGGAGTGATAATTTTGCTCCTTTGTGTAAAAAATATAATGAGAGTAGGGCTTGTCAATCACCCCAGTCAAATGCATCCAGAGTGATTTTCATCCACCAACTCGGATTTAGCAAAGAGATCTTATGTAGCAGCGGTTTAAACTGCTGCTTCATAAATATCAGTTGCTTGCTCAAATGAGCAAGCCTGCAAACGATCTCGACATTTGCCCTGTCATAAATCTTGCCCATACAAAGAAGGAATGTATACACTAGGATAGTTGCCAGTATAAGTATATTACTATAAACTCAAAATACAGGCATAAGACCACAACTCTAAGAATGAACCTCCCTAGGATAATTTCATTACTGACATTCTGTAGTTTCCAAGTTGGCCTTTAAGAGCAGCCTTGAGGGTTGCTGCATGTTTTGAGATTACGGAGCTTGTTTATACTTGCAGCAATGAGTTACTTCAGTGTGGAACGAATCAACAGCAGTCTTCATTGGTGATTCAAGGGTCACATGATCACTACTCCCGTAGTTACCTTTACAGCTTCACATGGTTAATATTACATGTTTAAGCAATGTGTAAGTGGCATTGTTGGGATCTGTGGTTGCAGATTGTAAAACACCTTAGATCGAGTACTCCGGTTCTATATTCTATGGATTATTTAGACCTTTTTTACAGTATCTATAATAATTTTAATTATATGTTAATGCATTTATGTTGTTTTGTGCTGCAACTTTAATTTTATCTGTAACCCTTTACACAAGATCTTCCGTCACACTAACCCAATGCACGTTAAATTCAATTGCCCTCAAGCAAACATGTTTACTTCCACCTTGCAATATGAGCACAAGTTAGCGCGGTCATGATATTACTATATCGCTTGCATGCAAACTTGTAATGTAGCCCATAGCCTGTTAGTTAGAAAAAAAAGAGGAAACAGGAGGTCATCCAACTTTCCCCTGGTTTCTTTATATGACATATTTTAATAGTTGCCAAAATCAAATGATATTTTCTTTCTATTTTAACTATAAGTAAACTAAGGAGATTAAAAAGCATAACAGCAAATAAAGCAGCATGTTGCTGAATTTTTTGCATAGTCTGTGACACCCTCTCCTTCAAATGAAAAAGAACATGTTTTTGAACATGCTATGAGCCAGATTACAAGTGCTTGAGCGTAAACTTCTCTAAAAGTAAGCTTTTTGCGTGCATCGAACTGCGTGTGTATTGAAAGTAAAAAGTTTGTGCCCAAATGAAACCCAACGCATGTTAATCAAATATCGTGACCGCGCTAACGTATTCTCCAAATAGAAGTCAATGAAGTGCGCAGAAGACAAAAACCTTACACCTATTGCTCATGCGCTAACCCAACAGGAGTTATTCATATTTCACATTTCAATGTTCTTCACATACAGAACAATGTACTTTTTGTTGTAAGTGCATATGTATACAGTATATATATATATATATATATATATATATATATACAGGGAGTGCAGAATTATTAGGCAAATGAGTATTTTGACCATATCATCCTCTTTATGCATGTTGTCTTACTCCAAGCTGTATAGGCTCGAAAGCCTACTACCAATTAAGCATATTAGGTGATGTGCATCTCTGTAATGAGAAGGGGTGTGGTCTAATGACATCAACACCCTATATCAGGTGTGCATAATTATTAGGCAACTTCCTTTCCTTTGGCAAAATGGGTCAAAAGAAGGACTTGACAGGCTCAGAAAAGTCAAAAATAGTGAGATATCTTGCAGAGGGATGCAGCACTCTTAAAATTGCAAAGCTTCTGAAGCGTGATCATCGAACAATCAAGCGTTTCATTCAAAATAGTCAACAGGGTCGCAAGAAGCGTGTGGAAAAACCAAGGCGCAAAATAACTGCCCATGAACTGAGAAAAGTCAAGCGTGCAGCTGCCAAGATGCCACTTGCCACCAGTTTGGCCATATTTCAGAGCTGCAACATCACTGGAGTGCCCAAAAGCACAAGGTGTGCAATACTCAGAGACATGGCCAAGGTAAGAAAGGCTGAAAGACGACCACCACTGAACAAGACACACAAGCTGAAACGTCAAGACTGGGCCAAGAAATATCTCAAGACTGATTTTTCTAAGGTTTTATGGACTGATGAAATGAGAGTGAGTCTTGATGGGCCAGATGGATGGGCCCGTGGCTGGATTGGTAAAGGGCAAAGAGCTCCAGTCCGACTCAGACGCCAGCAAGGTGGAGGTGGAGTACTGGTTTGGGCTGGTATCATCAAAGATGAGCTTGTGGGGCCTTTTCGGGTTGAGGATGGAGTCAAGCTCAACTCCCAGTCCTACTGCCAGTTTCTGGAAGACACCTTCTTCAAGCAGTGGTACAGGAAGAAGTCTGCATCCTTCAAGAAAAACATGATTTTCATGCAGGACAATGCTCCATCACACACGTCCAAGTACTCCACAGCATGGCTGGCAAGAAAGGGTATAAAAGAAGAAAATCTAATGACATGGCCTCCTTGTTCACCTGATCTGAACCCCATTGAGAACCTGTGGTCCATCATCAAATGGGAGATTTACAAGGAGGGAAAACAGTACACCTCTCTGAACAGTGTCTGGGAGGCTGTGGTTGCTGGTGCACGCAATGTTGATGGTGAACAGATCAAAACACTGACAGAATCCATGGATGGCAGGCTTTTGAGTGTCCTTGCAAAGAAAGGTGGCTATATTGGTCACTGATTTGTTTTTGTTTTGTTTTTGAATGTCAGAAATGTATATTTGTGAATGTTGAGATGTTATATTGGTTTCACTGGTAAAAATAAATAATTGAAATGGGTATATATTTGTTTTTTGTTAAGTTGCCTAATAATTATGCACAGTAATAGTCACCTGCACACACAGATATCCCCCTAAAATAGCTAAAACTAAAAACAAACTAAAAACTACTTCCAAAAATATTCAGCTTTGATATTAATGAGTTTTTTGGGTTCATTGAGAACATGGTTGTTGTTCAATATTAAAATGAATCCTCAAAAATACAACTTGCCTAATAATTCTGCACTCCCTGTATATATATATCCTATTATATAAAAGGCCAAGTGTGTTTGTCCGAAGCTGTCATGCGCAGTAGAGACAGCACAAGGACAAACACACCTGGCCTTTGAGTCCTGCTCCCTACCTAACTGATCTGCCACCTGCGACAGAAGTGGGCGTGGCCGGACGTGAGTGGTGGTCATGACGGATGTGAAGGGGGCGTGGTCGACCGGGAATGCACATGAAGGGGGCATGGCCAAGCGTGAAGGGGCGTGACCGGGCATGGTCGGGAGATAGAGAGGGGAGTGAGATAGAGAGGGGGGAGAGATAGAGGAGGGGAGAGAGAGAGGAGGGGAGAGAGGAGAGGGGGGGGAGAGAGAGAGGAGAGAGGGGGAGAGAGAGAGAGGAGGGGAGAGAGAGGATAGGGGGAAAGAGAGAGAGGGGAGAGAGAGAGGGGGGGAGAGAGAGCTCAAAAGAGAGGGGAGAGAGAACGCAAAAGAGATGGGGGAGAGAGAGCGCAAAAGAGAGGGGGAAGAGAGAGAGAGAGAGCAAAAGAGGGGGGAGAGAGAGCGCACAAAAAAGAGAGGGGGAGAGAGCTCAAAAGAGATGGGATAGAGAGCGCAAAGAGATGGGAGAGAGAGAGAGAGCAAACGAGAGGGGGGGAGAGAGCGGGAAGAGAGGGGGAGAGAGCGCAAAAGAGAGAGGGAGAGAGAGAGCGCAAAAGAGAGGGGAGAGAGAGAGAGCAAAAAGAGGGGGGAGAGAGAGCACAAAAGAGAGGGGGGAGAGAGAGAGCAAAAGAGAGGGGGGAGAGAGCGCAAAAGAGAGGGGGGAGAGAGTGCAAAAGAGAGGGGGAGAGAGCACAAAAGAGAGGGCAGAGAGAGAGCACAAAAGAGGGGGCGAGAGAGAGAGCACAAAAGAGGGGGGGAGAGAGACAGAGAGAGAGAGAGAGGAAAGAGAGAGAGAGGGGGAGAGAGAGAGGAGGGGAGAGAGAGGGGGGAGAGAGAGAGGAGGGGGGGAGAGAGAGAGAGGAGGGGGGAAGAGAGAGAGGAGGGGGAGGAGAGAGAGAGGAGGGGAGAGAGAGAGAGGAGGGGGAAAGAGAGAGGGGGAAGAGAGAGAGGAGGGGGAGAGAGAGAGAGAGAGAGAGAGAGGAGGGGGAGAGAGAGAGAGGAGGGGGGAGAGAGAGAAGGGGGGGAGAGAAAGAGGAGGGGGGAGAGAAAGAGGAGGGGGGAGAGAGAGAGGGGGGGGAGAGAAAAAGAGGAGGGGGGAGAGAGGAGGGGAGAGAGAGAGGGGGAGCGAGAGCTCAAAAGAGAGGGGGATAGAGAGCGCAAAAGAGATGGGGGAGAGAGAGTGCTCAAAAGAGAGGGGGAGAGAGAGTGCAAAAGAGATGGGGGAGAGAGAGCGCCAAAGAGATGGAGGAGAGAGAGAGCAAAAGAGAGGGGGGAGAGAGCGCAAAACAGAGGGGTAGAGAGAGAGCGCAAAAGAGGGGTGAGAGAGAGAGCGCAAAAGAGGGGGAGAGAGAGCAAATGGGGGGGGGAGAGAGCACAAAAGAGAGGGGGGAGAGAGAGCAAAAGAGAGGGGGGGAGAGAGCGCAAAAGAGAGGGGGGAGAGAGCGCAAAAGAGAGGGGAGAGAGCGCAAAAGAGAGGGGGGAGAGAGAGAGAGCAAAAGAGGGGGAGAGAGAGCACAAAAGAGAGGGGGGGGAGAGAGAGAGAGCGCAAAAGAGAGGAGGGAGAGAGCGCAAAAGAGAGGGGGAGAGAGAGAGCACAAAAGAGAGGGGGGAGAGAGAGAGTAAAAGAGGCGGAGAGAGAGAGCACAAAAGAGAGAGAGGAGGTGGGAGAGAGAGAGGGGAGGGAGAGAGAGAGGGGGGAGAGAGAGAGACAGAGAGGAGGGGGGGAGAGAGAGAGAGGGGAGGGAGAGAGAGGAGGGGGGAGAGAGAGAGGGGAGGGAGAGAGAGGGTTGAGAGAGAGAGGGGGAGCAAGAGCTCAAAAGAGAGGGGGATAGAGAGCGCAAAAGAGATGGGGGAGAGAGAGTGCTCAAAAGAGAGGGGGAGAGAGAGTGCAAAAGAGATGGGAGAGAGAGAGAGCACCAAAGAGATGGAGGAGAGAGAGAGCAAAAGAGAGGGGGGAGAGAGCATGAAGAGAGGGGGGAGAGAGCGCAAAACAGAGGGGTAGAGAGAGAGCGCAAAAGAGGGGTGAGAGAGAGAGCGCAAAAGAGGGGGAGAGAGAGCAAATAAGGGGGGGGAGAGAGAGCACAAAAGAGAGGGGGGAGAGAGAGCAAAAGAGAGGGGAGAGAGCGCAAAAGAGAGGGGAGAGAGAGCGCAAAAGAGAGGGGGAGAGAGAGAGCGCAAAAGAGAGGGGGGAGAGAGAGAGCAAAAGAGGGGGAGAGAGAGCACAAAAGAGAGGGGGGAGAGAGAGAGAGTGCAAAAGAGAGGGGGGAGAGAGCGCAAAAGAGAGGGGGAGAGAGAGAGCACAAAAGAGAGGGGGGAGAGAGAGAGAGAGAGAGTAAAAGAGGGGGAGAGAGAGAGCACAAAAGAGAGGGGGAGAGAGAGAGAGTAAAAGAGGGGGAGAGAGAGAGCACAAAAGAGAATGGGGAGAGAGAAAGAGAGAGAGCGAGAGAGAGAGAGAGAGAGAGAGAGAGAGAGAGAGAGAGAGAGAGAGAGAGGGGAGAGAGAGGGGGAAAGAGAGAGAGAGAGAGAGAGAGAGAGAGAGGAGGGGAGAGAGAGAGGAGAGGGGGGAGAGAGCTCAAAAGAGAGGGGTAGAGAGAGCGCAAAAGAGATGGGGGAGAGAGAGAGCTCAAAAGAGAGGGGGAGAGATAGTGCAAAAGAGATGGGGGAGAGAGAGAGCTCAAAAGAGAGGGGGAGAGAGAGCACAAAAGAGATGGGGGAGAGAGAGAGAGCAAGGGGTGGGACCACTGTACTGCAAAAAAATGGCCCGTGTGAACGGGCTTTAGGACTAATATATATATATATATTTCTCAAAATAACAAGAGTATTCCATTATTATTGGACTAAAAAAGTATCATTGCTCAATGCACTACTCTTGTTATTTTAATATCTAAATCTCTGGACTAACACAGCTACTCCAATCAACGTGACTATATACATACATATATATATATATATATACAGGTGGCCCTCGTTTTACAACGGTTCAATTTACACCGTTTCAGAATAACAACCTTTTTTTCCAGTCATGTGACTGCTATTGAAAAGCATTGAGAAGCAATGCATTTATTAAAATAGCCAGTAGGTGGAGCTGTCCGCTTGTGTTGCAGCAAAGCCAAGCAAGCTGAAATTAATCAGTTTAACCAGACCTGAGCTATTGAGCAGATTTCAAAGGAACAAGATCTTCCTGTCTATAACTCAGTCCAGATTGGAATGCATAGAAAGAATTGTTTGCAGAAAAGTGCAAGTGAAGTCTGTGTTTTGTGATTATTTTATTAGTTTTATAATGCTGTTTAGCAAATATTTTTGTTCATTTAACTTAGTTTAATTATATATTCTGTGTTGTGTGATTATTTTATTAGGTTAATAATGCTGTCTAGTCTAGTCTTCATTCCAAAGCTTTTAAAATAATGTATTAGGTGTTACTTATGACAATTTTGAGAGGGGCCTGGAACCTATCTCCCTCACTGTAGCGATTTAGATCTAATGCATTGTCGGGTTAGGGCACAAGAAGAAATACTAATCTTACATTGTGTTATAGAAATATTACATATAAAATATTTTAAAAATGTATAATAATTATTAAAAATAATTATACATACTGTAAAAAATGCTTTTTTACTTTTTTCTTAATATTATTTTTTTTAATAATATTTATATGAGTTTATATGAGTGTAACTGTCATTTTAAATACATTTATGTTGTGTTTAGTGCAACTTTTTTTAACGCACTACCCAATATGCAAAGTTTTCAGTCTTCCTAACCTGACGAGCTTGTGGTCTCGCGATCTGTGTTTACTTTAACTTGTAATATGCAATTAATTTCTGTCACATAGAAAATTACGAAAAAATACGATATCTCTAGTGCGCAAAGTTTAGCACACCTATTGTAATCTAGCCCTATTAAAGGGACATTAAACCCATTTGTTTCTTTCAAGCTTTAGAAAGAGCATGCAATTTTAAACAACTTTCTAATTTACTTCTATTATCTAATTTGCTTCATTCTCTTAATATTCTTTGCTGAAAAGTATATCTAGATAGGCTCAGTAGCTGCTGATTGGTGGCTGCACATAGATGCCTTGTGTGATTGGTTCTCCCATGTGCATTGCTATTTCTTCAACAAAGGATATCTAAAAATTGAAGCAAATTAGATAATAGAAGTACATTGGAATGCTGTTTAAAATTGTATTCTCTACATGAATTATGAAATAATTTTTTGGGGGTTTCGTGTCCCTTTAAAGGTAACAGAACACAAGTTACAAATGAGTGTGATTCAGAGTACTACTGGTTTACCTATGTCATTAGCCCCTTTGCAGGGGTTAAACACATAATATTACAGTGTTGCTAGTTTTCAAATGACACAGCATAACAGATTAGAGCAGGTAATTTTAACACTATAATAGCCCCTTAAATTCACATGCTATTACTATGTAACATTTAAATCATAACAGATAATGGAGGCTAATAAAAAAAATTCTGTGGAGAAGAACGCCTCTAGTTTAGAGTTCCTTATGTTTGTGTTTATGGGGCCTATTTATCAAAGTGTCAACTGAAAATACGCTTGAATTCCGCCTCGTGTTTTTCAAGAGACTGATCCGCTGTAGTTATCAAAGCGTCAAGGTCGGCAAATGTTGAAATTTGTGACGTAATATACAATCCCGCAATCTCAATCCGACAAAGATCGATGCTTGCGTCATTACAGATGGTTCGAATTCAGATTCAACTCTATTTGAACCTTTTCCAAATTTATCAAACATTTAACAGGTACGCTCGCGTGTATTCCGACGCAGCATACCTAGTTTTCAATCCGCCACCCTTGAGGTCGCGGATGCCATAGAACTCAATGGGAGTCTGAAAACACAGAAACCTTATGTTCGATGGTGCAAGAGAATGAAGCATGTTACATAATAAAAGTAAATAAGAAATTTTATTACACTTGTATACCCTTTCCAAATCAAACAATATTATTACTACACATTTCGTGCACTAGTAGATATAGGAATAAAAATTAAAAATAAATTACTACTTATAGATTATGTTACAATTTTGTCTCTCATTACATAGCAAGGGGACAATATTTCTCCAAATTTATTGAAAAGTTTTCCCCCAAACTTGTCGCACTAATAGATATCGAGATAAAAATTAAATACAAAATATAATATACAAACAACAGCGCTATAACTCCTATACTAAATATAAAATTCATATAATCCACAGAGATTTAATAAGCATAAATATCCGTTGTAATTCCAAAATAAAATAAGCAGGTATAAGCAGCTATTAATCAAACAGTTCGTCCCCTCCAACAGCTCCAAACAACTTGCGGCAAACTTTAAGAGTAAAGGAAACACTCCCCCAGTCAGGCAAAAAATAATTAATTGTAGCAGTGTGCGGGGCTCCACTTAAGCGGTTGCAGACAAGGTTTGTGTGGGCCACAGCCTTCCTCGGCTCCCTCCTTGAGTGTCACTCTGCCAGCCCCTCCAACACACAGTTCATGTAGTGAAAACCTCAGCCGTGGGTAAGCATACATCCGAAGCTGTAGCGGCACAAGCTGACAGCCAATCCGGTTCCTTTCTCAGCCAAGACCAATCAGAGTAGACTGTTTAGCGAGATTTTACTCCAAGGTTCAGCTGGTAATATTAAGTCCAAAGCAGCAAGGTTGACCAGCAAACCTCAAGGCGTAAATCATAAAAAGTTCTTTATTGAGGAAAACAGTGTAAAACAGCATAAAAGCTTACATCCCATTCATATGAGGTAAGAAAAGGCCCTACGCATTTCGGCAGCCCCCTGCCTTATTCATGGACTTAAAAACTAAGGTATCAATGCTCCTTAAATACACCTGAGTCCCCAGGTGCAGACCACATGATGTCAATTCTTAAAGGGATATTACCTGTTTAGACATGAACAGTTAACCATGTGCAATTAGTAGTGAAACTAGAGTGAATGACAAAAGAGTTAAGATAACAATAAAAGTATATATTCTATGTTATGCTCATAGCAATTGAGAGTTTTATAAGTCTGCATGTATATGAGTTAAATGGCCAAGGTATTAGCGTTACTCATTTGGAGATATATCTATATATTCTTACTATTGTCCATCAAAGCATATATTCACTAGTAACTAAATAGACATAACACGCAATAAATAACAGATGGACCAAACATAATCCACAGTTAAGGACGTTGTACAAATCTGCATATTAACATATCCTTTATAACCTCCAGGTAATCAAAGAGATTTTGTTATTAAATTGCTTATGCGAACCATAGTGCAGGGAATGAGCAAACATTTAATAGGCTTATTACTCAAAGTACAACAGATATTCCAATACAATTCAAAGGTAGGAATACAGTAAATATCCATAATTAGAGCCCCACATCAAATTGGGTTTGTGATACCTCAATGCATCATAATAATATTATTACTATTAATATATATATATATATATATATATCTTTAAGAGAAAAAGGTATAAGGACTATATATATGGATAATATTTACTGGCTGTTATAGCCACAATAAGCATAAAAAAAATAAGCAGGTATTCCCCTTACCAAAAATTACCTCAATCTAATTAGGTAAGTTGCGGCATCTGGTGGGGGGAGAAAACCTCCAATGTATATTTCCTTCAATATGGACTGTTCACAGTGATATGCATCTACTTCTTGGAGTCTGTAGAAACTTCTGGTATCCCCTCTGTCCTCTTAATGAGTGAGGAATGTTGGATGTTAATAATAAAGAAAGGGGAGAAAAAACAGATAGTGTAATACTGATATTTAATGTGTGAACTGCATACAAAATAAGAGAGTGTGCACTCACATTTAATGACCTCAGACACTATGAGGTATATTTAAACACTTTGCAGTATTAGAAAGCCGCAACCACAGCAAGACTATAGCGCCCTGAACGGCAGCATCCAATATACAAAACGTGCGTACATAAATTCCAGCCGTAGCTGTGTGAAAAACCCTCACGCGTTTCAAATAATGTGCATTAATTCCTTGTTCCTCAAAAGGATGAGCTGAATATGTCAGCTGCGCTTCCATTTAAATAGAGAGAGTCAATGTTAGGATCAGCACTCCTAGGTCATTCCCTCCACATGTAACACTGAAGGATTTGCAGAAAATAGGTGCTCAAACCTTCACAGACCCCCCTACCAAGGTCTGATGAGATATATTAGAACAAAAAAAGGAAGGTAGCACTCTTTGCAGCAGGAAACACCTTTTATTTGAGCAACGTTTCGAGGCTACTTGCCTCTTTCTCAAGCTTACATATACTGAATTGTGAACAAGACTTTATTCACATGGCAATTAGTGGAGGGCCAATCCCCAGGCTCACAAGGGGCGTGTGAAAAATGACATCACACTACAACTGAGAAAATAAAAAATCAATTATTAACCCATTAGAGACTGACTGGAGGATTGGTCCAACAACTAAATACAATAAAAACAAAAATTGAATTACACAGAATAGAGGAACAGCATAATAGGATCAAAGATATATAATATTAGTCAAAATAAAATTAATCAAAGGGAAAGATATTTTAAACTAATGGCCTTGAGGTCAAACTCTCTATTAAGCCCTTTTGGTGACATAGTGTCTAATAGCCAAATCCATTTGGCTTCCTTGTACAACAAATCTCTCAACCTGTCACCTCCTCTAGGTTTTTTATTTGCATGGTCAATGACCATAAATCTTAATTGATTGGCTTGATGGCCTTTATCCAAAAAGTGGGAGGGGACAGGAAGATGAGACAATTTATCATTACCAATACTGAAGTTGTGCTGACAGAAGCGGTCCTTTACCTTCTGGGTGGTCTCGCCTATGTACAATAGGCCACATGGGCACTTAAGGGCGTACACTACGTATGTAGAGTTACATGTAAAATACTCTGGGATCTTAAATTTCTTGCCTGTGTAAGGATGATATATTTCTCCTCCTTTAATTATGCTATTACATTGTGCACACCCCAGGCATGGGAAAGTCCCATTCCTAGGGGTGCCCAAAAACGTTTGACCCTTAGTAGTGGTATTAATATAAGCATGCACCAATTTCTTACCCATGGTATTACCTTTGCGATAAGCTGCTCGAGGGAATTCTTTGAATTCCAATATCTCAGGACAAGCTTCCTTCAGCATAAACCAATTCTTTTTGATTATATGAAAAGTACTGTTACTCATAGTACTGAAAGTACTCACAAATGAGATCCTATTAGAAAACCCTGTATTTTTGACTACAGCATCAACAGTAGGATCCACCTGAATTTTACTAAGTTCATGTGGGCTATACCCTCTCTTGATGAATTTCTCCACCATCTGGCCTGATCTTGCCTGACGTTTCTCTGGGTCACTAACAATTCTATTTACTCGTATGAGTTGGGACTTAGGTACGCTTTTGAATATTCTAGGGGGATGAAAACTAGATCTGTGCAACAAAGTGTTGTGATCAGTAGGTTTTGTATACAAATCTGTCTCTAATTTTCCTTCTGAAACATATACCATGGTGTCAAGGAACTCAATATTAGTGGTACTGGCTTTCGCACTGAATCTTAGAAATGGGACTTCCCTCTCTATATCACTTTTAGTATATTGAGTTCCTCATGGGTGCCCCGCCACAAGATGAAAAGGTCATCTATATAGCGGATCCACCCTATGCACCTTTTCTGGAATAACGGATGAGTGTATACATATTTATCTTCCACCCAATTCATTGTTAAACAGGCGTAAGATGGGGCCACATTCGACCCTATCGCCGTCCCTTTCTTTTGTAAATAGAATTGATTGTCATACATGAAGTAATTATTAGTTAATACCAACTCGAGTAACCTGGTCAAAAAATTACATTGTAAATCACGGTAAAGACCACATTGGGATAAGGCACTGTGTACACTCACCACCCCCACACCATGGGGGATGACAGTGTACAGCGATGTCATATCCCAAGTTGACAGCAAAACATCTTGTAAATCATCATATTGTTGAATTTTGGAAATGAAATCCAAAGTGTCTTTAACATAAGATTTACCAGAACTGACTAGAGGTGACAAAATCTTGTCTAAGAACTGGGCTGTGGGACTTAACACTGAGCCTATGCCCGCCACGATAGGGCGGCCAGGAGGGTCAGTTAAGCTCTTGTGAATTTTGGGCGTCACATAAAAAACTGGAGTGACAGGATTTTTAATTAATAAAAACTGGGCCCGTTTTTGACTGATAATTTCATAACGTACACCCCTTTCAATCTCTTTCTTAAGTATTTTTACAATATCTCTAAGGGGGTCACTATCCAGTCTTTTGTA
The DNA here is from genome assembly GCF_027579735.1 of Bombina bombina. Classification (NCBI taxonomy): domain Eukaryota; kingdom Metazoa; phylum Chordata; class Amphibia; order Anura; family Bombinatoridae; genus Bombina; species Bombina bombina. Next base: position 446,917,521 of record NC_069503.1, read on the forward strand.
GACATCAGAGTCACCTAACTGTCTCAGTATCTCAGTGTTGTATTTTGCAGTGTCCAAGATGACCAGGGCACCGCCCTTGTTGGCCAGATTGATGGTAATGTCTCTGTCGTTCTGCAGGGATCTAATGGACTGACATTCTTTTCTGGTCACATTATGTTGTCTTTGTTTCTGTTTATATTTGTCAACCACTGTTTTGAATTCAGTCTCTACAGTCTTAATGTAGGTCTCCACAGCTGAATTATCCCCTGAGGGGTTAAAAGTACTTTTGTTGTGTAATCCCAGGTTGTTAGTATCAAAAATCTCTGTGTTAAGTACCGGTGAAAGATTCATAATGGGCCTGTTAGGATTATTAAAAAACGCCTTCAATCTAAGCAACCTAAAGAAACGTGTGAGGTCAATCATCAGAGCAAATGGGTCAGGTTCCTCAGTGGGGCAAAACGATAACCCCTTGTTGAGCACAGATATATCATAAACAGATAGTGTCCTTGAAGACAGATTAACAACATTACAAAAAGACAAAAAATTAACATCTGTAGCATCTCACTTTCTAAAATACCATCAGTGCAAAACCTCGGAACTGGAATGCTACGGCGTCCAAAAGCTGTCCCTAGGACTAAGAGGAGGAGACCTAGAGAAGGCCCTCCAAAAGATAGAAACAAAATGGATATACCTTATGGATTGCGTTCATCCAAAAGGTTTAAATGAACAAAACAACTATTCAATGTTCTTGTAATGCAGAAAAAGAAAATATGTCAGTAAAATCATGCACGAAAAATCATACATTGATAGTAACAAACCTAGGTGCTCCTTCAAGAATTTACATCTAAAGAGCACAAACGTTAAGGTCTCTTCTGTAAAATAATAAAATCTATTCAGCATAAACTTTTATTCAAAATCCAACAATCAGAATATAATTCATGTAAACACTCACACAGTTTGTATCACCAATCGTATTGTATCAACAAATTACTACATGTTGTGTTTTTCACCTCTCCTCCACAGTCACAACACTCTTCCTTTATTGTGCAATCAGTCCCCCCCTTTCACTTGACCCCCCAATGTGTCTTTACTCCCCATTTTCTATTCACAATTATCCCCTCATTCCCCACATCTCCTTTTTCACTACCTATTGAGCACATTACACTTCACCCACAATAACAAGCTAACTTCACCAATCACTCACTTGTTAAAGATGACACATGCTTACAATATCAAATGTAACCACACATACATGAGTGTTAACAGCACTGCACTATAGTAGGTCAAATAAACCCCCCCCCCCCAATTTAAAACGTCTTACACAGCCACACTAGAAGATCATAGCAATATTGTCACAAGAAATTCAAATCACTAATTCTATTCACCAAAAGAATACTAATCTCCTGAACATTGTTCTCGTTTACGCTCATCACCCAAACACAACAAATTCACACCATATAAGTTAATTTAAACATTTATTACAGAAGAGTGCTCACAACTGAAATAGAATAAAAATCTATCAGCAGGACTTACATCCGCGCAATGAAGATAGATAGGGAAATACCTAGGTTCAATGTAGAAGAGCCTGAGTGATTTACTCAACCGAAGTACATGTAATACATACATGATAATTTCCAAAATAAATTCTCTTCATCCTCTTATTCAGTGCTATATTTACAATCAATTCATATAATAAATAATATGAGAGACAGCAATAAAAAGTCAATATCAACCTTTAAATTATATGAGGAATAGCAAGTCAAAGTACCCGACTTTATTTAGCCCATCTATATACAACACACATATTACGTACATTATATAAAGTATATGAGGAATAGCAAGTTAAAGTACTTGACTGTATTAAGTCTATTTATATACAGCACACAATCTATTCATAGTATAAATATATATCATGATTTAATGTAGCATAGCAAACATTTACGTACATATGCAAATGTATCACGGTAGATATCAATCTAATTAACATAAGCTTCAAGAACTTTAATCACTTTAACAATATACTTTAATAACCTTATAAAACTCATTATCAGTATTATACCAAAGTTTAAAAACCAATCCTTATAAATTTAAAGAATAAGGCATCCATTCAAAACATTGACGTAATTCAAACAGCCGTCAATCAAAACACATAGGGACTCCGATTGGCGACCAACTGACGACAGGGTGGAGCAAAGCCCATAAATCACTGAAGATTGTTGCGCGCGTCACCCTTTGAAAAAGCCGGAATCACAAACGGCGAAACATGTTAGGGAGAGGTTGACATCTCGGTTTCAACCTATTTGTAGTTTTTTTAAGTTGCAAAAGAACGTAGAACTTAGCTAATAATATGAATGTATGAATAAGTATTGGGTAATAATTTAAAACAAGCTGGGGAAGGTGGATGTGGACTCTTTTATAGTCAGCAACACAAACAAACGATGTGAATGCAGGATAACGAAACAAACAATACAGTGTGAATGAGAACAAAAGTGTGATTCAGAACTTTATTAAGTAACCGTTGGCCTATAAGTTACAGCATTATACAATTTATCAGACGTTAGTCAATATTTTGAAGACCTTAAAACCGTTATATTTAAAACATACCGGCTCCCAAGCAGCAGTGCTGGAAATCGGGTGACAATTGCAAACATAGCTTAGATATTACGGTTAACAAACTAAGACCCATATTGGTACAGCCCACCCAACAATATAAGTTTTAAGAGCTCAAAAAAATGAGTGAAATTATCTAAGTAAGCGATCAGGGTCTAGAGATATACAAAACTATTACAGTATTATACAGTTAGCAGTATTACCGAATAATACAAGCGAACTCCAAGAATGTATAAACGCTAATGTGAACAAATGTTGCACCAGCAGGCAGGATATATTACTGAATATACCAAATATACACAATAATTTCAGTAAATCCAGCAATAATACATAAGGCCAAGTGGAGTGACTTTCAAGGGGAAAAAAATTTCTGAAAAAATACACAAAGATATATAATACACTGAATCACACCAAGCTATAATTAATTCAAAGTCAATATATATATTTATATACTAAGGGGAAAGTACAATTAGCCCCACATCAACTTGATTTTACATTAACAAAACAACCAATAACTACTCTGTTCTAAGTTTGTAATCCCAACACTTTACAAGTACTTATATGCAATAGAAAAAAGAGGTTAAAAAAGAAGCACAATAACAATTAAGCGACTTTGCTACTTTAGAATATATTTCACAAGTATCAACTTATATAATCTCCAACTATTGATACAAAGTACCCGCTTTAACGAGATAAAATAACAATCTGCATATGTATGTATGTGCGTGTATGCACGATCTAATTCTGCAGATATATTCACTTAAATAAGAGTAAGAGATAAGATATAACAGCTTGCGTACAGACCTCAATGCCCCAGAAATAAGGGGAATGTTCCTATTGTTTTTATAAAGACTAAGATTAAATTTGTTGTTTAAACACTATTTAAAGGCATTTATCCCTACAGCGCTTCATAACCAGAGATATATATATATGCTCCTATTGCGCTTATAATGGACTAAGATAATATTTGCTGTTTAAACACTATCTAAAGGCTTTTTCCCTTATAGCATGTTGTAGCCAGATATACATATATATTCTTTCTCTATACTCGAAATCCAGCTTATTCAGCAGAATCACATCTGCACGTGTACACAACACTCAAATCATAAATCACACAAGTTGATTCTCTTATCAATTCAATCAAATAAGATACCATATTTTTTTTCTCAATCAGAAACACAAGCTCATTAAAGAAGGTGTACACCATTTAGTTCTATTAGAGAGATATAATACCCAGAGCAATACCATACGTATGCACATCAATAATTTGATACAGTAACGTAGTTGTTAGAGATAAGAGAATCCACACATATATCAGCCCTGCAGATAAACGTATCTCAGTATCTTAATATCTGAATATTGATACCCCTCCTTCATTCCGTTACTTCACCCCAATACTAAATTAAGGGTACAATTCAACCCCAATTTCTAAGTTCTACGCGAATTTGTGTTTTTAAATGTATGTTATTATTTCCTTTTTTAAGTGTTGAAATAAAAGTTAGATTTTAATTACAGTCACACGCTGCTCCACCCACATTTTCTTCCTTTTCAAGGTTTTCTGATACGTAATGTAGGGGACAGTAAGTGCTAATACATGCAATCTGCTCTTGGAGCCAGAGACTAATATTTCTGACTCCACTCTTTTCTGAAAGATTAACAACATTTACCTCTTCTTGCGCTGTTGGTAAGATCTCGCTCGAGATCTCTTCCTCGCTCAAGTTCCATTTAAATAGTTGTTCCATTTAAATAGAGGAAATGGTGGCACGCCCCTTCTCCTATTGAACGAGATAGTGAGTCACACGTGCCGTGTCTATCAAAAACGTGTTTATCCTCCTACCGTACACACTGATATTATTTGACACATAAATATATGATCCTAGAGATACTAGAACAGTTAAAACGAACGACATTTATCTTATGCAGTTATAAAATAAAAAATACATTTTACACACTGTTTATACTCAATAGACAAAAGATATAAACAATTCATATGGATATCATAAAATTAATGACACGTACTAAGAATCTTAAATATACCTTAAAATTGATAACCCTAACATCATCATAAAAAATCCATTTGATTAAAGACTTACAACATGATCAATTAAATAAAACGTAACTAATATAAAAAATATAAAAAATCCCTTAATTATAATGAATTAAATAAAAACATTATATGCACATATATAAGTATCAGGAGTCCAGCATTAAATTATATTCCTATCATTACAACCGAACAAAAATATTACAAGGTTATCCTGATGCTCTAAATTAGATCTAAGGGAAAATGCATATTATGTTTCCTATAGTTCTTTACTTAATATTTTAATTTTTTGTTTTTTTCTTTATTTCTATATCAAGAATGTGGCTAAATCTATGTCTTTATTCAGGCCTTTCGGGTCATAGTGCCCATTTTATGTATCCACAGAGTTTCCATTTTTCTCAGATGGAGTTCCCTATCTATACCTGCAGGGGCTACTTTAATATGTTCCAAGATTGCACCGCTAAGGCCACTAGGGTCTTGATTGTGATGGGTTCTAAAGCCAATAGTAATTAAAGGCGAAAAAATCCTATTGGCTGTTGCAATCAGCCAATAGGATTGAGCTTGCATTCTATTGGCTGATTGGAATAGCCAATAGAATGTGAGCTCAAACCTATTTTCTGATTGGGCTGATTGGGCTTGTGCTAATTCTGTGCATCACGATTGGTGGACAGATTGTGACATCACATCACAGAAGACATAGTATGTAAACAGACTCTGACAGTATTAGTGTATAACAATACAGTGAATTCCTGGTTAGTAGTACTGTATATGTTCCTGAGTATTACACATATTTGTGCATTCGTTGCAATTGGAGGAAATGGATTACAGGGCACACAGTGATACTGTTATAGAACGTACTGTTACTGACAGTGAACCCTCATATCATACATTTAGCTTGTCCTTGTCATTACACAGTGCACACAGTGATTGTCCACACCAACCCTCTCTGCACATAGAGATTCTGCAGTATAGAACATTCTATTACTGACAGAGAACCCTCATATCACACATGAAACTTATCATTACACAGTGTACACAGTGATTGTCTACACTAACCCTCACTGCACACATTGATACTGCAGTATAGATCATTCTGTTATCACAAGATTAGTGTATAACAATGCAGTAAAATCCTAGTTAGTAGTACTGTATGTGTTCCTGAGTATTACACATATTTTGTGCATTTGTTGCAATAGGAGGAAATGGGTTACAGTGCACACAGTGATACTGCAGTATAGAACATTCTGTTACTGACAGTGAACCCTCATATCATACATTTAGCTTGTTATTGTCATTCCACAGTGTACACAGTGATTGTTTACACTGACCCTCGCTGCACACAGCGACACTGCAGTATAGATAATTTTGTTACTGACAGAGAACCCTCTTATCACACATGTAACTTGTAATTGTCGTTCCACACTGTACACAGTGATTGTTTACACTATCCCTTGCTGCACACAGAAATACTGCAGTATGTAACATTTTATCACTGACAGAGAACCCTCATATCACACATGTGACCTGTTATTGTCAATAGACAGTGTACACAGTGATTGTTTACACTAACCCTCGCTGCACACAGTGATACTGCAGTATAGAACATTCAGTAACCTGTTATTGTCAAAACACACTGTAAAAAGTGTGCCATACTAAGTTCATATATACACTAGCCTCAATTATGATGTCAATAGGGGGTGGCATTGGGAGTGGACCATTATTTAGCGATCATGATAATAAGTGTACTCATTGCACACCCTCATCTTAAAATGGCATGTGTGTGCAAGACCCTATAATAATTATAACAGGTGTCAACCACACTACTCATAAATAAAAATTATTAGATGTGCAAATTGAATAATAAATCAGTATAGAAATGTATCTATAAAAGAGTTCAGATATCAGGAATGGTAGTATCCCCCCACTGTACCGCAGTGGAAGGTTCATTCCGTAAAGATAAAATTAATTGATTATGTGATACTTAACATGGTATAGCTACCAACCATCCACTCAAGATAGATCAAATACTTGTTAATCAGGTGGGTGTACAAATAATTACAGAAAAAAAAAAAATTATTAGCTTCATTCATTCCATGAGGCATGATTGAATTTAATCTAAATATTTAATTGGTCTCCTTTTGGAGCAGTATTTGTTTGCACCCACCGCCTCTAATACCGGGTTTCACTTGCTCCAAACCCCAGCATGTAAAGGTTCCTGTGCCTCCTCCATGATTGGAGAGGAAATGTCTAGCCACACTAGTGATTTGTTTGCCTTTCTCCAAATCTCTACAGGCATTACGGATATTACTTAGGTGTTCCGTCATGCGTTTACCCAATTTTCTAGTGGTCATCCCAACATAGAAATGTTCAGATGAGCATGAGATGCAATAAATCACAGTGCTTTGGCAGTTAATATGGGTATTAATCCTCCATTTCTTATGGAATCGATCAATCATAAATTCTTTCTTAATCATGTGTTGACACACCTTACAGTTTCCACAAGGGACAGAACCCTTATACTGGTGTTTTTTTTGCATTTCTATTGAAGTTGCTTGTAGTGAGATGGTCATTAAGGTTAGGTGCTCTACTAAAGGTGAATGAGGGTTTTTCTGGTAACAAGGGTGCTAGTTGTTCATCTCCCAGTAAAATATGCCAGTGTTTTCTTACAATATCTGACAATATGTCACTTTGCTGATTATAGGTGGAGATAAACCTAAGTGTGTTAGTGGACCTACGATGTTTAGGTCTCAATAAATCATCCTTGTCCTTCGCAAGGGCCTTGTTGTATGCCCTAGCCAATGATTTTTTAGAGTACCCACGTAGTAAAAGTCTTTGTTTTAAATCAAATGCTGCCTTTTTTTTTTTTATTTTATTTTTATTGAAATTGTAAAATCAGTACAAACATATCAACAAGACCACAGCAGAGTATTACAGAGACTTTGTAGTTTAGTATATAAACCTCATTAGTTTACAAACTGCAGGACCTGAAAACATTTAAACCAAGAATTTAAACATATAGCAAATAGACATATCGTGTATATATGACACTTAACAGAATTATTAATGTACGAAACTCTCGTCTACCAACCTGTTTGCCTTCTAAATGATATGTAGGGCCGTTAATTAGACCCCTTAACCCTTTAAAGATTACAAAGTTACCGAAGGCTCCTTGAAACAATATGAGACCACTCTAGGGCCTCAAATGGTGAGTCTCGATTCATTTAGTGATATATAAGAGACTCTATAATCAAACCAGTAGGTTAGATCTATATTTTAACTCTTGGATCCTTATTAAGAGCAGATGAACAGCAAATCTACCCTGTTTCAAGATATAAGCAACCGTGCAACACCAGGTTGCATTAAAATATTAACAGAATTTATAGTATACACAGACAGTTAAAATGAAACAGTTAGCATAAAATCAACCGGTATACTATACATACTAAGTCCCATGCCTAGATATATTAGCACATTATGGGCTTATTGTTAGAGCCTAAAGCAAAGGCAGCCATAGGAACTGTCTAGAGGGGGAGTCTAACCTTAACACACACGAGTCACGCAGAAGCAGGGGACAGTTTTTCTCTAGCTGTTTCATATAGGGGATCTCAAAGCAATAACTATGGAACAATAATTGAGGCTATTACTGTGTAATTTAAGCTCTGTATAGAACCCAAGGGTGGCTAGTACAGTTTGGTAGAGTGATATATAAGAGACTCTATCATCAAATCAGTAGGTTAGATCTATATGATCACTCTTGGATCCTTATTAAGAGCAGATGAACAGCAGATCTACCCTATTTAAAGATATAAGCAACAGTGCAACACCTGGTTGCATTAAAATATTAATAGAATTTATAATATACACAGACAGGTAAAATTAAACAGTTAGCATAAAATCAACCGGTATACTATACATACTAAGTTCCATGCCTAGATATATTAGCACATTATGGGCTTATTGTAAGGGTCTAAAGCAAAGGTAGCCATAAGAGCTGTCTAAAGGGGGAGTCTAACCTTAACACACATGAGTCATGCAGAATCAGGGGACAGTTTTTCTCTAGCTGTTTCATATAGGGGATCTCAAAGCAATAATTATGGAACAATAATTAAGGCTATTACTGTGTAATATAGGCTCTGTATAGAACCTAAGGGTGGCTAGTACAGTTTAGTAGTGATAGAGATCATATCAGAGAAACCAACTCTCACCCTTTAGGGTATAAATTGTAAAAAAAAAATGTATTATTATTTTAACTAGAAATGCAGAGCATTTTATGGGATATTGAATTTTCAATATATGTAAATCAGCAGAGCAGTTATTCTAGTCCTATCTTGTATTCCCTATGTGTCAATAAGCTGAGCGTAGGTGTTATTTGGTATGGGTCATATTCTGACACATACATCAGATCTCCTCTAGAGTACCTAGCTTAATCTAGGTAACTCCATTTGCAGACTCGTAATATTCATGCTACCTTGGCCGCAAGCAGCATACCACCGTTAGTCTAGGGAGTTTAGAAAAATGAAATATATATGAAATAGGATACTAATATCTTATTCTGACTTATAGGGGTAACCTGCACTCCTCTATACATCCTAAATACCTGTGTCCAAAATCAACAATATAAACATATTACCTTCATGATCAGACAAGTACAAGGTTAACTTTGAGCAGTAATTTCCCCAAATGTGCATCTTTGTGCAGACATAAAATGCCCACTCTTGCTCAAAATGGAGGATTTAATCCTATAAGAAATCGGAACTAGTAGGCATAGCTATATGTTCTAAAAAAGGAACAACATTTTATCTCTTTCCAGAGGTGTCCCCAAAAGAGCTCACCATTTCCTAGAATGTCCTCATCCTATCCTCTATTTTGCAGGTTTCCGTGTATAGAATTATGACTCTCGCTTATGTGCCCCCTCGGCTGGAATATCCCACTGTCAGCAAAGGGTCTCATTATGTCTCCGCTTCTATGGCGCTCATGATCTCCTTCTGCCTGGATTCATAGCTCCCAGGATGGCCTCCGATCCGCTCTCAGACCTCTAGCGCTGGATCTAGTATCCCCTGTGAGTGGCATCTGTTTACTAGTCACATTGACCCAGAGCCTCTCATCTACATCTCTCAGCAGCGGTAAGCATGGGGTCACTACCCAGTCAAACTGGGCAACAAGAGGTCCGGTGTGTTCAGACCAAATTGCCCGGGTGCCCATCCCGGGAGCAGCTGGTTGTAAGACAGGTATGGAGGCAGAAGTCAGGCTCCTGGACAGCTCTATTACATCCGCAGGTGTAGATATGCATATTGGTTTTATCTCCGATGCTGACTTAGGCCGTAGAGTCACCTCATTCAAAGATCTGAATCCAATGTTTTCACTTATGGTGGGATCTGGGATTGTGTAGGAATTTCTCTGCGTCTCCATATCATCGGCCCCCTCCATTACTTTTAGTATACTCTCCTCCAATCTATAGAAATGCGTACATAGTAAAGAATCCAGAATCTCAAACAAATTTAAATGTTGCTGCGCCATTATATAGCTCTGACGGGATTCACTGTCAAAGAGTCGCACTGTTGTATGCAATATATTGCGGGTTTGATCTAGGATCAATTTATCTTCTTATCCTTGAAGCAGGGTAGTATATAGGGTAAAGTCCAATCTTCAGCTCAACCGGCTGGTAATATCTGACGGCATCAGAACTGTAGAGGGGTGAATGAGGTTCCAGGCCGTCAACAGGCCTCCGCTGCGTACCTCATAGAATCTGGTCTGCTGGTCTGGAATCAAACAGCAAAAAATACTTAAATCTGTACCACAAGCACAACTTGTCATCATATTGATGGAATTAAGCTTGATATATGGCTTATAGGAGTAAAAAAACAGCGATTTTAAATACTCCTCTGTTGAGCCCTAGTAAAAAAGCAGCCATCACAGTCGGTGGTCAGACACGCCCCCCAAATGCTGCCTTTTTTAATTACTCTAGTGTAGTACTGTTCCTTCTAATTCTTAAATATTCCCCATATGGGAGACCTCTAAGAGTTGAGGGGTGATGAAAACTGGATGCGTGTAGGATGTTGTTAGTGGCCGTTCGTTTCCTATAAACATCAGTTTCAAGCTAATTGTCAACCTTTTAATGGTTAAATCCAAGAATTGCACATTGTTTTCACTAGATGTGAATGTCAAAAAAAGTCCAAAAGGGTTATCATTGAGTGTTTGAATAAATTCCTCTAATATTTCCCCCAGTCCAGACCATATAAACACAATATCGTCTATATATCTGGACCAATGGGAAATGTATTGGGTGAAATTAGTAAGGGATTCATGAAATACTACCATTTCCTCCCACCAGCCAAGATATATATTTGCGTGGGTGGGGGCACATGAAGTGCCCATGGCAGTGCCACATATCTGTAAAAAGAATTTGTCATAAAATACAAAATAATTATGGGTTAAAACAAATTTAAGCAGTTTAATAAGAAAATCTTTCGTTTCTACGTTTATCTCTGAGTTTTTCTCAAGAAAATAAGCTACTGCTTTACAACCCCATTCTGTTTTTATACTCGTATAAAGTGACTCAATATCGCAAGTTACCAACAACGAGTTAGGTGTAACAGATATATTCTGTATTCTGTTTAATATGTGCATGGTATCCCTTGTATGTGAGGGGAGAGCTTCCACCATATACCTGAGTCTCACATCCAAATATCTGCTAGCCGGTTCCGTAAGAGACCCAATCCCAGACACGATTGGTCTCCCCGGCGGACATTGAATGTCCTTATGGATTTTGGGTAACAGATATAGGGTGGCAACCTTAGGATTTTTGACTTCGAGGAATTTATGTTTTTTTTTTTTGTCAATGCAACCTTCTTTAAAAGCATATTTGATTAACTTATTATATTGTTCCAGAAACATTTCAGTTGGATTCCCCAGTAGGCGTTTATAATTCTTAGTATTACTTAATTGTTTGTTGGCTTCTGCAATATACATCGGTGTTGGCCATATCACAATGTTACATCCCTTGCCACTATTCTTAATTTGGACATCTGTCCACTCAGACATTTCCTTGAGAGCATCCACTTCCAATTTAGATAAATTGGTGGTTGGAATATTTTTGCAGTGTCTATTAGATAAAATGTCATTGCAGGCCAAATTTAAAAACCCTCATTAACCTTTAGAAGAGCACCTAACCTTAATGACCGTCTCACTACAAGCCACTTCAATAGAACTGCAAAAAAACACCACTATATAGGGGTTCTGTCCCTTGTGGAAACTGTAAGGTGTGTCAACACATGATTAAGAAAGAATTTATGATTGATCGATTCCATAAAAAATGGAGGATTAATACACATATTAACTGCCAAAGCACTAATGTGATTTATTGCATCTCATGCTCATGTGAACATTTCTAAGTAATATCCGTAATGCCCGTAGATATTTGGAGAAAGGCAAACAAATCACTAGTGTGGCTAGACATTTCCTCTCCAATCATGGAGGAGGCACAGGAACCTTTACATGTTGAGGTTTGGAGCAAGTGAAACCCGGTATTAGAGGCGGTGGGTGCAAACAAATACTGCTCCAAAAGGAGACCAATTGGATATTTAGATTAAATTCAATTATGCCTCATGGAATAAATGAAGCTAATAATTTTTTTTTTTTCTGTAATTATTTGTACACCCACCTGATTAACAAGTATTTGATCTATCTTGAGGGGATGGTTGGTAGCTATACCATGTTAAGTATCAGATAATCAGGTAATTTTATCTTTACGGAATGAACCTTCCACTGCGGTACAGTGGGGGGATACTACCATTCCTGATACATGAATTATATTCTAGATACATTTCTATACTGATTTATTATTCAATTTGCACATCTAATAATTTTGATTTATGAGTAGTGTGGTTGACACCTGTTATAATTATTCCAGGGTCTTGCACAGACATGCCATTTTAAGATGAGGGTGTGCAATGAGTACACTTATTATCATGATCGCTATATAATGATCCACTCCCAATGCCACCCCCTATTGACATCATAATTGAGGCTAGTGTATATAAGAACTTAGTATGGCACACTTTGTACAGTGTGTTTTGACAATAACAGGTTACTGAATGTTCTATACTGCAGTATCACTGTGTGCAGCGAGGGTTAGTGTAAACAATCACTGTGTACACTGTCTATTGACAATAACAGGTCACATGTGTGATATGAGGGTTCTCTGTAAGTGATAAAATGTTACATACTGCAGTATTTCTGTGTGCAGCAAGGGATAGTGTAAACAATCACTGTGTACAGTGTGGAACGACAATTACAAGTTACATGTGTGATAAGAGGGTTCTCTGTCAGTAACAGAATGATCTATACTACAGTGTCGCTGTGTGCAGCGAGGGTTAGTGTAGACAATCTCTGTGTACACTGTGTAATGACAATAAGTTACATGTGTTATATGAGGGTTCTCTGTCTGTAATAGAATGTTCTATACTGTAGTATCTCTATGTGCAGCGAGGATCAATGTAAACAATCACTGTGTACACTGTGGAATGACAATAACAAGCTAAATGTATGATATGAGGGTTCACTGTCAGTAACAGAATGTTCTATACTGCAGTATCACTGTGTGCACTGTAACCCATTTCCTCCTATTGCAACGAATGCACACATATGTGTAATACTCAGGAACACATACAGTACTACTAACTAGGATTTTACTGCATTGTTATACACTAATATTGTGATAAGAGGGTTCTCTGTCATTAACTGAATGATCTATACTGCAGTAGCAATGTGTGCAGTGAGGGTTAGTGTAGACAATCACTGTGTATACTGTGTAATGATAATAAGTTACATGTGTGATATGAGGGTTCTCTGTCAGTAATAGAATGTTCTATACTGCAGTATCTCTATGTGCAGCGAGGGTTGGTGTGGACAATCACTGTGTGCACTGTGTAATGACAAGGACAAGCTAAATGTATGATATGAGGGTTCACTGTCAGTAACAGTATGTTCTATAACAGTATCACTGTGTGCCCTGTAATCCATTTCCTCCAATTGCAGCAAATGCACAAATATGTGTAATACTCAGGAACATATACAGTACTACTAACCAGGATTTCACTGTATTGTTATACACTAATCCTGTCAGAGTCTGTTTACACACTATGTGTTCTGTGATGTGATGTCACAATCTGTCCACCAATCGTGATGCACAGAATCAGCACACGCCCACACCACAGCCACACACAGTGTAGACAGGCTGTATGAGGGGCGGCTCTGGATGCTGCACCATGATTGGTGAATAGCAGGCAGCACGCCTGTATTTAAAAGGGTGGCATTTGGGGCTTCTGCTTGTTACTATTCACATTGAAAAAGGCCAGTACTTGGGCCGAAACTAGTTTGTGCATTTTATTAGTGTTATTGCATGTTTTTTCACCCTTGGCACCTGACGACTGCAGCTATCGGCCAGGAAACAGGGGGGGTGAATACATGCACTTTTTTATCTCACTTGATTATTTTGGTTGGTGGGGTTTAATTTATTATATAGAGGTTGTTTCCTCATTTTTACCTTTAATTATTAAAAGTTATTTTTTAATTCCTTACTACTTAGACTAGGAAAGAGTGCTTAATAACCCCTAAACCTTTGTTAACTTTTATTGTTTAAACCTTTTTTTAGGGGTAGCACCGGACTGTTACATTTAGCTCAGTCTTTTTTCCAGGGTCACTGGGTCCTAGTGCCAGTACCATTCTCATATTATTGTTTTTGCAATAATTGTCATTTAAATATTGACAAAATGATATTGTATATCACTGTCTTGCCATTGATTAAAAGTGGTTCATTTTGTCTATCATGCAATGGTTGAAAGTAATTTTTTTGAAAAATGGATCTATAAAAAAATATCTCCAAACAATTTTTTTTTGGTGTACACTTGACTCTGTTTTTCTTGTTTAAGTTATAGAAATACCTTTTTTACCTCTGTGTCTACCTTCTATCTAGGCTTCTGCAAACTGCCCCCTTATTTCAGTTCTTTTGACAGACTTGCATTTTAGCCATTCAGTGCTTACTCCAGGGTAACTTCACATGCATGAGCTCAATGTTATCTATAGGAAACACATTAAGTAATGACCTCTAGTGGTCAAAATGATTTCAAATTAGAGGCAGTCTTCAAGGTCTACAAAATTAGCATATGAACCTTCTAGGTTTAGCTGTCAACTAAGAATACCAAAAGAACATCTCCATCTCATGCAAGCTTTGTAAGAAACATGTATTAGACTCAATTTGCATTCCCCTTTAATAGTTAGTCAATACGTAAACAATCAGTCGTTAACAATTATGCAATCATAAATTAAAATGTGTTACAGTATTAGCTTTATTGACGCAGCTATTCAATTCTTTTAGTACATCCTATTCATAAGGCCGTCATTGGTGACACATATCATATTAAATGTTCAGATAAGTGATTTTTAAAATCAACTTGTTTTTTAATAAATGTAAAATTGTTATATAATCAATGACTTCATCAATACAATTAGTTAACATTGATTCAATATACTTATTTAAGAAAATATACATTCATATTTGTTTTATACAAGGATCATTATTGAAGGAGATAAAAAATATGTTACAGGATATACTTTTCATAACTCAGTCAGTGGTGACGCATGTTATATAATATGATTACAATTTCAATGTGGATTACATAGCAATGGTCAAGAACACATGATGAATATAATCCGCCAATCAAACATTATTATTTTTTTTACACGGTCAATAACCAATCAGATTGCTCTCTACTTGGGTTAGTTGTGTCACACTTAAAAATTAATTTAGATTGAAATTTGAGTTAAAGATGGCACAACCTCCAATTTTCACTGAGGGGGGAATTGTTAATCCTGGTCTACGGGATGGAAGGCTATTTCCTGCGGAGGATTGGAGGAGTTCGGGGCATTATTCATGAGGACAGGGACTATGGGCTCCATGTACGAAGCAGCGAAAGCTGCTCCGGAGCCTATGCGGGGCAGGTTCGCATATGCGAGCCTGCTTCCCGCAATGTAAGAAGCAGCGGTCATTAGACTGCTGCTTCCTACAGCCTACGCCACCTCTTAGGTGGCGAAGCAAAATCACAGAGAGCACGTTGGCTCTCGGTGATTGACAGCCCCTTCAGTCCCGTGATTGGTCGCGCGATTGAAGGGGCGGGCATTACACACTCCGATGAGTGTGTAATGGTACATACGGGCAAGCAGATCAATAGATCCGCTGCCCGTGTGTAGCGGAGGCGGGCGGACAGCTTTGCAAGTTAAGAAGCTGTCCGCCCGCCTCTTAGTACATGGCACCCTATGAGATAATGCGGTGGGTGAGAAGAGTGTCCATATCTGAAGGACGCGCCGGAGTTGCCTCCGGAGGTTTTTGAACCTTTGGCGATGCGAAAAGAATTGCTACCGGGTGCTACAATCGCTCATTAGAGCCTGTAAGTAGCATTTATTATATTGTGTATTATACTTATAAATTATGTATATTTCAATGACGCTGAACCAACATGTTTTGATTCATGATAGAGCATTACATTTTAATCGGCTTTGTAATGTAATCCTATTAATTTTATTTCATTCTCTTTAGATCTTTATTTGAAAATCCAAGAATAAAAGTTTAGTTGCAGGCCCATTTTAGTTTCAAAACATGGGTTGTTTTTGCTGATTGGTGACTTAATGGCAGCCACCAATAAAAAAAGTTCTGTACAGGGTGATGCAATTAAAATTGGCAGCCACCTTAGCTTATATACCTTATTTTTCAAATAAAGATATCCATGGAAAGAAGAAAAATTGATAATACAAGTAAATTTATATATATATATATATATATCAAAGGATAAACAGCGCTTATAGATTTTCCTAAATACAGTATATAATTGAGTTACAGGAGCTTTGGTAAGCTATATATCAAGAGATAAAAGAAGATAATAAGTATATATGTATATATAAAAAAGTCTTAAATAAAAAGAACAAAGGTGATGATATCCAAGTGTAGTGAAGGAGTATTAGATACCCTTACCAAAAGTTACCTCAATCATATGAGGTAAGTTTGCCGCATTGGAGGTTGTATCTGATGGATGTGAATCCTGGATAGTGTGATCTGTATGGTTCAGCTGCCTCTTGGAGTAAAGCTGCCTCTTGGAGTAAAGCGAGATGCAGGTCCCCTTATACTGGTCTCTTTAGGAAACTTCCTGTGTTTGTTGCCTCTTGGAGCTTTGCTTTCTTGTCTTGGTATGAACTTTCTTGTCCAGATATATACCCAAAAAGACAGAAACAGCAAAGATTGTGTAATACCGTTTTATATATGCTGTCATTATACCTCATATCAGTGAGGACAGAAAATGTGAGTGTGATATATGTCTATTTTTTATACTTTTATTGAATAAAACGGTATTACACTATCTTTGCTGTTTCTGTCTTTTTGGGTATATATCTGGACAAGAAAGTTCATACCAAGACAAGAAAACAAAGCTCCAAGAGGCAACAAACACAGGAAGTTTCCTAAAGAGACCAGTATAAGGGGACCTGCATCTCGCTTTACTCCAAGAGGCAGCTTTACTCCAAGAGGCAGCTGAACCATACAGATCACACTATCCAGGATTCACATCCATCAGATACAACCTCCAATGCGGCAAACTTACCTCATATGATTGAGGTAACTTTTGGTAAGGGTATCTAATACTCCTTCACTACACTTGGATATCATCACCTTTGTTCTTTTTATTTAAGACTTTTTTATATATACATATATACTTATTATCTTCTTTTATCTCTTGATATATAGCTTACCAAAGCTCCTGTAACTCAATTATATACTGTATTTAGGAAAATCTATAAGCGCTGTTTATCCTTTGATACATATTCTCCTATATTTTATAGACGTTGTCTATTACACAATATTTGTACCCAAAGAGCTGCTTTATTAGATTTTCAAAACTTCTGACTAGCGCATTTTCTAGAGTAACGCTTGTCTCTACTCACTGACACTGAGTGGTAACATTCTACTTTATCTTATATATATATATATATATATATATATATATACACTGCATGTATATATATATATATATATATATATTATTTTAAATAGTTTGTTATTTTCATCAGAGGACATAAAGATTACATGCATTACAGCTACACAAAAGAAAAATATCACATGAATCTAATGTTGACATATAACTTTATTTGTTCACAGATCTCAGGTGGCCAAGAGAATGAATCCCCCGGTACATCAGGCCAGTGTCAATGGTTACATCTAGGAGCAACCACTCTTCTCCCCCACTGCTTGACACTGCTTGAGGGTTGTCCAGAGGTTGAGTCAGGGACAGATGTGTACGTCCCTGATATCCAAGGTAAGTATAATACTATGCTGGCAGTATTTAACATTAAAAACATTTTTTTTTTTCTACAAGTTCATTCAACAATATATGTATAATATAGGCCTTGTCACATGTCCCTTATACTAACAATAATTTGTGTTTGTGCTTCATGTCTTACAGACAACCAAGTACTGGGGGAGGATCCTGCCCCAGCCTTCTTGCCAGCGCTGCCAGATGATGACTGAGGTGGCTGGAGTAGAATGTAAGAAAACTTAATATTAGTTTTTAACAATTGTATCTGGATAATTAATTTGTATAACATATTTTATTTTGTCTTTTTATAGATCGCGATCTGGGGACACAGACAGAGCCCTTTCTTCGGGATATATTCACCCAACTGGCAGAGGGGCTAAAAATGGTCTCCACAGCAGTGCAGGGCCTTTTTATACATTTTTTTACATATAACTTTTTATACATTTTTTTAATTTCTTTTAAAAAATATATACATTTTTTGTTTCATAATAAATATATATTTAATCAAAATTATAGTGTAGCTGTATTCATTTAAATATTATTTTGAAGTTACATGAAAGCAAAATATATGTTGATGATATATAAAAAGCATGCAATGTGGTAAATTATTCTTTGGTTTTATATATATATATTTTTATCTATATTGCATTTCTAATGATCTTTTCAATATACTTGGATGAAGAGCATATGAATATAAAATATGTAGCTGCTGATTGATGACTGCACATAGATGACTCATATGATTGGCTTGCACATGTGCATTGCTATTTCTACTAAAAAGAGGCATCTGCTGTACCTCCACTGAAGAATAGCCACATATAAAGTGTTCACAGCACATTAGAGTAAAAGCATTCCTTTATTTGAACATCATAAAATGCATGCGGGTATCTCTGCCCTTAATCATGCATAGTTAAGGGTGGAAACGCTGCTTATATTATATAAAGGAATGCTTTTAATGTAATTATTCAGTTATAATAATACTTTCAACTCCTCATCGAAGCAAAGTCCTTTTTTTCTAATTATGGATACCATCCAACTCACCATGATTTCTATGGAATCTCCCCTACTGTAAACTCATTCATTGGAGAGCTTCAAACTGGATTCAAGATTCTCCAAGAAAATATAAAATCAGCACAAAACCGATAAAAGTTTTACTATGACAAAAGCAAAAGAAAACCACCAATTTATCACATTGGATATGAAGTTTGGTTATCAACAAAACACCTCAAATTACAAGCCATATCCAAGAAACTAATGCCTAGATTTAGAGTTCTGCGTTAGCCGTCCAAACCAGCGTTAGGGGGTCCTAACGCTGGTTTTGGCCACCCGCTGGTATTTAGAGTCAGTCAGGAAAGGGTCTAATGCTCACTTTCCAGACGCGACTTTTCCATACCGCAGATCCCCTTACGTCAATTGCGCATCCTATCTTTTCAATGGGATCTTTTTAACGCCGGCATTTAGAGTCTTGGCTGAAGTGAGCGTTAGAACTCTAACAACAAAACTCCAGCCGCAGAAAAAAGTCAGGAGTTAAGAGATTTATGGGCTAACGCCGGTTCATAAAGCTCTTAACTACTGTGCTCTAAAGTACACTAACACCCATAAACTACCTATGCACCCCTAAACCGAGGTCCCCCCACATTGCTGCCACTCTAATACATTTTTTAACCCCTAATCTGCCGACCGCACACCGTCGCAACCTACATTATCCCTATGTACCCCAATCTGCTGCCCCTAACATTGCCGACCCCTATATTATATTTATTAACCCCTAATCTGCCCCCCCCAAAGTCACCGCTACCTAACTACACGTATTAACCCCTAATCTGCCGACCGGACCTCGCCGCTACTATAATAAATTTATTAACCCCTAAACCGCCTCACTCCCGCCTCAAAAACCCTATAATAAATTTTATTAACCCCTAATCTGCCCTCCCTAACATCGCCGACACCTAACTTCAAGTATTAACCCCTAATCTGCCGACCGGACCTCGCCGCTACTCTAATAAATGTATTAACCCCTAAAGCTAAGTCTAACCCTAACACCCCCCTAAGTTAAATATAATTTTAATCTAACAAAATAAATTATTTCTTATTAAATAAATTATTCCTATTTAAAGCTAAATACCTACCTGTAAAATAAACCCTAATATAGCTACAATATAACGAATAATTATATTGTAGCTATTTTAGAATTTATATTTATTTTACAGGCAACTTTGTATTTATTTTAACTAGGTACAATAGCTATTAAATAGTTAATAACTATTTAATAGCTACCTAGTTAAAATAACTACAAAATTACCTGTAAAATAAATCCTAACCTAAATTACAATTAAACCTAACACTACACTATCAATAAATTAATTAACTAAACTATCTAAAATTATCTACAATTAAATCAACTAAACTAAATTACAAAAAAAACAAACACTAAATTACAAAAAATAAAAAAAAGATTACAAGAATTTTAAACTAATTACACCTACTCTAAGCCCTCTAAAAAAATAACAAAGCCCCCCAAAATAAAAAAATGCCCTACCCTATTCTAAAATAAAAATTTAACAGCTCTTTTACCTTACCAGCCCTTAAAAGGGCCTTTGCGGGGCATGCCCCAAAGAAAACAGCTCTTTTGCATTTAAATAAACATACAATACCCCCCCAACATTACAACCCACCACCCACATACCCCTAATCTAATCCAAACACCCCTTAAAAAACCTAAATCTAAGCCCCTGAAGATCTCTCTACCTTATCTTCACCACGCCGGGTATCACCGATCCGTCCAGAAGAGGGTCCGAAGTCTTCATCCTATTCGGCAAGAAGAGGACATCCGGACCGGTAGACATGTTCATCCAGGTGGCGTCTTCTATCTTCATCCATCCGGCGTGGAGCGGGACCATCTTGAAGCAGCCGACGCGGATCCATCCTCTACTTCCGACGACTCCCGACGAATGAAGGTTCCTTTAAGTGACGTCATCCAAGATGGCGTCCCTCGAATTCCGATTGGCTGATAGGATTCTATCAGCCAATCGGAATTAAGGTAGGAAAAATCTGAATCAGCCAATCAGATTCAAGTTCAATCGGATTGGCTGATCCAATCAGCCAATCAGATTGAGCTCGCATTCTATTGGCTGTTCCGATCCGAGCTCGCATTCTATTGGCTGATCGGAACAGCCAATAGAATGCGAGCTCAATCTGATAGGCTGATTGGATCAGCAAATCCGATTGAACTTGAATCTGATTGGCTGATTCAATCAGCCAATCAGATTTTTCCTACCTTAATTCCGATTGGCTGATAGAATCCTATCAGCCAATTGGAATTTGAGGGACGCCATATTGGATGACATCAATTAAAGGAACCTTCATTCGACATTAGTCCGTCGGTGAAAAAGGATGGCTCCGCGTTGGCTGCTTCAAGATGGTCCCGCTCCGTGCCGGATGGAAGAAGATAGAAGATGCCACTTGGATGAAGATGTCTGCCAGTCCAGATGTCCTCTTCTTGCCGGATAGGATGAAGACTTCGGACCCTCTTCTGGACCTCTTCTTGCCGGATAGGATGAAGAATTTGGACCCTCTTCTGGACGGATCGGTGATATCCGGCGTGGTGAAGATAATGTAGGGAGATCTTCAGGGGCTTAGTGTTAGGTTTTTTAAGGGGTGTTTGGGTTAGGTTAGGGGTATGTGGGTGGTGGGTTGTAATGTTGTAGGGGGGGTATTGTATGTTTATTTAAATGCAAAAGAGCTGTTTTCTTTGGGGCATGCCCCGCAAAAGGGCCTTTTAAGGGCTGGTAAGGTAAAAGAGCTGTTAAATTTTTATTTTAAAATAGGGTAAGGCATTTTTTTATTTTGGGGGGCTTTGTTATTTTTTAGGGGGCTTAGAGTAGGTGTAATTAGTTTAAAATTCTTGTAATCTTTTTTATTTTTTGTAATTTAGTGTTTTTTTGTTGTTGTAATTTAGTTTAGTTGATTTAATTGTAGATAATTGTAGATAGTTTAGTTAATTAATTTATTGATAGTGTAGTGTTAGGTTTAATTGTATCTTAGGTTAGGATTTATTTTACAGGTAATTTTGTAATTATTTTAACTAGGTAGCTATTAAATAGTTATTAACTATTTAATAGCTATTGTACCTAGTTAAAATAAATACAAAGTTGCCTGTAAAATAAATATAAATCCTAAAATAGCTACAATATAATTATTCGTTATATTGTAGCTATATTAGGGTTTATTTTACAGGTAAGTATTTAGCTTTAAATAGGAATAATTTATTTAATAAGATTTAATTTATTTCGTAAGATAAAAATTATATTTAACTTAGGGGGTTGTTAGTGTTAGGGTTAGACTTAGCTTTAGGGGTTAATACATTTATTAGAGTAGCGGCGAGGTCCGGTCGGCAGATTAGGGGTTAATACTTAAAGTTAGGTGTCAGCGATGTTAGGGAGGGCAGATTAGGGGTTAATAATATTTATTATATGGTTTTTGAGGCGGGAGTGAGGAGGTTTAGGGGTTAATACATTTATTATAGTAGCGGCGAGGTCCGGTCGGCAGATTAGGGGTTAATAAGTGTAGGTAAGGTAGCGGCGACGTTGGGGGGGCAGATTAGGGGGTAATAAATATAGGGGTCGGCGATATTAGGGGCAGCAGATTAGGGGTTCATAGGGATAATGTAGGTTGTGGCGGTGTACGGAGCGGCAGATTAGGGGTTAATAATAAAATGCAGGGGTTAGCGATAGCGGGGGCAGCAGATTAGGGGTTAATAAGTGTAAGGTTAGGGGTGTTTAGACTCGGGGTACATGTTAGGGTGTTAGGTGCAGACTTAGGAAGTGTTTCCCCATAGGAAACAATGGGGCTGCGTTAGGAGCTGAACGCTGCTTTTTTGCAGGTGTTAGGTTTTTTTTTCAGCTCAAACTGCCCCATTGTTTCCTATGGGGATATCGTGCACGAGCACGTTTTTGAAGCTGGCCGCGTCCGTAAGCAATGCTGGTATTGATAGTTGAAGTGGCGGTAAATATGCCTGTACGCTCCCTTTTTGGAGTCTAACGCAGCCCTTCAGAGAACTCTCAATACCAGCGTTGTTTAAAAGGTGCGGGGAACGCACCCCTTCTAATACAAAACTCTAAATCTAGGTGTAAGTAATCTTTAGATCGGTACTTTTACAATTACACAGATCCTTAATGTCAATGCAGTCAAACTTCAAGTTCCACCTAAATACAGCATCCATCCTACATTTCATATGTCTCTACTGAAACCATATCATCCTGATCTTTTACAAAACCGAACACCTATCCTTAAAGATGACCATGAAAATATGAGATTGAGAGCATTCTGGATTTTAGATATCATCTAGACAAACTTCAGTATCCTGTCTGGTGGAAAGGTTACGACCAGGAGAAGAATTTGTGGATTCCCTCTTCTGATGTAACTGCTCCCCTTCTTGTGCAACAATTCCATCAATCAGACCCTAAGAAACCCAATTATGAACCCAGAGAAGCTTCTCTAGAGGAGGGGGTACTATAAGATATAGGGACATTTCCCTTTAAGTATTTGAGAGGAAGTTACCTGCACAGATCATCAGCCTATAAAAAGCTACTTCACCTGAATCACAGTGCTTGGTTATTACGTTCATTATGCTTTGAAATGCTTCATGCTAACACATATTCTATTGTGGGATCTGTGTATTTGCTCCTATATAGTTTCCATCTCTGGAAAAGAAAATATTAGTTATTTATTCTAATTTGCTTATTTAATTCTGCATTTTCTATGCTGCAAGTTGTTTGCATCTTATTCCTGCCTACTGTCTGCCAGCATAACTAAATCATTCCTGAGGAGATTTCTAGTGCAAACTGTGAGTCATATTATTCAGGCTGTGTATTTCACTTCACAGTGTGCTCAAGCTGATATTTAATACTACAGACCATTTTTGCTCTAGTATAGTCTCTGCAGCATTGTGAAGCCACACCGCTGTGATTGCAGCATGTGCTTAGCTCCCTCATCTTGCTCCCTCAAATGCTACTGTGCATTTCCAACACTGTTGAAAACTCTATAAATGCTGTATTAGTAGAGAATAGTAACTTGCAAGGCTATACTAGAGCACTTCTGTAAGTACTCTGCTCACAGCCTAGTATACAAACTCTGTAAATTGCACAAGTATTTTCTGTGACCCTTCATAAGAGGCATTATATTAATTTCTTTATTCAAAGTAGCTACTTCCTAGGAAATCTATAACTGCTTGGTATACAAGATAGTGCTAGATTACTAGTGGAGCACTTTTATATATATATATATATATATATATGAATATCTATATAAAAACACATATTCCCCTATGTGAAGAACATTGGAATGTGAAATATTTAGAGTACTTACACCGTTAAACACTTTACTAAATATAAATATTGCATAAATATGATTCATTTATATATATTTTGTAATAGAAAATGTGGCAGTATTTATTGATTATTGATTGATATATTGTGCTCAGTGAAGCTGAGAAAAGCAAAGGGATGAAGTTATATTCAATGTTTGATATAATTTGCAGCCCCCTCTAGTGAAAACTAGAGTATTTACACAATGATTACCTGTTATAATTTGAAAGAGGTGGGGGTACTCAGTACCGGTGAGTACACCCACAAAAAGCCCTGCATATGTATTTATGTGTTTATATGTGTATATATGTCTTCTTAAATGCATATACACACACATAAATACATATGTACAAACATTAAATTTGATTCCGCTCAAGCAAAAGCATTTCATTTCAACTCATAGTACACACGCTATTTCGGTTGATTACAAAAAGCAGAGAAATACCCCAAATCTCTCGCTTGCACGATACAGTGTAATGCTTGTGGGATATTTCCCTATCAGACCAAACTTGGCCAATAGTCTTCTTATCCCGGCATCAAGTGGAAGGACAAGGAAATATCCAAGAGCAAGAGAACAGGTAAGTAAAGGAGGTAAGCAGTACTCACAGTAGAGGGCAATCTTTCACAGAACTACAGAAAATAACTAGAGAGTAGTCAGGCAAGCAGAGTTCGGCAACAATAAGGCAGGGCATATGAATAGACGACCTGACATTTTCCTAATTGGGACATCAGTAACAGTAAAAAAAAGAATAAAGCAGTAAAACTGCCCTTCACACATACACACACACACAGGGAAAGGAGGGAAGAAAGGGGAGGTTCTGTCTAAAGCTTACAATGACCTCCCCTTTTCAGCATGGCTTTCAATCTTCTACTTGTCAGCTGCTACTTCCCAACCCTAAGGTTGTCTGTGAGGGAAGGCAAACATCCTACTTCTATGCTAGAGTGGTGAGTGTGTGTGAATTTAGTATGGGTTAAATAGTACATCATTCTGATGTGCTTAGGTCGCTGTGAGGTCAAAGGGCTTTCAGGAGGAGGTGTGTGTGAGTTAGCTGTCATACTTGTACAAGGAGCAGTACTGTGAACTTGTTCCCTTTGTGCACATTATTTAAGATGATCATCCTCTAATATAGGCAACTGCTGGGCACAATGATCTTACAAAATACATTTTAAAACAAGTTTCTAAAGACCAATTCTTACAGGTTTTTTTTGTATGTGCATAAATGTGTGTAGGTATATATGTATGTGTGTGTGCCTGTGAATATATATAAATATGTATGTGTGTCTGTCTGTATGTATGTGTGATTGTTAATATATACATGTGTATGTGTGTCTGTAATTGTGTGTGTGTGTGTATATATATATATATATATATATATATATATATATATATATATATGATATATCTATGTATTTATATGTGTATGTCACTTTGATGACAGATCTACTTCAATAATATAATCTCTACATGTCCATAAACAATTATCAATTTGTCAAATTATATACATTATACTTGTATTTTTTTAGTGTATGGTAAATAATGGAGTGGAGGGAGTGGGCTGCTCTGCCTTAAAATTCTTGGGCCTGTT
Source organism: Bombina bombina (assembly GCF_027579735.1). Classification (NCBI taxonomy): domain Eukaryota; kingdom Metazoa; phylum Chordata; class Amphibia; order Anura; family Bombinatoridae; genus Bombina; species Bombina bombina. Next base: position 446,943,463 of record NC_069503.1, read on the forward strand.
TTTGGTCTCGTTCTGATCCTATTTTTTGTGAGCACAATAACAGCTGTTGTTTTTTGTTTGCTTTTTTAATGCTACTCAGTTTTGCATTAGATATTTACCTAATTTACTTGCAATGCTATGTGAGATTATATTAACACTCTTTACTTTTTTAATAAGATCTATACACATTACATAGACATGCACGGGCGAGTAAACTTTCTTGCGGGCTGGTGAAGTTTGTCATTTACTCACTTGGGGGGGAGGGGCGAGTGGAGTTTTTGGGTAATCATAGGCCCTGATAAGGCAATCCAGAATACCAGCAGTACAGGTGTTAAACAATAGAGAGTTTTGGGACAGGCAAAAGTCAGTCAGCAGTTCAGGGGTTAATCAGTAGAGTGGTCTTGAGACAGGCAGAGTTCAGCAACAATAAGACAACAAGCAGTTCAGTGTCTCATGACCACTCTACTGATTAGCTCCTGAACTGCTGATTGAATTATTGTTGCTGAACTCTGCCTTTCGCAAGACTACTCTGCTGGTTAATCAGCAGAGTAGTCTTGAGAAAGGCAGAGTTCAGCAACAATAATTCAATCAGCAGTTCAGGAGTTAATCAGTAGAGTGGTCATGAGACAAGCAGAGTCTCTGTAGTTCCTTCAAAGTGGTGGGTTGAGGCCATTCTAGAACTGCTGTTAGCTTTGTAGGATCCTGTTTTTATGTGCTCATGATGCTCCATAAGGTTGTGGAAAATATGAGGATGTCATCCAAATAAACAATCACAGTACAATTAAGGAAGTCATGGAAAACATCATTGACGAAGACATGAAAGACAACAGGGGCATTGCACAACTTAAAAGTTATCACTAAGTATTCATAATGACCTGATCTTGTGTTGAAGGCCGTCTTCCACTCGTGTCCTGGAAAGATACAAATGAGGTTGTATGCCCCATGAAGGTCAAGTTTAGTAAAGTAGCAAGCATTTTGGAGTGAGTCATAAAGTTCAGTGATCAAGGGGATAGGATACCGGTTCTTAATCGTGATGTTGTTCAGAGCTCTTTAGTCAATGAATGGTCTCAAACCACCATCCTTTTTGCTAACAAAAAAAGAATCCTGCTCCTGAAGGAGAAGAGGAAGGGTGAATAAAGCCTTTAGCTAGATTCACTTGGTTGTAGTCCTCTATGGCTTTAGTTCCAGCCTTGGACAGCGGATAGGTCCTTCCCTTAGGAAGTGGGCTCCGGGAAACAATTCTATTTTGCAGTTGTATGGGTGGTGAGGTGGCAGCACATCGGCTGCCTTCATTTCAAACACATCCATGAAATCTGCATATACTGAGGGAAGGGTGGAAGAGGTCTGAAGGGGTGCCAGACAGCAATGGAAACCGTGGCCAGACAGGAGTGGAAAAATGGCTTACCTCAGGAAGCCAACTGTCCCTCAGTCCAATCAAATTGAGTATTGTGTTTGCATAACCAGGGAAAACCAAGGATAACCGGTTGAGCAGGAGAATGAATAACATTGAATTGTATCTGTTCAGAATGTAAGATTCCTACGTTCATAATTAGAGGTGCTGATTAGAAATGGATTAAGCCTGATCCCAGAGGTGTGCAATCCTGAGTGGTTATTTTGAGACATTGTTTTTTCTGAAGAAGAAGCAAACCTGTTTGAATCATAAAACGGTGGTCTAGGAAATTTCTAGCCACCCCTGAATCAACAAAGGCCTGTGCTTGAACAGAGTTTTGGAGAAAGGTGAGGATAATAGGTACCAGGATTCGAGAAGAGTGAGGGGAATTGGTAATGGCCATGTTTAGAGGTACCCCACTCTTATCTTCTAAGCATTGGCTTTTCCCGGCAGTATATCACAGTTCTTACAGGGACAATGAACCCAAATTATTTATTTCATGATTCAGATAGAGCATGCGATTTTAAACAACTTTCTAATTTACTCCTATTATAAATTTTTCTTCATTCTCTTGCTATGTTTATTTAAAAAGCAAGAAATAAAGTTTAGAACCCGGACCATTTTTGGTTGACAACCTGGGTTGTCCTTGCTGATTGGACAGCACCAATAAACAAGTGCTGTCCAGGGACTGAACCACAAAATTGGCTGGCTACTTAGCTAAGAAGCCTTCTTTTTTAAATAAAGATAGCAAGAGAACAAAGAAAAATTGATAATAGGAGTAAATTAGAACGTTGTTTAAAATTGCATATCTAAATCATGAAAGAAAAAAATTAGGTATAGTGTCCCTTTAAGTTGATATGAATTGGAACTGCAATAAAAACATAGTCTCAACCTCCTTCTTCTCTGTCTTTCAGATTCAGAGGACTTTAGTGAAGAGAGATCCATGGGTTCCTCCTCAGAGGCAACTGGAGGCGCAGAAGAAGTATAGGGTAGTCTAGTGGTTAGACGGGTAGGAGGACGAGAAGGCAGGACTCTGTGAGTTCTCTCTCTCTCAGCTTGTCGCTCCTGAAAGCGAGAATCCAGACTGAAACACAGCTCGATTAATTCATCCAGGGTAGATGGAACATCACGATAAGTGAGCTCATCCTTGATTCGTTCATGTAGACCTCTCCAAAAGGCCCCCTTTAGAGCACTGCAATCCCAGCTGGTATTGTGTGCAAAGGTGCAAAATTTGATGACGTATTGTGCCACAGATCTATTACCCTGATGGAGATCCAAGAGAGAGCATTCAGTGGCAGAAGTGAGTCCAAAGGTCCCAAACACGGAAAAGAATGCAGAAACGAAGGTATCAGCATCATTCAGGAGTTAAGCACCTTGTTCTAATAGGGGAGAAACCCAGGCTAGGGACTTATCCTTCAATAAGGAAACAATAAAGGTGACATTTGACTAATGGGACTGGAAGGTATGAGGGTCATTGCGGAAATGCAGACTGCACTGGTTGAGGAATCCCCTACAGTCAGTAGCACCATCATACTTGTCAGGCAATGGCATCCGGGGTATACTACCAGAAGCAGGGGAGGAGGCTGCGGTACTAGCAGCAGGGACAGACTGCGTGGCAGCAGGAGTAGTGTTTTTCTAGTTTAGAATCCAGACTCTGAATCTCAGTGTATGGCATGGGTTCCCAGGGTCTGTCCCTGAAGAGAGACTGCTCTTGCTACCTCATTTGGGTCCAAGTCCCAAGTATAATGTAATGCTCATAGGATATTTCCCTATCAGACCAAACTTAGGGAGTAGTCTTCTTATCCCCGTGGAAGGAAATATCCCAGAACAAGAGAACAGGTAAGTAAGTTAGGGAAGCAGTACTAACATAAGAGAGGGCAATCTTTCACGGCACTGGATAACTGAAGAGTAGTCAGGCAAGCAGAGTTCGGCAACAATAAGGCAATCCAAAATACCAGCAGTACAGGGGTTAAACATTAGAGAGGTCTGGAACAGGCAGAATTTAGCAACAAAAAGAGAGTCAGCAGTTCAGGGGTTAATCAGTAGAGTAGTCTTGAGAAAGGCAGAGTTCAGCAACAATAAGGCAACCAGCAGTTCAGGGGTTAATCAGTAGAGTAGTCTTGAGACAGGCAGAGTTCAGCAACAATAAGGCAATCAGCAGTTCATGGGTTAATCAGTAGAGTGGTCTTGAGACAGGCAGAGTTCAGCAACAATAAGGCAATCAGCAGTTCAGGGGTTAATCAGTAGAGTGGTCTTGAGACAGGCAGAGTTCAGCAACAATAAGGCAATCAGCAGTTCAGGGGTTAATCAGTAGAGTGGTCTTGAGACAGGCAGAGTTCAGCAACAACAAGGCAATCAGCAGTTCAGGGGTTAATCATTAAAATAAGCACCCAGACATACAAACAGTAACATCTATACTTGGGCGATGTAAGTAAGGAACAGAGGTACTTACATAGCCCCAAGTTCGCGCCAAGAAACAGTTGCAGGATGCTCAGAGTGGATGACATCACGGCAAGTGCACCCAGAGCACTGCCGCATCCATGGCAACGGCCATGGCATCCGGACACAGGCACTTGCGTCCATGGCAATGGCCACAAGGAACAGATCGTGCACGCGATCGCAAGATTTTAATGATGGGATCAGGTCAGTGGGGCTAGGGCAGGCCCTCTAGACTGCGATCACATTATGGAAGTGCCGTTGGCTTAGGACATCCAACGGTTATGACGTTCTATTTCGTCAGAACGGCACTAAAGCCCAGTGTAATTATGACGGAATAGAATGGCATAACTGTGTTAAAAGGTTGTAATTAATTATAATTGTCCATTATTCTCTCTATGTATTGAGCTTTGGTGTTCCAGCCAAAGAAAAGAAAAGGAAGCAAGCCTGTGTACACAAAGTTATAACACAATGAGATCTGATATCACCTTTAAGTACAAACCATTGTAATAGGTTGTGGTTTCAAAGCACAAAATCAACTACTTCATATAAACATATAAGCATGAAAATGCAATTTCTCAAATGTTTTCTATTCTGCAGTTGGTATAACAAGTTATTTAAAATACATTAATGGAAAAACAATTTTACAGTGTACTGTCCCTTTAAGTTTTTTGGGTAATGTTTTTACTAACTTTGCACATCTAGACAATATTTGCCCACTCTTCTTTGCAGAACTGCTCCCGTTCCATTACATTTGATGGTGACCGTTTGTGGACTATAGTCTTCAAGTCATGGCACAGATATTCAATAGGGTATAAGTCTGGGCTCTGACTAGGCCATGCAAGGACATTCACATTTTTCTCCTTCAACCACTGTGTGTTCATTTTTGCTGTGTGCTTTGGGTCATTGTCATGTTGGAAGGTAAACCTTCTTCCCATTGACAACTTACTGGCAGAGGGCAGCAGATTTTCCTCAAGAATTTGATGGTATTTTGCCCCATCCATTATTCCTTCTATCATGACAAGTGCTTAAGTGCCTGCTGCAGAGAAACACCCCCATAACAGGATATTACTATCTCCATGCTTTACTGTAGGTATGGTGTTATTTGGATGGTGAGCTGTATTGAGAAGTTGCTTTCTTGGGGAGTGTCTTTTTCTTGCAACTCTCCCATACAAGCCACATTTGTGGAGAGATATTGTTGTCACATGCACACAATGACCACTCTTTGTCATAAAGTCCTTTAACTGCTTCAGAGTTGCTGTGGGCCTTTTGGTAGCCTCTCTGACCAGCTTCCTCCTGGCTCTTTCATCCAGATTGGAATGACGTCCTGATCCAAAGAGGGTCTGTGTTGTACCAAATACCTGCCACGTCACTGTGCTTCTAGGCATTGATAAAGCCTTTGATATTTTCTTGTATCCATCTCCTGGCTTGTGCCTGTCCACAACATTATCCCGGAGATCTTTTGACAGTGCCTTGCCACCCATAGTTGATTGTTTGCTTCAGTTGCACTAGGGACCGAGATGCTCCAGGAAGGCTCTTTTCATGCTGAGCTAATCAATATGCCCACAGCTGATCACAGTTGAAGGTCAAATGGCTTTGTGTGTGCCATTGAGAAGGTGACTAGCTACACCTGATTTAGTTTACAAGTAATTTTAGGAGGGGTGATCCTTTTTGCAACTCAGTGATTTTGTTTTTGAATTGTCTTTATTTTTGCCTGACTTGTTGGTGTTATATCTTTCACTTGGATGTTATGTTTCACTGTGTAATTACAACAAGGGGGGTGATTCTTTTTAGTACCCACTGTAAGGACCTTTTGGGGTTAATTGGATAATAAAGAAGGTTTATCCCAGACTTTGCTACAATTGCTGACCCTTTTACTGACCTTACAAAGGCAAAGGTTTAACCTGTCCTAGTTCTCAAAAAAAAAAATGTTATACAGACACATGCTTCTGGGATTGATATGGGAATGGTATTATCTCAGGAAATTCATGGTGCAAAACTTCCTGTGTTCTATATAAGTAGACAATTGTCTTCCCAACAGTGCCTTGCCATCAAGTGGGCATTGGAGTCCATACGATATTATTTCTTGGGCCGTAAATTCAAGTTGGTCACTGATCATGGTCCCTTAATGTGGATGATTTAAAATAAAGATAAAATGCTAGGATGACTAGAGGGTTCCTTAGCTTGCAATCTTATAATTGTACTGTTGATTACAAAGGTTGGATGGAAATGCTTTTATCCTGTCCCAACGTCATCAATTTATTTCCATGGTCGCTCAGTCCACAAAATCTGAGCTAGGGGGAGGATATGTGACAGATTGCTAGGCAGAGTTGTGGATTGGTGTATTTAGGACCCAATATTTAAAGAAATCACTACGCTAATATGTGGCATAATACAGGCAGTCCCAGGGGTGGAGCATTTGGAAGAGAAGGGTGGGCCGATTCTCCACCCCACTATCAGGATGATTGAATGTACAGGGTCCAGTCCAGATTTTACTGGTTTCTTTCTGACTAATTAATCTGATAAAGATCAGCTGGAGTGGCAGAGGCTATAAAAGTCTTGTTAAAGGGACACCAAACCCAATTTTTTTTTTTTCGTGATTCAGATAGAGCATGACATTTTAAGCAACTTTCTATTTTACTCCTATTATCAAATTTTCGTTAATCTCTTGGTATCTTTATTTGAAATGCAAGAATGTTAGTTTAGATGCTGGCCCATTTTTGGTGAACATCCTGGGTTGTCCTTGCTGATGGATAAATTCATCCATCAATAAAAAAGTGCTTTCCAGAGTCTGAACCAAAAAAAAAAAGCTTAGATGCCTTCTTTTTCAAATAAAGATAGCAAGAAAATGAAGAAAAATTTATAATAGGAGTTAATTAGAAAGTTGCTTAAAATTGCATGCTCTATCTGAATCACGAAAGAAAACATTTGGGTTCAGTGTCCCTTTAAGTGAGTAATGAGAGAGATGTGTTTTATAGTGGTAAAGGAAAGTGCTGGAGTGCACTATACTGGAATAAATAGAATAGAGAAAGGTCACTTTATCATATAAAAGGAAATATTTGTTCATTTTAAATATTTTAAAGTGTTAATTATTCCAGTTTCAATTATTTTGACTTTCATGTTTCTGCATCTATATTCTATAATTTGTGCAGTATTTTATTATAAACAGAATCTATATAAAGGAAATCATTTATATTTGACAGTCATATCTTTTGAACTTTTTTAAAGTGTTATGGCTAGATTACGAGTCTTGCGTTATGCGTAAAGAAGCAGCGTTAAGCCTAATAACGCTGCTTTTTTACTACCGCTGGTATTATGAGTCTTGCAGATTTAGGGGCACCGCACACTTTTTTGGCCTTACCGCAAATCAACTTACGCAAATTGTGTATAGTCTTTTTTCTATGGGACTTCCATAGCGCCGGCAATACAAGCTTGTCCTGGGAGGCCAAATAGTGAGCGGTACAGCCTATCCCGCAAGATTCGTAACGCATTCTAAAGTCAGTAGTTATGAGTTTTACGCTACAAAGCTGTAGCATAAAACTCATAACTAAAGTTCTAAAAAGTACACTAACACCCATAAACTACCTATTAACCACTAAACCGAGGCCCTCCCACATCGCAAACACTATAATAAAATGATTAACCCCTAATCTGCCGCTCCCAACATCACCGACACTAGAATAAACATATTAACCCCCAAACCGCCATACTCCCGACTCGCAAACATTAGTTAAATATTATTAACCCCCAATCTGCTGTCCCTAACATCGCCGGCACCTACCTACATTTATTAACCCCTAATCTGCCCCCCCCCAATGTCGCCGCCACTATACTAAATTTATTAACCCCTAAATCTAAGTCCAACCCTAACCCTAACACCCCCTAACTTAAAGATAAGGGATGGCAGATTAGGGGTTAATAATATTTAACTAGTGTTTGCAATGCGGTAGTTTAGGGGTTAATATGCTTATTCTAGTGGCGGTGATGTTCGGAGCGGCAGAATAGGGGTTAATAAGGGTAGGTAGGTTGCAGCGACATTGGGGGTGGGAGATTAGGGGTTAATAAATATAATGTAGGTGTCAGCAATGTTGGGGCAGTAGATTAGGGGTTAATAAGTATAATGTAGGTGTTGGCGATGTCTGGAGTGGCAGATTACGGGTTAATAAGTATAATGTAGGTGTCGGCGATGTCGGGGGCGGCAGATTAGGGGTTAATAAGTATAATGTAGGTGTCGAAGATGCCGAGGGGCAGCAGATTAGGGGTAAATAAGTGTAAGATTAGGGGTGTTTAGACTCGGGGTTCATGTTAGTGTGTTAGGTGTAAACATAAAATGTGTTCCCCATAGGAATCAATGGGGCTGCGCTACTGAGCTTTACGCTGCTTTATTGCAGGTGTTAAACTTTTTCTCAGCTGGCTCTCCCCATTGATGTCTATGGGGAAATCTTGCATGAGCACGTACAACCAGCTTACCGCTGACTTAAGCAGCGCTGGTATTGGAGTGTGGTATGGAGCACAATTTTGCTCTACGCTCACTTCTTGCCCTTTTTGATGCCGGGTTTGTAAAAACCAGTAATACCAGCGCTGTAGGTAAGTAAGCGGTGAGAATAACGTGCAAGTTTGCAACGCACCCTTCATAACGCAAAACTCATAATCTGGCCGTAAGTTATTGCAGTTTCAGTCATTTTGATTATCTTAAAACTATGATCAGCTTTAGGTACTGCAATAGGAGTATTTAAACATTATAGAGGATGCTGGACTTTGTAAAATGCTTGATTCCTGGAAACATTTTAAGGAATCTTCATCAAACATACAAAATACAAACATTAGTTCTTTTACAAGAAAAATGTCATTTTTATTTCTGGAAATGTGATCTGATATTGCCTAATGCCTATGCAGCTACACACTCATTAGCAGATGATCTAAAAATATGATTATGATTTTTTTTTAGTTTTGCACCACTGGCAATGCATATGGTTTACATCTGTTGCAATCACATGACTGCAAAATAATTATACTCCCAACTTTATTTAGCATGCCTCCTTTCAATGTGACTTAACTCTTTACATCAACCACTGCAACACAGAACAGAGGAACTGGTTAAAAGGCAAGTGTACATTTACATCCAAACAGTATGAAAATGTACATGAAATAATTAAATATATAGTACAGACAAAATAGCTAACATATTCCAATAGAATAAGGTATTATTATGCAGTAATCAGAAACTTATCACAGGCTGATAAGATTTAAGAAGAACAGAATGGATGGCTATGTGTGGTGTTCATTTCTGTCTTTGTGCTTTAAAACTTCAGCAGATTTGGTGAGACATATATGGTTTTTATATTTAAAATGGATTTTAGAAGGAAAAAGGTACAGCATTATAAGCTTATCTTTACCCAGACTCCCTTACTTTAGTGGAGGTACTTTCTTTAGAATTTTTTTTGGAACCCCCCCCCCACACACACACACACACACATATTTAATATTGCAAATGTGCATCTCCCTATGAAGCAGGGAACTGATGATAAAGAAGATGATTGAGGCTCACGGCAGGGACAACAGGAAGTAATAGATACCTCTAAATATCAGTTGATCCAACTGCTGCACCACCCTTGCATTAAAAAAATGAGCACTGATAAATACACAGATCATTAGATCAGGGACAGTAAACTTCGCCATGGCATTCCTCGCTTTTGTGATTTATGATCTGTATATAGTGAATATCACAGAAGAGTTTTTCAACATATAAACTATTATAAAAGTTTCTATGGATGTCATTTGTTATTAATGCAAAGGATTATCATATAATACCAATGTGACATTAATATTAATATTTTAAATGGACAACAGACAACAACCTCAGACAAATCTTGGACAATCTTAGGCAAGGTCCATGGATTTAAATATTATATATATATATATATATATATATATATATATATATATATATATATATATATATATATAGTATCCCTCAGTTTACGCTGGGGTTAAGTTCCAGAAGGAATGGTTGTAAATCGAAACCGTTGTAAACTGAAACCCAGTCAATGGGAAGTGAGGGAGTTCCAGCCCCTCTCAAAATTGTCATTAGTAACACCTAATAAAACAAATAATAAATAATAAAAATAAAACATTTGCTAAACAGCATTATAAACGTAATAAAATAATCAAACAACACAGACTTCACTTGCATTTTTCTGCAAACAGTTCTTTCTATGCATTCCAATCTGGACTGATTTATAGACAGAAAGATCTTGTTCCTTTGAAATCTGCACGATAGCTCAGGTCTGGTTAAACTGATTAATTTCAGCTTGATTGGCTTTGCTGCAACACAAGCGGACAGCTCTACCTACTGGCTATTTTAATAAATGCACTGCTTCTCAGTGCTTTTCAATAGCAGTCACATGACTGGAAAAAAAGGTTGTTATTCTGAAACGGTGTAAATTGAACCGTTGTAAACCGAGGGCCACCTGTATATATATATATATATATATATATATATATATATATATATATATATATATATGATTTTTTTTTTTTTTTACAAATGAGAGTATTTTTGAGTTATATAATATTTTAGTTATACACAATTTATATCAATAGACCCGTGTCATTGTAGATTCTATTTTGTTATCTGCCTTATGTTTTATTTTAAAGTTATTTATGTTTTTTAAGATATCATCCGTCTCAGACTTTGTTTTTATCATTATAAGGATTAGCGGAAACCTATTTGATAATTTAGGCTGAATTATAAGTCCATTTTTCTTTTCCAGTGGTTCGTATTTCCATTTTTAAGGTTTAATTGGAATTGTTTTTGTGGTGAAATAGGTAGATATTTAGTGTTATACTTTTTGCGGATATCTAGGAAATAAAAAATAATAAATAATAAATATCCTTTTTAGTGCCATTGTGTGTCACACCTACTAATTTTGCCCAATCACAAGTCAGCTGGCAACTCTACCTACAATCTTACATTATCTGGCCCTGTGCCACAGGACATTTTTAGTAAATATATTATTTTGTGTTTAATAGCAATACATGTATATGAGGCCCTTAAGAATTTTAAAATATTGATTTAAGGCCCCCATGTGTTAGGAAGTTGGTCATCATTGCATTAGACTATCTGGACATGTATATACACCAAAATACTTAAAGGAACAGTGAAAAAAATTGAAATTTGTATAAGATGTTTAGTCATGTGTGGTAAAATATATTTGCTCAATACTTTCATTAGTTATTTTTCAACTATTTCCATGTAGTTTAGCTCTGCAGATTTTGGATTGTTCTCATTCACAGAGCTGGAAATGCACCCTGCAGACTTCTCAATAATTTTTCTGCAATATTCTTTACCTAATTGGCTATAGCAGATAACACCTTTAAAATGATGCACTTTATACTAATATAAACATGGCTAGCCTTATCAGCTGCAGACTCTTGCCTGCATTGTCTCCTCCAAATAAGGCAAGTGGTGAGTGAAGTCTGGCTGTTTAAAGGACCAGTAAATACTTTAGATTTGCATAATCAACAAATGCATGATAAAAAGACAATGCAATAACAATTAGGACCTGATATTTAAAACCTCTCCACTCAGGTGAGATATTCTTAAATTATCCTCCCGCACTATGAGATCCCTAGCCAAATTTTAAAAAGGCAGATTTTGCTTTACTTCTACAAGGGGCATTTCCTTTTTTGTATGTGTAGGAGAGACAAGCTCAGTGCAATGTAGCACTGAATGACATGACATTTCTACTGCATTTACAGTTTATAATCTATATATAGTAATGTTGCGAACATAAAAATTTGGGTTTGCGAACGGCGAACGCAGACTTCCGCAAATGTTCGCAAACGGGCGAACCGGGCGAACCGCCATAGACTTCAATAGGCAGGCGAATTTTAAAACCCACTGGGACTCTTTCTGGCCACAATAGTGATGGAAAAGTTGTTTCAAGGGGACTAACACCTGGACTGTGGCATGCCGGAGGGGGATCCATGGCATAACTCCCATGGAAAATTACATAGTTGATGCAGAGTCTGGTTTTAATCCATAAAGGGCATAAATCACCTAACATTATAAAATATGAGGAAAAAATGGAAAAAACACACTTTTTCTAACTTTGACCCTCAACATCTGTTACACATCTACAACCACCAAAAAACAACCATGTTAAATAGTTTCTAAATTTTGTCCTGAGTTTAGAAATACCCAATGTTAACATGTTCTTTGCTTTTTTTGCAAGTTATAGGGAAATAAATACATTTCTATTATTTCACAGTAAAAAAAGTGTTGTTTTTTTTAAATGTACACTACTGTTACACCAGATATGAATGGTGGCACTGGGCAAGTGGGCACAGTATACGCTGTGAGCCTGACACACACGCTGGCAGGCAGGCAACTGCAATTAGATTGCACAGGGAAAAAAAAAATCAGACTGATGTTCTAGCCCTAAAAAGGGCTTTTTGGGGTGCTGTCCTTACAGCAGAGATCAGATGAGCCTTCAGGACTGTAGTGGACACTGAATACTCTAGCCTAGCTATCGATTTCCCTATTAAATCAGCAGCAGCTACACTGTCCCTCCTCTCACTAAGAATGCAGCTTCCGAATGAATCTAAAATGGATGCTGACCAGGAGGTGGGAGGGTCTGGGAGGGAGGGTCTGCTGCTGATTGGCTGGAATGTGCCTGCTGACTGTGAGGTACAGGGTCAAAGTTTACTCAATGATGACGAATAGGGGGCGGATCGAACATCACATATGTTTGCCCGCCACGGCGAGCGCGAACATGCTATGTTCGCCGGGAACTATTCGCCGGCGAACTATTCGCGACATCACTATCTATATAACTTTACACTTTAGATTAAAGGGATAGGAAATTTAAAATTAAACTTGCAAGAATCAGACAGAGCATGGAAAATCACTTCTATTTTCAAATGTGCTTTGTTCTGTTGATATCTATTGTTGAAAATGAATAAGCTGGTGATTGGTGCTTGCACTCATTTGTCTCTTGTGATTGGCTAACTAGATGTGTTCAGCTAGCTGCCAGTAATGCAATGTGTATTCAAATAGAGAGTGCAAAGATTAAAGGGACATGATACCCACATTTTGAAGCACTTTAAAGTGATGCAGAATAACTGTGAAGCGCTGACTAGAAAATATCACCTGAACCTGTCTATGTAAAAAAGGAAGATAAGATAAGCTTAGCTAATAAATTGTACAGTGTTTTTATCTTAAGCTCTGTTACAGCCTTTTATTACTTGGAATCCCACTGTTATATATTGGGATCACTTTATAACCTTCCATAGCAATTCGGTCCAGACGGACATTGCTCTCAAAGCCTAACACACAGGGATTGCCGTATACTACTAACGGTGCTGATCCAGCAGATCCTGTGACTTACCTGGAGGAGAGCCCACGGCTGCACCCTTGAATCACCAGAGGAGGCTTCTGTCAGCGTACTGACTGCTGTTAAATGTCAGCCTGCATATTCGCACTACTTTATATAAGAGTGCCAGTACTCTTGTGAGTATATTTCCATCTGTTCGTGCTTTGTGATCCCACTTTTTTAAAGTTATATCTGCACTATGAGACGCTGTCTTCTTTTGTTCATTTCACAGATTTACTGACCGATCACGCAGTTCCAAGATCAGCAGCCCATTGCTTTTTTGACTCAGCACCATTGCACCAGAGATACTACTCTGATCGACACCGTTTTGCAACCTTGTCACGGACAGTATACGATAAGCCCCAAAACCTTTTTTTTCACATATTAATACAAATTTTATTGTGCTTTCTGCATTTCTTTTCATTTCAGCTCTCTACCTTGTCACAGGTTTATAACGTTTGATTTTCAATATTGTTTTTATTTGATATTTACATTTGTTTCACCTATATGTTTTTGATTGATACTTTTAATGCAAAACAGTCCCATTATGATATTATATATTTGATGGGATACTTGTTATAGAGGCGCACTCTATCACTGCACATGTGGTTCAGTTTCTTCAAAAAAGGAAGATATTTACCTCACAATTTTCACACCCCACTACAAAGAGCCTTTAAACAGCCAATCAGGATGCTAGCCCCATGACTTTCAAAGGAGTGTGCATCTGACATGTGCAGGAACAGTCATGTTATTTCCTTATTCAGTTTAAGGAAGTTTACTATGAAGTCTTACAAGATTTCAGTGAAATCTCACGAGATCACAGCAAAACAAAGCATGCCCTCAGCACTGATTGGCTTTTTTTTTTTTTAACTTGCAGTTGGACCGCAGCTGAAGTATACATGTTCACAGAGCACTTGTTACTGTGAGCTGAAGAAATTGTGAGGTAAAATAACTTCCCTATTTTACATAAAGATGTTAAGGTGATATTTTCATGTCAGTTTTTTTTTTACAGTTGTGCTGCACCACTTTCATGCAAATTAGAGATGGGTTACATGTCCCTTTAAATGCAAAAATACTGAAAGGCACCAATCTGAAAGTGTTAGTGTAACAAAACTCTCATATTTTGCAGTGCTATATCGCACTGGGCTTGTCTCTGTTCACATAAATACATGAGAGAGATCTCTCAGTGCTGGAGAGTTATACCCATTTTCTTTTGAAAATTCAGTGAATTCAGCCTTTAAGAAGTCTGAACTATAATTTCTCTCCAAAATGGATAATCTCTGAATATCAGCGTCTAAATCTGAACTTCAAATAATTAGTAGATTTTCTCTGACAAATTTCAAAGTTATGTGTATTTCCACTCTCCCTGTATCATGTGACAGCCATCAGCCAATCACAAATGCATATTTCTATATTCTGTGAATTCTTGCAAATGCTCAGTCGTAACTGGTGACTCAAAAAGTGTAAATATAAAAAGACTGTGCACAATTTGTTAATGCAAGTAAATTGTAAAGTTGTTTAAAATTGCTATTTGTAAACAATTTAATACACTCCAGCATGTAAAATGGATCATTGGAAACAAATTAAAGGGGAGAAAATGGTTCTCACTGTAGATAGGTATGATACAAACCATATGAAATTGTATTGTTAATTTGATTTATGATTTTTATATTATGTTTGATAGCTCTTTATTATGATTACGTTTTTTAATAAATTCAGTTTACCTTTTATAGGCACTAATGTTTTTGTTTAGTAATTCCTGTAAACCAGGTCTTATATGCTGACAAAAATGATGATGGGTCATTCAGGAATATAGTAATAAAATTAGTCTTATTATGGTTTGCTATGATTATTAGCTGAGAATTAGTTGAGAGTGTCAATGTTGCTTTTAAAATATGCAGGGTATTGCAAATCAAAGTAATAAGTGAATGTTTTATTAGTTTTAATGTTAATTATTGAATCATTGTATTCTTACTAATTTAATTTATTCATATTTGGCCTAGCATTGCCAATTGAAAACATTTTAATAAGCTATTTTTGTTTATTAATTTGGTCTCACCTTAATGCTAGACATATTAGATTCTGATTACTTTTTATAGCTGGTTTTCCCTTTGCAAATCATATTGTTCAGTGTGTTTATTTTTTTTTAAATTGCAAACCTTATTTTAGAAAGTTGATAACCACTATTTAACCACCATTTAATGTATTTATTTGCATTTACAGAAATATAAAAAGTTTTCATAATTATTGTATCCTAATACATTTTATAAAGTATGGACAGGTAAGGTTCCTTACTTGGTATCCTGTCTGGCTGTAAACAAAGCGAGATTGAACTCTGTCATCTCTGAGATGGTGAAGACTAAAAAAGTGTCAGTCTGATGACTACTGTTTCCTAACTTGCAGCAACAACCTCTCTACCACTGTTTCATAAATGATAGATATGCAAAGAGGGGAAAAGATTATTTCGGACTAAAATTATTTTTCCGTGTATTTATTTGCTGCTTTATTCAGTAACAGTTTTAATTAAAACAAAACGAATACTGAATATTTGGGGAACATTTATATATTTACATTTTTTTTTGTTAAAGTGAATGAAAATGTTTCTTTGCTACGGGTTAAAAAGTTAACCTGTAGCCTTATACTTTATACCTTATAATTAGGCAAATTTGTAACGAAAGCACGAGTATTCGTTTTGATTTCAGAAAAAGAATATCTAAATGAATGCACTAATTTAAATAAAATGAACAAATAATAATTAGATTATTATTTTCCTTTACATTAGCTTTAAAAAGGTAAATGCTTACCTGTAGCGCACTAGAGAGTTACAATAATCCTAACTCTTCTTCACAGAGCCCAGGGCCACACAATAGGAGGCTTAGTGTTGCGGATCCCAGAGCCGGCACTTAAATATAGTTTCCTTTAGCATAGGCCCTAGGATCTTCACTCTGTTAAGAAGTGTCTGGAGTATTGTGGCTCCCCCGTGCTCTACAGGTAAGTATATACATTTTTAAAGCTAATGTAAAGTAAACTAATGCATACAAATGAATTGAATTTGTAATTGTTCATTTTATTTAACCTCTTAAGGACATATGACGGAATTTTTCCGTCATAAAACAATTGAGCAAACTGAAAGCTGTGTCCTTAAAGGGTTAAATTAGTTAGTGTAACAAAACAAATGTACAAGCCAAATAAATGAGGCCTTAGAGTAAATAGCTCCAGAGATATACATTTGAAGGAATAGGATAAATATAATAACTAGACAATCAGATTAAAGGAAAGGCAAAACATCACTAATTCATTTGAAAATGCAAAATGAGTCTACTCTTGAATAAGGAATAAACAAGGAAATGAATACACATAACACAAAAGTTTAGTTAATTCATTTATGTGGTAAAATTTATTACTATGCAGGCAGGAGAGGTTAAAATGGCTTCCAATTTACAGCTTTACCTTAATTAATAGTGATCCAGTGGATCAAATCAGCAACTTCTGGACAGAGCATGCTCTCAATCTGAAGAGACCAGGCAAGGAATGTGTCGACAGAACAGAACATGTTCTCAAACAGGATAGACTGGGTAAGCAACTTGTAGACATAACAGGGCAGACTCTTAGGATGGACTGTGCCTGTGAGGAGGTTAGGGTGTATGGAAGTCTAAATGCAGGAACAGATACACAGAGCAGGTGAAAGTCTTTTTGAAAGCTTTACTGATTGATAAGTTAAAGAAAAATTGGTAGTTCAGATTGAAGATCACAGAATAGGTCTTATGCAAATCACAGAAAGACTTTTAGCAGTAACAAAGTCCAATAGACATTGGTATTTAAATTGAATAGCAAAACATGAGATGGCACAGAATATCTGATAGGAAAAGAAGCCATAACTGGCTTAAAGAAGGTTGTCACTGTTATGGTAGATACAGGTTTCTCAGCAGGCACAAGATACCCAGCGAATACTGTTGGTGAGACTGTCACGGGATACCAGATAGGTAAAGCAGGCAAAACTTCAGGAACAAGGTGATGCTGGTATGAGGTTATTCTGCTTGACTTTTAGGAACCAGGTGAGCATACGTAGGTGCAAGGTAAGTATGCTTGGTCTCAAGAGCAAGGTGAGCATACACAGGTATCAGGTAAGTATGCTTTGGTCTCAGGAGCAAGGTGAGCATACACAGGTATCAGGTAAGTATACTTTAGTCTCAGAAGCAAGGTGAGCATACACAAGTATCAGCTAAGACCTAGTCACTCAGACCCAGTAAGGGTGAGAACCCTTAAAATAAACTGCAAGCTGGACATCCTCTTAGACCAGGTAATCATCTTGACAAGACTAGACAGGTTTATAGTTAGGATTGATCACATTAACAACATGTAGACAGGACAGCCTCTTAGTGAGGAAGGGTTGGGTCCACAACTTGTAGACCTAGACTGACAGATCATTTGCCAGGTGTAGGAGCCACTGTATTAACAGACAGAGACAGACTAATCTAATGAAAAAGCAACTTCCACAGGAAGTGTCTTGCTTTAAGCATGAAACATTTTATGACATTGTGATTCCTTCTTTGATTCCACAGCACCTAATACCAGCCTTGTTCAGTGCAAACAAAAACTGCAGAATAAGATGCAATGTGGGGACATTAGGTAGTTTTTTTAGAAATCAAGTACTCATCAAAAATAGTCCCCCTACACAACCCTTGCACACCTCAGTTTTCAAAGACAGAACTAATATTGTCACAAATATGAGCAATGCACTTTTTCTGAGCAAATGGCCATCTTATAAAAGGCAAATTACTGCATTTAATAAAAGTTTTTTAACAAATATGACAGTAGCTTTATTCATCATAGATAATCAGGGAAGTACTATATTATTTGAAAGATTACCTTTACAGGGGTAAGATCAAATCCATATTGTGATGCTGAAAACAAACGGAACGATGTTTGCAAAGATGTGCTTTTGCTCCCTACCAGAGGACAAGATAATTTATCTGCCACTTTAAAAAAAATCAAGCATCAATGTTTTTTTTCTTTTCATTCCTTTTTTTGTACAGCATCGCACACAAATTTCTATTATTTACTGACAGTTTGCATTTTGAGTCATTAAGCAATAGCTTCAACTTATCACAATGACCAACCACAGAAGAACTTCTGCCAACATCCATAATAACATTTGCTTCTCTCTCATTTTCTTCCTTTGAAGTCAACTGCATTTGCCTGTTCTCCCCCCTCTCTCTCAGAGTGGCAGTTATCTATCGCCCCCCTGGACCAACCTCCAAATTCCTTGACAACTTTGCTGCCTGGCTTCCTTACTTTCTCTCTACAAATACACCTACTCTAATTCTGGGGGACTTCAACATCCCCATTGACAACCCATCTGCCCCTGCTGCCTCTAAACTTCTCTCGCTAACTAACTCCTTTGGCCTCTCACAATCCACCCTATTCCCTACCCACCGCGATGGACACTCGATTGATCTGGTATTCTCCTATCTCAGCTCTCTCCCTGATGTTGCCTGTCGCCCATTTCCAATCTCAGACCACCATCTGCTCGCCTTTAATCTTCATATACAGGCCAAAACCTACTTCCCCCCTCGCACCTGTAGGAATCTGCACACTGTAGACCCCTTTAACAGAGTTTGATTCCTGCAAATAGCTGATTCACTAGCGGGGACACAGCCGAGGCTCTGAAGTCTGATCATACAGCAGAATTGCCTGTGGAGAGTCAGCCAAATGGCTCTGAAGTTTCGGCTTGCGTATTATTGCACTGAATGTGCAACTATCCTTGTGAGTATTAATTTGCTAATTTTCGATACTGGCCTCATATTGCTTAGGATCTTCTGCACCAAGGGCGCTTCCCCCTTTTGTATTTCAGGACCTGTCGACTTGCCAGCGGTGAGTATACCAAACTGCTTTGAATAGTTTGGCTCTTGCACACAGCTGATCCGCCAGCGCGGAGTTAGCTGAACGGCTCAGAAGCTTTGGCTTGTATGTTATTGCACTGCATGTGCAACCATTTTTGTGAGTATTAAATCGCATATAGTTGCTACTGGTATTATATATATTTTAAGATTTTCTGCACCAAGGGCGCCTCTCCTTTTTGTCTTTTATAGTACTTGTTTCATGATCACTCGTTTATGTGGAAAGAGCTGCCTGTAGTTTCTGGTTGATGTAACTGGATTAAGAAGATTCATTTTTTTGGGGGGACTATTTCAGTGGACACACACCTCTTAGGGGAATAGTCTAATGATCAACAAATGTTATTGTTGATCACATCCTTCACTGTCACACAGTTTTAATATTATTATTTTTATATTCATTATTTAGGATTAATTATTCTGAATTTCACTTTTATTATGTGTATTTATTTTTCACACATCTATCTGGTATAGTATATCACATACTAGAGTGAGTAGCATTAGATAGGCGCACCTCCCCTATTGGATACACAGAAATCCTCTCATTAGGGTGTGTTCCCATATGTTGCTACACTGTAGACCCTCCCCAACTTTCCAACCTTATTCAAATACACCTCCCCCTAACTTCCACAATATCCTGCCTTGACCTTGCTGTAACCCACTATAACAATATTCTCTCCTCTGCACTTGACACTCTCGCTCTGCCCAAACTTCGCAAAGCCCCATGTCATCAACTCCGGCCCTGGCACTCCCAGCAAACACGCCACCTACAAAAATGCTCCTGCACTGCTGAACATGCCTTAAGGAAATTCCGCTCTGAACCTGATTTCATGCACTATAAGTTCAGCCTTTACTCTTACACCTCTGCCCTTCACTTAGCTAAGCAAACCTACTTCTCTTCTCTTATATCCACTCACTCCTCAACCCCTAAAAGAATCTTCTCCATTTTTAACTCTCTCCTCTAACTACCTGCACCACCCCCCTCATCTGTGTTCAGTGCTCATGACCTGGCTGACTACTTTTTCAATAAAAAAACTTACCATCCGAAGAAATATCCCAACACAAGCCTGCAATCTCCCAACTTTGCTCCCAGTCACACCCTCTGCCACTCTCTGCACCCTCCTCCCAACCACTGAGAGTGAAGTGACTTCCCTCTTGTCTTCCTCACACCTCACTACCTGCCCACTTGACCCTATTCCTTCACATCTAATACCTTCTCTGTCTCCCACCCTCACTTACCCACATATTCAACCTATCCTTTTTTACTGGCTCATTCTCTGCCTCCTTCAAACATGCAAAGGTTACCCCCATCCTCGAAAAAACCCTCCCTTGACCCTAACTCTCCTGCAAACTACTGCCCCATATTACTGCTCCTGCTAGATTCAAAAATCCTTGAAAAACTAGTTTTCGATCACCTAACCCACTTCCTGTCTTCCAACTCACTGCTCGAGCCCCTGCAATCTGGCTTCCGTCCCCAACACTCAACTGGTTACTAACGATCTCCTTTCTGCTAAAAAGAACGGCTGCTACTCTATACTCATCTTACTTGATCTCTCTGCTGCCTTTGACACTGTTGACCATACCCTTCTCCTATGGACTCTCAGCTCTCTTGGGCTCTGTGACACTGCCCTCTCCTGGATTCACTCATATCTCTCTAACAGATCCTTCTCTGTTTCTTTTGCTGGTGACTCTTCCTCTCCATTGCGTCTGTCTGTTGGAGTACCTCAAAGCTCTGTCCTGTGTCCTCTACTCTTCTCTATTTACACTTATCAAAAGTTATGGCTTCAACTACTACCTCTATGCTGATGATACCCAGATCTACCTTTCCACCCCTTCTGTCAATTCTCACATCAGCGACTGCTTATCTGGTATTTCCTCCTGGATGGCCTCTCACCACCTAAAAATGAACATGTCAAAGACAGAACTACTTCTAATCCCCCCTCTAACTCTACTACAGTTTCTAATTTTCCATCACTGTTGGCGGCACCACTATCTCCCCATCAACCCAAGTCCGCTACCTCGGAGTCACACTTGACTCAAATCTGTCCTTCATTCCCCACATCCAATTGCTCTCTTTATCCTGCTGCAACCACCTACACAATATCTCCAAAATTTGTCCATTTCTGAGTGATGAAACTACTATAACTGCTAATCCACTCCCTGGTAATTTTCCAACTTGCCTACTGTAATAACTTACTAAATGACCTCCCTCTCTCCCGCCTCTCTCCCCTTCAATGCATCCTAAATGCATCTGCCAGGCTAATCCACCTCTCTCGACGCTCTGTTTCTGCTGCACCTCCCAGGCTCCCCATTCACAGCAGAATTAAATTCAAAATTCTCACCCTGACCTACAAAGCACTCATCAATGCTGCCCGACCCTACCTATCCCCACTCATCAACAAATATACTCCAGCCCTCCCCCTAAGATCCAACAACGACCTGCTCCTTGCATCCTCTACCATCACCTCCTCTCATGCTAGACTACAGGACTTCTCTCATGCAGCACCAACCCTATGGAACACACTTCCTTGAGCTGTCAGACTCTCCCCTAACCTCTCTTCCTTTAAACGTTCCCTAAAGACTTTTTTGTTCAGGAAAGCTTATCACCTGACTCATTAACAAATGAACTTCACTTACCTAACAGTTGCCCTCATCTATCTCCTCATTAAAATCATTCTCACCTTTGCAGTCCCCAAATCATGTTTCCCATTCTCTTACCCATATAGATCGTAAGTTCCCACAGGAATAGGGCCCTCAATTCCCCTTGTATTTGTCTGTAAAATGTTATCTTTTATTGTATTGTTTCTCCATTGTACTTTTATCCTTGTACCCATACCCCGAATCCGCCGCTCCCAACATCGCTGACGCTAAATAAAGTTATTAACCCCTATTCTGCCGCTCCTGGATACAGCCAACACTAAATAAACATATTAACCCCTCAAACCGCCAGCCCCCACATCATAACTACTAAACTAAACCTATTAACCCCTAATCCTCTGCTCCCCAACATCGCCAACACTAAATAAACCTATTAACCCCTAAACCGCCGGACCCCCACATCACAAAACACTAAATTAAACTATACACCCCTAAACCTAACACCCCCTAACTTTAAATTAAAATGACTATATAACTATCTTTAAATAAATAAAAACTTACCTGTGAAATAAAAAAAAAAAAACTAAGTTTAAACTATAAATTAACGTAACATAACTATTCTAATAAAATAAAAAAAACTACCAATTAAAAATCCTAAATTACATGATTAAAAAACTTTAACACTACAAAAAAAAATTTAAAACCTAAATTACAAAATAAAAAAAAAAATGATTACAAAAAATAATAAACACTAAAATTATGAAAAATAAAAAAACTCTAAGATTATAAAAAATAATAAATGAAATTATCAAAAATAAAAACAATTACACTTAATCTAATAGCCCTATAAAATTAAAAAAGCCCCCCCAAAATAAAAACACCCCCTAACCTACAATAAACTACCAAAAGCCCTAAAAGTTAAACAGCTCTTTTACCTAGAAAAAAAATACAAAGTCCCCCAACAGTAAAACCCACCACCCAACCAAACCCACAAAATAAAAATTCTAAGTCTAAAAAAAACCTAAGCTACCCATTGCCCCTAAAGGGGCATTTGTATGGGCATTGCCATTAAAAGGGCATTCAGCTCTTTTACACTGCCCATTAAAGCCCTAATCTTAAAAAAAACACCCCAAAAAATAAAAAATAAACCTAAAACTAACCTCAGAAAATCTACTCATGGTTCCTGAAGTCCGGTCATCCATCCTCATCCAGGTGGCGAGAAGTCTTCATCCAGGTGGCAACACCTTCATCCATCTCGGGAAGGTCTTCTATCTTCATTCGGGCGGTGCAGAGTGGAGCTATCCTGGACGGCGATGACATCTTTTGGAGCATCCTCTTCATAGATCACCGCCATACACTGAAGTTGAATGCAAGGTTCCTGTTTCAAAATGGTGTACCTTGCATTCCTATTGGCTGATTTGATTCTTAAAAATCAAATCAGCCAATAGGATGAGAGCTTCTGAAATCCTATTGGCTGTTCAAAACAGCCAATAGAATGAGAGCTACTGACATCCTATTGGCTGATTTGAACAGCCAATAGGATTTCAGAAGCTCTCATCCTATAAGCTGATTTTTAAGGACTATTGGTAGTTTATTGTAGGTTAGGGGGTGTTTTTATTTTTAAAAGGCTATTGTATTAGGTGTAATTGTTTTTATTTTTGATATATTAGTTTATTATTTTTGTAATCTTAGAGTTTTTTTATTTTTCGTAATTTTAGTGTTTATTATTTTTTGTAATCTTGTTTTTGTTTTAATTTTTCGTAGTTTTTGTTTTTTTAATTTAGGATTTTTAATTGGTATTTTTTTTATTTTATTAGAATAGTTAGGTTAATTTATAGTTTACATTTTTTTTAACTGGTAAGTTTTTATTTATTTCAATATAGTTATATTGTAATTTTAATTTAATGTTAGGGGGGTGTAAAGTTTAGGGGTTAATAGTTTAATTTAGTGTATTGCGATGTGGGGGCCGGCGGTTTAGAAGTTAATAGGTTTAGTTTAGTAGTTAAAATGTGGGGGGCTGGAAGTTTAGGGGTTAATATGTTTAGTTTATTAATTACAATGTGGGGGACTGGAGGTTTAGTGGTTAATACCTTATTATAGTGTTGGCAATGTGGGGGGCGGGCGGTTTAGTGGATAATAGGTTTATTTAGTGTCCTGATGTCGGGGACAGCGGATTAAGGATTAATACTCTTATTTAGCAGTCGCGATGTGGGTGGCAGCAGATTAGGGGTTAATACGTTTAATATAGTGTTTGTAATGCGGGAGGGCGGCTGTTTAGGGGTTAATAGGTAGTTTATGGGTGTTAGTGTACTTTGTAACATTTTTGTTTCGCAAAATCCATAACTACCGCTCTCAGATGGTGGAATAGATCGTGTCGGTATAGACTGTAACGCAAGCATTTTAGCCGGACCGCACAACCTTTAATACGGCGCTATGGAAAATCCCACACTCAAACGTCATTTTTTTTGAAAGCGGAATGGACGTTGAGTTACAGGCTAAAATGCTTGCGGTATAATATACCACCGTGACTCATAATATGCATTAATGGCCATTCCACGCGCAATGGCCAATTTTTCAGCGGTATGGCCGTACCGCACTGTAACGCAAAACCCATAATCTAGGCAACTACGAGTAGTTTGTAACTAGGATCTAGAACACAATTAAAATAAAAATGTTCCCTTAAACATGACATTCTTTTTTTGCATTTTATTTTTCCAGACACCAAACTAAACTGGGCAAATGATACACATTTGTAAAACAATGAGTTTTAGAGTGAAATCCATGCATTATATATTAAACATCAATATATTTTCCAATGTTATAATATAAATATAACATGGTCATATAGTGACTGACTGAGAGATCGCAAGCTTTCCAAAATGTTTTTTTTTTTTTTTTTTTTTAAAGCATTCTGGTTAATCTGCAGAGATTAAAACTAATTATTTAGAACAAATTCTTGTGTTTCCATTTTATTTAAAGAATAACATTTTGAGAAAAGTTTTGGTCTGCTTTATACCCCTTATTATGCATTCTGAATAATATTTTTTTAAAAACTGCAGAATACGAGCATGTAAGAACTAGATAAACATAAATGTTAAAACAATGATTTTAAAAAATATTCCTAAACTTCACATATCCTTTGGGTTGGTTATTTATATTAGCATGTGTCTAAATATTTGATTTTAGGACCATAGACAGCAGCTTGCAAGCACTGCTTGAGGAGAATTTCTGAGTTGTTTAATTATTGATAGTCCATACCAGCTGTTTGCTTGCTAACTTTTTCTGTATTGGATTTTAACCATTTTTATAAACAGTAACACGTTCTCCTTTTGGAAATCAAATATTTGCATTTGCAGTAGAGATTGCTTCATGGAGGAAAGGCAAAACACTACTGCTGATAGAAATTATCTGTATATATTGTTAAATAATAGGTGTACTGTTTTAAAAATGTTATATATGGCAAGTTATAAAGATAAAATAATATCTCTGGACCGGGGACACATCACATGACCCTGAAACACTGCTCAGCTATGGTGCTATAGCACTCTCAAAAAGTTGCACTATTTCTAGAGTCACAGGAAGTCTTGGCCAAGACCAGCTTGGGAGCATGTCCCTAGGGAAAATTACTAAACAGACATTACAAAACACACAGGAATAAAGTCTAGCACTCGCTCACAAGCTCTCAGCTAAGTTTAAAAGAAAGTCAGTTACGGCATTTGGCCAAATGGGACAAGCCCAGGTTCCACATCAAGGTCTCTTCCAAAACCTGGGACCCTAATACAGCCACACAAATGCAGACTCACACACAGGTGCAATCTGATATTCAAACAAACTGGGAACTAGTCAGAGTTCACAGACTTTTGTAATCACCCTTAAGCACAAGCAAAACAAGGAATGTGGAACAGTACTCCCAGACTGGACCCGGGACACATTACATAACCCTGAAACACTGCTGAGCTATGGTGCTATAGCACTCTCAAAAAGCTGCACTATTTCTAGAGTCACATGCAGTCTTGGCCCATACCAACATGGGAGCAAGTCCCTAGGGAAAATTACTAAACAGACCTTACAAAACACACAAGAATAAAGTCTAGCACTCGCTCTCAAGCTCTCAGCTAAGTTTAACCCCTTAAGGACCAAGGACGTATAGTGTACGTCCTACAAAAAATGTCAGTTAATGACTAAGGACATACCCTGTACGTCTTCAGGGGTTTCAAGCTGTGGAAGCAATCGTGATTGCTTCCAACCGCTTTCAAGGTGTTACAGTGATGCCTCGGTATTGAGGCATCACTGTAATACCTTTTTTTTACACCGATGCAGAGAGAGCCACTCTGTGGCCCTCTCTGCATCGGGCATTGATGGCGCCGATCGTTGGTGGGTGGGAGCAACTCAGAAGCGGGTGGACGGCCCTTTGATGGAAATGTTTCCTGATCCGGTAGTCCACAGTTGCGCCGCAGTCGGCGGAAGTGGCCGGGGGGTGGGCGCGGGCGAGTGCACATGTGCTGATTCTCCATTTTTTATGCTGAAAAATTTGTGCTAACAATGATGGTGGGGATATCACGGACATTGGACAAGGGATCTGGGAGGGGGAGGGAGGGAGGATATTGAGGGGGGGGCAGCTACACTACAGAAAATATGTTATTGGAAAAAAAAATTTACACATTTTGTTGGGCAAAATGGGTACTGGCAGACAGCTGCCAGTACCAAATATGGCGGTGAATAGGTAGAGGGGAAGGGTTAGAGAGCTGTATGGGGGGGGGGGGGAGGTTGTGGGGCTAAGAGAGGATCCAACATTGCAGAATCAATTGGGTAAAGAAAAAAAAAAGAAAAAAAATTAAAAATGCTTTTTTTTAGTACTGGCAGACTTTCTGCCAGTACTTAAGATGGCGGTGACAATTCTGAGGTGGGGGAGGGAAGTGAGCTGTTTGAGGGGGGGTCAGGGAGGGTTCAGGGGGTGGGATGTGTCAGGTGGGAGGCTTATCTC
The DNA here is from genome assembly GCF_027579735.1 of Bombina bombina. NCBI lineage: Eukaryota > Metazoa > Chordata > Amphibia > Anura > Bombinatoridae > Bombina > Bombina bombina. Next base: position 446,970,124 of record NC_069503.1, read on the forward strand.
TACACTAAAGCTACAATTAACCCTACAAGCTACCTAATTAACCCCTTCAATGCTGGACATAATACAAGTGTGGTGCGCAGCAGCATTTAGAGGCCTTCTAATTACCAAAAAGCAACGCCAAAACCATATATGTCTGCTATTTCTGAACAGAGGGGATCACAGAGAAGCTTTTACAACCATTTGTGCCATAATTGCACAAGCTGTTTGTAAATAATTTCAGTGAGAATCCTAAAATTGGGAAAAATGTAACGATTTTTTTTATTTGATCGCATTTGGCGGGTAAATGGTGGCATGAAATTGACCAAAATGGGTCTAGATCAATACATTGGGTTGTCTAATACACTACACTAATGCTAAAATTAACCCTACAAGCTCTCTAGAAGCTCCGTAATTAACCCCTTCACTGCTGGGCATAATACACGTGTGGTGCACAGCTGCATTTAGTGGATTTCTATTTACCAAAAAGCAACGCCAAAGCCATATACGTCTGCTACTTCTGAACAAAGGGGATTGCAGAGAAGCATTTACAAACATTTGTGCCATAATTGCACAAGCTATTTGTAAATAATTTCAGTGAGAAACCTAAAGTTTGTAAAAAAGTTTGTGAAAAAGTGAACAATTTTTATTGAGCGCATTTGGCGGTGAAATAGTGGCATGAAATATACCAAAATGGGCATAGATCAATACTTTGGGTTGTCTACTAAAAAAAATATATATATACAATAGCAAGGGATAGTCCGGGATTCCTGACAGATATCAGTGATACAATGTAACTATCGCTAATTTTGAAGAAAAAAAAAATGGTTAGGAAATAGCAAAGTGCTACTTTTATTTATTGCCCTATAACTTGGGAAAAAAAAGCAAAGAACATGTAAACATTGGGTATTTCTACACTCAGGACAAAATTTAGAAACTTACGCCTAGATTTAAAGTTCTGCGGCCAAAGGGGTGCGTTAGCTACGCGTGTTTTTTTCCCCCCGCACCTTTTAAACAACGCTGGTATTGAGAGTTCTCAGAAGGGCTGCGTTAGGCTCCAAAAAGGGAGCGTACAGGCATATTTACCGCCACTGCAACTCTCAATACCAGCGGTGCTTACGGACGTGGCCAGCTTCAAAAACGTGCTTGTGCACGATTCCCCCATAGGAAACAATGGGGCAGTTTGAGCTGAAAAAAACCTAACACCTGCAAAAAAGCAGCGTTCAGCTCCTAACACAGCTCCATTGTTTCCTATGGGGAAACACTCTCTAAGTCTGCACCTAACACCCTAACATGTACCCCGAGTCTAAACACCCCTAGCCTTACACTTATTAACCCCTAATCTGCCACCCCCGCTATCGCTGACCCCTGCATTTTATTTTTAACCCTTAATCTGCCGCTCCGTACACCGCCGCAACCTACGTTATCCCTATGTACCCCTAATCTGCTGCCCCTAACACCGCCGACCCCTATATTATATTTATTAACCCCTAATCTGCTGCCCCCAACGTCGTCGCCACCTACCTACAATTATTAACCCCTAATCTAAACTATTTCTAGAGTCACATGCCGACTTGGCCCAGACCAACCTGGGAGCAAGTCCCTAGGGAAAGTGACTAAACAGACATTAAAAAACACACAAGAATAAAGTCTAGCACTCGCTCACAAGCTCTCAGCTAAGTTTAAAAGAAACTGGAAGAGTGATCTAAGACGTCATTTGGCCAAATGGGACAAGCTCAGGTACCACATCAAGGTATCTTCCAAAACCTGGGACCCTAATACAGCCACACAAATGCAGGCTCACAAACAGGTGCAAGCTCATATTCAAACAAACTGGGAACTAGTCAGGGCTCACAGATTTTTGTAATCACCCTTAAGCACAAGCAAAACAAGGAAAGTGGAACAGTACTCCCAGACTGGACCGGGGACACAACACATGACCCTGAAACACTGCTCAGCTATAGTGCTATAGCAAGTTCAGAAAGCTGCACTATTTCTAGAGTCACATGCAGTCTTGTCCCACACCAGCCTGGGCAAAAGTCAATTATTGAAGTTTGGGAGCGCTAAAAAAGCTTTAAAGACAATATGGAGATTTAAAATTTGCACAATATTTATTGCTGGTGGACAATCTAAAAACATATATAAATCAAAAATCCATAAAAAACAATAATATAAACAGTATAATCAGTCTAGGGTAGGATGAAGTAGTGCTAATATATTAAAGTATGGGACGTCTCCCTTTTAAACTTTATATTTTTGGATTTCTCTGTATCTTAACCTTTACGTCTAGATTATTGCAACACTCTAGTTAAACAATAGCTATGTAACCACCTTAATCCACCTTATATTTGCATCTGAAAATATAGTGTCTTTAAAAAGATATTTTCTTGACTAATTGTCAGAAATAAAATGTTCATAAAAATTGCTTATCTTAAATTAACCCACGCACCACACCAGCCTGGGAGCAAGTCCCTAGGGAAAATTAATAAACAGACATTACAAAACACACAAGAATTAAGTCTAGCACTCGCTCACAGGCTCACAGCTAAGCTTAAAAGAAACCTAAGGAGTCAGTTACCACATTTGGCCAAATGGGACAAGCCCAGGTACCACGTCAAGGTCTCTTCCAAAACCTGGGGCCCTAATACAGCAACACAAATGCAGGCTCACACAAAGGTGCATGCTCATATTCAAACAAACTAGGAACTAGTCAGGGTTCACAGACTTTTGTATTCACCCTTAAGCACAAGCAAAACAAGGAAAGTGGAACAGTACTCCCAGACTGGACCTGGAACACATCACTTGACCCTGAAACACTGCTCAGCTATGGTGCTATAGCACTCTCAAAAAGCTGCACTATTTCTAGAGTCACATGCAGTCTTGTCCCACACCAGCCTGGGCAAAAGTCAATTATTGAAGTTTGGGAGCGCTAAAAAAGCTTTAAAGACAATATGGAGATTTAAAATTTGCACAATATTTATTGCTGGTGGACAATCTAAAAACATATATAAATCAAAAATCCATAAAAAACAATAATATAAACAGTATAATCAGTCTAGGGTAGGATGAAGTAGTGCTAATATATTAAAGTATGGGACGTCTCCCTTTTAAACTTTATATTTTTGGATTTCTCTGTATCTTAACCTTTACGTCTAGATTATTGCAACACTCTAGTTAAACAATAGCTATGTAACCACCTTAATCCACCTTATATTTGCATCTGAAAATATAGTGTCTTTAAAAAGATATTTTCTTGACTAATTGTCAGAAATAAAATGTTCATAAAAATTGCTTATCTTAAATTAACCCACGCACCACACCAGCCTGGGAGCAAGTCCCTAGGGAAAATTAATAAACAGACATTACAAAACACACAAGAATTAAGTCTAGCACTCGCTCACAGGCTCACAGCTAAGCTTAAAAGAAACCTAAGGAGTCAGTTACCACATTTGGCCAAATGGGACAAGCCCAGGTACCACGTCAAGGTCTCTTCCAAAACCTGGGGCCCTAATACAGCAACACAAATGCAGGCTCACACAAAGGTGCATGCTCATATTCAAACAAACTAGGAACTAGTCAGGGTTCACAGACTTTTGTATTCACCCTTAAGCACAAGCAAAGCAAGGAAAGTGGAACAGTACTCCCAGACTGGACCTGGAACACATCACTTGACCCTGAAACACTGCTCAGCTATGGTGCTATAGCACTCTCAAAAAGCTGCACTATTTCTAGAGTCACATGCAGTCTTGGCCCAGACCAGCCTGGGAGCAAGTCCCTAGGGAAAATTACTAAACAGACATTACAAAACACACAAGAATAAAGTCTAGCACTCGCTCACAAGCTCTCAGCTAAGTTTAAAAGAATCTGGAAGAGTCAGTTACTGCATTTGGCCAAATGGGACAAGCCCAGTTACCACGTCAAGGTCTCTTCCAAAACCTGGGACCCCAATACAGACACACAAATGCAGGCTATGCAAGCTCATATTCAAGCAAACTGGGAACTAGTCAGGGTTCACAGACTTTTGTAATTACCCTTAAGCACAAGCAAAACAATGAAAGTGGAACAGTCCTCCCAGACTAGACCGGTGACACATCACATGACCCTGAAACACTGCTCAGCAATGGTGCTATAGCACTCTCAAAAAGCTGCACTATTTCTAGAGTCACATGAAGTCTTGGCCCAGACCAACAGCCTGGGAGCAAGTCCCTAGGGAAAATTACTAAACAGACATTACAAAAAACACAAGAATAAAGTCTAGCACTCGCTCACAAGCTCTCAGCTAAGTTTAAAAGAAACTGGAAGAGTCAGTTACTGCATTTGGCCAAATGGGGCAAGCCCAGGTACCACATCATGGTCTCTTCCAAAACCCGGGACCCTAATACAGCCACACAAATGCAGACTCACACACAGGTACAAGCTCATATTCAAACAAACTGGGAACTAGTCAGGGTTCACAGACTTTTGTACTCACCCTTAAGCACAAGCAAAACAAGGAAAGTGGAACAGTAATCCCAGACTGGACCGGGGACACATCACATGACCCTGAAACACTGTTCAGCTATGGTCCTATATCACGCTCATAAAGCTGCACTATTTCTAGAGTCACATGCAGTCACATGCAGTCACACACCTTCAAGACGACACTGCCTTGCTAAAGAAGCTGAGGGTAAAGATGATGGACTGGCCAAGCATGTCTCCAGACCTAAACCCTATTGAGCATCCTCAAACAGAAGGTGGGGGAGTGCAAGGTCTCTAACATCCACCAGCTCCATGATGTTGTTATGGAGGAGTGGAAGTGGACTCCAGTGGCAACCTGTGAAGCTTTGGTGAACTCCATGCCCAAGAGGGTTAAGGCTTTGCTGGAAAATAATGGTGGACACACAAAATATTGACACTTTGGGCCCAATTTGGACATTTCCACTTAGGGGTGTACTCACTTTTGTTGCCAACGGTTTAGACATTAATGGCTGTGCATTGAGTTATTTTGAGGGGACAGCAAATTTACACTGTTATACAGGCTATACACTCACTACTTTACATTTTAGTAAAGTGTCATTTCTTCAGTGTTGTCACATGAAAAGATAAAATAAAATATTTACAAAAATGTGAGAGGTGTACTCACTTTTGTGAGATACTGTATATATATATATATATATATATATATATATATATATATATATATATATACTGTATATAAATATAAACAAAATACAATGTATGTGCACTCTCACCAAAAATATCACAACCGCCGGGGTGCTATCTGAGTATCAATAGTGCAAGAGTATAAAGCACTCCTCGGACTTCAGTCAACTGTGTAAAGAAATGTATTTAAGTGATGTTTAGTGGTAGGAAAACCCCTTCTGACAATCAAATACTGTGACAAACATATATAGGCGTAGTGAAGGGGGAGGCGTAGCTCCAGGCAGACCAGCCAGTTGATCCTCCAGACGCCGGGTAAGAGTTTCCGGTACTGGCCCAAATCTTCCGTGCGGCTAGAGAGCGTTTGGTGATAGGGAAAGGTGCAAGCTCAATGTAGAACCAAGCAGTCCCAGATGTAACAGAGAAAAAAAAGAGCAGCACTCAAATATTATTGCAAAAAAAAAATGGATTTTAAACCAAACTTTTTCTTCCCAAAAACTTGACACACAGAGTGGAGGTAAGAAAGGGGCCGTGTCCTTACGCGTTTCGTGCCACAAGGCACTTAGTCATAGGATAATTTTCTTTTACACAGAGCTAGTATATATGCAAATCTACACCAATCACATAGGAGAAAAATAAGACAATACCTAAACACACATGATAACAGTTAAAAATAACAATCAGAAGGATACTATCTTGCCATAACACCTTAGTGACTGAGAAAGTTACGATTTACTGAGTATAACCAACATTTATGGTACACAGTTTTCTATTAACAAGTTAGCTACAATGTGAAAACATATTAAGCACTGAGACTATATGGCAAGAAATATTAATTTAAAGGAGAACCTGGAAAGATCGAGAAAAATATGGACTTTGTAGTGAGGTGTTTAACAACATATCTGAGTGTTAATTACTATTAGAAAGGACTAGTCAAGATTATTAGCAAATGTCAAAGTATAAAGTATAAATTTTACTTATAAGGACCATGACATCACGTTTAAATATTGATGTCTTTAAGAAAAAAACTAATCATATATTGCAAGTGAATATCTGTATGCAATATATTAATCAAGTACTGAAAATATATATATATATATACCAAAAAAATATATATGAAAAAATTTATATATATATATATATATATATATATATATATATATGTATATATAAGCTGAGAAAAGAGGGACACATATTATAAACTAAAAATATATGAAACAGGAATAAATTAAAACTTGAATGAATTAAAATAAATTGAAATAAATTTAAATAAATCAATCATAATCAATCACAGTATAACACGAGATGGGAAAATAAAAATGGTGTAAATCTCTAATCTGTAAAAAAGCTTATATCCCACTCTTTGTTTAAACCGTGAGGTTCTCTTGTGTTTAAAGTGAAAATCCAAAATAATTCATTTTTTGTAAGTATTTTAAATTTATTGCCACCCCTTGGAGGTAAATGTACACTGTCTATAATCTTGACATTGAAATTTGGAACATTTGTGAAATTATACCAATTAAAATGGTTTGCAACACTTGACGTCTTCACATAATATTTTACGTCTCTCTTATGTTCACCCATTCTCTTTCTGAGTGTGCGGGAGGTCTGACCCACGTATTGGACCCCACAAAAACCGCACTCCAACAGATAAACCACGAAAGTGAAAGAACAATTAGCATAATAATTAATTTTATATTTCAAGCCTGTTGACATACTCCTGAAAGTGTCCCCTCTAGAGACAACCTCACAACATCCACAATTTGATGACAAACAAGAAAAGGTTCCATTGTGATTTAGCCAGTTTTATTTGTGTCAGGACAGCTAGATACTAAACTTGGGGCTAACATATTTCCCAGAGTTGGGGCTTTCTTTGAGACAAATTTAACATTCCGTATATTGGGGGTCAAAGCATCATCACCCTCCAGAAGGATCAGATTCCTCTTTAGAATATTACACACCTCATTATATTGTGTGGAATAATGTGTTGAAAACACTATTGATTTTGAGAAACCATCTGTTTCCCTTTTAGATTGTCCCTTTCTTTTATAACAAGATACTTCTCCCTCACCTCTGTTATGTTTTTTTCTAACAATGCAGGATTATAACCCCTGGCTTGTAACCTAATTTATAGATCCTGTGCTTGTTTCTCAAAATATTCATCATTAGATGTATTCCTGCGTAATCTCAAAAATTGGCTTTTGGGTATGGACTTGATTAGATGTTTGGGGTGACAAGACCTGGCATGCAGGATCGTGTTGCCCGCGGTTGGTTTTCTATAAGTGTCAGTCATTACACGACCACTTTGAACACAACCAATCAGTTTCAGATCAAGATATTGGGCCTGACTCACATGCATGCCACCTGTAAACCACAAATTCAAATAATTCTCATTGATATAGCTAAGAAAATCCTCAAAAACAAAGTTTCACTTAACAATAAAAATAAGGTCATCTATATATCTCATATATATGTATGTTGTTCTTAAAGGGATAATCTGTGTTAAATAATGTGCTGAGCTCCCACCATCCCATAAACAAATTTGCGAATGAGGGGGCAAACTTGGCCCCCATCGCTGTACCACGAACTTGTAAAAAAAAACTTGTTGCCAAACATGAAAAAATTTTGGGACAGTAGGAACTCGACACATTCACAGATATAAGTACAGAACACATCAGAATAATTAGTTCTTTGTTTGAGAAAAAAATAAATGGCCCTAATTCCTAAGGCATGAGGGATATTGGAATAGAGTGATACCACATCTATCACCACCCTCTGATTCCATCCTACAACCTTTAGTCAAAAACCTGAGCAGTTATCTCAGAGATTCAGGTCACCTCATCTCACTTCTTGAGGATGTTGAGTGGCATGAAGGTTTTGGGTGGGTGGTGATAGATGTGGTATCACTCTATTCCAATATCCCTCATGCCTTAGGAATTAGGGCCATTTATTTTTTTCTCAAACAAAGAACTAATTATTCTGATGTGTTCTGTACTTATATCTGTGAATGTGTCGAGTTCCTACTGTCCCATAATTTTTTCATGTTTGACAACAAGTTTTTTTTACAAGTTTGTGGTACAGCGATGGGGGCCAAGTTTGCCCCCTCATTCGCAAATTTGTTTATGGGATGGTGGGAGCTCGGCACATTATTTAACACAGATTATCCCTTTAAGATATATAGATGACCTTATTTTTATTATTAAGGGAAACTTTGTTTTTGAGGATTTTCTTAGCTATATCAATGAGAATGATTTGAATTTGTGGTTTACAGGTGGCATGCATGTGAGTCAGGCCCAATATCTTGATCTGAAACTGATTGGCTGTGTTCAAAGTGTTCGTGTAATGACTGACACTTATAGAAAACCAACCGCGGGCAACACGATCCTGCATGCCAGGTCTTGTCACATCAAACATATAATCAAGTCCATACCCAAGAGCCAATTTTTGAGATTACACAGGAATACATCTAATGATGAATATTTTGAGAAACAAGCACAGGATCTAAAAATTAGGTTACAAGCCAGGGGTTATAATCCTGCATTGTTAGACAAAAACATTACAGAGGTGAGGGAGGAGTATCTTGTTAATAAAAGAAAGGGACAATCTAAAAGGGAAACAGATGGTTTCTCGAAATCAATAGTGTTTTCAACACATTATTCTACACAATATAATGAGGTGTGTAATATTCTAAAGAGGAATCTGATCCTTCTGGAGGGTGATGATGCTTTGACCCCCTATATACGGAATGTTAAATTTGTCTCAAAGAAAGCCCCAACTCTGGGCAATATGTTAGCCCCAAGTTTAGTATCTAGCTGTCCTGACACAAATAAAACTAACTGGCTAAATCGCAAGGGAACTTTTTCTTGTTTGTCATCTAATTATGGATGTTGTGAGGTTGTCTCTAGAGGGGACACTTTCAGGAGTATGTCAACAGGCTTGACATATAAAATTAATTATTATGCTAATTGTTCTTTCACTTTCGTGGTTTATCTGTTGGAGTGTGGTTTTTGTGGGGTCCAATACGTGGGTCAGACCTCCTGCACACTCAGAAAGAGAATGGGTGAACATAAGAGAGACGTAAAATATTATGTGAAGACGTCAAGTGTTGCAAACCATTTTAATTGGTATCATTTCACAAATGTTCCAAATTTCAATGTCAAGATTATAGACAGTGTGCATTTACCTCCAAGGGGTGGCAATAAATTTAAAATACTTACAAAAAAGGAATTATTTTGGATTTTCACTTTAAACACAAGAGAACCTCACGGTTTAAACAAAGAGTGGGATATAAGCTTTTTTACAAATTAAAGTATAGAGATTTACACCATTTTTATTTTCCCATCACTTGTTATACTTTGAGCTTCAATTCATGATTGATTTATTTAAATTTATTTCAATTTATTTTAATTCATTCAAGTTTTAATTTATTCCTGTTTCATATATTTTTAGTTTATAATATGTGTCCCTCTTTTCTCAGCTTATATATATATATATATATATATATATATATATACATTTTTTCATATATATTTTTTTTTGTATATATATATATTTTCAGTACTTGATTAATATATTGCATACAGATATTCACTTGCAATATATAATTATTTTTTTTCTTAAAGACATCAATATTTAAACGTGATGTCATGGTCCTTATAAGTAAAATTTATACTTTATACTTTATACTTTGACATTTGCTAATAATCTTGACTAGTCCTTTCTAATAGTAATTAACACTCAGATATGTTGTTAAACACCTCACTGCAAAGTCCATATTTTTCTCGATTTTTCCAGGTTCTCCTTTAAATTAATATTTCTTGCCATATAGTCTCAGTGCTTAATATGTTTTCACATTGTAGCTAACTTGTTAATAGAAAACTGTGTATCATAAATGTTGGTTATACTCAGTAAATCGTAACTTTCTCAGTTACTAAGGTGTTATGGCAAGATAGTATCCTTCTGATTGTTATTTTTAACTGTTATCATGTGTGTTTAGGTATTGTCTTATTTTTCTCCTATGTGATTGGTGTAGATTTGCATATATACTAGCTCTGTGTAACAGAAAATTATCCTATGACTAAGTGCCTTGCGGCACGAAACGCGTAAGGACACGCCCCCTTTCTTACCTCCACTCTGTGTGTCAAGTTTTTGTGATGAAGAAGTTTGGATTAAAATCCATTTTTTTTTGCAATAATATTTGAGTGCTGCTCTTTCTTTTCTCTGAAACATATATAGGCCTATTTCACTCACTGTAAATATAATTAACAAATCATTGAGCTACTAAGCATGTCTGCAAAAATGTGAACAAATATAAACGGATTGTTATGTTGATATGTGAAAACAATACACAATCAAGGATGTTGACAAGCTGCTGATAGGGAAGGAACACACCTCTTAACACGGATGATGGGACCCAATAAGAGTAAAGATCAATGCCCATCAAGGCCCACATATTGTGTGGTATGTAGAGGGTTGAACTGATAGTGGGAATGCCAGGGTACAAAGTCGAGCTGATTGCCTAATCCACACTACTTAACGGGGCCAATAGGATAAAAAAGTCTCATTGATGCCCTCATATTGTGTCATTTGGCAAATTACATCAGTGAGACACCATGTGGGGAGGGGAAGTGGCTAGTACGCACAGCCCACACACACAAGACAATAAACCAGCTTAAAAAGATAACAGGTAGTTAAATCAAGGCACCAAGTAAATGGATATATTGGGCGTGACAGTTACCATTAAGGGTGCAATACGCCAAATTAATCTGGCAGGGGGAGTGGCCAGCATAGCAGGACTCGGTCAGGCCAATAGCAATATACATACTACCTCATGGGGCCAATAGGCTCATAGAGCCCTATCTATGCCCTCCTGTTATGCCTTGTAGGGCTGAGAGAAACCGTGTGACAGAGGGAGTGACTAATGTGCAAAGCACACATAAACAGGGCAACACAGCACCAGGTAAAACCAAATCAATCGATATGACAGTTACCCTAATGATAACAAAGAGACAGTGTGTTAGAAGAGCAAATCATAACGAATGTGAACACCGAGCCGGCACATAACATGAAACAGCATGTGTAGATGTCAATAAAAATTTAGAAAGACATATTAATTCATGAAAGAAAACATAGTGATATTAGACAGAACTGGAATACACCGGTGAAAAGACACAACCTGGAAGAATCCAAACTCACTCTAAGGGGCATATTTATTATTGTGCGGATCATGTCCACTGCACATCGATAAATGCTGACAGCATACGCTCTCTGCATTTATCATTGCACCAGCAGTTCTGATGAACTGCTGGTGCAATACCACCCCCTGCAGATTGGGGCCAATCAGCTGATAGCAGGGGGTGTCAATCAACCCGATCGTATTCAGAGCAGGCGGACAGGTTACAGAGCTTGACAAATATGGCCCTAAATAAAAACAGAACAAATACGACATATATCACAATAAACTCATATTACAAGAAAATTATACACTGAGCACTCAAAAAACCTAGCTGATCAACAGACACACTGGGCATGAGCAATGCATCCTTAGAGCTATAACATTATGGTGTAGTGAGAACAAGTGAGTATGCACATTAGAATAAAATATTATAACAAATCGCAACACATCCAAGGGATAAATTCCAGAGGGGGAGAGAGATATTGAGACATAATTCTAACATTCAAACAGAATCATAAAGAAATTATTTCAAGAGTCTGATGGTGATAAGCTGAAGTTATTTAAAATGTAAGGGTATAAACCTTTTCATGCAGTTGTCAATGTAACAAATATCATATAGGAACACCATATGTATATCATCATACAAAAATGAACAAATAAAACAAATGGAAAAATGATATTGGTCCAATATTACTTTGAGGACATACACGTTCAATGCGTGGGACTAAGGAACCTATATCCAGTTGAATGGTATAAAAATTAAACTAAAACACAAAAATAAAGACAAACTGAGCAATTGGACAGATAATGGAATGGAACTCATGAACTCTCAGAAGATGAAACCTAGGACTCTCACTAGAACAAAATGGAACCTAGGACTCCCAGTAGAATAAAACTTTCAGTGGAGTGGAACCAGGATCAGAATTCTCACAAACAGTGAGGGATCTGGACTCTCATGTGTACCTCCATACACATCATTTACTTCCATGGCTATAGGTAACTTTGCCAACCTGTATTGATGTTAAGTCTTTTAGGTGACAGAGTACCTAATTTAAAAAATCCAGCGTGCTTCTTTACGTAGGAGTAGTTTGTCTCTGTCCCCGCCTCTCCTGAGAGGTGGGACATGATCAATAATACTGAATCCGATGTCTTTCACAGAATGTTTCACCTCAAGAAAATGGCATGCCACTGGTTGGTCTGCCTTCCCTGATTGAAGGGCAGTATGGATGGCAGAGCGATGATTGGCCATTCTTGTCCTGGTGTCGTCACTGGTCTTTCCAGTATAGAATTTGCCACACAGGCAATGTAGAAGATACACAATATAGGTTGTTGTGCAAGTGAGAAATGTATTGAATTTGTATTTCTTCTTTTTCTCAGGGTGTTGAAAACTTGAGCCCGTCATCATCCCATTACAAGTGACGCAGCTCATACAGTGAAAGCAACCAATTCATTGGTATTTGGATGTCTGTCTTGAACAATAGATTTCTGAGGCTTCGTCTTCTTCTGTAAACCACTCTTGGTGCCAACCACTGATGGAAAGGTAGTGTGGGATTCGACTGAATCAGCTTCCATTCATCCCTCAAGGTTTTAAAGATCCTAGTCTTATCAGGAGAGTATTTTGTGACAAAGGTCAATCTCTTCTGGACATCATCAATGGTGTCATCCGTGTGTGCCAAAGCATTTTGTTTACATCCCATGAGTAGTGATTTCTTATAGCCCCTACGCCTGAATCTCTCAGTCATCTCATCCAGCTGTGTCTTACATTGTACACTGTCAGTGTTGTTCCTGATGACCCTTTGACCTGTCTTGGTATAAATTTGCATTGTTTCAATTTCGTATTCCTCCATGTACAGGTTAGCCAAAGATGGGGTCTCATTGGACTCCGGCTATCTGCAAGTAGAAGGTCTTCTTGAAGAGGAAATAGTTGTTGGTCAGACAAAGTCTCAGCATTTCAGTTAACACCTCTTCAGTGGGTACATCTAAGACACTTCTAAACATCAGTGATCCCAAGTTGTTGTGGGATCATAGTGTATAAACTAGACACGTCCATGGTCACCAGGAGGTCTGATGGTTCAATGCTGGAGAGCCGTGTGATACATTTAAAGAAAGATGATGAGTCCTGAATGTAGGATTGCATAGGTTTCACACATGGTTGTAGGTAAAAATCTACAAACTGGGTCAAAGGTATCTTTGGTAGGGTTTAAAGCAGGGGTGTGATGGGGTGGTCCTGTTTCAGAAATTTAAATTCATGCTCTGTGATTAGAGCGTGATTTTTCCATATAGTGAGTTGATTATCAATTTCCTCCTTGTACACCAAAGTTGGATCCCTCGGGAGTATCCATTTAGTTGGCGTAATCTTTCAGCTCTGTAATCATTTACATCCATGATGACCACTGCCCCGCCCTTTTCCGCAGGACAAATTATAATTGATTTATCATTCTTGAGAGATTTTAGAGCCATTATTTCTTGTTTAAAGAGATTGTCGATCCATGGAGTCCTTTCTTTGTCTTTTTCAACAATCTGTGTGAGATAATTAGTTATTGTGGTAATGGAGGGGTTCCTCATTGTGGGAGAGATGTGGAAGTCTCAGACTCATTTGTCTGGAGGAATTCTTTCAAATGAAGGTTTCTCCTAAATCTTTGTATATCAATATAGGTATTAAAAGAGTTCATACCTGATGATGGGACAAACGACAGACCTTTATTCAAGAGGGATTTTTCAGATACTGTGAGTGTTCTGGAGCTAATATTAAAGACAATGTCATCCATCCTCCTAGACAGTGACCCCCCCTCCGCATGTGCGTTCTCAGCCTCCACCTAAAAAAGAAGATATAGAGGAAAATGTACCAGATGGTGGTAAAGATGATAAATTGATGGCTTGGTTATTCCAGGATTGATTCCCTCTCAAGCGGGTGGTGATGCCTCTATATTCTGGATTAGTGCTATCAGTACCTGTATGTGTTTCAGGGTCTGAACTCTCTCCCGAGCTGTACTCTACATTAGTGAATGCCCTCTTACTGTATCTCCTATCTCTTTTAGGTCTATAGCTCTTGCGTTCTTCAGCTGTGTGTCTGTTTTGTCAACAGCCTTATTTGTAATTATTAGTAATGGCTACAGTGTGGTCTGTGATGACTGTCCTTACTTGAGCTGTTCTACTACCAGTGGGTAGAGCAATTGGATACTGGTATTTACCATATTTATCACTTGATTGTGTTTTGTTTTCACATATCATCATGACTATCGGTTTATATTTGTATACATTTTTTCAGACATGCTCAGTAGCATTATTTTGCACACTGCGCTCACTGATTTGTTAATTGTGTTTAGGGTGGGCCAAATAGGCCTATATATGTTTGTAAGTCACAGCATTTAATTGTCAGAAGAAGGGGTTTTCCTACCCTGAAACATCACTTTAATACATTTCTTTGCACAGTTAACTGAAGTCCGGTGAGTGCTTTATACTATTGCACTATAGATAGATAGATAGATATAGAGATAGATAGATGATAGATAGATAGATAGATAGATAGATAGATGGAACATTTAAACATGAAATTAATACTTGTTTAGCACACTAACTGAAATTGCGCTGATTCTATTTTGCAATAGTTAACATCTTGCTGCCGAAAACCACAACCTCTGCCAGGGATACCAGCATCACAAAATATTTTAAAAGCATTACTGAATCAAACAATTAATAACAAAGAAAAAAACAAACAAAAAAGGTCCCCTTTGCAACAGAAAAAACTTGAAAAAATAAAATAAAAAAATAAAAAAACTAACCTTTATCAGCTTTGATATAGTGTAACATGATCACAAGAAAAAAACTTTACACAGGCAATACTTTCTGTCCTGCTTGCTGATAAACAATTTAGGTGTAAAATCCTGAACACACTTTGAGAATGCACCAAAATACACTGGAATGCCCACCAGCAACTTATTTTTCAAATGCTGTTCTATTCAGTAAGTCTACTTAAACATAACAAAATAGACATTCAAATGTTTTATATTTTTTACACATTTATAGATCCCGTCTTGCAAAAACAATCTGTTGTGGTTGTATTTATTATTATATTTTTTGCATTTTTAGATGTTTGGTTTATTCTATGATTCAGTTATTTACAAATCATCACAGAATGTGAAGATATTGAAAAATCAAATGTGGAAGAAATGCACACATTACACACCAGCAGTATATGATAGAAGTACATCCACCAACCTAACCCAATATTTGAACTCGAGTCTGGCTTGTTAGTCATCCAGGACAAATGTTTCCAGGTTGTAAAATATTCACAACCTTTGAGATTGAAGACACAATAAGAAGCAGCAGTTGAATTAGCAAGCCTGCATCGAATGGCCTCTATCTGAATCAAGGCTTTAATTTGGCCTTATAACTCTTTTATTATAAATAAAATTACATATCCTTTCACAGCAGATTATACATTTTGTACCTCTTAACAAAAATCTGAGGTTTTGAATATATCATAAATATTTTTAGTTTTCGGAGAAAAAATTCTGGCAGAACATTCATTTATATTGGAGAAAAATTTGCGGAATCTATCCAAAATCCATTAGCAGTGAACGATTTAGAATAATAAATGTGGCATACCTTATGTTTCTGCTTATATTAACAGGAAGAATGTTTTCCAAATTTAAATATGTATTGAACTATTTAATTCTGTTTTACGGATTAAGTCAAGTCAATAAAGTAAGTGTAAAGTCAATTTTAATGCTATCAAATCTCTTAACTTTATTGGAACCATTATTGTTTTTGACCTTGAGTTTAACTAATTCTTGTAATACAAATGAAATTTTTTTAGCTAAAATATTATATTATTTATGTTCTAACATTAAAAACTGAATCTCTTTAAAAATGTTATAGGCTTTGTGTAAGTAGGTCTGTAGGCTATAAAAGTAGGTTGAAGTTTAACGCTAGTTTTAATTTTATAACCAATAGAGTAATCATTACAAATCACCTAATCTACAAGAAAACACAATCAAATGTATAAGAATAAAAAACACGTTTTTTTGTTTAATATTGTTTATTTTTAAAGAATATGGGCTAGATTACTAGTGGAGCACAATTTAACACTCAAGTGTTAACTGCTCTAGTAGTAAGCTCTTTGAGCTTGTCGGGTTTTGCTTCTATTATGTGGTGAAAGTAAACTGTTTGCGCTCAGGGCACATTCATGTATTCGAAAAGTCAATGGAGCAAAAATAGTGGGAAAAAAAAACCCCAACTCGCTCGCAAACCTGATCGCACATTCTCATGTGCGCTAACCAGTCATGAAAATATGAATATTTCAAATTCCAATGTAATTCATATACAAAAATATTTTATTTTTATATATATATATATATATATATATATATATATATATATATATATATATATATATATATATATATATATACAGTATATATATATATATATATGTAGTAGTTTGGTACAATATATATATATATATATGATGGTATTTTGGTACAATATATATCTGTACCTATATATATATATATATATATATATATATATATATATATATATATATATACATGATTATAAATAGGTATAGATATATACAGATATATATAGGAATATCGATTTAGAAATGTATATAACATATTCTGTTATGTGCAGAACATTAGAATTTAAAATATTTACAATGAATTAACAGTTTAACACTTTATTAAATATGAATATTGTATAAATATGCTTTTACATATTTTCATATACTTAACTGCAAAGGGCTCCAATGCACTTTTTTATATGTCTACATATGTGTACATACTGTATTTATTTGTTTATATGTGGAATTTTGTCTTAAATGGTATTGTTTCACCGTTGTACTTATATCTTCGTATCCATTGACAGCGCTGCGGATCTGTTGGTGCTTTATAAATAAATAATAATAATAGAAATACATATGTACACATATATACAGTATATATATATATATGTAACTATATATATATATATATATATATATATTTCTGTTATGTACATGTATGTAAGTCTATGTTAAAGCCCTTTGGCTGACTTTTTTTTCTTCTTCTAATACCTGTAATCTCTTATCTTTGAGCCTTTATAACTTTGTGTGCAATTTTTTTTAGAATATTTTTAATGGTTTTTGTGACACTTTTTATTTTTGCGAAACAGTTAACCAGAGCTCTGAGGATGCAGTAATCATTCTAGCGTAAATTGTAATTGCACTCAAGCAATAACATTTACTTTCAACTCGTAATACCAGTGGTAAACCTGATGAATGCAAACACCCGCAATAAACCCCTTATGCACAAACGTTAGTGCTCCACTCGTAATCTGGCCCTCTGTGGATTTGCTTTAGGCAGCTTGAATATTTTTTTATTTCCTATTTTTCTTTTTTTCTTTTAGTATTTAGTGATATAATTACTGGAGGCTCAAAATGATCAATAAAATAAATTTGTAAATCTAATTATTATTGGACCAAATAAAATAAAATAGTTATATTAGCAAGTTTGTTTGTTGTTTGAATCAAGTTTTTGTCATTTTTAAGCATACGTTGACACAAAATTATAAGGAAGACTTTTTTGTGCATATATCCAAATTTCAGTTTGTATTATTATTCTTATAATCTTTTTTAAAGCAAGTGTGCATGATTTCTTTCCATAAGGCAGGAAATAGTCTATGACTTAATTTCTTTACTGTTGGGAAATACAACACCTAGCAAAGACAACCCAGCCAAAGGCTTACATATCCCTACCACTTCCCCTATCCTCCAAATCATTCTTTGCCGTTCGTCACTAGAGGAGGTGGCAGAGAAGTGTCAGAAGATTTGTATAGTCCTGTAATGGGTATGTTCCCTTCAAGAGAGGACTGGAGTTTTAAGTAATCATATAAACCTCAGTGAGAGTATTGATGAAAGTTTTTCTGTGAAACCCTCCAGACTGCTAGCTAATAACTCCTGAGCAATCAGTGTTGATGAGTTTCACTGATTGCTTTTAATTACTCAGGTCCCTGTCAGAGTGTCGCTACAAGGCTGTCACACTTGAGAGGCTGTATCTGTTCCACAGCATGGATCCTAGAGGGTAAGTCCACTTTATTGTTATAGCAGGGACTCCTGTATAGGGTCACAGTGTGACTCCTCTATACCTCAATAGGATCAATGGTTAATATTTCCTTTAGGGAGATTATTGGGAACAGTTATGGGGATTTTTATGTTCTGCATTAGGTTTGGGCTCATAAGACTGTGTGCTTTTGGCTTTAAAACAGACAGGTTTCATTTTCGTTTTTGAGTGTTGCATAGCTCATATTAGCTTAGCAGTCTTTTGCATAGCAGGGAAAGTTCTGTCTTGCACACCACGTGACCGGGTGCAGTCTCTTTCACTTCCTTGCAATCCTGCTGAAGACAGCACTCCTGAGAAGAGCATTTCACTGATCATTTGTCTGGGTCTAGGAGGTGGTTCATTCCCCCTGCCATTGGGATGTAAAGTTGCCTGTTTTATATTAAAAACACTTGTTTTTTGTAACGTTCTTTATTCCATCTGTGGAATTACGTAACAAAGCTATGGAGGATTCTGATACTATGTTAGAGGGTTCCACTCCTTCTGTAGTGAATAATAATACCTCCTGTTTATATTGTGAGGAGGCTGTGGATTGCCCACCTGTTCAATTTTATTCCTATTGCATAAGCACTGTTTAAAAGTCTAAGAAGGGAGCTAAGTCTGCCAATACTAATAGCGCAATTAGTCCCTCTGAGCCATCAACCTCTCAGGATTCTATGAACCGAGATATTTTTGCCCTTTCTACTCAAACCACTTCAGATGCAGTTCCCTGCAGCACAGCTAATTCTCCATCTGGAGGGGGCCTTTTACCTGCAACTTTACCGCACAGCTACAATTGGTGGTGTCTGCGGCCCTGAGTGCCCTACCTATCTCTGGGAAATGAAAGAGAAAGGTTAAACATAGTTCTCCAAACTTACACTTATGTAAATTCCTATCTGATCAAGCCTGTATGTCTCAGCTATCCGAGAATGAGTTAACCTCTGCAGCATCAGAAGGTGAACTTTCTAAGTTGGAAAGGTCTGTTACTAAGTCTCCTCCGGTGAAGGAACCCTTCTTTAGATTCAAAATTGAACATCTCCAATTTTTTACTAAAGGAGGTCCTGTCTACGCTAGAGGTTCCAGAGGCTAAGCTACCTGAGGAACCTAAGAACCCTAAAGTTAAACAGGGTCTACAAAGACAGAAAGGTCCCACAGACTTTTCCTGTACCAGAATCTAAACTTCCTTTTCTCCCTTGGCAACTTTTAAGAAATTGTTCCCAGTCCCTGTCTCTCAAACAGAATTGTGGGGTTCCATCCCTATGGTGGATGGTGCCATTTTGACTCTAGCTAAGCATACTACTACCACCCTTGAGGATAGTTTGTCCTTTAGAGAGCCTATGGACAAGAATTTGGAAACTTTCCTGAGGAGAATATTCCACATGGGTTTTTTATTCCAGCCAGCGGCAGCAATAGCCACGGTGGCTGGAGCAGCTACCTACTCGTGCTACTCTCTGTCTGAACTTATTGAGGTGGAATCTCCCCTCGAGGATATTCAGGAGAAAAAAAAGGCATTAAGAATTGCTAATTTTTTCATCTGTGACGCAAATATGCAAATTATACGTCTGAATGAAAGGCTTCAGGTTTTGTGGTTCTAGCCCACTGGGCTTTCTGGTTGAAGTCTTGGTCTGTGGATATGACTTCTAAATCCAGGTTACTTTCTCTTCCATTCAAGGGGAATATCTTATTCGGACCAGGTCTGGACTCCATCATTTCCACGGTTACTGGAGGGAAAAGAGCCTTCTTACCACAGGATAAGAAGAAAGACCTAAGGGACGACAGTCCTCAAATTTTCGTTCCTTTCGTTCGGACAAGTCCAAACAATCTCAATCCTCATCTAAGCCCGAGCAGCCCAAGAGAGTACTTGGAAGCTGGCTCAGACAATGAAGACCGCGGATACAAAATTGGCACAAAGGGGCAGCCCCCGATCCTGGATCGGGTCGAGTAGGGGGCAGATTGTCGCTCTTCTCAGACGCTTTGTTTCAGGATGTTCATGACCCTTGGGTTCTGGAGGTTGTATCTCAGGGATATCGGATAGGATTGAAGTCTCATCCACCCAGCGGCAGATTCCTTCTCTCCAGACTGTCTACAAGACCAGAGAAGAGGACTGCCTTTTTAGGTTGCGTACAGAATCTAGTCTCTTTAGGAGTAATAGTCCCGGTACCTGCCTCAGAAAGAGGTCTGGGGTTTTATTCAAACCTCTTTGTGGTTCCCCAAAAGGAGAGAACTTTTGGTCCAATTCTGGACTTAAAGTGTCTAAACAAATTTCTAAGCATCCCATCCTTCAAGATGGAGACAATAAGATCAATGCTTCCCCTGGTTTAGAAAGGACAGTTTATTACTACTATAGACCTGAAGGATGCATACCTTCACGTACTGATACACTAGGAACATTATCAATTCCTAAGATTTGCATTTCTGGACCAACACTTCCAGTCCATAGCACTTCCATTTGGCGTAGCTACTGCTCCAAGAATAGTTACAAAGGTTCTGAGAGCTCTCCCAGTGGTTGCCAGAACAGGAGGTATTACAGTAGCACCTTACCTGGACGATATATTGGTACAGGCACCATCTTTTCAACTTGCAAGGGAGCACTCAGAATTCCTTCTAAGTCTTCTTTGGTCATACGGATGGAAGATTAACTTGGAAAAGGGTTATCTTACTCCAAATACCAGGGTGAATTTCCTGGGTACAGTTATAGACTCTATATCCATGAAGATTTTTCTAATGGATGAGAGATGTTACAAGCTAAGAACAGCTTGCCTTGCCCCATGCAGGCCTCCCTAAGTCCTTCGGTGGCCCAGTGTATGGAAGTGATTGGCCTCATGGTGTCCTGTATGGACATCATTCTTTTTGCCAGATTCCATCTCAGTCCCTTACAACTATGCATGCTGAGACAATGGAACAGTGACCATTCAGACCTGTCCCAAAAGATAATACTGAACAGCCTTTCAAGAGATTCACTCTCTTGGTGGCTCTGTCAAGATCACCTGTGACTATGGACACAAGTCTATCCAGCTGGGAAGCCATTTGGGGTGCCAGGAAGGCACAGAATCTGTGGACTCAGGAGGAGTCCACGTTACTGATCAATATTTTGGAACTTCAGGCAATCTTCAATGCTTTGAAGGCTTGGCCCCTGCTGGTTCGTCCCAGTTTATCAGATTCCAATCGGACAATATAACTTTGGTAGCCTACATTAACCATCAGGGAGGAACAAGGAGTTCCTTAGCAATGAGAGAGGTTACTCAGATCCTGGAATGGGCTGAGACCTACAACTGTATGCTGTCAGCGATCCACGTTCCGGGTGTGGAAAACTAGGAAGCAGACTTCCTCAGCAGGCAATCTTTTCAAATGGGGGAATGGTCTCTCCACAACAAGGTATTTTCAGAGATATGCTCCAGATGGGGGATGCCAGAGATTGACCTCATGGCCTCCCATCTAAATGCCGCACTACCCAGGTACAGGTCGAGATTGAGGGATCCTCAAGCAGAACTAAAAGATGATCTAGCAGTTACCAGGAGGTTCAGACTCATATATGTATTTCCTCCATTACCTCTTCTCCCCCGTGTGGTGGCTCAGATCAAACAGGAGCAAGCATCAGTGATTTTATTTGCTCCATCCTGACCGCAAAGGATTTGGTTCGCAGATCTGATGGGGATGTCCTCATCTCCTCCATGGAGGTTACCCTGTCGCAGGGACCTGCTACTAGAGTACTACAGGGTCCCTTCCTACATCAAAATCTAGATTCTCTGAGGCTGACTGCGTGGAGATTGAATGCTTAGTCTTAGCCAAGAGAGGTTTCTCTGAGAGTGTTATTGACACTTTGATTCAAGCTCATAAGCCAGTTACTCACCGCATCTACGGACTTATCTGCACTGGTATGAAGAGCTTGGTTTTTCTTGGCATAAGGTTAAGGTTGCCAGAGTTTTATCTTTTCTCCAGGATGGACTGGAGAAGGGTCTATCTGCTAGTTCCCTGAAGGGACAGATATCGGCCCTGTCGGTGTTGCTGCACAAGAGATTAGCTGAGCTTCCTGATGTGAAGTCCTTTGTTAAGGCCCTGACTAGGATCAGGCCTGTGTTTAGAAGGGTGGCTCCTTCATGTAGTCTCAACCTTTTTCTTTGTGTGTTACAGCAGGCTCCGTTTGAGCCAATGTATAATCTTGACATTAAACTGTTATCCTGGAAGGTTCTGTTTCTGTTGGCGATTGCCTCTGCCCACAGAGTCTCAGAGATTTCTGCCATGCAATGTGACCCCGTTTACCTTGTTTTTCATGCCGATAAGCCGGTTTTACATACTAACGGCTAGATTTAGAGTTTTGTCGGTAACGACCCACGTAGCTAACGCTGGCTTTTTTTTCCCCCACACCTTTTAAATACCGCTGGTATTTAGAGTTCACAGAATGGCTGCGTTAGGCTCCAAAAAGGGAGCGTATAGCATAATTTACCGCCACTGCAACTCTAAATACCAGCGGTGCTTACGGACGCGTCCATCTTCAAAAATGTGCTCGTGCATGATTCCCCCATAGGAAATAATGGGGCAGTTTGAGCTGAACAAAAACCTAACACCTGCAAAAAAGCAGCGTTCAGCTCCTAACGCAGCCCCATTGTTTCCTATGGGAAAACACTTCCTATGTCTGCACCTAACACCCTAACATGTATCCTGAGTCTAAAAACCCCTAACCTTACACTTATTAACCCCTAATCTGCCGCCCCTGCTATTGCTGACCACTGCATATTATTATTAACCCCTAATCTGCCGCTCCGTACACCGCCGCCACCTACGTTATCCCTATGTACCCCTAATCTGCTGCCCCTAACACCGCCGACCCCTATATTATATTTATTAACCCCTAATCTGCCCCCCTCAACGTCGCCGCTACCTACCTACACTTATTAACCCCTAATCTGCCGACCGGACCTCACCGCTACTCTAATAAATGTATTAACCCCTAAAGGTAAGTCTAACCCTAACCCTAACACCCCCCTAAATTAAATATATATTCTTCCGACTACTAGACGACGAATGAAGGTTCCTTTAAGGGACTTCATCCAAGATGGCGTCCCTAAAATTCCCATTGGCTGATAGGATTCTATCAACCAATCGGAATTAAGGTAGGAAAATTCTGATTGGCTGATCGAATCAGCCAATCAGATTCAAGTTCAATCCGATTGGCTGTTCCGATCATCCAATAGAATGTCAGCTCAATCTGATTGGCTGATCCAATCAGCCAATCGGATTGAACTTGAATCTGATTGGCTGATTGAATCAGCCAATCAGAATTTTCCTACCTTAATTCCGATTGGCTGATAGAATCCTATCAGCCAATCAGAATTCAAGGGATGCCATCTTGGATGACGTCCCTTAAAGGAACCTTCATTCTCGTCTAGTTGTCGGAAGAAGAGGATGGATCCGCGCTGGAGGTTTTCAAGATGGAGCTGCTCGTCATCGGATGGAAGAACATAGAAGATGCCGTTTGGATGAAGATGTTTGCCGGTCCGGATCTCCTCTTCTGCCCGGATAGGATGAAGACTTCTGCCCGAAGATGGACTTCTTCAGCCGCCGCTTGGATCAAGACCTCAGCCGGAGGATGGACGTCTTCAGCCCCCCGCTTGGGCTTGGATCAAGACATCGGAGCCTGGACCGATCGCTGATACCCGGTGTGGTGAAGATAAGGTAGGAAGATCTTCAGGGGCTTAGTGTTAGGTTTATTTAAGGGGGGGTTAGGGTTAGATTATTGGTATGTGGGTGGTGGGTTGTAATGTTGGGGGGGGGTATTGTATGTTTTTTTTCCAGGTAAAAGAGCTGAATTCTTTGAGGCATGCCCCACAAAAGGCCCTTTTAAGGGCTGGTAAGGTAAAAGAGCTTTTCTATTTTAATTTTTTCTAATAGGGTAGGGCATTTTTTTATTTTGGGGGGCTTTGTTATTTTATTAGGGGGCTTAGAGTAGGTGTAAGTAGTTTAAAATTGTTGTAATATTTTTCTAATGTTTGTAACTATTTTTTTATTTTTTGTAACTTAGTTCTTTTTTATTTTTTGTACTTTAGTTAGTTTATTTAATTGTATTTATTTGTAGGTATTGTATTTAATTAATTTATTGATAGTGTAGTGTTAGGTTTAATTGTAACTTACGTTAGGATTTATTTTACAGGTAATTTTGTAATTATTTTAACTAGGTAGCTATTAAATAGTTCTGAACTATGTAATAGCTATTGTACCTGGTTAAAATAAATACAAAGTTGCCAGTAAAATAAATATTAATCCTAAAATAGCTACAATATAATTATAATTTATATTGTAGCTATATTAGGGTTTATTTTACAGGTAAGTATTTAGCTTTAAATAGGAATAATTTATTTAATAAGAGTTAATTTATTTTGTTAGATAAAAATTATTTTTAATTTAGGGGGGTGTTAGTGTTAGGGTTAGACTTAGGTTTAGGGGTTAATAAATTTAATAGAGTAGCGGTGAGGTCTGGTCGGCAGATTAGGGGTTTATTCTTGAAGTTAGGTGTCGGTGATGTTAGGGAGGGAAGATTAGGGGTTAATACTATTTATTATAGGGTTATTGAGGCGGGAGTGAGGCGGATTAGGGGTAAATACATTTATTATAGTAGCGGTGAGGTTCCGGTCGGCAGATTAGGGGTTCATAATTGTAGGTAGGTGGAGGCGACGTTGGGGGCGGCAGATTAGGGGTTAATAAATATAATATAGGGGTCGGCGGTGTTAGGGGCAGCAGATTAGGGGTACATAGGGATAATGTAGGTGCGGCGGTGTGCGGTCGGCAGATTAAGGGTTCAAAAAATTTAATAGAGTGGCGGCGATGTGGGGGGCCTTGGTTTAGGGGTACATGGGTAGTTTATGGGTGTTAGTGTACTTTAGAGCACAGTAGTTAAGAGCTTTATGAACCGGCGTTAGCCCAAAAAGCTCTTAACTCCTGGCTTTTCTCTGCGGCTGGAGTTTTGTCGTTAGAGTTCTAACGCTCACTTCAGCCAAGACTCTAAATACCGGCGTTAGAAAGATCCCATTGAAAAGATAGGATACGCAAATGGCGTAGGGGGATCTGCGGTATGGAAAAGTCGCGGCTGCAAATTGAGCGTTAGACCCTTTCCTGACTGACTCTAAATACCAGCGGGCGGTAAAAACCAGCGTTAGGAGCCCCTAATGCTGGTTTTGACGGCTAACGCCAAACTCTAAATCTAGGCATAAGTTTGGTTTCCTAACTAAGGTGGTGGCAGATCATAACATTAATCAGGAGATTGTTGTTCCTTCCTTGTGTTCCAATCCTTCCTCGGCAAAGGAACGTTTGCTCCACAATTTAGATGTGGTTCCTGCCTTGAAGTTTTATCTTCAGGCTACTAAGGATTTCAGACAATCTTCATCTTTGTTTGTCATCTATGCAGCTAAATGTAGGGGTCAGAAGGCCACTACATCTTACCTGTTTTTCTGGTTGAGGAGTGTCATCCACCTAGCTTATGAGACAGTGGGACAACAGCCACCTGAGAGGATTATGGCTCATTCCACTAGAGCAGTAGCTTCTTCCTGGGCCTTTAAGAATGAAGCCTTTATGGATCAGATTTGTAAGGCAGCTACCTGGTCCTCCTTACATACTTTTTCTAAATTTTACAAGTTTGATGTGTTTGCTTCGGCTGAAGCAGCTTTCGGGAGATAGGTTTTGCAGACTGTGGTGCCCTCAGATTAGGGTCTGCCTTCTTTTTGTTCTCTCCAGTTATTCCTTCAGTGTCCTCTGGGGCTTGGGTAGGGTTTTCCCAACAGTAAGTAATGACGTTGTGGACTCTCCCTGCCTTATGGAAAGAAAACAAAATTTATGCTTACCAGATAAATTCCTTTCTTTCCTGGCAGGGGGAGTCCACAACCCAGCCTGTAAGATATTTTTGTTTGGGCGGCTCCCTTTTTATAATTTCTTCTGCACCTTTATACCCTGATGTTTCTCCTATGTTTCCTTGTTCCCTCGGCCGAATGACTGGGAGGATAGGGGAAGTGGGAGGGATATTTAAGCCTTCGGCTGCGGTGTCTTTGACTCCTCCTGGTTGCCAGGTGTTATATTACCCAGCAGTAAGGAATTAAGTTGTGTACTCTCCCTGCCAGGAAAGAAAATAATTTATCTGGTAAGCATACATTTTGTTTTTTTTAAAGCAAGTGTGAACGAGTAGTTGAATTATTATTATTATTATTTTTTTAAACAAGTGTGAATTAATACTTGAATGACTATGGGGCTTAAAGAGGATTATTTGAGACAAGGATGAGTAAGAGCCCCATTCATGGTACTCTACATGCACTGCCTATAAATTGGAAAACCGCAGCACAAAGAATAACAAACAGAAAATAACAAACAGAAATACTTTCCCCTTTACTATTATCCAGCACAGCAAAAGTAAGGCTAATTCACAGGGGAACTCTTCATTTATATACTGAGCCACATAGTTATTATATACAATAGAACATTGGACTTTCATTAAAGGGACAGTTAAGTCAAAATTAAATGTTCATAATTCAGATAGAGCATAGAATGTAAAACATATTTCCAATCCCCTTCAATTATCTATATGTGCACAATGATTTTATATGATTACTTTTTGAGACACCCACTTCTTCTGAGCATGTGCAAGATTCTCAGGATATATGTATATGCATTGCTTTATTGATTGATGGCTGTCACATGATGCATAAGGAAGGACAATGTAACTAATGTTTTTATCAGAAAAAAAATATATACTACTCATTGAAATTCCTATTCTGCATTTATTCATTAATACTGCTGTATTGTATTTAGTGCTCCTTTAAACACAACTATATAAGTATGCCATTTAAAGGGATAGTAACCACCTAGTTGTTACACCTTGTTGTGTTGCTATAAGTTAAGATATCAGCCAAGTCTTAACTTTTTAAAACAAATTAACACCCTTTATACTGATATTATTTTTCTATACCTAAACTCCACCTACCATTTGCCTTATTTGGAAGAGCAAATCTGGGCTTTAGTCTACAGACAACATGCCACTGTCATAAAGTTAGCATAAAGTGAAATAGTTTGCAGTTGTTGTCTGATACAGTGAATTAGGGACAGACATACAGTGGGGCAAAATAGTATTTAGTCAGCCACCAATTGTGCAAGTTCTCCCACTTAAGAAGATGAGAGAGGCCTGTCATTTTCATCATAGGTATACCTCAACTATGAGAGACAAAATGTGGAAACAAATCCAGACAATCACATTGTCTGATTTGGAAAGAATTTATTTGCAAATTATGGTGGAAAATAAATATTTGGTCAATATCAAAAGTTCATCTCAATACATTGTTATATATCCTTTGTTGGCAATGACAGAGGTCAAACGTTTTCTGTAAGTCTTCACAAGATTGTCACACTCTGTTGCTTTTATGTTGGCCCATTCCTGCATGCAGATCTCCTCTAGAGCAGTGATGTTTTGGGGCTGTGGCTGGGTAACACAGACTTTCTACTCCCTCCAAAGGTTTTCTATGGGGTTGAGATCCGGAGACTGGCTAGGCCACTCCAGGACCTTGAAATGCTTCTTACGAAGCCACTCCTTTATTGCCCGGGTGGTGTATTTGGGATTATTGTCATGCTGAAAGACCCAGCCAAGTTTCATCTTCAATGACCTTGCTGATGGAAGGAGGTTTGCACTCAAAATCTCACAATACATGGCCCCATTCATTCTTTCATGTACACGGATCAGTCGTCTTGTTCCCTTTGCAGAGAAACAGCCCCAAAGCATGATGTTGCCACCCCCATGCTTCACAGTAGGTATGGTGTTCTTTGGTTGCAACTCAGCATTCTCTCTCCTCCAAACACGACGAGTTGTGTTTCTACCAAACAGTTCTACTTTGGTTTCATCTGACCATATGATATTCTCCCAATCTGCTTCTGGATCATCCAAATGCTCTCTAGCATACTTCAGATGGACCCGGACATGTACTGCCTTAAGCAGGGGGATCCCTGGCGGCATAGTGTGTTACTGATGGTAGCCTTTGTTACGTTGGTCCCAGCTCTCTACAGATCATTCACTAGGTCCCCCAATGTAGTTCTGGGATGTTTGCTCACCATTCTTGTGATCATTTTGACCACACGGGGTGAGATCTTGCGTGGAGCCGCAGATCGAGGGAGATTATCAGTGGTCTTGTATGTCTTCCATTTTTTAATTATTGAATTATTGCTCCCACAGCTGATTTCTTCACACCAAGCTTCTTGCCTATTGCAGATTCAGTCTTCCCAGCCTGGTGCAGGTCTACAATTTTGTTTCTGGTGTCCTTCGACAGCTCTTTGGTCTTCACCATAGTGGAGTTTGGCGTGTGACTGTTTGAGGTTGTGGACAGGTATCTTTTATACTGATAAGAAGTTCAAACAGGTGCCATTAATACAGGTAATGAGTGGAGGACAGAGGAGCCTCTTAAAGAAGAAGATACAGGTCTGTGAAAGCAAGAAATCTAGCTTGTTTGTAGGTGTCCAAATACTTATTTTCCACCATAATATGCAAATAAATTCTTTCCAAATCAGACAATGTGATTGTCTGGATTTGTTTCCACATTTTGTCTCTCATAGTTGAGGTATACCTATTATGAAAATTACAGGCCTCTCTCATCTTCTTAAGTGGAAGAACTTGCACAATTGGTGGCTGACTAAATTCTTTTTTGCCCCACTGTATGTCTGTCCCTAATTCACAGTATCAGACCACAACTGCAAAATATTTCACGCTATGCTAACTTTATGACAGTGGCTTGTTGTCTGTAGACTAAAACCCAGATTTGCTCTTCCAAATAAGGCAAATGGTAGGTGGAGTTTAGGTATTGAAAAATAATATCAGTAAAAAGGGTGTTAATGTGTTTTAATTTGTTTTTTTTGTTTTGTTAAGACTTGGCTGATATGTTAACTTATAGCAACACAACAAGGTGTAACAACTAGGTGTTTACTATCCCTTTAAATGGCATACTTATATAATTGTGTTTAAAGGACCACTAAACACAATGCAACCGTATTAATGAATATATAACAGTGATACCCTTAAGAAGTCAGCAGGGTGCATTTGAAGTTCTGAGAATTAGATTTGCTCAACTTTCAGAGCTAAATTGTATGACAATGGGGTGAAATAAATAATTAAAATATATTGCAAATTTGTTTCATTACGCATGACTAAACATATTATGTAAATCTCAAGGTGTTTACTGTCCTTTTAAGATGTGGAAACTAACTTTTAAACTATCAAACAGGAGCTTTAACCCCAATTGAATAGCTACTACAATATTATATTTATGGACTTTCCTTTCCATATGCTGTTGATTAAGTTTAATTTTTTTTCCTTTTATATTGGCATGTATTTTATTGATTGGGATGCAGCAAATCTCAAACAACCTGATGAGTTAAAGGGACATTAAACTCAGAAATGAATCCTTCAATTTTGCATTTGCAAGATGTAATCCATATGTTTCATTCATCAATTTTCATATTTATATATCTTTTAGTTAATAATTGTATCTCAAATCTTAGCTTACTGTTGGATATTACCTGGCCACCTACCAATCTACTGCCTTTTTTTTTCAATGTAATGGCCATCCAACAATCTCTAAAATATCTGTTGAGCTATGGGCATCTATTTTTCAAAGCGTCAACTTTCTAGCATTCAAGGGCACCAATACGCTCGCCTAAGATCGCCTAACATCGCTGCCGCAGACCTGAATATGTTCTCCAAAGTTACCAAAAAAGCTGTCAAAAAGCCGCGCACCAAGTACGGTGCAATGAGCAGCGGACTATTGTTAACTAACAGTCATCGATCTTGCTGCTCTTCAGCTTTTTTTCAGCTTTCTTGGTACCCTGTCACTAAATACCCACACTATACTATACTGTTTTACCCCCTAAACCGCCGCCCCCGGACCCCGCCGCAACTCTAATAAATTGTTTAACCCCTAAACCGCTGCTCCCGGACCCCGCCGCAACTCAATAAATGTATTAACCCCTAAACCGCCGCTCCTGGAGCCCACCGCAACTCTAATAAATGTATTAACCCCTAAACCGCCGCTCCTGGAGCCCACCGCCACCTACATTATACTTATTAACCCCTAATCTGCTGCCCCCTACACCGCCGCCACCTACATTATACTTATTAACCCCTAATCTGCCCCCCCCCCTACACCGCCGCCACCTACATTATATTTATTAACTCCTAATCTGCCCCCCCTACACCGCCGCCACATACGTTATATTTATTAACCCCTAATCTCCTGCCCCCTACACCGCCACCACCTAACTACATTTATTAACACCTAATCTGCAACCCCCAACGTCGTCGCCACTATATTAAATTTATTAACCCCTAAACCTAAGTCTAACCCTTACCCTAACACCCCCTAACTTAAATATAATTTAAATAAATCTAAATAAATTTTACTATCATTAAATAAATTATTCCTATTTAAAACTAAATACTTACCTGTAAAATAAAGCCTAAGATAGCTACAATATAACTAATAGTTACATTGTAGCTATCTTAGGCTTTATTTTTATTTTACAGGCAACTATATTTATTTTAACTAGGTACAATAGTTATTAAATAGTTATTAACTATTTAATAACTTCCTAGTTAAAATAAATACAAATATACCTGTAAAATAAAATCTAACCTAAGTTACAATTACACCTAACACTACACTATAATTAAATAAATTCCCTAAACTAAATACAATTATATACAATTAAAAACAATTATCTAAAGTACAAAATAAAACAAACACTAAATTATAGAAAATAATAAAATAATTAATTTAGTTTTTTAAATTAATTACACCTAGTCTAATCCCCCTAATAAAATAAAAAAGCCCCCCAAAATAATAAAAAGCCCTACCCTATACTAAATTACGAATAACCCTTAAAAGGGCCTTTTGCGGGGAATTGCCCCAAAGTAATCAGCTCTTTTACCTGTAAAAAAAAGTACAATACCCCCCCAACATTAAAACCCACCACCCACACACCCAACCCTACTCTAAAACCCACCCAATGCCCCCTTAAAAAAACCCTAACACTAACCCCTTGAAGATCTCCCTACCTTGAGAAGTCTTCACCCAACCGGGCCGAAGTCCTCCACGAAGCCGGCAGAAGTGGTCCTCCAGACGGGCAGAAGTGATCCTCTAGATGGGCAGAAGTCTTCATCCAGGCGGCATCTTCTTAAGCTTAATCCATCCGGAGCGGGTCCATCTTCAAGACATCAGGCGCGGAGCATCCTCTTCTAACGACATCCGACGACTTAATGAATGTTCCTTTAAATGACGTCATCCAGGATGGTGTCCCTAGAATTCCGATTGGCTGATAGAATTCTATCAGCCAATCAGAATTAAGGTAGGAAAAATCCTATTGGCTGATGCAATCAGCCAATAGGATTGAGGTTCATTCCTATTGGCTGATCCAATCAGCCAATAGGATTGAGCTTGCATTCTATTGGCTGATTGGATAACTAAGGGTTTGATAACTAAGACGAATCAGGCTCGCCACACATATGCTGCGGAATTCCAGCGTATTTGCGGTTGACGGCTTGATAAATACATGCCATGGAATCATTTTGGGAATGTGTTCTTGATGACATCACAAATGTCTGGCTCAGTGTGGTTACATGCTTGCGCATGTGCAACTTCCGACTCTCTCTGTGCAACTCATGTGATTCGATTGATGCTTCAAAATTAAATTGACACACAACCTATAACAGAGCATGCGCTTTCCATTTTTTTACAATTGCGCAGTAGATTCATGATTAGACGGAACTCTGGAAAACATTTGTCAAACTTGATAAATTTTTAAATGCTAAAGTCATATTTATTTTCATAATCAGATATGAAGCTGCTCTGAAGAGACATCAGTGTAAGCAAGATTCAGTGGGAGGAAATGAAGGCGTGCCAAGAATTTCATGTGGGCTAAGCTCTATACCTCCCATATAAGATATGTCATAGAGTGGTTGGAGAAGTACCAGGCACTAACGGTTCAATTACTAAAAAAAAGCTTAAACAGATAGGAAAGTCAAAATTAAACTTGCATTAATCAGATAGAGCAGGTCATTTTAAGATACTTTTAAAATCTCTTCTATTTGCAAATGTGCTTCGTTCTCTTAGTATCCCTTTTTAAAAAATGAATATGGACATATCATACACTAGTGGGAGCTGCTGCTAATTGGTGCCTGCACACAGTTGTCTCTTGTGATTGGCTAAATAGATATTTTCAGCTTCCTGTCAGTAGTGCAATGCTGTCCCTTCAGCAATGGATAACAAGAGAATGAAAAAATGTGATCATAGTATTAAATTGAAACATTATTTAAAATGGTATGTGCTATCTGATGCATAACGAAGAAAGAGTAGAGCCTCTTCAACGGGCGTCCGTCTCCTTGGCGTTCTCGAGCGGTTCTCCTCGGCGCTTCTCTGATGACGTTACTTGTGGATCGCCTGAAGCCTGTGGGGATGCAGCGGAGGTACAGGCAACATACCAATCCTGTCCTGGATTATACTTGGATCTGCTGAGAGGATAGCAAATGCATAACGAAGAAAGAGTCGATCCAGTTCCAGGATGTAAAAACGAACTTTTATTCCAAACTTGTAGATTTAAAACACAGATACGGGGAGCACCTTTGCAATGCAAGTTGCAGCAGGAAGAGCACCGGCTTACGCGTTTCGGCTTAGTGAGCCGTAATCATAGCCTAATGTGCTATTGCCTTTCTCATAATATAAAGGCACAAGACATATTTCTATTGGCTAACATTTAAAATCAATTAAATAATCAATTGTCTGCTGCAACGTTTAACCATTTGACAGCTACAGATACAGTTTAAACACCAACAAATAAATAACTTTTAAGTTTTGTAATTGTGGTATACAATCCAAAAAATGTATATTTAACTCACTTATTTATTGGATTTAGAAAAACTTATAACATTTATGTTATTTAATTATAAATAATTAATTAAACCTTTGAAAGGACTTAATGCTGTAAAAATCAATTTGGATAAGAACATTATTATTCTCAAACTTAATTGTGCTATTGTTTGATAACGTAGGTCTGTTTTTTGGGGGGCACATTTTTCATATGTTAAGTGCAATGATCTTGAATTACAGCCATTCATATTTATCCTTTTGCAGTTACCTTTCAATCATACTGATTTCCATGCCACATGACAATCTTACTCCATGTTGTCTGTTGCCTGTGTCTAACTTATTACTTACATTAATTAAAACAGGGTATAAATCTTATATGTATCACTAAACCTATAGTGATTGGTTACATAACCGATCAAACATCACTAGTTGTTATTTCCAATTTACAATCAAAAATTTTTAAACTGTTTTGACCATGTCAGTTTAAAGATAGTTTCTCATTTATACTTTACATGGATAGGAATAGGTGTATTATTAGTGAAGTATATTGATTGAAGAATGTTATAAGGTTAAGGGACCCTGATGTAATTAAATTTTAATCTTGAAACTGGGAAATGAACCAAATTTGTTATATTTACTCCCAAAAATTTATCATATCGTACTTTGAATTCAATCCCTTAGGTACTCTAGTCTCCAACTGGAAAATCCAATAGGATTTCCCGTTTAGCCAGGAGTTGGTCTAAATCTCCTCCTCTTGTTGGCAATATCACTTTTTCTATTATACACCATTGGAAGGTGTTAAGCATACCCTCATGTTTGATTTAAAAGTGCTGTAGTAAGGGAGTGGTGGATTTACCCACATTTATTGTAGAGAGGTGTTCCCTGATCCTGCTACGCATGTCTCTTGAGGTTAACCCTACATATTGTAGGTGGCACTGATTACATGAGATAAGGTAAATCACATAATTAGATTTACAATTAACACATGATTGGATCTTAAATTCTTTACCATTAGCATATGACGTGAAATTCTGTGTAATTTTTACATACTCACATGGTTTACAGTGTTTGCTGCCACATTTATATGTGCCAAGGTGTGTGAGCCAAGAACTCGTACTGACTGTAGTCTTACATAGTTGTGTTGGTGATAGAATGTTGCCTAGTGTGGTACTTTTCTTATAGGAACACCTAACACCTTTGTCAACCAGATTCTCCAATCTGTCGTCTGCCTTCAATATTGTGAAATTTTTCTTTACTATATTGCAGATTGACTGGTACTGGGCACTGTATTGTGTTACAAAGTAAACACCTTCAAATTTCTTTTTTGTAGACTTGTGTTTTTTGGACAACAAACTTTCTCTCGGGATAGAGCTGACTGCATTTCTTGCTTTAATAATATCCCATGCTGGGTATTTTCTCTCTCTAAGTCTTTTACTCAAGTCATTGGCTTCCACCTCAAACTCACTGTCATTTGAGCAATTCCTCTTTATTCTTGAAAACTGTCCTTTGGCTATTGCATACCTTATCTGTCGGGGGTGGCTGCTTTTACCATGTAGCAAATTATTGCCTGAGATTGGTTTGCGGTACACACCTGTCTCAATGTTATCCCCTATATTTCCAGTAAGGGTCAAATCCAAAATATTGATTCTGGTTACATCGGTTTCAAATGTGAAGCGCAAACCCACATCATTGTCATTTAGATAACTTATAAATTCAGGTATTAGATTGCAGTCACCCTTCCAGATGAACAGCAGATCATCTATGAATCTGCAATATACTTTTATATTGTTTCTGTAGGGGTTGCCAACTCCAAAAATGTGGCAACACTCCCATTTGCCCAGATATAAGTTGGCATAAGATGGTGCAAATAGATATCTCTGTAATAGAAGCATTACTACAGGCATGGATTTAACCCTTTTCATGGATAGATAAAAAACCAAAAGGTACAAATATACTTTTTTTAATTGCAAAGTTTACATTTATGGCATTTGTTTAGCTAAAGTTTATCATCACTGTTTATCAACACAGTAAGAAAGTATAACTATGCAGTTTGCATGGATATGTACAGATTTTAAAAACCACTACAATTATGCAGACTTATTGTGAATCTTATAGGGACTGTGACTTTGAGCTATGTTTATCAAGTTAGTCTTGTAAAATGTTGATCGGTGTATCGGTCTTAAAGGCACGATTAATACATTCCTCCAATTTAAGCAGTTTTGCTTAACACTTTTCCTTGGACTGGCTGTTTATTGCAGATGTACTTTATTAGTGCTATACTTAACCTTTACTTTTGTATGTTAAACTAATCTAATGCATGACCAGAAACATAAACACTGCTATTAAGTTTACGACCAAACACTGATCTGATACAAAAATCAAACAATGTTAAAGCAAACTCCAATAAACAGACTTATCTAAATGTTTATTTTCATTTAAATAGCTTCAATAACAGTGATTGCTCACTAGCATTACTGGAAGGGCTGCTGGGTTTCTTCGTTTAGGAAAATCTGAATTACCTATTGGACAAAATTATTACTGAAACACGTTTTATTCCTAAATAAAAATAGTAATGAAAATAAAGGATAATCTAAACAAACACATAGGGCCAGATTACGTGTTGCACTCATTTTTTTGCTATCAAGCTGACTAAGTTCAAAGTAAAATTTTAACGTGGACGGTTAGCACGCGTATTTAAAGTTGAAAGTAAAAAGAGTGCAAATGAAAGTCTTCAGGATATCGTGATCGCGTTAACTTCTGTTAACATTTAAAAAAGTCTATGGGAAGAAGAACATACAACTCGCTGATTGAATTTAAGCCAATGACTAGCTTACAGGCACAGAAGTCACACAAAAGAAGAGAGGTAGAAATGAGGGAAAGTGAAAGGAATGAGCTGGAGGAAAGGAAAAAGTATGAACAAAGTGAGAGTACACTAAATTACAAACAAAAATTAAAATTATTAACTAGATGTAATTCCAAAACATTTACATTAGAATACGATAAAGGACAACATTTCTAAATACCACCACAGGCTCAAAAAAAGAATATGACCTCACTGTGGTGGGTGGTGCTGGATGTGTATTATATTAATAATTCCAAAATCAAAAAGAACAGAAGCATCTGCTAAGCACCATGGGAAATAGCCAGAAAACTGCTATTGATTAGAATAGTGCTATCTCTAGAAATAAAACATA
Source organism: Bombina bombina (assembly GCF_027579735.1). NCBI lineage: Eukaryota > Metazoa > Chordata > Amphibia > Anura > Bombinatoridae > Bombina > Bombina bombina. The sequence goes on from NC_069503.1 coordinate 447,006,563, forward strand.
ACTTGAATTTGAAATATATTAAAACCTTATAAAAAAGTTTAAATATGTAGATACAAAATTAATAAATACAAGAGTTCCCTTGGGGGATGATGCGACAATATATCATTGCCATGCACCACATTCTAGCCCTCTTTTAGACACCTGATATGGCAGCTGATCCACATTTAAATATGTGTAATTAAGTCTACTAATAAGTACTTTAAAGGTTCTCTTGAAAACTCACTATTAGTATATATTGAGACAAAAATGTGATGGCCACTACCTCTCTCTCATGATTCAACACATAAATTATTTAAGATCTATCATTGTAATGTAAAAAATAGTAAATGATTAATCACTATATCTATATACACGAGAATCCCCTAAGGAGATATCAGTAACTAAGCCTGAATGGTTTCAATTGTAGTTTTGTGTAAGGAATTCATTGAACCAGTCATGACATCCTTCCATCATATTACATCTAAGATCATTTTCCTGAATAATACATCCTAAAAATAATTTAACCAACAGGACAAAGCGAGGCTGACTCCACCCCATGCCTCACTACATAAACTCAACATCATTAGCATTTATGTAACAAAGCCCACATATTGCAATCCAAAGTATACAATCATTGACTACCCATGTAAACAAATCTATGCAACGATTACCATGCCCTACATTTACATTTAATTCATAGCAACATCTACCTCTCCTGCTGATAATGCTCATAAACCACCTTTCCCAGACAGAGTGGGATAATTTATTGAATAACACATCAAAAAAAACATATGACTGACGGAGAGTTTGTATCTCATTTATCCTTAAACTTCCACTAATGGCATTTCCCCATGTCACCCTAAATAGACCACTCTACTATTCACATATACCATCAAAGATTGATTCTGTGATTTCCCCTGCACCTGTACATAAAACGTGTTATTATTCCAAAACAGCATCAGGTTTTTTCATGTCTTCACTCACAACACATCCTGAATACAACCAATGAAAGCATTTTAAAGTAGCATACCAGTTAAAGTATCTTACAATGATGGTGATGCTGCAGACAAAAATGTTTTTGTGCTTCTAAAAAACATAAAATAAAATTGATTGAGCAGAGGAAATTAAAATGTGAGTTATAGGGGCCGAATTATCAAGCTCTGAATTGACTGCTGCTCCATGTAAAAAAAACAACTGCTTATGCAATGATAAATGCCGACATCGTATGCTACGTCGGCTACGCTACATCGTATCATGTCCGCTCGCACTTTGATAAATATGCCCCACAGTCTTAATAATTATGCTAAAACAAAATATTTCTTTGTAGCAGGAATTAGCATTAATCTACACGAATTTAAAAAAAAATGACTATATGAAAAAGAGGAACAAAATAATATCTAAGGACTAGATTATGAGTGGAGCACTATTTATTGCTCATGCTCGTGCTCTAATTCTGTTTGTGCGTGCCAGGTACCGAGTGTATTACAGGTTGGAAGTAAAGGGTTTTTTGAGCGGAGTTAGAGCACAAGCATGAGCAATAAATAGTGCTCCACTCGTGATCTAGGCCTTAGATGTTATTTTGCTGCTCTTTTTCTTTCAGGCAGTGCCTTGCAAAAGTATTTAGACCCTTTACTAATTTTAGCATTTTGCTAAATAACACTTTATATTTAGAACTTTTATTTAGTCTGACACTTTGTCTGAAAACATTTAATCTCAAAAATAATTATTAAAATGTGCAATTTTACCAATCTACTAAAAAAATGCACTAGAGGCAATACAGTCACCCCCATTACATACAGTATAATTGCATAATTGACAGGTGCATAATAAAAAGGCAACCCCAGATGGTCATTTCACCTTTTTTGGGCTTTGTCAGTGAGGTGCAGTTATATTCCTCTAAACATATTGGGAAAGGAGTCCTTGTCTGGTTTCTCCCATCACCCTTAGGTGATGGTTCAAAATGTCATGCTCTCTCTGAATCATGAAAGTTTAATTTTGACTTTAGTGTCCATTTAACAATTGTCATCTACCTGTGAAGCTTTAAAGTACCAAAAACATTTTTTGTAGATAAAAGTCCCACTCTGGTTAAGGATCATTGATCATGATGCAGATCTTAAGGAAAGCATTGGAGAATAAAGAACATTCTACATCAACAAGAGATAGAGTACTCAAACGGCATCAGCTATGAAAACTGTACAAAACACTATCAAAGTTATTCATGTTGGATCAAATATTCATGCTGTTAATGCAGCTAAAGCCCAAAGCTGCACAAAATAATGTAGTTTTACCAAGGTGACTAATGAGGGGTGCACTATGGGCATCTCAGTTTCTGAAGAGTCTGCAGGCTTCCCCTATTAAATTGGCTGTGATACCTGCGCTAAAGGTAGTACCATTGGTAACCTGGATATCAGTAGGGACCCTGCAGTGGTATTGGCATGAAGACCCATGGAGGAGGAGTTAAAATGCCCCTGCTGATGCTAGTCAGGTGCTGAGCTATTCTTATAAGAGTTCTGTTTTTTGTTTTCGATCTACTTTCCTTGTCTTAACCCATGCTTTAATTTTTCAACCCCAAGCCTTATCCTTGTCTGTACCCTCAACATTTGACTAATTTCTTGGCTTCTAACTACAGGGACAAAACTTTTGACTACCTCTTAGGGGGAGATTTAATAAGCAGCAAATGCTGCTATCTCCGCCCATAGTTTCCTGCTCACCGAGAAGTTAAGAAGCAACGATCGTAAGACCGCTGGTCCTTAACTTGTGATGATTGACACCCCGATTGGCTGCGAATGTGCAAGGGTGGCGGCATTGCAAAAGCATTTCACAAGAAAATCACTACCTTAGATCGTTCTCCACTTGGATCTGGACTTATACAATTTGAAACACAAGATATAACCTTATCTGTAAAAGTCTTACATACTGAACAGTTACAGTTTGAAATTATCAATTCTTCCCAGCCTATAATACTAGGGCTTCCCTGGTTGCAAAAACATAATCCACAGTTTGACATCCTAGAATAAAGCTTGTTTTGAGTGCTTTCTACAACAAAACATGTGGCTTCAGTCTCTGCTTCCCCAACTCTACCCACAGTTTATTCAGATTTTCTGGATGCCCACACCAACTATATGACTGCAGAATTGAGTAATACCCAGGTGCCTCTATTCCTAGAGGTCATACATATCCAGTTTCTAAACAAGAATCCAAGGCAATGTAGAAATACATAAAAAAATATTTGGCTAAAGGATTTATACACCCTCCTATTTTGCTGGGGCAGGTTTCTTTTTTTGTGAGTAAGAATGCCTAGACAGGCCCAATGGGATTTATTTTCCTCTTTCTTCAATTTTGTTGTTTCCTACATCCCAGGACCCAAAAAATAAATAGGTCCACACTCTTTCCCATCAATTCATCCACTAGCACTGCTTCAGAAAAGCAAGGACTTATCCTGCCTCCTACCTGTTTATCTCCCAATTAACCTTCCTTCTTGCTAAACACATTGCAGGATGCTCAGACCTCAAGGCCTACCAACTCTAGACTATCACTTGATATACACTATGTTCCACCTATCTGACGTACAGCAACCCTTAACTGGGCTCACAACAGTAAGATATCTGACCACAAGGTTTTTGATTGCACTTACAAGATGCTTAGTCAACATGTATGGTGGCCTTCTATAAAGATTTATGCTCTTGATTACTAAAAAACCTGTCTGAATTCTGCCACTTATAAGGCCACACATATTTTGCCACTTGGACTCTTGCAACCATTACCTGTACCAAAACAATCCTGGAACCATTTATCAATGGACTTTGTGGTAGACTTGCCACCTTCAAATAACAATACAGTAATTTAGATTATGTTTAACAGTTTTTTCCAAACAAGCTCATTTTGTTCCTCTTCCTAAATTACCTTCTGCTCAAGAACTTGCTTTTTTTTATACAGCCTATTGTATGTCTCCATGGACTCCCTCAGGAGATAGTATCTGAGTGAGGTCCACAGTTTATATCTACATTCTGGAGAAGTCTTTGAAAAAAAAAAAATAGGTACTGCTATTTGCCTTTATTCAGGCTATTATCCAACAGACCAAATCAAGAATTAGAGATCTACTTACAAGCTTCTATAAATCTAAATCAAGTAAATTGTCAGACCAGTTACCTTTGGCTGAACTAGCCAGGAATACCCACTGGCAATCTTTTGTTTGCTGTTCTCCGTTCATGGTGGCCATGGGTTATCAACCAAACGTTTTTCCCCATTGTACCTTTTGTGTAGGGGTACTGGCTGCTTAACATCAGGTACGGGAGTTGTTGTTACACTGATAATGGATTTGTTCCTCTTTACAGTCTTCCTGTCACAGACACAAGTTTTTTGCTGATCACCATTGTAGGGGTGATCTTTGCTTCTCAATTAGAAACCATATCTGGGTTTCTACTTGTCATATTCGTCTTGGCAAGCATTCCATAAATTAGGACCTTATTACATAGATACTTATTGTGGTCTCAAACAAATAAACTTGTTACATAGGTAATTATCTTGTACTAAAAAAAAAATAACTTTGTTTTATATAAGTTTCCTTTACCTCATGTCTTACATATTTCCCAAGTTTTCCATGTGTCACTTCTAAAACCATTTTAATAGAATCGGTTTTCTCATCCTGCATATCCTCCTTCTCTGGTGCAAGTACAGGGTTAGCCAGAGTATGAGATCTCTAGATGATGGGGTCACCAATTACAATACTTGGTACACTGGAAGGGATATACTGTGGTGGACAGAGCCAGGGTTCCTGCCAGACATGTGCATGCCCATTCACTGATTTCTAACTTTCAAGCTACCAATCCTACCAAACCATTTTGGGGTCCCTGAGGTACCCTTAAGGGTGGAGCAGTGTCACACACCTGATTCTTTTCATGGTGTCATCTTTTGGCGACACTTATTTTCTTTCCATCCCATCTTTTTTTTTGATGCAGCAATTGCATCTTGTATAAAAAAAAAAAATTGGCAAGGAATTTGCTCATAACATAATTTCTTCCTAATGTGATTGAGTAAATTCCAGCCTCTCAATCATGTATTTTGCGTCAATCTTGGCTTTATAAGATAACTCAGCCTTACCTTAGGGGCCCGAGTATAGTATACTGTTATTGTTTAGGGAGTTCTTTTGATTGAACTTTTGTCTTAATAATCTTCTGAACTGTGTGTGACCTTGCCTTTTCTCTACTCCTGGTACTTTGCAAAGATAAGACTGATACCTGGCTCTGATCTAGGATTGTATTGACATTGGCCTTGCTTTTCCCTGGTACTACCCAAAGATAAGACTGACACCTGGCTCTGATCTTGGATTGTATTGACTTGGGCCTTGCTTTTCCCCTGGTACTATGCAAAGATAAGATGACAAGATTGATATCTTGTTCTGATCTTGGATTGTATTGACCTTAGTCTTGTTTTTCACCTGGTACTTCACAAAGATTACACTGATACCTGGCTCTGATCCTTGTAACTGTATACTGACCTTGGCCTATTCCTTGTTCCCGGAGTTTCTATAATACCTATTTTTCCCTGGGGATTCTTCATGATAGCTTATAAATACTTCTCTGTGACTATTATCTGCTGTATTCCACATCTACATCTGGAACAAGTCAAAGCCAGGAGTTTTCCTGAGCCCATGATCGGCTATATCTAATTCCTTCCTCAGTCTCTGGGTAATTTATGACTAGGATACTAACTCAACTAGCGTGACTGCAGAGAAAAGTTAAACTTTAAAAAGGAAGAATTAACAATTAACGGCTGCCAAAAATTAATTATAAGCAACTATGTAAACATGGACTATGTAGCTAATGAAGGGGAGAAACTTAGATTACATTAAATAATAGATAATTACAACAGACTTCTGAACACAGTTTAAAAATACATACTTTTATAAATTTTAACTATATTTAAGATTATTGAAATAAGAGGTTAGCATTTATTGAACATAATGCTAAAATGAAAGGTCTTTTCCTCTCTTGCTTTCCTCCTTTCCTGCCAAAGCACATGGTATCAGACACTGCAGGTACCATTACCAGTACCAACTCTTCTGCTTAAATAAAAGACTCAAGGAACTAACTACACCCTTTCATGTCCCCATAAGAACTGGTGAATATTATGGATGCTGCCACAAGCACTGATGCTTTTTAAACAATCAAAGCCATATCCTTGCCATACAGGTCCAGGGCTCACCAAGCAGTGCCATCAGTTACATAAGACAGCACGCTTCCTGCTGGTTAAAGCTGTGACAAGGAAAGGCCCTAATACTGTAAGGAGGGAATTTGATAACGATTATTATCGAATGTTGCATCTGTGTGTGTGTACCTGCCTAATGCTTATCTATTCTGAACTATATCCACCAGCAGCTGCCATGACTGCCTAAATGGCAACTTCCAACATAAATGCCCCAAATGTCTTAATCTCCTGCAGCTCCCTGTTGTTTACTACATCACAGAATAAATAAAGTGGGGAAGTAGGTAAAAGTTGCAACAGCAGAGTGGAATCAGTAGAAGAGGAAGCAATTCATTGGTCAACACTGTAAAAAAAATTCTATGCATACCCCTACTTCTGCACAATTTTTGAAAGAAAGTAGCTATTATAGGCAACATTTAAAAAGGTGTAGAAGCACAAGGTTACCAGGAACAGAATAAGTCTACCCATGTTTGCCACCAACAATTTAGTAATGATTGCACAATAACTCTGTTGTGCAATCCTGCCCCCTGCTCTCATACAGTAAATCGTATGAGAGGAGGTGTCAATCATTCCAATCTGATCAGTATGGTTGAGTTTAATCTGCCTCCTTTGAGGTGGCTAAGGGGAGAGTTTATGGAGCAGAGTTTGTTGCTTGATTGGACCTGTGCCCCAAGGACTCTGAAGGTTCATAAATCAAGCTAAAAGACTGTAAGGGGTTAATTAAGATGAGTTTGATACACCTGTAGTAATATTTAAAGGTTGCAATATGACATATGTGTTTGTGATATTACTAGCGGCATCTTGCTGGAATATTGTTCCCTTTTACTCAAAAAAATATGTTTCGGAATAAATGTACTTAAAGGGACAGTACACTGTAATATTGTTTTTATATTAATGTAATTTCAATGACTTGTTAAATAAGCTGCAGAGTATAAAATGTATGAGAAATTGCATTTTCGGGTTTATTTGTGTATCTGAAGTAGCTGGTTTTGTGCTTTGAAACCACAGCCTATTACAATGGGTTGAGCTTCAGGTAATATCAGATCTCATTATGTTATCACTTTTATGTACACAGACTTGCTTCCTTATCTTATATTTGTCTGGAACACCAAAGCTCAATACATAGAGAGAACAATGGAAAATTATCATTTTATTACTTAACTATCCTGCCCCCCACTGTGAGTTTAATTCCTTCTGCTGATTGTGTTTACTTAGGCTTGTCAATAGCGTATACGCCAGTATCAAAACTTTCAGTATAGGTTGGGAAACCACAGGTTAAATCAGCTATTTCAAATGCAGAAATATGAGTAAAGGAGCTACTTGCAACCAATTTAATACACTCTGACGGGTAGAAAGGATCATTGGGAATAATTTAAAGGGGATAAAGTTTTCGGGTGAACTGTCCCTTTAAGTTGGCAATTGAATGTTAAAAATAATGGGCATTGTGAAATTAAACATTCCCATCAGTGAGGATCCTATGAGCTCTGTTGGAACTAAAATGCAAACTGCATGTTGGGAATGCCGTTGGTGACTCCTTGCTGGACCTTGCCTGGGATTGAACTGGGGAGTCTACAGGTTCAGAGTCCAGTTGCTCTGTCTGTTCCCTGGAGGATGTTTACTTGCAGGGGTTTGTGGAAGAATATTATCATTAGTGTGTATGTGTGTGTGTGTGTGTGTGTGTGTATCTCAGCTCCACCCTCTCTGGATGCTAGTTAATCAGGAAAGTGCTGTCTGACAACATATTGAGCAACCTATGCATCTACGCCTTCCTTTGGCATTGAAGTCTTTCCTGTTCTTGCTTGTCGCTGGACTTATTTCTGGTGACATTGCCTAAGTTCGGATTCTTGCTGCCTGCCTTTGAACCTTGGACTGTCCTGACCTGGTCTCTACATGAGGCACAGTTAGTACTTCTGCTTTGACTTTCCCTGTTGCAGTTTTCCGGCTCATTACTTTACGGCTTGCTGTGCCTATTTATTTATCCTGTCTTTACCTTGTATTATGCTTCTTGTATCCCTTTGCTTTGCCCAGAAGCAGGATTTTTGTTTTGCTTTGCCCAGGAACAATGTTTCCTTTGTTTAGACCAGAAGTGCATACTACAGTGGATCTTCGAGTATTTGGCTTTTGTCTGCCTGAACTTGAAACTAAACATCATCTATACTGGTTTGTACATTTTCTTCTGTTAACTCTTGTTTGTATCTGTTCCCCAGTATAAACTATTTCAGAACATTACTTGCTATGTGCCTGTAACTTTCTCCTAATAAACAGGAATATTGCATTTATTTCAGTCTCCAGTCTATTACTAAGCAATCTGCCCAATTCCCTGCTAACCCTGCTATTGGGCCCTGCTGTTTAAGAGGCGAGAATCATGACACCTTCAAATACTTTATTATATAATTAAATTCTGTGGGGTTTTTTTTATGCTTTTCACCAGGTGATTTGGGAACTTAAACTGTGGCATTAATGTAAAGGTTATTTTTCTGACAATTAATTTCATAGGTTTATTCATTTAAAATATGTGTGTGTGTGATGTGCATGTAGTAGTGTTTGAGTTGTATGTAGTGTGTGCATAGTGTTTGTGGTGTGTAGTTTGTTTTTGTTTTTTGGTGAGTTTGTGTGTGTGTATACATTTGGGGGTACATTTATCAAATGCCGGACGGACATGATTCGCCGCTGCGAATCATGTCTGCACAGCATCACTTAATACAGACAGCATACGCTGTCTGCATTTAACTTTGCACAAGCATTTCTGGTGAAATGTTTTTGCAATGCTTCCCCCTGCACATTTGGCTGCTAGCAGGGGGTGTCAATCATCCCGATCTCATTGGATAGGGATGATTGCAGTCCGCCAACTAAAAAGGTGGCAGACAAGTTAAGGAGCAGCGGTCTTTACTTAGCTTAAGTTTCCGGCGAGCTGGAAACTTTGGGGTGTAGATTGTAGCATCCCCTGCTTGGTAAATCTACCCCTTACTCTTTGTGTGGTGTGAGTGTGTGTAGCATGGTATGTAGTGTTTGTGTGATGTGCATGTTATTTTAAGTAAGTGTGTGTGGTGTGTATGTAGTGTCTGTGTAGTGTGTGTGTTTGTGAAAAGATGAAATATTTGGATGTTATCTGAACATCTTATGTTTGTTATAAAGCCTGAGTTGTTTTATGTGAATGTACTCATATTTATTTGGTGATCTTAACCTAAACTAACTCTCACTCACAGAGCAGTTTTGAATAATATATAAAATCTAAATATTAGAAATAAATGTAAAAATGGGCAAGTTACAAATAGAGAGGAAATGATGCTAGTGAATATCTTGCCATAATGATATCATATATTTTGCAGTAGTAAAGTATTACAGTAATTTAAAATGAAAGAAAGCACACTTAACAGAGCTGGCTTGTGTCTTGTTAATGGAAGAATTATTAATCACTCAGGGCTGTTCTAAAATTGCTACAATGGTGTTTTACAGATCAGTTACATTTTAATTATTTTTTCAATGTCTTAATAATTATTAAGGGATTTCTAATTTATAAGCTTTCCAAAAGCAAGTATATCTCTCTTCCTCTTTCCTTTGGTTTATATGTCTTTCTGTCTGTCTCTTGGTATCTAAATCTAATAGAGCCATACGATCGGGTTGATTGACACCCCCCTGTTAGTGGCCGATTGGCCGCAAATCTGCAGGGGGCGGCTTTGCACCAGCAGTTCACAAGAGCTGTGCACGATCAAGGCTTGTGTGGTGATAGGAGGGAAGAAATGCTGAATAAAGTCTTTTTCAGCAAGCTGTTTGAAGGTTTTTGCACAGTGTTCTTTGCACAATCAGTTTTACAGCAACTTGTCATGTAAATACTTTCATAACATCTACAGATTATAAACTGGCTGTGTGTGAACAAAACGACACAATAACATTCAATGGATTTTATATATTACAGATATTTTTATTCCATGGTTACTTATGTGTGATGAAAAAGCATTTGAATCTGGACAGATGAAGTTTAGTTTATCCCCTAAATTACACTTTTAAATCAGTTTTGTAGATTACAAGTGGACCGCTATTTGTTGCTCCTGCTTGTGCGTTAACTTTGCTAGAAGTAAGATTTTTGCATTCACTTAAGTCTAGGGGACTTAAAGGGATACTAACCCCACATTTTTTCTTTCACGATTCAGATAGAGCATGCAATTTTAAGCAACTTTCTAATTCACTCCTATTATCAATTTTTCTTTGTTCTCATGTTATCTTGATTTGAAAAAGCAGTAATAAAAGGTTAGGAGCCGGCCCATTTTTTAGTTCAGCACCTTGGTAGAGCTGCTAATTGGTTTGCTATATTTAGCCACAAATCAGCAAGTGCTTCCCATGTGCAGAACAAAAAATGGTCTGGCTCTAAAGCTTACAGTACTGCTTTTTCAAATCAAGATAGCATGAGAACAAAGAAAAATTGATAATAGGAGTAAATTAGAAAGGTGCTTAAAATCGCATGCTCTATCTGAATCATGAAACAAAAAAATTGGGTTTAGTATCCCTTTAAGTGTGTGTTTTACAAGTTGAAAGTAAAAAGTTTACAAACGAGTGCTAACCAAACACATGCAAAAACCCAAACATGACAAATTAATATTTCACATTTTAATGTTCTTCACATAGCAGAATGTGTTCTATGTATTCATAAATACACACACACACATATATATATATATATATATATAGGATATGGTTCCAGTAATCCATGTCCTTAGTCTGCTTGTCTTCAGCAAACTGTTTGCAGGCTTTCTTGTGCATCATCTTTAGAAGAGGATTCCTTCTGGGACGACAGCCATGCAGACCAATTTGATGCAGTGTGAGGCGTATGGTCTGAGCACTGACAGGCTGACCTCTCAACCCTTCAACCTCTGTAGCAATGCTGGCAACAGTTATATGTCTATTTCCCAAAGACAACCTCTGGATATGAAGCTGAGCACGTGTGCTCAACTTCTTTGGTCTACCATGGCAAGGTCTTTTCTGAGTGGAACCTGTCCTGTTAAACCGCTGCATGTTCTTACCCACAATGCTGCAGCTCAGTTTCAGTGTCTTGGCAATCTTCTTATAGCCTAGGACCTCTTTATGTAGAAAAGCAATTCTTTTTTTCAGATCATCAGAGAGTTCTTTGCCATGAGGTGCCGTGTTGAACTTCCAGCGACCAGTATTAGAGAGTGTGAAAGCGATAAACACCAAATTTAACACACTTGCTCCCCATTCACACCTGAGACCTTGTAGCACTAATGAGTCACATGACACTGGGGAGGGAAAATGGCTAATTGGACCCAATTTGGAGATTTCCACTTAGGGGTGTACTCACTTT